>NC_081824.1:112412494-113032216 GCF_030867095.1 Alligator mississippiensis | reverse complement strand
TTTTTTTTCTTCCAACTTTCTCTGGAATGAGGAAGTATCTCGTATAAAATTCCTTCCCTCTGTACTTGTTTTGAAACTCCCTTTATAGCTCCCACTTGCAAAAGGGAGAGAAATTCTGCTCTTAACAGATCCTTGTTAGACAGTTCCTTGAAAGGTGATGGGGGGGGATTTCCTTGAAACAGAATTACATCTAATCTTAAAGTTCTTAATCTTCCTAAATTTCCTGGAGTCCCTTGGATATGATATTCATCTGCTTGTATCTAGTCAGAAAGAAGGTATCTGAGCATACATGAGCAAGTTTCTTATATAAACTGAATGCAGGCCATTTCATTTGGCTGTGTGTGGTGATCCGCTCTCTTCTTAAGTTGCATCAGAAGTGTCATCCTAGAGCTGAAGAAATACTTTGCGAAAGCCTACTACTAAAATTACTATAAAAACTCATATATTAACTAGAGATAGAAGCTATCTAGGTCACACTAAAAACTATAAAGGTTTCTAAACAGGTGCCTTCTAAGTCAGGATAAGTCTTGAACCAGGATAAACTAACCCATCTGACTGCAGCTGGAATGAACTAAGACGGTCAGACAGCCATTCCCCTTTAGTCTTAGCCTCAGTGGACACTACTATTTAAGGTTCCACCACCCAAGCTCACCAGACAGCACCTCTCTTGAAAGAACCTATGCAGAGTATATGTAATTAAGAGTATAATTTTTAAGCTGATGGTATCTCTTCACATTAAATATATCAGCAAATATTTTCCTGAGGGGAAAGCAAAATGATGAAAGACTTAATCACTATGCAGAGGCAGATAACAAGGCAATTAGAACTGGTAAATACTGTCAAAGCACAAAGCTCAAATGACCTGCATCTCACTAATTGTGGAGGAAAGCAAAAAGGTGCCTATGGTGGGAGGAGAGGAATACCAATTACCTTGAGCCTGACTGATGGAATTTACATGTAAACTAATCCCAGAAAATCAGAACTGGCATACATAACTTCATTCATAGGCTGCTAGTCAGATAAAAAAAAGGACTAAAATATCTAGGGCCATCTATTCTACCTACTAGAAGTATAAATGGACTTAAGAACCTAAGTATGAATCTCTGTTTCATGCTGTTCAAATCCTTGAAAATCCATATTTTTTCTACACACCCTCCTATGATCCTTACGACTGAGTCACAGAAAAGAAGGATCCACTCACATTTGGCAGTTTCTGTTTTTAAATATCCTTGAGAACAGAGTGCAATAGAATCTGGCCCCTACAATGCAACTTACCCAGAATTTGTGTGAACACATCTAAGATGGTGATCCACAGAAACCCTCACTGGAGGACACTGGTACTGCAATAGACACCTACGTTTTTTCAGTGAAGTTACCTGAATGCTCATACTTGTGCTATAGCTCATGTCTAGAGGAACCATCATCCTGGCTGAGATGAGCAGTTAAATGCCAGGCTCCTGCAGGCCTGTTTTGGATTAAAGAAAGAGGTCTACCAAAAACCAAGGGCACCAAGCAGGTATGTGGTAGCCTGCTATATACCAACAGGATTTAATTCATTCATGGATATACAATTTTGAGAAGGCACATGCAGATGGCGAGGTGCATCATCACATGTAAAACAACATATTTTTGTCCAGTGAAAAATAAACTAGAAAATTTACTAATATGCTATGGGCCTAGGGCTATATTATTCAGTTTAAAATTGAAGGAAAAAAAAATTTAACTTTACTGGAATGAGCTAAAAACAATCTGCAGGGTTGTGAACTAGAAGCCTCATCACTAGGAGCAAGTAACAGATAGCACAATTGTAGAACAAAGGACTGTTAACACACACAAAATTAACTGTTTAGAGGGGATGAGATAGATTATAATGAATCATGAAGTCAATTCACTCCCTCAGCATTGCCTGACTAGAAATGCTGCTGCCACTGCGAGGTATTTCGTTTTAAACTTTGGGTGGGCCTGGAATCAAAAGGGCCTGCAAGTATACCAGTATGCTCTCCTGGTTCATCACAAGGTGAAGCACCCATAGCCACTTAAAAAAAAAAGAAAAGAAAATAAGAACTGAATGAGAAACAAGACTTAGTACTTTAGCATTTCCTGTTTAAAAAGTCAACACCATGCAATGCCAATAAAGCACAAAGCAAATGGATTAGGAACAGTCTAAAGAACAGTTACTGTGCTTCTTCAAGACGGTGTCATCAATGTGGATCATAACATATAGGCCTCAGACTAGAATCTTTTAAAAGCGGTGTCCAGGTGGGCAATGAACATGCCTTGTGATGTCCTATGTTCCTGTGGGACAGTGTAAAGTATGGAGTGGCTCTTTTATAATTTTCTTGCAATTCAAGCCCATGGCTGCTTAGGATTTAGTAGTCCTGCTCAATAGTTGGGGCTAATCTTGCTTTGAGCAGGGGGTCAGACTAGATGACTTCTGTCCTTTCCAACTCTCTTTTCTATGATTCTATGACTTTGAAAGTGGAGATAGATGGGTTCCCTACCCCACCCAGGACAACTTGCCATGGACCAGAGTGCGCGTCCACAGGTGTTTCCTGTAGTAGTGGCACATATTGTACTGCTGCTATTTGTCTCCGGGAAAATGCATGTATGCACTCATTTGGATGCGCCCAACATGGTTTTATAGAAAGAAATGCAAAATGTCTACGCTGAGGAAAAGGATTGCAAGCTACATGTGTGGAATAGTATCCTGGGAAGGATACTATTATCCTGTAATAGGATAGCAACTGTATCCTAGAAAGAAGTGACATAGCAGACAAACAACAACTGTAGCTCCCATTGTGATGTGTGGCACAAGGGCTAAATGCAGCTTTTGGATGTATAAACTGGGGAGCAATGCATAATAGCAGGAAAATTATTGTAACTCTGTTATGGTATTGCTGAGACTAATTCAGGAATAAGTATAATTCTGTTGTCCATATTTTAAAAACGGTGATGAAAAATTGAAGGGAAACAAGGAACCAGCTAAAAAATGACTTGGTAGCTGAAGAAAAGTTTTACAGTGGCTTAGGTCTGGTCTATGCTATGTAGCATTGCTTCCAGAACAGGTTCTACTGTGTGTCCATACATTTGAGTTCTCTTGCAATAGCACAATCCTGTCGTCCTGCAACAAGATAACACCAACTCTGTGACAGAAGGCTTCACCACTACTTGAAAACCACTACACAACATGTGCCGACATGCCTTGGTGGGCTTTCTGATGGTAGACATAGTCCCTTAAACAGCTGGTGCCTCACTACATTTGGCAGAGCTGCTGTAGTGAAGCTGTGTGAAATCACCAGAGGCCATGCAGGTGGGGACACATGCTGGCATCAGAACTGTGGGCAGAAGGTTTGTAAGGTAGATAAGCCCTTAACAAGCTTAATTTATCTAGCAACTGGAAAAGAAGATTGAGAGATGACATAATTACTATGGTTAAGTACCTTCATGACGAGAAGATATTCAATAATCCTGTAGAATGCTCTGCATTCTAATGGAGAAAAGCATGACAAGAACCAACGGCTGCCTGTGATATTCACATTTGAAGTTAGGTGCATGCAATTCCAACAGTGAAAGTGATTTTTCAAACCTCTCGATGTCTCCAGATCCAGACTGGATGTCTAATATGCTTTAGATGAGCACAAGTTGCCAGGCTCAGTACTGGGATAACCATGGGATTTAATACCTGCGATTTTCAAACAGGCTCACTAGATGATATAACAGTCTGTTTTAGCTTTAAACATATACAAATCTCTGAACTATTTCAATCCCATAGTTCTTTTACATCAGTTTCTTAGGTGAAATTAGGACAGAAGAATTAAATATACAATGTCTGCCAAAAAGTTTCAGAGATGCTAATAAGAGAAGCTAGTGAAATTATTGTGTAATATTGAACAAATAAGAGCCAAAAATTAAGATTTCACCATTTCCTTGACATACATGCCATCTGCTTATGCAAATAATACATCTTTTCATGTAAATGAAAGGGAAAACAACTGATTTTCAATTACACCTACAGTTCTGTTTTTGCTTTTTTTTGGGGGGGGGGGTTGTCTGGTAAACATCAACATTGAGAAGTAGAGAAGGCACTGTAATTAAAAAGAGATCAGGGGATATAATTGCTTCTTAATTAAACAGTAAGTTTCCATAATTGAAACTTTACTGTGAGATATCTACTGTATGTGATTAACTCCCGTAAGTGAAGAGTAGCATGTCAAATCATTTGCCATTATTGCCACTGGCAGTCTGGATGTTATGAGTATGCTATGTTTTAGATGATGTTGGATGGCGCAGGGTGGGGCTGTCCAAATGGTGGCCCTAATGGGGTCAGTTTGTGGTCTTTGGGATCTTGCCCAGACTCCACTCCACCTACTGCTCTTGTGGTGGCAGCTGGGGTCTCCCACTCCCTCCTCCAGCTTCTGATTCCCGTCCCCACTCCAGGGCGGCAGGGAGGGGTGGCACTGCAGGAAGGGGCCAGGCTGCTCATGTTGCATGCAAGAGGGTACCGGGGCTGTGTGTATTGCATGCTTGGAAAAAGAGAGAGCCAGGCTACCTATGCTACAGGCGGGCTGCCCACACAACGTGCCCAGCAGGGAAGGTGCTGCAGTGTGGCTCAGGGGAGCTGGGCTGCCCAAGTGGCATATGGGGCTAAGAGGGGGACCTGGGTTGCACACGGGACAGCAGAGGGGAAGCTGGGCTGTACATGGCCCAGGGCAGAGAGAGCTGGGCTGTGTGTGGTGCATGAGGTCTTGCAGAGGGGAGGGGGAGCAGCTCCTGGTGTGCACAGTCCCTGGATCTCTGTCTGGTGTTGCATGCAGCCTCCAGCTGCTGATATTTTGGACAGCCCCAGTACAGAGGATTAAGCATATTTTCCAATTCTAGTAGGTTTTTACTTATCAACAAAAATAAAACTGCCACCACAGTAAGGTATTGTGCTCACAATGAATGGACAGACTCCTGTATCCCCATAGAGCCCACTGTAACCATTCAAGTTTCTCTCTTTTAATTCTAAGGCATGTACCCAAACAAAATAACCTCTTCCTGACATCAGTCAAAGCATTTGCTGAACTTTCACAATGGTTTTACAAACAGCTTATCCATATCTTATCCATTTAATTCCGTAAGACTCTATTTTGTGGGGATTAAAACAGCCACTTTTCATTTTAATCTCTCTCTCTCTCTTTATTTGTAAGCAGAGGATAGGGAAATTCCTCAGTCTAAAATATTCAATATTTTTTTCTATTTTAAAATATATACTGTCTCATTTTTTCACTCTGATTTGAATTATATACTTGCTAAATACATAATGACATTATTTATTCCATACTTGAATTCAGAGACAACTGCATGGCGTTCTTGTGCCTTCCCACATGCTTCTAAGAATTCCACTAATAAATCACTGTACTGTACTCAGACAAGCTGCAATTCATATATACAATCCCAACAATTCATATTTCAAAAGAAGCTGATTGACAGTTACCTAGACTGTTTCTTTTCTTTCGCATCACATAATGGAGGCTTCTTGCAAGGAGATTTACTTTCTGTATCTTCTTGCTTTGTTGTCTCCAACACAGATTTCCCAGACAATCGATTATGAGCAGAAGATTTTGAGCCTGTGTGTCCAGGGCTAGGACATTTTCTGTCACTGTAAAACAAATTGACATAGTTTTAAAATCTGAGCTATGTTCCTGAGCTTACTTGCTTCACAGGAGACTTCCAGTTGGAAATTACAGGGCCATCTAAAAAAAACCCAAACACCAGAAACCATCAAAAGTAAAATTTTCTTAGTTGTTCCTCATAGAATTTTACTGGTGAAACTGTAAAAGTACACAGCACTGAATGAACTCTTTCCCCAACACAATCAAAGGTAAAACTCTCATGGAAGAGTTCAAGTGGAATGGAGTTTGCCCAACACTCAGTACTCCTGAAAACTGCACTTTTATATCATTAATAAAAACTAAAATCTAAGTGATTAAGGCTAAGATGGAATGTATTGCAAAAGCAGACACATTTATGGTTTTTCAAGGATTCAAGCAAGGTGGAAGAGGATCACTGTGATGAAAAAGACCTAAGAGTTCTAGCCTGCAGCTCTGGTGGGGAACACTTATTTTTTTAGGGGGGTGAGGGGAACGGGCAGTGTATGTGTTGATATAAATAGCTGCTGTAAATAGCTTTGTGAGCAGGACACCTAGACACACTTTTCACCCCAGGGAAAGTCTCGGTCTGGCAGCAGGCTCTGCTCCCTGATTCCCGATAAAATGTTTAATTTGATGACAAAATGTTAATTCCTGGGTTAATACAATACTTTTGTAATTGTTTTGTTGAGAGGGTGGGACTGTGCCTAAGAGAAAGTGTAGTCCCAGAGTGTACAGAAACCTGGATGAGAAAGTAGTCCCAAGGAGGACAGAGAAAGCAATCCAAAAGAGTACAGATTGGAGTTCAAGGAAGGACAGAAGCAACTGCAGTGGTACAATAAAGATTGTTCAGAGAAGAGTTGTCTGCTGTGGGATGCTGACATTCTGACTCTCTCCCTGCCTCTCTGAACCCCCGCTCTCCGCTCCTGGGAGATGACCAAAAAACTGAAGCTCTCTGAAGTGGGTGTTCTATGGATCACTGGGTAATTCCCAAGAAAGAAAAGGTAGGGTGGCACAGTCAGAGGCTTGCCCCTTCTGCAGGCCTGCCAGGGATGTGGGTCCTTCGGAAGAGTGAGATCAAAGAACATTTTTTCCTGAGGAGTCCTTAGGCACAGATTCAATTCAACAGAAATTCACAGGCAATTCAAACCTGGGTGAAATTGTTGAATGCAACACATTATCATGTTTCACCCATAAGTGGTCCTCAGAAATCAGAAAAGGTTACATTTATTTTAAAATGCTGCAAAATCTAAAACTTGTGATATAAGAAAAAACCTCTGAGGAACTTCTTGCTGTAATATCCATTGACTTTCTCCTGGCAGGTCTGTTATCTGCTCTTGCAAAACTTATTCCTAATACCTTGATTCCTCACCTTCCCAATAAAAGCAAAATGTATTATGGCTGTTTTTCAAACAGCAACATTCATGCATACATGTGGCAATGAGGCTGTTCTGGCAAACAATAAAAATGCAAATGAACTACTTCTGCAATCAGAATCAATCATTTAAAACCCAATCTGAAATTACAATTAACATCTTAATGATTTGCACTCTTACCAACAGTAAAAATGCACTCTTGCTAAAAATCACAGATAATGAATATGCATTGCTCTTTGTTAGATCAACGATCTACTGTATCAGCTCTGATATCCTGATTCCCTAGAAATGCAAATACAGAGAAACATATAGGCCTTTTGCAACCAAAATACCTTCAGGTACTGTGAAGTATGTAGCAGAGAATTGAAATAAAACGATGATATTATTGTTAGTTACTACTAGTGTTTTAATCATAATTACTTGATGACAGGAGAGACTGATCTTTCGTTTACTTCTGTCTTTTTGTTCCTGGGCATAGGACTGGCCAGAGGAATTTCTCCACTTAAACGATCTGGTAAGATAGTTTCTTTGTTTAAGTTGATTTCAGAATATGGGCAGCTGACAGCACTGAAAAACAAAACAGAAGAAAGCAGAAATATTTCCATTACTTAAGAAACTGGGCAGACTTTTTTAGTTTAAACAAGAAGACAATATTTGAGCCTGCTAGAAGCAGCCTGAATCAATGAACACAAAGGTGAAAAGAAATGCCTTGGTTTAATCTTGCTTGAAAATATCAACACATAACAGTGGATTGTCAAAATGTCAACCTGCAAGCCGCTTTGTTCTTAATTTCCTTGTACAGCAACTTACTATCACAGGATCAATCTTATAGCATAAATTCTAGAAAATACTGGTAATAGAGAATTCTTTGATGAATGTTCATTAACACACCAGCTAAAATGAATACTCAATCTGTCTCATCTTTATGTCTGAGTGACAACTGGAGCTGTGCTACTCATTTCACACAGTAAACTCAAGAAGCAAATATTTTCCTTTTGCTCCACAGAGAAGCAAACATGCTGTCCTGCTGCCTTGATATTTTTATTTTCATCTTGGCTCTCTCCCCTGCAAGACTACTGCCAGAATCTACAAGCCATTCAGAGGTGTAACAGGGCAGCCCTGTGCCTCCAGCAGTAGCATGTGTGGCTGCCAGTTGCAGCACTGATGTTTGGCCCACAGCTGCCGGGGTTGCTATTTCTGTACCCCCGCCCCCCAACACACTTCATCCCCCAAAGGGTGCCTAGACTCTTGTCCTGCTTACCCTCCTACTTAGTTACATTACTTACGGTTTTCTCCTTCCACTGAGAGTTAATCTAGTTGCTCTGCTAATGTCTGAGCAGTCCAGTAGAATTCTATGTATTTTATACAGAACATACACAAGCTACTTTGCCATGCTATCCTTTCCTTTTGACCATACCTCCTTACAATTTGTGTGGAATAAACAGATTCATGCTGTCAAGGTTGATTCAAGAGTTATCATCACTATGCTGTTCAAGTACAGCTGGCAATCGATTATCCAAAACTGTATTCTGACATCCTGTTTGAGGCTTTCTAATGGTATTACATACAAAAAAATACTATGTTACAGAGCATTATTTATACTGCAAAGCAAAGCACTCTGAGTCCTTTCATCATATCTGACAAAGTAGGCTGTCACTTATGAAAGCTTATGCCTCTGCACCAGTTAGTCTCTAAGGGCATCTTTACACATGCTCTGGGGTGGGGAGCTTTAATTAGAGTGGCTCTCTGGAGCACCTGCAGTGTCTTGTGTATTCAGGATCCCACACTTCAAAATGGTGGTGGGGGCACTTTAACTAAAATTCATTTGACAAACTTTAGTTTTAGTGCCCTCACCGCCATTTTGAAGCGCCAAGATGCTGAATACATGATATGCTGAGGCTGCTGGGGCATACTAATTAGCATGCTTAATGCTAATCAGATTTGATTAATCTAATTAGCACGTCAAAGCAGACATTGGGCACATGTATAGGTGAAATAAGGTGCTGTCCTGCACTGCCTTCTGCCAAGACCTTGAAAGTTACGAAATACCAGCTTGACAGAAATTTCTGTGGTCTTTCAATAAAACAGAAATATACCATGGAGCTTCTGCTTCTCTAGCTCTTCCCTTCCAATTTAGTTTCCACCACTCCAGTGTGCACCTCAGTGAAAGAGAAAGCTTGGCACTGTGTTTTTAAGAATAATTGTTAGAGTTGTATTAAAAAACAAACACCCCCCACCTTCTGTGCACCACTTTGTGATGAGCAGAGAAAGTCATAACAATCCAGAGATTTCTCAGGCTAAACAATATTATAATACTTAAAGGATTACTCTCTCGGATTCTGAAAGTTACATACTAGTACAGCTACCAAGCAGCAGAGATGAAAATAAATAAAAATTCCCAACTTTGAACTCACCAAGATAGAACTGAAGATGTATAAAATGATGTTCAATTTCTTGTCAATCAGCTAGAACACCTGCTGTATTCTAAAAATATGGTTTCCTAGTCATCTATATTTATCACAAGAACCCCTATCTTTGTACAATAGAAGTTCAACTACTGACATTTTGTCAATTTCCTTTTCAAGAGCGTATCTGTCTTTCCAAAAACCAATGCAAAGTTTTATTTGCGTCATTTATTGCTATACACCTGCTTTTAATAATAGAACTGTGTGGCACAAACAATAATCTACTAGTTTGCCAGCATATCCCTTGCTGCCTCCAAATTGCAGGCAACACGCAGAAAGAAAAGACTTTCCTCATTACTTTCACATCAAAAGACATGTGATGTCGTATACAAACACAGTGTATATTCTCCCCCCTTTTGCCCACTGAGCTTTGGAATCACAAACAATATGAATCACAAGTGAGACAGTACTGACACTAATGCTGAAAGAGTTGATAAAAATGGCATATTTAACATCAGGAGAAATACAAAAGGACCAGTTCCTTACATTCAGGCACCGCAACATGGGTCAATTAATCATCACTGCTGTTAACTAGACAGGATTCACAGAAATGAATCTGTTTTTTCCAGCTGGATAATTGACTCATTTGTAAACACAACAACACCTACTTGTTCTTTTTTTGTCATTCTCATAGAGCTGTGTTGAACTTGACCTGGGAAAATGCTTCAGCATATTTATTGATTTTATTTTGCTTCTATGATCACAACTAATGTCTATTACTACCCTTCTAAATCGGTAGCATCCTGTAACAATCTGCATTTACCCTGCACATCAAGCTGACTTCCCTATCCTATTTGAGAAGGACAGTTGCCTCACCTTCTTTGCATGTTCAGAGGAGCAAAAGGGCAGTTCAAACCTCTCCAGCCAAGGGAGGTTGGCCAGATGTTGTGGCACCCCCTTTGCACGGTTAGACTTTAGTGTATAAATATTCTATGCAGAAATATAAGCACAAAGGTTATTTACCCTTTTGGATGGCTGAAAAAGGGCCTCTGCAACACTGCTTCAAATTAAATAGTCCCCATGTTTATTCAAAATTTCTCAAAACATAGCACATAACAGGAAGAACCTTCAGTGCTACATTTTTATAGTTATTTTGAACTACTATTATGAAAAACTGTACTGTTTAATTTTCTGCTACAATCTCCATCTCCTAGTCCTTACTGCATCCAACAAAAGCTGACACCTTTACAGGGGGCATATATGAAACCACCGGATGCAGCTCAACATGAAGTGGCTTTGATCCAGAGGATGGCAGCAAAGTGAGAAAGAAGGAAGTGGCGTGCTATACACTTGGACTCCAACTCAGACAACATATGGATCTGTGAAACTTGCAACAAACTGTTGCTCTTGAATTAGGCTTGTCAGCCACAAATGGATTCATCAGGCATCTGACTAGACCTCTTACATGTACACTGTGATCCAGAGGATCAACGGTTGCCTACTAAATATGAAGCCAAACTTGAAATACATGACTGAAATACACGCCAGGTTTGGTTTTTTAAAACAGGTGCATATATTTGTTCCTCTAGTGTTTTTCATATTGGTTGTGTAACTAAGAAAGTTTAAAGTTCATGTTGGAAAAAGATGGGGTTTGAAGAGAGGATGGCTCCCAGCTATATCTGACATACAAAGGCACACAAATTCTGATTTAGAGTAAGAGTTTGTGTATACATCTGATTTAAAAATGGATTTAAGCACAGGCACAGGCACCTTGCTGAATCAGTACCATGGTCATTAAATTCAAAAGACTTGGAGTCAGGAGATTTTTGATACTTTCGGCTTTGCTGCTGACTTGACTATGTGACCTCAAGCAAACTGTGTAATGATCTGGGGGGCTTACCAGGCTCACAAGAATGCCATGATGAAGCTTCATCCTCTGACACTTATAAAGCTCTTTGAGCTACTTACCAGACAGCAGTTTAGAATATAAAGCAATGCTACAGTTTGTATTGTATATAGTTAAAGGAAACTTTACACTTCAATTATAATCTGAAAACATTTGTCCTTTATCCTGACACTTCCTTTGTACTCATCTCATATAGCAGCAGTAACCTTGAACAGTGTGGAGGGGAGGTGGTCCCATGGAATTTCACAGACCTACTACCAGGGTCTTTTTGTTGGCACAGTGCCATGTGATTGTTAAGATGTGCTTATACTTCTTAAGTTCTAAAGTCTAAAAAATTCAAAATGGGCTCAAACTTCATACTTCTTGGAGTGCTTTTATTTGTATAGTAAATATTTTTGTGCTTATTATTTTAACACTAGTGAACTGCCCATCAAGAATGACGGCGGGATGGAGCGCTGCCTTGATGGCAGGGAGGGAGGGGAGGTGAGGCCAGTGCTGCGCTGCCACCACCCTGCGCCACTGTTGCCTCCAAGGAGCGGGGCCCGGGGTGGGGGGGAAGAGGAGGGCAGTGAGGCCAGCACCATCCTCACTGTCATTCTCCCCCGCCTCCACATCTGTTTGGTTGTGGTGGCCTCTACCCACAGCACCACCAGGGAGGTTAGGGGTTTGGCTCTTGACAGGATGTTGTGGGACACGCAACCTGTACTGCAAATGTTGCTGCCCACCCCTGTAGCTGCTTGCTGCCAATTCCTGTGGGGACTGGTAAATTTGATGGTAGCTGCAGTAAATGCCACATTGACAATTCCCCCTGCAGTAGCTGGAGGCTGACAAGGGGACATGAACCCCATGATTGGGTGACTCCTGCCCTCACTTCTGGATTCCCCCGCTGGAAGAAGACAGCGGGCCAGATGCCCTGCCTCTCTGAGCCATATGTTTGATCCCCTTTTTTTAGATTATGAGGCTTATGTAAGAGTTCAGGGCATAGATTCTCAAACTGCTCTGCTTATACTCAGAAGCTCCAAGATACATACTCAGGAAACTCTAGGCCAAAATGGAGGTACCAAATGATTTTAGGTGCTTAAATTGTTTTGCAGCCCCTCAAGCTGGGTTGATTTGGATAGCTTTTGGGGAATTAAAACCCTAAATTGTTCATGAGTTCCACTTAGGCACCTATAAGAACAGTTTGGATCTGGCCCTTAATTATGTTCAATAAGGACAAATGCAGAGTCCTGCACTTAGGAAAAAAATAATCCCACGTACTGCTACAGCTTGGGAACAACTGACTAAGCAACAGTTCTGCAGAAAAGGACTTGGGGATTGCAGTGGACAATAAGCTGAATGAGCCAACAGTGTGCCCTTGTTGCCAAGAAGGCTAACAGCATATTGGCCTGCATTAGTAGGAGTGTTGCCAGATCAAGGGAAATTATTATTTCCCTTTGTTAGGCACTGGTGAAGCCACGTCTTGAGTACTGTGTCCAGTTTTGGGCCCCCAGTACAGAAAGGACATAGACAAATTGGAGAGGGTCTAGCAGAGGTCAACAAAAATGGTTAGAGAGGTGGAGCACATGACTTCTGAGGAGAGGCTGAGGGAACTGGGCTTATTTAATTTGGAGAAGAGAAGACTGAGAGGGGATTTAATAGCAGCCTTCAACTACCTGAAGGGTGGTTCCAAACAGGATGGAGCTAGAGTGTTCTCAGTGGTGGCAGATGACAGAACAAGGAGCAATGGTCTCAAGTTGCAGCAGGAAGTTTAGGTTAGATATCAGGGAAAACATTTGTATGAGGAGGGTAGTAAAGCACCAAAACAGGTTACCCAGAGAAGCTGTGGAATCTCCATCTTTAGAGGTTTTTAAGACCTGGGTAGACAAAGCCTTGGTTGGGATGATATAGTTGGGGATGGTCCTGCTTTGAGCAGGAAGTTGAACTAGATGATCTCCTGAGGTCCCTTCTAACTCTAATGTTCTATGATTCTATGTTCTGTTTGGGTCAATGGGGCTCACCCAAGTTTTAATAAATAAGTATTCCCATTTACAAAAGCCCCCATAGCAAATGATGTTAAATGACATTCTCAGCAGAGAGTTAAAGGACTCAATTAGCATAGAGGTCAAGCTATCAAACTAAGGGTCATGTCGCACTGACACATCACCTGTCCACAGATGAATCATAACATGACAGTCACACTAACATGGGAGCAGAGGGAAAAGGTTACACTGTTATGTGCCCAGACTGCATTTGTTCCGTGGACAGGATACTACAGCTTCCTGTGTTGCTGCTCCAGCACTCCAGCACTAAGTACAACATTTACACTAAGAAAAATCTGTTCTGGAAGGCTCAAAAATGATTAGGGTAGAGTAGAAATAATGTACTGATTATTATTACTGTTATACTGCACCTGAAGAGTCCTTCTGTGTAAAAAGCCAAGCGCTCTCAACTGTATGACAGCTTTGTACTGTCTGCCTGCTTCACAGCTGCCAGTCAGGACTACAAAATAAGCCTGACATCCACTGTCAGGTTCCTCCTCAGCCAACTGTATTATTCACATCCTGGTAAGCATTACATCATAGGGCACCCAGGCTAGGATTTGGAAAATATGTGAAGTATGCCAGGGTAGGGGCTCAAGTAAGTATCTGAAAAAATCTTGGATTTCATTATCTTTTAAGTTTCAAGACGTTTTTAATTGCTTGGAAACATCAGACTTTGACTAAGTACAAAACAATACTATAGCAGACAGTCTGAATCAACAGTAGTAAGAGAATCATGATCTCCACATCCCCATATATCCATACAATGGACTGTCCTTTCAGGTCAATTTCAATGTTTATTTCGATATTAACTGATTTCATAGGCAGGGAAAAAGTGAGAAGGACATGAACCTTTCACTTTGAGTGCCAAAAGACAGGAAATCAATGGAATAAGCTGAGACCCAGAGAGACTATGTGTCTCTGGAAGTTAAACACAGTCCATCTGAATTCCTCATCTGACAGCATCCTCAAGAGTCAGACTACAGGACTGTGCATCTTAAGTAAGTTAACAACACAGGACAAGTCACAACACCCAGCAGTAACAAAAATTAAGTGAAAATTAATGTTGGTTTTATCACGTTTCTTTCGCTAAGTTAAACAAGATTCCTCTGTATTTCCTGTGTTAGGTTAAACAAGGTTTCTCTGTGTATGTCTTTGCCAACTATTAGTTTATTCTTTTTAACAACTTTCATATCATGCTGATTGGCAGCATGCTGTCATTAATTTCTGCTAATCCAAATATTTTTTGATAATAAAGAATAGGGCTCAGAAACATATAGCCCACAAGGCCACTGGATACAGCCTGTGGAAGTGGTGGGGTTTGGTAGCATGCTGGCAGCAAGGGGCTTTGCCCACACCCGCATCAGGCAGCAAGAAGCTACCCCAGGCTGGGCAGCTAGGAGCTATGCTGCACCTCAGCTGGGGGATGGAGACAAGCAGAGATGGCCATGGCATAGTTGGAACAATGTCCCGCCTCAGACCTGAGCTGGGTTGTTGTAGGCTCATGGCTCTGAAAGGCTGCTGACCAGTGCTCTAGACCAGACAACAACTGTGCACCAGAATGAACGCACACCGGAAATCCATCAAAGACAGAAACACCCAATTACCGGTGGGGGCACATTTCTCACAGGAGGGTCACTCTCTCTCCAATCTCTCAGTCCTGATCCTCAAGGGAAACTTACACAACACTTCCCAGAGATAAGCCTATGAGCTCCATTTCATCAACCTGCTGGATACTAGAGATCAGGGACTAAACATAGACATTGGATTTTTGATACATTATAATCTGCCTGGCAACTGACTCCCCAGCCCAGCCCAGCCCAGCCCCTGGCTTCTTTACTTTTCATTCCATCCAGGAAGAGCACACACCAACTGCTGCAGCTTCCTGAGCTTGACGAAGGGTTTTTAAACCCGAAAGCTTGCTTAATAACTATTCTCCAACCATTTGGGTTGGTCTAATAAAAGATATCAAATTCACCCAAGGAACCTTGTCTGCCTATATCCTTAGACCAACACAGCTACAACCTAAACCCCTGCAGTGCTCTAGAAGGCACTTGATCTTAGTCACAAAAGGCCAAGTATTAAACAGTGGGAAACACCAAGAGATGCAACTATCCTTTACACTTTACAAAGTATGGTTATCATCTCATTCAGCGCTCTTGAAGCAGTTTTGGGCTAAACAGTGAGAATGACACAACTGTTCGTCACAATGGAATTATGTATAGCCAAGACACTTACGGAAAAGAAAAAAACAAAACTTTTCAAGATAGCATTGAAATTAGATTGGAATGAATTTAGCTAATACTATATGAAACTAAAATAAATGGGAAGAATTGCTGGTTCAGAGTCTTCAATGCCCTATGTCAGTGGCAGAACATACTATCAGACTCTGCTCAACAGTATCCCAGGTATTTACTCTCTCTCACATATAATTTTTGAGTTTGCACAGTTATGAGCTGTGTTTTTCTAACTGAAAGTCTACCTTTTTTTCCTCTGAAAGGACCATTAAAATTGTACCCATCTTATATGCAAGGTTTACCTATATAGTTCTGCCTTTTGAACCCACAATAGTTTGTGCCTACAATAAAACCGTCAAGTCAAATTAATTTCAGTAGTTATTATTTTAATATTTTTAGTCCATTTAACTTCTTTGGGTCCTTTACTTGGCTATTTGATTGTACTGTGGGATTTTACAAGTAGGGGTCTCAAGGTAGCAATCTCAAGGTAGCCACTGAGCCATTTCACGGACAGATGCCCAGGCTGGCAACCATTTTCACAGGCAGAGTGCAGTGCTCCCTCACATTTCTGACTGGCCAAGGGGCCCCTGTAGCCCTACCCCTTGCTGCTGATTGGTTGCGAGAGCTGTCCATCATGCAGCCCCACCTCACTGCCAATTGGTGGAGAGGATTGGGGCTGTAAGACGGACAGAATTTATTTTATTATATTCATTGAGGCATCCGTAGGCTTTCAAGTTGCTTTGAAATTGTAAATATATCAATAAAACATTGTGTTCAAATGATACCTATATATATAGTGGCATTTCATTTTGATAGTGGATTTGGGGTTTTTAAATCAGAGAATGTGTGTGTGTGTTTTTATCACAAAAATTGTGGTTTTTAAACACAGAAAACCAGGATCCCTTTTTATAAGTGCAACAGTAATTCAAGGTCTTTACTTTGAGTTATTGATGTACTGTATTTTATCACATACTGTATTCCCCAAATAAGACATGCACTTTGTTTTCAGGAAGGACAAATTAAGCTAAAACATTTCCAAAGTTAAGGCTGCACGGAACTAATCTTCAGTTCACTCACCCACCTTTTTTTGCTCAACCAAAAGCTGAAACCCTATCTCTGTTGATGAAGACTGGCCTCCATGGGTAGATCTACGATTTTCAAAAATGCTAAAAACAACCTGCGAGACTGAAAGAGTGGAAGAGAGACCTGAAGTAGCTAGGTCAAAATTGCCAGAAGAAAGCTTAGCTTAATTAGTGGAAAATTAAACCCATTAAAAAGGTAAGACAATCATTAACTCTTGTGAAGGGAAGAAGAATGAACAATTAAGTCACCTGACTCCCTGAGCTGCCAGAATAGAAATGCCACTGCTGCTGCTGTGTGGAGCAGGAATCAAAGCAGGATGCTTCTATTCCAGAACTAAAATCAGCTTCCTTGCTTAAAAGACACATCTGAATTTTAAGTGGCTGATTTTTCAGGAAAAAGCATATATATATGCAAGTAAATATGGTATATTAAGAAACATGGCTGTTTTTCCTAAAACCAAAGTTTAAGGTCTGGGGTCAATTTATATGCAAAGTCAGCTTCTAATCAGAACAATACTATAACAGATTTGAAATTTATAGTAAAATTGCCTTGAATAATATTTCTTTGCTGCCTATGTATTTCAGCAACTTTCCTACTACTTGATTAATGATAAGTATCAGGTCTGTACAGAGTACAGTGTACACACTTTAAATATATAATCTGAGGACCAAAAGGCTATGTGCTTAACTAGAGTAGGCACTTATCTGGACCCAATGAAAACAATGCTTGTAAGAGAATAACCAATCTCAACCCCTTTCAGGGCTGTGGCACTAACAGCCTTAAAACTTTCCTATCAATTTCAAGACTTCTAACAGCAGCTCCCAACAGCTGCTACTCTTTCACTGTTACTGGTGCTAATTATGACACAGTCAAACAGAATATAACCACATTAAAAATAGCCAGTAGACTTGAAAGGTGCTAAGCACTAAATTAACAGAGAGATCATCTATGTTTGTTAAATGTAAGGAAAGGGATGAGACCTCCATCATGTTATATAGTGATGTGAATAATGCTCTTATCCACAAGTGCTACAGGAGACACTGGCTAGGGAAAGCCTAGTACCATAGTTGAAACTGGCTCAGCTGAAGCCAATACTCTCTCTTATTACCCACTTATTGTTAAGTATTGCCTGCAACTACAATGAATGGCAAAATGTCTTTATTCTATTCTGCTCATCTGAAAACTATCAAAACACTACAACAGATAATGTTTATTCATCAACGACTCTGATGTTTATTCATTGCAAACTGACCCAAGACACTAACAAACTGCATACATGTGTCTGCTCTGCATGACTGCCAGGTTTTCAAGATTATTTCTTGCACAGTGCATTAAGGAGTACACAATTTACTGTTCCTCATAAATATACAGGCGATTTATATAATGTTATCTATTTGCATACAGGTCCCATTGTCTCAGTCTCTCAGCACACAATTCTAGATCCACGGCTGACATCAAGTCATTCTGAACATTCACTTTTTAAAAAAGTGCACACATTAACCCTGCCATAATTAATCATCTGAGGCTTTCATCTGGTTCCTAAGGAACAAGCGCTCAAAATTATTTCAAAACTGCTTAGCATTGTAAATGATCATTCTGCCTGCTCTCAGGCATTTACTCTGCAGACATATTGTACCTTGCCATGGAAAAAGAAAAGATAAGCATGGCAAAATACAATTTGAGGTTGCTGAGATGAGAGAGCCAAGGGACTGCAGTCCGGTGTGGATAATTACACCAAGTTTACAATGTCTTTGTTAATTCAGGGGGAAAGTGGCAGTGCAGTTTTAGAATTTTTAGGATGACCTGGATTCTCAAAACTGTAGACTCCAGATAAACAAGGAATCTATTTTTTTTCCTTAGACCAATTCAAGCAGAGAACAATTCCAGTGCACAGAGCAAACCAATTAATGAAATAAGATATTTACAGGGTTAATGGATTTGCTATCAGTCTTATGATAGCTTTGAGTCTTTTGGTCAATAAAACCTCTCTGGTTATATTTATATCCCTGGAACTATCAGGCATTATGCATACAATAGGATTTCTAAGACTAGAGTAAAATAAAATAAAAGACAATAAACTGCAATGATTGTATTTCTCTTTCAATATTCAGGCATGAATAAGCATAATCATTTTAAGTGGCACAGAAAATCTAGTTATAAAAACTAGATGCATGCACTGTCTTGATATATATTCCTTACTTTTTATTTCCCCTTACAACTTAAAATTGTTCGTGTCAAACTGTCTTGAGGTGAGAAAAATCAATGAATAGGTAAGTTTGTCTGACCCAGTTACTTCCTTGAATCGTTGCCTTTTTATGTTTGCTCGCTGAATAAGTTAATAAGTAAAGGGTTTGATCCTTCTCCAGTTAAAATTAATAGCAAAACGCCAATGGATTTCTATGGTGCAAGATCAGGGACTATGTTTCCCAACTCGGGGATTAAGAACAGGCAGTGGCGAAGCAGCAAAGGTGCAGAACAGGAGATGGCAACAGCTGCTATAACACAGATCTGCAAATGTGTTTTTTTCCACTGACTGCAAAAAGCTCCTGATGTGTTAGACAGGTCAGACTAACAGTCCCTTCTGACTTTGAAAGTTATGAGAACAGCCACCTGCTTCAGTAGTTGCACTTTAACACATGGAATTCCCTCCCCTGCATGCATAATTTTTCAGCATCAGATCAACATAAGCCTCTTCTCAGCTCTTCACTTCAGTCATAAAAACTTACAAAGCTTGGGCCATCAGGTTTATGCTGACATGGGTGTCGTGGTGGGCTGGGGACGGGACTGTGTTGGGCTGTTCCGGGCAGGGGCTAGGCTGGGCTGTGCTTCGGACAAGCAGAAGCAGCAGCACTGGAAGGGCGGTTGGGAGAGCTATGACAAATTCTGGAGTGGCTGTAGCACCCTTACCCACAGCCCCTCTCCCACAGGCCTCTGTGGTGAGGGAGGGAGTGGGGCTGGAGCAGGGGCAGGTGCTGCCCAGCTGGGGCAGAGCATGGGACAGGGCTGTGGGAGCTCATCTGGGGGCCCGCGTGCAGATCCGTAGCCACGTGCCCCTCATGCTCTCCCGGGGTGTGTGCAGCAGCAGGAGCCGTTACCCCCAACACCCTCCAGGATGAGCCGCTTGCGGCTCCAACCTACACTCCACCCTGGCTGGGCAGAGACCAGCCCCAGCTCCAGTCCCAGCCTCAAGAAGCCTCCTCCTGCCACAGCCCCAGCCTCACTCCCTTCCTCACCACAGGGGCCTACAGAAGCAGGGCTATGGCAGGGCTACAGCCACTCCAGAATTCACAGTAGCCCCGCTTAAGCCCCATCCCAGTGCGACCACCACCCGCCCTGAGTGCAGCCTGGCCCAGCCCCCCGTCGGGAAAAGCACAGTGCCCCAACCCACAGCAGCAGCCTTCCTGTGACCTGCATGCAGATCTGGGGGCATATGCACCCCATGCCCTCCCAGAGTGCGCGTAGCATTGGGAACCACCTGCCCACCTCCCGCATGGCTTAGTCCTGCATTCCACCCCTGCTGGGCAGCTCCTGCCCCAGCCCCACTCCCTCCCCACATCTGGGGCCTTGATCTACCCTCCCCGCAGCGGCAGCTTGCCATTGCTCTGTGCGCAGATCTGGGGGCACACCCCCCCACGCCCTCCTGGGGTACATGCATTGGCAGGAGCTGCCCCCCCTCCCCATGCCCCACTGATGAGCCACTCACAGCTTTGTCCCACACCCCGTTCCATCACAGATGAGCAGCACCTGCCCCTGCCCACTCCCTCCCTCACTACAGAGCCTCAATCTGCCCCCACCCCCCTTAAAAACAAGAAAAAATATAAAGGGGTACATGAGCTGAAACTCTAAGACAGAAGGGATACACTTGCTAAAAAAGGTTGAAAACTCGTGCACTATAGCTTTATAGGAAAAACCTTCTAGTGGAGCCACAACTTCTGCCATGAGGTGTTCCTCTGTCGGTAGACTTGTACCACCTTCCTGAATAACACAAGATTTTTCTGCTCTTATGATGTGCAACTACATAGGGCAGGGCTGTCTAACATCTAAGCAGCCAGAAGCTGCACTTCCCGACCTGGGTCTTGCTAGTGGGGCCTCCACACCATGCAGGGCATGCCAGCGCATGCCTCAGCCCCCCTGCAGACTGTACAGGTATTCCCCCCTGCACCAGATACATGGCTGCCCCCTGCCTCACTGAACTGTGTGCACAGTGCTCGGCCACCTCGCTGAACCAAACTGGCCCCATTTGGCAAGTTGGTCAGCCACAGCCAGCTGCGTCCAGGGTGCGAGCTCTGAGCAGGCAGGGTCCTGCCACTGGCCTCCGTAGCAGGAATTCTGGTATTCCCTATTGGAAAACTGAAAAATCCCTGCATGATAAAAAAATCCCAAAGTCACTGTAAAATACCCCAAAAACCATGTTCCTCCACAATTAAAACAAAAGACCACTAAAGAGAGAGAGAGTGAGAGACAACGATCAGTTGGGCAATGTTTTATTGATATATCTACAATGTTAAAGCAATTTGGAAGAGTACCAGTGTCTCTATCATAATAATAAAGTGTTAATAATAAAGAATTTTAATAAATTCTAAAAACATGTTTCATGAATTCATGAATATATGTTTTGCTGCCCCCCACAAGGGCTAGAGCCCCCCCTGGGGCCATGCCCCCCCACAGGGGTTACAGCCCCCCCACAGGAGCTACGCCCCCCTGCAGGGCCCACATGCCCCACACCAGTCCCCCAATTTCTGCCCTACTTGAACCCATCCCCTGCCAGCTCCTGCAGCCCCCCCCCCGATGGCCGCCCCACCCAGCCCCACCTTCCCTGCTCCCCCAGACCTCCCCAATGGCTGCCCTGCCCAGCCCCCATGCCCCACTTACACCCCCAGCTCCCGATGGCTGCCCCCACCCCTGGACTCCGGCATTTAAAAAAAAAAAAAGCCTCTACTCACCCCAGGAGCAGGGGCTGGGGGGGGGCTCCGGGGCCTCCTGGCAGAGCCCCCCTGGGAAGCACAGGGCAGTGTGGGGCAGCAGGGCCTGGGCTGGGGCCACTGGGGCTATCACCCTGTCCCGCACTGTGCGGAGGGGGCCCCACTGACCCCAATGGCAGCTTGAACTTCTGGTAAGTGCCGGGGGGGGGGGGGTGTCTTCTTTTTTTCCCTGGATGCTAGGATGGGGGAGCAGCAATCAGGAGGGCTCAGGGGGCTGGGTGGGGCAGTGATTGGTGGGAGCTCAGTGGGCAGGCAGGGGATGGGGCTTGGCAGGGAAGGGATCGGGGGGGGCCGGGGCCAGGTGGCAAAGGGATCGGGGAGGGGCTCAGGGGACAGGAGAGGGATGGGGCCAGGTGGGGAAGGGATCGGGGGGAACTCAGAGGGCTGAGAGGGTGAGGCCAAGTGGGCAAGGGATCAGGGGGGATGGGGGAGCAGGCGGGGCCAGCGGGAGTCCCCGCCATGATCCCCCTCCCCCCCCGCCCCCCCTCCAGTCCTCCAACCCCTTACTTACCTGCAGTGGAGTCTGGGTCTAGCTCCCTGAAGCTGGCACACTACCTGTGTGTGCTTCAGTGCAAGGGCTAACCATAGAGACACTCTGGCAGCCAAAGAATCTTTATGGAGGACCCAGCCTCCGGCTGCCTCAGGGCATAGTCCGAGACTGTGCCCTGCCCCGCTTTTTTTCTATGAAGGTTTTTTTGACCCCTGGATTTTCAGGGGTCTAATTCTGCCCCCGTGCTGCAAATATGCAGCGCAGGGAACTTTTTCTCATTCCTGCACATGCCTCTTGCAGCGTCTCAAAGGGGTATGAGACGCTGCAAGAGGCACGTGCGGGCTGGTCTGGACACACCCACAGTGTTACTGATATAACACTAATGACTGGCAGGAACATGAACTTTTATTGGAAAAATTATAGAAGCTGGGGACTTAGAAAATCCAGCATTTTCTGGCTAGCAGGCCTTACTTCTCTGCTCAGGGTCAGACTTATCAGCACATTTGGAATCAGGAAGGAATTTTACCCCATAATCAGTAGACAGACTGTGGCGGGGATAGAAAGGTTGCCTTCCTCTGTAGCAGGGGCCATGGTCCTCTTTCTTGGATCTCTTAAACATATGCCATATACTTTAACAAACTACTTCTTGTCCTTGGCAGTAGCAGGATATTGACAGTGCCCTGATCTCCCAGCTTTACCTGTCGCAAGTTAAAGGGTGTTTTTAGATTTCAAACATTATGCCTGATCATCTGGAGCATCTGGAGTCTTAAACCACTGATGAGACTGCTGAGAGCTGATGGGAGACTCTGCTTAGGTCCTGGAAAGATCTAGGCACTCTCTCAGAGTCTGGACATCCAACACACACAACAGATGTAATCCACAGCTTGCACCTCTCATGAACAAATGCACCAAGCTCAGGAACCCAACTCATGTGCTTTCTCTGCTGTGGTCATTCCACATTGCACATGCAACACACCGAACATGCATCCACAGAGACATAAGTGACGCATGTTGGAGGACTTGTCTTTAAGAACAGATTAGACAAACAATTATCTAAGATGGTTTAGTCAGAGGTGATCCTGCCTTGAGCCAAGGGGATGACCTCTTGATGTCCCTTCCAGCCCTACTTTTCTATGATTTTCTACCTAAGTTCTACAGAGTTTGCCAAAGCCTTTGATTCCAGTTGATATTTATTTTTGTGCTTAAACACTTTGCATTGATTGCATTTCATTAATGGGGCAGGGGTCTCAGGGTCATCTTATACTGTAAACATGCTTAAAAATAATAATAGAACTTGTGATCTCGTTCTCTCTTTTCAATTGGTCTTTCCCTTGCCAAATCTTTTTACAGAAGACCTGGGACTCTCTCATTTCTTTAACTTGCATCAGAAAGATGCACAAGGAAGGTAACGATAGCAGCAGGCTCATCTGATAGAGGTAATGACAGAAGTAGAGGATATTTTAAAAATGCTCTGCCAAAAAATTAACAAAGAAATAAACATAAAAAATTGAGCCATAATAAAACTACCACCTGGATCATTTTAAATGTACAAAGTTGATATAGCACAATTTTTGCATCATTTTCTAATCTGAACAGTCAAATGAGTAGCCCTATTAGGAACAAAGAGAAGAGCTACTAGATTTGTTATTTGCAAGAAGAAAAACTGTTGAATATGCTTTTTCTTGGCACACCTTGCTGCAAATAAGTTACAGAAATAAGTTACAGATTGTTAATGTTAATTTCAGCAAGTTCACCATGGCAACTGAAGTCAATGTGCATCTAATTTATTTTCAACTCTGCCCTGCTTTCTTGAGAACAGGAATTAACAGGTGCCCTCCATCTAAAGGATATAATAATACAAAGCAGCAGTTAAGAAGCAACTGTCTATAGAATGTACCTATGATGGCCCATGTGTCTTGCTCGTTTCATGTGTCCAACTCCTTTGCATCCTGTAGTAGGGCATCCTCCATTTTCTAAAGCTTCCACTAATTCCAAGGGACCTACATACCAGGAAAAAGTGTGAAAATAAAAGCCATTACATAAAATCAAACAGTAGCAAGAATAGGGCGATTACATTAAAATACTGAGAATTAGTAGCTAAATAACACATGATTTAAAAGTACTTTTAAAAATAATTTTTGCAAAAGTATGATGAAAATAACAAATTTCTATAGGAGTAATAAAATAGTCTGTGTAAATGAACAGGACAAGTACTTGGAGCAACTGTTTTAATTGTAAAAACACATATATTCATAGAATAGAAGCTGCAGCTATGTCATTTAAAAGGGGAAAAGCCAAACTAAGACTTCCAGCTGTGTTTAAAGACAGAGAAATCTGTTCATAATAGATATTGATCTTCAGTGCACTTGGCATGAATTTTCCAAGCTAAACAAAAGAGAGAAAATCAATGAGGAATACAACATTGTAGCACATCTTTGACAGGTTTATTCTGCTGAACACTTGGCATATCTAGCTTTTATCAACAGATAACAGTAAAGATTATAGAGACTTTGAAGAGTATGACTGAGACATTAGCTCTGGTACTCAAACAAAATGACAACACACAATCCATTATTTGATAGCATGTGACACACTGAGATTCTCTAGCAAATATGAACTGCTTTCAGTCTTTCTTTCTTGAAAAAAAATACACCTACATGGCATAGATCAAGCGACACAGATACATATTCAGATACACATAAGAGATATATAAAATGTACCTAAGTATTCTTTCCTACAGGCAATACATATTTTCATTCATACCAAGAATAACAAAGGGAGTATGACCAATGTGTATGTGTATATATGGCTTAGATAAATCGACACTGGGGGCATCTACACAAAAATACTGTACTGCAGAGCTAACAGTCACTGTCTATACATGTGGGAGCTATTAGTCCATAGTAAACTAATTAACTCTGCCCTAAGATAGTACAGTGTGGAAAAGACTTACCTGATAAGGAGTGGAGGCGGTGGGATGCTGCACCGGAAGATGAAAGTGGTGAAAGTGAAACCGCGGCAGGCAGAGCCACCATGGGAAAATACAAAAAGGAAAAAAAATAGTCGAGCCCAAAGGAGCTGGGATTGGCACCCCCATCAGTGTGGGCATGCTTTATAACAGTGTATCAGGAACAATTGGGTGGCCAGAACCCCAGGTCCAAGACAAAAGGCCCAGTGGAAGACAAGCAGGGGGGACCGGAAGTGGCATCCACAGCCAGCCCAGAGGGGCCAGAGAACACAAGCAGTCCCAGTGAGGGCACGTGGTGGTTACCCCAGGAAGGGGTCTCCACAAGATTGCAGGACCAGAGAGGGCCCAAGGATTTGTTTACAGGGCCAACGTGGATCAAGGAAGTCAACAGTGGAGCCTGGAGCCTGGCAGGACTCAGCGGAGCCAGGATACAAAGGAGACTGACAGACAGCAAGTACCAAGCCTGGGGCAGAGGCGACACATCGGGGAATGGACCGGTACTGAAGCCGGTCAACGTATAATTGGAAAGGAGGAAGGCTGTGGGAAACGCTCGGGATAGTAACATTGCCCATATCCGGCAGCCATCATATTCCAGGAACCCGAGCACTGAGAAGGCACAGGACAACAGCTTCAACAATGCAGGTGACGACATCGTGGTTGGCATTAGGCAGGGTGTAGGGGAGGTGGAGCCCCACAAAGGTGGAACAGCAGGAACGACTGAGGGGAGACACCAAGGGGAGGTGGGACCAAACATCGTCCTCCCAATCTGAAGGCAATTATCATCAAAGACTTGACAAACGAGGCCCCCTGGTGAACCGACCCGAAGCCATTCCAATAACCAAGTTGTTCATCCCTAAGAATAATGGTGAGCCTTGAGAAGAATCCCCATAAGCAACGCACCAGAGAGAGACACGGAAGACTATATACTTCCTGACACAAGTACTATCCTACAGCGGTGTAGTAATATGCAGTGAAATATATGTGTAGACAATGACGACGGGGCTGGCTGGGGCACAAGGGCTTTTCAGTGCGGAGGTTGCCAGCTGGTTAGCCCTATAGTGTAGTACATTTGGGCCCAGCCAGCCCCTCTGCAGAACACTGAACTGGGTCAGGGCCGCTCTGGGGCCTCCTGCCAGCTTGGGCTGCTCCATCCCAGCTCAACATGCTGTGGTCCCTAGTGCACATGCAAATGCTGCACCTAGAAGCAATGAACCAGAGTGCATACTGTAAGATTTATCTAAGGGATTCTTTCCTACAAGAAATACACATTTCCATTTACCGCAAGGATAGTGAAGGGAATATTTGTCACATCACTAAGTAAATCTTATATTTTATATGTGCATCTGAATACGTATCTGTGTGGGTTTAAGCCATGTAGTGTACACACACACACACACACACATTTTATGACATATTTCAAAAGCATCCTTTTCATCCCACTGGTATGACGCTACAGAAATTGTATAATAGAAAATTGAGATCTCTTATCATATTAAAAAAAATCCATAGCCACAACTCAATGACATAAATGAAAACACAAATACATTCAGATATACAAAATCACGTAACATACAAGGGGCTGGATTTTATGAGTGAGTTTGTGTATCTAACTTTTTTACTACAATCTCAACTGCCATGCAAATCACTAGCTAGCTGAAAAATCCAACTTTCGTGCTCATTTGGGGCATGCAATTGTGCACGCCAGTTTTGAAATGGACAGATGCATGGCATCCATACAGATCAAGAGGTATAATATTAATTTCACTTTTGGTGTAAATCACTTCAAAGATGAGAGTTGCCCTTAACAATACTAACAATACTTAAATCAATAAATAGGATAGCACACACTTAACGGCAAAAATAAAATTCCTATGGAGAGAGGAAATGGCATCCTAATGAGCTTAGCAGTCAAGATTAGAAAAGGAGGGTCCTAGATCCACTTTCGTAGTTTCAAGTGCTGCAGAGTCAGTGCATTCTTGGAATTCCAATAAAATTCCACAAAACCGGAAGAGTGTCAATGTTGCACTACTATTCAAGATAAGGTAAGCAGAACAACCCAGATAAATATATAGCAATCTTGGGTACAGTACTAGAAAAACTGATCAAGGATTCAAGGAATAAAGGATTAAAAGAGAAGAAATAATTGATGCCAGTTAATTTGTTTTTTCTGAAAAATGGGTCTTGGCAAAAAAAACCAAATTTTTTTTTGGTCCAATACTCCAATTTGTCTAGGTTACTCTGAATCCTAGCCCTACCCTTCAGCATATCTACTACTCCACCCAGGTTGGTGTCTTCTGCAAACTTGGTGAGGGTGCACTCCATCCCATCTTCCAGGTTGTTGATGAAGATATTAAAACCAGCCCCAAGACCAACCCCTGGGGTACTCCACTTGATACCAGCTGCCAACTAGACCATGAGCCATTGATTAGTACCCACTGAGCCCAATGATCCAGCCAATTTTCTATCTACCTTACAATCCATTCAGTCAACCCATACTTCTTTAGTTTGCTTGCCAGTATGTTGTGGAAGACCATATCAAAAGCCTTGAGAAAGTCGAAGTATATCACGTCCACTACTCTTACCACATCTACAGAGCCAGTCATCTCAACACAGAAGGCAATCAAGTTGGTCAGGCATGACTTGCCCTTAGTGAATCTGCGCTAACTGTTACTAATCACCTTCTTCTCCTTCAAGTGCTTAAAAATGGATTCTGTGAGGGGCTGCTGCATGATTTTTCCAGGGACTGAGATGAGGCTGACTGGTCTATAGTTCCCTAGATCCTCTGTCTTCCCTTTATTAAAGCTGGACACTATATTTGAGCTTTCCCACTTGTCTGGGACCTTTCTTGATCACCACGTTTTCAAAGATAAGGACTGAGACCACATGTAAACTAATGATAAGATAATGGTTAGTAATTTGGCCTTTGAGGTTGCTGCCCATTAGCTCTACTTAACTCATTCCTTCATAAAGTACACTGACACACCTTGGGTACAAAATGCATGATCTATATACTGCTCAATCCCAAATAAGCATTAACATATGAAACAATACAGTACACAAAACAAGGAGCTAAATATAGTAAAAAGCAGAAGTTAAGATAATTTTATGAAACAGTCATTTCCATAGCTGCAATTATGTCACTTGCAAGCCACTGCTTTGATAATCAACCAGTTGATTTGCAGTGAGCTTGGAACTAATAAACTTAGCATTTACGGTGAGAAATTTAGCATCATTTTAAATTTAAAAAAATGCAAACATGTTTCTGATTTACTGCTGCAACATATCAAATAATAATTATATCAGCATTTCTCCATGATTTGGTTCTACCTATAGCAAAAATGGAGGTGAATTTGGATAAATCCAGATGGAATTTAGAAATGTGGGGTTGGATAAGAATTTGCAAATTCAAACAGAACTAAATGTTCTCTGACCCAGGCTTCTTGTAAATATCCCAAACTGGGGACACTCTGATAAAAGAAAGACAGATTAGGAAAAAAATAGTGAAACAATTAAATTGTAGAATTTTTAACAAGTCGATACAATTCTTTCTTTTTACTACTGAAATCAAACCTATTTGATTTCTGCAAACCCATTCCTGTAGTTCCATAAATTTCCAAAGCTTGGTGCCCATAAGGACTTGAGTATTTCAGGAGACATAGTCTGTATCCCTGCCATTACCTCTTCCATTGCCCCAGTTGCTCAAAACTGATTTTGGATTTTGTTTCAAATGGAAAAGATGTCTCCAGCCCTGGCTACAACTTCAGTTTAATACATAAGCAAACAAATATAAAGGCATGCCAGATTTGGCTTCAGGGAACAAAAGAGCAAACAATAACTGGCTCCCTAAAATTAGATTTACAAGTGTGCTGAGTTTAGGTTAAGTAAATAAGATAAAGTTTTCCAGGGCCTTGAAAGACTCACTTGCTAAGTAATTATTCATATAGACTGCCATAGGGGAAGTTGCACATAATTATGCTCACCAGCCCTATTTTCAGCTGAAAAGTTTTACAAAAGTTGTGGCAGTTGTTGCCTTGTTACTGAGTCCTGTAAATCTGTTAAACCAACCTTATTAGGAGAGAAGGTAAACAAGGGATTCAGGAAGGCAAGGGAGAAGATGACACCTTTTGTACAGAGTAATTTAAGGTACTAAATATTTACAGTTGTATGTGTTAGGACTGTCAATGTTTGTTTTTAAAGAAGTCAGTCCTTAATAAAAAAAACACCAGTGTTTTTCTCCTTTAATAGAATAGGATTGTTAACTTGAAGGATTTACCAAGAAAATCAACAAATCAAAAAAGAAAAAATCTTTGGCATATTCATAGTGTTGAAGTGATCACTGTCATAATATGAACCTCAAACCTCAAATAATCCCAAACCTGGGTTGGCAGCAGGGCCGGAGCTGGCGAGCTCCCACAGGTGCCACCAGCAGCGGAGCTGGCAAGCACCCACAGGCGGCACTGCCGACAGCCCTGTCAAGGGGGCCATGTGCCCCACCCACCATACCTCTCCTACGCGTCACTTATGTGTCTGTGGATGCATGTGCGTTGTGGAATGACCACAGCAGAGAGAGCGCATGAGCTGGGTTCCTGAGCTTGGTGCATTTGTTAGTGAGAGGTGCAAGCTGTGGAATACATCTGTTGTGTGTGTTGGATGTCCAGACTCTGTGAGAGTGCCTAGATCTCTCCAGGACCTAAGCAGAGACTCCCATCAGCTCTCAGCAGTTTCATCAGTGGTTCAAGACTCCAGATGCTTGCCACTGTTCCCTGCTGCCCTGCTTCCCTCCCCCGTGACCAGGCGAAGCTGGGGACAGGGGAACCGCATGGGGATCTCCTAGCAGCTGCTCATTCTGCACCGCCCTGGTGACACGCCTCCTGCATGTGGGGCTGCACTGAGGAAAGTGGCAGGCACAGGAGGCGCACTGTCAGGGCTGGGGGGGGGGGGGATCCCTGTGCGGCCCCACTGTTCCCACCATGCCAGGTCTGGCCTGCTTAAGCCTGCAGCCTGCCCCAGCACAGATCCAGGGGAGCAGGTTCCCCCCTGTTCCCTGAGAGTAAAAGACACGGAATGCCTGGCCAGCTGCAGACCACCCGTGGCACTATTGGCCCCACCTGGTGCAATGCCTCCAGGTGCGGCTTCTCTTAAGGGCCCATAGCATCCATCACAGTCCATGTGCAGCGGCTGGGCACTCCATGTCTCTCACCAACGCCTCCCCGCTCCCAGCCAGAGTACCCAGCTGGCTGCACATGGACCGCGAGTGGCACTATGCACCCTTAAGGGAAGCCGTGCATGGAGGTGCTGAGCCCTGTTGGGCCAATAGCACTGTGGGCGGTCCACGTGCAGCTGGCCAGGCACTCTGCATCATTTACCAACACCTCCCTGCTCCCTCAGCCAGCTCCCTGTAGGCAGCCTCCCCGCCAGCCAGCTCAACCTCTAGCCAGCTTCCCCCCCACCCCTGCCCCACAACCCCCTGTAAGCCCCACTTTCCTAACCTTACAGGTTCCACAAGGAAAGTGAGCCAGAGGCAAACCTTGGGGCTAACTAAAAGCCTCAGGCCCCACCTTTCCCCCTCTCCCTCTCCTTCCCACTCTGGGCAGGGCTGGGGGCTTCCCGCCCCTTCTGCAATCAGCTCTTGCAGGCTGGAACTCTGCCTGCCTGCCTGCAGAGCTCTTTGCAAGAGTGGAAAATCCGCGGGTTTCTCTGCTAAAAGGGAAAATCCGCCGTTTTCCCATCATAAAGATGGGAAATCTGTGGTTTTCTCCGTTTTTCCATGGGAAACGGAAAACCTGTATCCCTGTTGATCAAAGAGGGAGAGTGTGAGGAAGGAATACAAAACAATGGAAAATGGAAGAAAACCTACTTGAGCAAAACAGAATGGGCTTGTTGGCCCTTTTGTTATGCATCTATTTCACTTAATCCTAAATAACTGGCTAAATTTCAGGTAAGTTACTCACATGTTCATCCAGATACTGATGGAGCTCTGGAGGCCTTTGGCTTGTGTCAGTATCCCCAAAATGTCTCCCTCTCCCAAAAGGGAGTGATCCCTTTAATCACTTTTCTGACCTCATCCCTAAATTCCAAAGAAAAATCAGTAACCTCAGAACATGGCTGATGCAGGCTAGTTAGTCTGAAAAATGTCAGCAACCCCCTAGTGGAGTGACCAGTGCCTCACAGGTATTTGGGAAGGAAACTGGAACAAAGGAAGAGCAAGCTCCCCCCTCCGAATGAAACCACCTAGGTGACCAGGTGGAGCCAGTAGACAGTCTGAATCCAGAGGAGGGGTGAGCAGACTCCGAGTAGGGAGGCCAGCAAAAAGTGAGATTTCTCCACATCTTCTCCTTCAGCTTATCCTCTTCCTTCTCCAGATAATCCCTAGTAGGTGTCTGGCTGCAGCTTAATTTTTTTGTGAAGACCATGAGGTACAGTAGCAGTTGAATAGCTCTGCCTTTTTTGCATCTTCAATTAGGAGCTCCCCCTGCTTCTTAACAGGACTCACAGCTTCCTTGGTTCTTCTTTTCTGGCTAACATAATTAATGAATCTCTTCTTGTTGTCCTTAACCTCCTTTGCCAGGTGAAACTCATTCTATTTTTGCCTTCCTGATTTTGTTCTTGCAGATTCTTGCTTTTTTCTGGTACACTTCCTTGGTGAACTGTCCATTCTTCCACTGCCTGTATGCTTTCCTTTTGCATAGGAGGCATTTTAGAAGCTCCTTGTACAGTAACACTGGTCTCTTGCCATTCTTCTTGTGCCATTGTGTCAGGACTGTTTATTTACTTCTGCTTTCTCTTATTTCTGACACTTTCAGAAACTTAGAAATAAAATTCCTTTTATAATAAATTCTAAAATAGTTTGTAGAATAGAAAGAAAAGAACACCCTATAGTTATTTAATTTCTAAACTGTGCCTATGTCATTTTCTATTTGGGAACAGTTATTTTCCGTAACTCCTGCCCTCATCCTTCCTTTTCTATTTAAACTGCAATTAACCTATCACTAGTTTGTTTTACAGTTTCCCAACATGCATTCTCAAAGATATCAGTATAGATGTAGAAACAGTAGCTACTCTGCTGTTTAGAGAAAAATGCAAAAAAACACTTATTTTTTATTACAAATTTCTTTTTGCTAATATCTGCAATAACCAATACATATTTTACACAAAAAAACTATATTAAAAGAACATTGCAAAGTCCAGTGTTCACATATTTAGAATTAAAATTACCCATATAACTGTAATTCGTCCCTCTGAATGATATTATCCTGCTCCAAGCATGTGGTTGAAATAGATGACCTTGGGAAGTCCCTTTCAGCCCTACTTTTCAATGATTCAATATGTATTATGATATCATCTTTAATTTTACATGATCACGTATTATTTTTTCCACAGGCCCCATGCCACATTCAGTGTACTGGATGGGCAATGCTCACTTAAAAATCAGCTATTAATCAATTATCTTCCTGTTGTTCAATGTCTGACTCCTGTACCTTATTTGTTGCACAGTGCTCAGACCCAACTCTGGGGACAGAATTATTAATTTTCTCATGGTCTAGTTACTGGCACTCATTTTACTGAGTACTTCAGAAATATTAATATATATTCTTCCATAATACCTTGTGAGATGAGAGAATATTATCATCATTTTAGAGAAAGGGTTTTGAGTCTTAAAGATTAGTTGCACGTTTCCACTATTTCTAGGCAGTGCTTTGAGACACCAAACACTCATTTTTTTAGAATACTTTGCACTGTACGGTACCTCATGTATGCCAAACACAACTCCTACTGACTTCAGTTCAGATGCAAGATATAATTCAGACCTCCGGATCTCCAGTAGCCATAAAATGAAGAACATACAATTTGCAACCACCTGCTAAAAGTTGGTTTAACTAACTTACATAACGAACACTGGAAATGGGACTAGGCAGATATGGAATCCAATTCTCTAGGCAGCACTCAACTGCCTTAACCATGAAACAGTTCTCTCTCCTATTGCAAACCCCAGCCTCATTCATAATACATCATCTAACTTATGCAATAAATGAGGCAGGGTTTCTGCAGAAAACAGCCTCTTTCACTACTGCAGCCCATATTATCCTGCCAAAAGGGCCATTTTGTACAAGGATCCAATGGTCTTGCAGGTTCTGAAGAAATTCCCTTCAACATAGGGTGCTTACAGATATTTGCCTGTTGGGTCAGGGGGAGTATGGAGCCTGGTTGCATCGGCCTTGGCCAGCAGGCAGGGGTGCTCCAGCAGCCTCTTCGAAGGCTGCTGAAATGCCACTCTCCTCAGCCCTGCCCTGCCTCTCCCCACTTCTGGGGTTGTCACTGCGGGAGGGAGCAGACAGCACAGACCTGCTGGCTGCTTCTGAATAGCCAGAGCTAGGGAGGGGGGTGTGGAATAGAGCCCCCTTGCCTTGAGGGCGCAGCCTGGCTCCCCCCAATATCCCAGCCAAGGTAGCTGGGGGGGCCTTGCAAGGCAAGGGGGCTACATTCCATACCCACCCCCCATACCTTTGGCCATTCAAAAGCAGTTGGCTGCTCCCTCCCCTTCCTCCTCCTTCCCCCACGGACAATCACAGGGACAGGGCTGAGATGCTGCTGCTGGCATGAACACCAGCCCAGCCCTGTCCCCACACAAAAAAATTAACCCCGGAGGAAGTATAAGTTCCTTAAAGCACTCTGCTTTAAAGTGCCCTAATCTAATATATTTTACCAAGGTTAACTTTTCACGCAATGTGCCATTTTAAAAGCACTCTGGAGCCACTTAACGTGTGTTAAGTAACAGCTGCAGAGCATTTTCAGGGGCCCAATCATGTGAAAAATGTCACTTGTATAAGCACCCATGGACAAATATTGCCCAAAAGAGCAAGTTTGAGGTTTGGCCTAGCTTGTGGATCACGCATAGTATTTTAATAAAGTAACTTTTCAAAAATAAGTTGCAGTGTTGGTCTTGCAAAGCAAGTTAACATTGCTGCTGTATGAAGAGACAAGACAGTGCAAATCAAATCCCAGCCTTACTGAATTTTGTCACTAACTTTCACAGGGCCAGAATTTAATTTGTAATTCTTCAGGATATGAATGTAATTCTTATGTACAAAGATAAATGTAATCAATCTACAAGGTCAGTAAAACTACCTTTTAAAAAAGTGATTTTGTCAAGCTTCCCATCATAGCTTCATAGTAGCTAGGGTCAGGAGGGACCTGAACAGATCATCTAGCCTGACCCCCTGCCACAGGCAGGAATGAATGCTGGGTTCACAAGACCCCAGACAGGTGGCCCTCCTCTGAACCCTCTCCAGGCTGGTCACATCCCTTTTGAAGTGCAGCGCCCATTACTGGATGCAGTACTCCAACTCATGATATATTTGGCCTGACCAAAGTCATATAGAGGAGGAGTATCACCTCTCTGGACCAGATTGAGATGCGCCTTTGGATGCATGACAAGGTATGGCTGGCCTTGCTGGCTGCGGTCTGGCATTGGCGGCTCATGTTCATCTTGGAGTCAATAATGACTCCAAGATCCCTTTCCGCCTCTGTGCTTTCAAGAAGGGAACTCCCCAGCCTGTATGTATGCTGTGGATTCCTTCTCCCAAGGTGCAGCACCCTGCATTTGTCTACGTTGAACCCCAATCCTATTCTCATCTGCCCACTTTTGTAGTCTGTCTAAATCTAGTTGCAGCCTCTCTCTCCCTTCAAGTGCGTCCACCTCACCCCACATCTTAGTGTCATCAGCAAACTTGGACAGCATGCTTTCCACCCCCTGTCCAAGTCGCTGATGAAGATGTTAAACAGTGCGGGCCCAAGGACCGAGCCCTGGGGTGCCCCACTGCTCACATCTCGCCAGGTTGAGTACAACCGTCCACCACTACTCTCTGGGTGCGCCCCATCAGCCAATTTTTTACCCATCCAACTGTGCAGGCACCCATGCCACAGTCGCTTAATTTATTGATGAAGATGGGGTGAGAGATAGTGTCAAAGGCCTTCTTAAAGTCTAGAAAGACTACATCCACAGCGACACCATCATCCAAGGATTTAGTTACTTGGTCTTAAAAGGCAATCAGGTTGGTCTGGCAGGACCTGCCTTTAATGAACCCATGCTGATTGACCCTGGCCCCCCGCAGATGTACTCCTTGATGATTCTCTCCAAGATCTTGCCAAGCACCGAGGTGAGGCTTACAGGCCTATAGTTACTTGGGTCCTCCTTCCTCCCCTTCTTGAAAATTGGGACATTAGCCAGTTTCCAATCCCCCGGCACCTGGCCAGATGACCACAAATGCTCATACAGCAGGGCCAAGGACTCCGTGATGACCCCTGCCAGCTCCCTCAACACCCTTGGGTGGAGGGCATCTGGACCTGCAGATTTAAAAACGTCTAGCCCTTCCAGAAGATCCCTAACTACATCTGCACTGACTGAAGGCCTGATAGAGCTATCCCCAAGATTGTCCCTACTTCTGGTAGGTGGGGTATCGTGGTCCCTGTTCAAGAAAACACAGGCAAAGAAACTGTTAAAAATATCAGTTTCTTGTCTGGAGTAGCCACAAGATTACCGTTTGTGTCTTGCAGGGGCCCTACACTGCCTGGTGCCCTCTTCTTGCTCCCAACGTATTTAAAAAAGGACTTTTTGTTGTCCTTAATCCTGGATGCCAGCCTGAGTTCCATCTCTACCTTGGCCTTCCTAATAGCCCTTCTACACTCACAGGCCAAGGAGGAGTACTCCTCCTTGATGATAGCTTCTCCTTTCCACTGGTTGTACACACTGCTTTTAGTCCTCAGGCATTCCCAAATGCCCTTGCTGAGCCAAGGGGGTTTCTAACCACTCTTACCCACCTTGCTTCTCTCCGGGACCTTTCTCTCAGTCCTTTGGGCCTGGAGGACTGCCCCCTTAAGGTACTACCATCTCTCATGAACTCCCATCTCCGCTACCTTTTGGGCCCTTAGTGCCTCCCCCACTAGTCTCCTAAGCTCATTGAAGTTGGCCTTTCTGAAGTCAAGGGCTTTAGCCTTGGTGTGAGCCCTTGACGCCCTGTGTTGGATAATGAAATACAGCAGGTGATGATCATGTTCATTTTGTTGAAAATGTCACCCTTACTTTATTTTGCGTATACTAATTGCTACTTTCCCATATACAATGTCACAGAGGTAATGCTAAGCAAATTATGCACGTCTTTTAACATCGTTACTTTAAAATAGGATCATAAGATCTCTCTTACTAAGAGGGGGGTGAAGAGGATGTCCAGTTTTTGCACACCAGCCAGCAGGATGGATATCAGGGCTATCTACATCAGTCCAGTAATCATAAATACTGTCCCAGCCATCAAAGTGCACCTGAAAGTAAAATAAAGATTTTTTTTTTTAAATGAAAAAATGCATTTTAGACCAGAAAGAGTCTTTGTCATTATCTCCTCATGAATCTCTCAGAATGATGGATGTTAATGCTAACTCCATTAGAGAAATCCTTTAAGAGAACTGTGGATGTTACATTGGAAAGAACTAAAAACTAGATTTTGCATTGAAGGGAACACAGTTTAACTGGTTACTTTAATGCAAACTGAACAGGTCCCTTTTTGCATAACACTGTCAGGTTCAAAATACATGAGCAGTTCAGGATAGTTATTAATCCTATTATGTTGGTACAGTAACACTTTAGACTAGTAAGGGCCAATTTCCCAGAGGGACCGGACATAAAGGCATTACATCAGTCTTCTGATACAAGGTGTCCCACTCACCTATCCACCTTTAAAAAAGAAAGAGGTACAGCTCTTCAAGGTAGACAATTAATCTAAGTGAGAATATACTACGTAAATCCATACAAAACAATCACTATCAAGCAGAGTAGCCATTGATTTCTTCCATTCAAGGATGACTGAAGGAACTTATTAAAATTATTCTGGTAATGAAAACCCCTCTTTTTATGTTCTTACATATAAAACAGTACATTAAATGCTCTGTCACTATACAATATGAGGGTAATTAAACTATTTACCCAACAAACCACATACCCTGGGTTGGTGTGTTTTCTTGACAACATCAAACTAATGTGTAATTTATACAGAAAATGTGTAGGTGTGGAGATGATTCTTTTGATACTTCTGATGACTCCCCAGCCTTTGCTAATTTTGATTCAAAATGAAATGTCAATTGTATTTGTCACTTCCAACATCACTTTATTACGAATGCTTAACAATGTGACATACGCTTAATAACCCTCTGTAAACTGCAGAACATAATATCTCTTATTTCATTTCCATTTAGCTAACTATCTAGAAAATGCTAGTACCTAACGGTTAAAAGTTTCAGCTTTTAAGGCATCTATATAACATAAGAAAACAAAAAACAAACAGAAATGCAAACATATAACTGCCAGAAAAATAGCAATATCCCCCATCAAATCTGTGATATGAAATTAATCCAATGTCAAGTCCAGAATTGAAAACAAAATTCCTGAAATGGAAAGGAACACAGAATGGGTTTTTTTTTAGATTTCCTCCGTTTCCCTTGGGCTCCTGCAGTGTGGAAGTTATAAACACATTTTATTAAACTAGTTCAAATATGGTACAAAAATACAAATGTCACTGAATTTTTTTGATACCAGTATTAAATCAACGTTCTTCTATGAATAGACAATTGCTTTAGCTCTGTTATTGCTAATGCTATTTCGCAGAACATTCAATCCTTTGCTCCAAATCAATCTACGTCATCATATGTCACTGATTAAAAGGATAATCCAGGGACCCCTTCCAAATCAGTTACATCAAATTAATCACAGAGGAGGAGATGGAAATGGTTTTAGTATCACAGGTCCAAATGACTCTCATCCCTCCTATGTGAGCTAAAAAAATTCCTGTAAAAACCTGAACTTGGAAGTATAGTATTTTGTTTTACAAAATTACTGTTATTGTGAACAAAGAAGAATCCTCAGTTTAAAGAGACAGACTTACTTTTATCCTATGGTCATCAGTATCTACAATTGTTGCTACTCTGATAAATGCTGAATTTCTCTTGTCAACTACCTCAAGTTTCATATTTTTCTGAAATCCATGAGATGGTTTCTATGATGGGAGAAGAAGAGTATTTCAGTGAAATGTAAAAAAACCCAATTATATAAAATACATATTAAGGGAAATCCCCCTGCAGAAACAAACCAAAACATTAAAATTGTGTACTAGAATTACGGTACTAGGCTAGAAAAATACTTTACTTTGTGAGACTTTTAATCTTATTCCATATCATTTAATCAGTGATAATAAAGAAAAGATACAACTCTTTTAAAAAAATTTAGCCACTTTCCCTTATACTTTCTATAAACATGTTAACAACATTTCAGCCTCTATCTAATTGTTTCTTGGGCAGCAAGTTGTCCCTTCTTACACTTGCAAATATTCTTATCTTAGATCACAAAGCTTTTAGCGAACTTACATAAGACAATGCCAGTTTCAGAGTAAAAGTGACAACAATAAATGACAATGCAAATATAAGTGTCTTATCATTCTAAAAGTGCTGCATGATTTAAAACAGAAGGGACCTCAACATTTTGTTTCAGAAGACTATTTTTGCATCAAGAGGGATATGATCCTATCAACTCCCATGTACAGCTACCAATTTGATTTAGAGATTACTTAAAACAGAAATGATTTGAGTACCATAAGCATTTATTTTTCCACCTTTTAAAATTAAAAAAAAAAGTCTCTTTGGGGATAGCAGGCTGTCAAAAACTACCACCATTTTTTCATAGCCACTATATCAGAATGCTACCCTCTAGCAGAAAAATATGTTGTACTCAATTATTTCAGCAACAAATCATACCAGAGAGTATGATCAGACTTTACCTAGTAGTTCAATGAGACACTTCAGACTTTTTTCCAATAAAAATCTGTTTTCCTAGATTTAATATAGTAATGAATATGCACTGGTATTAAACAATTAATGTCTAGTGGAACAATGTAGCCTCAAAAATAACAACAGTTTTATGAACATTGTACTTAGTGTCTTAATAGAATGCAATGTATTTTAAGTCAAATGTGCTATTTTGTGTATTCCAACATAAGATTACAGTATACCAAGAACAGAACTGAAAACAACATTATGACTTGTGATCAAAATAGGAAACAATTCTCCTATTCTCAGACTGCAGTAGACATTTTTACTTCAGAATAGACTATCCTGTGGACCCCAATCCTCACAGACTAATAATCCCATTAGGGCCTTGTTACATATTGCACTTTGAGGTACTCAAATGTTGATTAGTATTAGTGCTAGCTCAGTTTGGAGCAGTCACACCTTAAGGCTAAAAACCTTCTCTGACTGCCCCCTATCTGCACAGCTGTAAGTTGCCACTACAGAGCTGATAAACCAGAACTGGCTTCTATCTATGCTGTAGGTAGAGGTGTGTGAGAGATGAGTTTGGGTAGGGAGCCGGTGTTGGGTAGGGAGCATGAAGCTGGGTGGCAGAGAGTTAATGGGATGAGGAAGGAATGGAAGAATGAAATGGGAGACAGAAAAGAAATAGGGGCGGGGGGAAGAGTGGTGACAAAGAAAATCAGCCACTGAAGGATAAAATAACAAGTAAAAGAAAACAATGTAAAAAGAGGAAGTAAATTAAAGATGGTCTCATGTTTTAATAAACTGGGATTTGGGATTGGGGTGTGGAGTGTGGTTATGCTTCCCAGGATGACTGAGAGGTGGGAGCAGTGAGGAAAGGCACTTTTGGAGGAGCTACTGCCACTGCCCCAGGAAAAGAAGCTGCAGCTCAAGGGGCCACATCTGGTGCCCTACCTTGTTCCGCTCACACACTCCTAGACTGTACCCTGCAACCTGGCTAACTGGCATGTGCTCTGTAAGCAGTCTGCATGGGGTCGCACCCCTGTGGGTGCAAAGGTCACAATCCTAGGGGCAGGCTGAGGAGTTGGCTTGGTGCCAGAACCAGAATTGGGCAGTAGAGCTCAGGGGATGGACAATGCTCACCAATGGTAAAGATTCAACAAACTGATCCTAAACCAACCTGATTTTAACCTAATCTGACTTTTAACTACAGTAGGACAATGTTAGCTTAGTTTTTGCTTTGTTGGGCATGCATAGATCTCATTCTCAGCAAACAAACCAATCAAAGTTCTGTTGTATACAGATGAGTGATGGACCACCTCCATAGGCAGTGTTTGGGGATCAAAAGTGGCAGATCCTACTGGGTGTGAGTAACAGAAGAGGACCTAGATGGACTCGTGGAAGGGGAAAGAATCTGTCTCTGCCTAGATCTTTCTTCTTAGGTCAGAACTCTCCAAGGTCTTGATTGGGACCTTCCTCCTTCACAAATACAATTTTAAAACAGCCCAGCTCTTGGTTTGCTCATTCTGGTTGATCACTGAAGATTTGGCCAGTCTTGCTAAATATTTTTTCACATTTTTTAGTGAAAAATATCAGTGAAGCAATAATAAAATTCAGTAAACTAGAGCAGATCACTGGAACTGAAGGCCAGCACTATTTTAGTATAGTTAATTTCTAAGCAACATGATAGTATTTTTTTTTAAAGCAGCTTGGCATTCCAAAAGCTGAAGAAAACAGAGGAAGATCAGCCTAGGAAAGGAGTGCTCAACCTTTGGTCCATGGACCACATCTGACACGGATCCATGGCATTCAGCTTGCAGGTTGTGGCAGTGCACTGGGTGTGCCTGCCACTTGCAACTGGTGGGTTGCGTGAGGGGTACGGTGACCCCGGCCCCAGTGAGGGGGCGGCCCCAGTGAGAGGGGGCAGTGGTGAGAGCAACCAGTGGGTTGCATAGCCCCAGTGTGAGGGGGGCACTAGTGAGGCGCCCCAAGAAAAGGGGCGGTGATGAGAGCCCCATTTAAGGGGGGAGGTGTGTGGCAGTGCACTGTGTGTGCCTGCCACTTGCAACCAGTGGGTTGCATACGGGGGGTATAGACCCCGGCCCCAGTGAGGGGGTGGCGGAGAGACGCCCCAAGAGAGGGGGCAGTGTGATCAGGCCCCAGAGAGGGGGCGGTGATCAGGCCCCAGAGAGGGGGCAGCGGTGAGACCCCTCCCCCCCCACCAGTGAGGATGTGATGTGATGAGCCCGTGGAGAGTGATGGGGGCGTGGCGCTGAGGTTGTCCCGGTGGAGAGAGGATAGCAGCGCGGTGAAGCCCGAGGGGATAGAATGAGGGGCTAGAGACCCAGCCCGAAGGAGAGAGTACCCTCGACTGGCCCAAGCTGGGGCCAGGACTACGGTAGTCAAAAGGGCCGGGGGCCCACCGCAAGGGACGCCCAAGAGACGGAGGCCTGAGGTCCCGACTGGCCTTGAGGTGGGCCAGGGCTAGGTGCCGAAGGTCCCGGGGGGACCACACCTGAGAGGGGAAGATGGCTTCGGGGGGGCAGCAACGTAGAGCCCCAAGCGACGTAGAACCCCAGTGTGAGCAGGCGGAGCCCCAGTGTGAGGGGGCAGCGAAGAGTCTGCGAGGCTTGGGCTGTGGTATTAGGGGAGGTCAGAGCCGCAGAGCGCCCCCTGGCATCGGGGCATTACAATGGGCAACCTCCCGCTTAATTGATATCTTAATGAATCAATTACCATCAAAGGCATGGCAGGCGAGATAAGCAGGCGGTTGCCCAGAGACAGGTAGGCGGGCCACGAAGAGCTCGGCCCTGAGTAGGCCCCCTGTCACGGTGACAGGCAGGCAGGCCGTAGAGCTCGGCCCCAATGAGGCCCCGTCACACAGATCTCTCCATAAGTTGGGAAATTTGGCAGCAGAGGAAAAAGTGACAATTTTCACCTGCTGCCAAATTCCCAAGTTCCCCCTGGTGGGTCAGGGATGGGCCACACCCCATACTACCTCCTCCCCACACAATCAGACCAGGCCAGGCCACATCCTCTTTACCCCATACGGCAGGTTGGAGTCAAGCCACACTCCTACAGGGCTGGATCAGGGCAGGGCCACACCTCCTTCCCCCCATGTGAGTAGATCATGGCCGGGCCACCCCCTCACTCCCGCCTCATGGGGCCGAGCCAAGCCCCCTTCCCCCCACACAGCTGGATTGCGGCTGAGCTGCCCCTGCCCCACTGTGTGCAGCTGGATGGGGCTCTGCCATGCCTGCCCTGGGCACCAGATCGGGACCATCAGCTAGATTTGGCTCATGGATGGACTAGGCACTACCTATTTTGTCCACCGTGCAAAAAGATTGAGCACCACTAGACTAGGACATGAAGTCAGGAACTTCTAATCTTTGGTGCTGAGACAGCAATGCCTTTTACTTCCTTGAACAAACCCCTGCCTCACTGTGGCTGCTGTATGTACCATCTGTAAAGTAGGGTAATATTTACCTGTATCCCAGGTGTGATACAATCACTCACTGGCTGGCTAAGTGTTATTAAAGTAAATTAGTTGAAAAGATTTCTTCATGATTTCCCCACTGAATTCAAAATTCATCTAAAAATAAAGCATTTATTGTACATTCTATGACTAATTAAAAATATGAGAATAATATGAGCACTCTCTCACCACTTTAAAAGCCCTTGCAGGTGCAGGTAAAGAACTGGTTTCCTCCAAATATTTTTCCCAAGAAAAATGTTTAGCCTGTGGGTAATCTAACAGAAAAAATATAAAAGCCAGGTTTAATTATGTCAGGTAAATAATATAATATAATGTATATAACAGTACAATAATCTAGAGACGTTTTAATGCAAATATTAACTTCTTTAAATTTGAATTCAAAGAAGAGGCACTTATTCTAGATACCTATGACATACATGCTGAATAAACCAAAAAATGAAACAGTAACCCTTTAACAGTAGTCCATATAATATGGACTAACTAGCATCACCACAGGCTTGGTTGGGGGAGGTAAGTAATATATACTGCAAGACCTATTGATTCCCGTGTATTAAAGTATTTCACTCTAATCTTAAAAGTTCACAATAGGGCTGTCCAAGTGCAAGTGGTGCCCTGCGGACCACATGTAGCCCATGAGGGGTTAAACTGCCGCCCATGTGATTGCCCACCATGGAGTTCAGAGCCTTTGGTCACTACTGGCAACTCAAAATTGATAGCAGGGGAAAAAGGAGAGGCAAGCAGCAGCAATGTTTACCTGCACTGATGCAGCAACTCTGGCAGTTGTGTTGACAAGCTACTGCCAAAAGCATGTCATCTGGCCTGTGAGAAGTCCCATGGGCTGGATCAGGCACACAGGGCCAAATAAGTTGAACAGTCCTGCTTTATAGGTTTAAGCTTTTGCCAAATACTAGTCTGAACCTATGCCAGCCATGTACCAGTTTATGGTACATATGACTACTTGCTAGCCCCAACTTCTAAGAATACTCCCCAGATTTACACTATGCCTACGTAAAAAGCTGTCATTCTAAAAAAACCAGATTTTAAACTATCATGTTTATAAATGCATTATATAAAAAAGTCGTGATTTTTCCTAAACTTGCACTGGATTTTGCCCTCAGTGCTAATAAAAAGACTTAGGCACTACAAGTGAGGTAGCACAGCTTTGTCCCTACCCCTAATGCAAGTCTGCATGAAGGCAGGCACCCCTCTCCCCCACCCCGTTCAGAATTGGAGTTCAGAGTCAGATTTCTCTTGAAAGTAAGCACTGACTATTGCTCCTTGAAACCAGTGAGCTCTGCTCAGTTCTTTAAGAGCATGACTAAAAAGAGGAGGTGGTAAGTGTCCATTTTTTCAGTAAGCGCCTGGTGGTTACTGCACTAACCTGGGACCTGAGAGACCCGCATTTAATGCCCTTCTCCACCTGATATGATTCAGAAACGTATCTCTCACCTTCCAGAACGTGTTATCCACCAGGTTATACACAGGGAAGAAAGGAATGGAAGATTCATAAGGTCAGGAAGCGGGAGATCCCAGAACTGTCTCTTTTATACCTAATGACTGTTTAATGTAAAATGCGACTTGGGACCAGAACTTGGGACTTGCCCCTAACCCAGGTGAACGACCTAACCACTATACTCAGGTACACTCGTATGCTCTCCCTAGCCCCATGAATCTTGTATGCCTTACTGTACAGTGGGATTGTTTCAACAAGACCAGTGGAGAGTCCACACCCCTATTCCAGACTTGCCTCTTAACTTAGTGGTTAGAGCATTTTCCTGGCATGTGGGTTTGAACCTCCTCAGGCTGAGAAGGGAACTGATTCTAAGGGCACTTCTGGGGGTGGGGGTGGTAGTGTAATTAGAGCAACTCTAATTAAAGCACTGCTGTGTTTCCTGTGTCAGCGGTCACGCACTTAAAAATGGCAGTAGAGGTGCTTGAACAAAAGCTCATATGACAAGCTTTAGTTCAAGCCCCCCCGTCACCATTTTTAAGCACAGGACATGGATACACGAGACACAGGAGGCTGATAGAGCATGGCAACTGCCATGCTCCAGCAGACTCAATTCATTGAGTCTTCTCTGATGGGCTGGAATTCCAGCATGTTGGGCAGCCTCCAAACTCATGTATAGGTGCCCCATGTTTCCCACTTCCTCGGCAAGTGCTGTAACAGGACTATTACATGAGATGGGCAATACTACCATTTCTTCTCCCTATTTTGAAAAAAGGAAAAAACACCCAACAGTTATGACTGCATTTTGTGAGGGGCCAGTCTTGATGTGTGGTAGGTACGCTCAGAATGTGCAGACTGGAGCTTGGGATTTAGTTACAAGTCCCTCTCTGGACCTCTCTCGGGACTTAGTTACAACTCTGGAGGGTGTTTTGATTCCAACAAGACTGAGGCAGAAGCTAGGTGCGTATTCTCCAAGCCAGGACAATTCTGGGAAGGCGGAGAAGCCAGAACTGCAGGAACCTCAGGAACTTTCAGACTGAACAAGGAGGCCCCTGAGGAACCTAGTCACCTCCAGAGTCAGTGATCTGACTGAGCAGCTGATTAGGTGTTTTGGGGGCTTAGAACTAAGGGTGCACCAACAGAGATTTTTTGGGCTAATACCAATGGCCGATTTTTAACAAATCATCTCAGCTGATAGCATTCTGATTGCCAATATGCAGCCGGGCAGGCTGCAGAGCGGCTGGTAGGTCTGTTGTGGGGAAAGGGGCAAGGGGGAGGGAAGGAGCGTGGTGGGGACAGATCAAGGCTCCCGTGGTGAGGGAGGGAGTGGGGCTGGGGCAGGCACTGCACAGCTGGGGTAGGGCACAGGACCAAGCCACAAGCGGCTTGTCTGGGGGACGCAGGGAGGAGGGTGGCAGCTCCCACCACTGCATACATGCAGGGAGGGAATGGTGGGGGTGTCCCAGGAACTGCATGGGGTGAGGGCAGGCTGCCATTGTGGGCTGGGGTGGTGCCGGGCTCTTCCCAGTGGGGGCCTGGGCTGGGCTGTGCTCAGGGCAGGTGGTGGTGAGGGGCTACGGGGGGAGGGGGCTGTAGCCACCCCAAAATTCGCCATAGCCCCCCCCCCGTAGGCCCTCCCAGCGCCACTACCATCTGTGCCAAGTGCAGCCCAGCCCCCCTACCGGGAACAGCCCGTTGCAGACCTGGCCCCAGCTTGCTGTGCCAGTCCACCCTCATCCCATGTGCAGATCCAGAGGCACACACCCTCCACGCCCTCCCAGGGTGCACGTAGCGGCGGGAGCTGCCCTCCCCCCCAGACAAGCCGCTCGTGGTTCCATCCTGCACCCCGCCCCAGCTGTGCAGCGCCTGCCCCTGCCCCACTCCCTCCCTCACTGTGGGGGCCTCAATCTGACCTTCCCCTTCCCTCATGACAGACTTACCAGCAAACCTGGCTGCTCTCCACACTGCCAGACTGTGCTCCTGGCCACCTGCCTGCATGCTGTGCTGCAGCTGCGCGCATACACAGGGCATTTATCGGCCTGATTATTGGTCACATCAGCCAAAAAAAATTGATTTCCAATACTTTTAATTTTCCTTACATTGATGCCGATCCAATACGGAACCTATGTATCGGTGCACCTCTACTTAGAACCCTAATATCCACCTAAGTCCTTTTCTGGACCTAGCTCTAAATGTGTAAAGTTCTGATTCATAATATAGCAGTGAATTACATCAATATCTTATGTTTTGTGTGTTCAAGTTGTTAAATAATAGGCTGTAATTAATGTGCTGACAGATTCCTGTTTACTGTACGCATTAAGACTGCTCTCAAAGTAGCTTATAATTTGATGGCTTTGAGATGTTTCAAAACTTCCCAAAACTGCTATGCACTATGATTTTTCTTTCTCCTCCAGGGCTGTTGAAGTTATAACCTAGATTTAAATCCTTTAGCTTCAATACCAAAAGCCTACCTGCCTTTTATTTCTGTGTTCTTAGTCTTACAGAAATTTTTTAAACTACGGAAAAGTTTTTGCAATGGTGCCACATTAATCACACGCAAAGTGCTTCTAAACAAGGAGTTTATTTCCTCATTAAAAACCCATGGAATAACATAGTAAGGAATAAGGCAAAAGAGAGAAAATATGTATCTTTTGAGTAACAACATAAGTCTCTGCCAGGAAAGGCACAGGATTTGATGGAGGTCTATGTGGACGTAATTGTTGGGACAGTGTTTCCTGCTCATAAGCAAAACAAAAAGTTTCTCTTAATTGAAAATCTTTATCCTAAGAAATTCATGAAAAAACATGCTGCATGATATCTCACACCTGAGTTTCTTCACTTAAAAAAAGACTGCTCTGATTCCCATGATCTGTCTAAGCTGTGAAAATACAGATCCTTCCAACTGCTGATTGCCTTCTAGCTGACGGTTCGACTTTTTTCCTTTTATACAACATGGAAATAGTGGCCTCCCAGATTATCACATATGTCTGTTGCTGGAATCAAGCCCATATGCTACTTCTGTAGCTCCTTCCAGGTTCTACTTAGTTCAGCCCACTCCCTCAGTTAAGGCTTTCATTTTTCTGCACACAAAATGATTCCTGAGTGCTTTTCTTGGATGTTAACCAAAATGACTGGCCCTGTACAGCTCTTTAAATGTTTTTTTTCTCCTTTTTTGTTTCATAATTGAAACTCATACCATGTAGCTAGGAATTTACTTTGAGAAACATACAGCTTTTTTACTCAATCTCTTAGTTTGAAGGAAACAGGTCTTTGAGGGATATAAATGTCTCTTTTACACACACAGCTGGAAAATGGATTATATTAATTCAAAGCCTTCAGCATTGTCAACAAAAAATATTGCTGAGGTCTTTGTATGTAAACTTCAAATCCTCTACATTGTCATTGGCATGGATGCTATCAGTTTTCTCACATACGACTGTTTTCATCTTTTTCCTTTTTAATTTCTAAACCTTATTCTTTTGCCATGGCAGTCACCTTGTTCTTTCAAAATAATCCCTTTAAAAGCATCCCAGGCTCTTTATCAGTTTTCTTCTAAATCCTTAGAACTCCAAGACATTGTTTATATACTGTATTTTCTCACAGACAACACAAACCTTTTTCCCTAAAATCAGCCTTCCAAAATTGGAAGAAATGTATTAAGTGAGGAAACCTGGGACAGGAACATCCTCCTTTGATTCCTGCTTCCCAGTGTAGCAGCTGTAGCATTACTATTCAGGCAGCCGAGGAAGTCAGTTGATTTAATGGCTCATTGTTCTTCAAGCCATGTTTTTGTTAAGGATTGTCTCTCTTTTCAAACAGTCTTGATGTTTCACTAATGAAGCTAAACTTTCTCTTGGTTATTTTGCTGTCTGCTAGCTGTTCCTAGTCTCTCCCCTCCTATGGCTGTGTACACATATTCAAATGAGCTGTGAGAACTCTTCCAGGTTTGCTCTCCTGGTAGAGAAACTTACCCAGAGCCATGTCTGCAGACATTTTAATGCTGAGGCTCTGAAGAGTGAAGAGCTTTCAGTGCTGACACTGTACATCTGCGGTGGGGTGGGGGCATCTCATTATGCTTTGCAGGCTTCCTTAGTCTGCCTGGCAACCGGTGGCAGCAGTGCATAGGGCAGCTCTCACTGGCTGACCCAAAGTACCCATGTTCAGCCTGTGTTTCCTTGCAGTACAATGTGGGGATTGTAAAGGGGTGTGTTCTGCTCTCTGCTGAAGCATCAGAGTCCAATGAGAGAAACACTGTCTCACTGGGAGGGAGGAAGGAACACTACACAACTATGTTCTTTTCTGAGACGAGCCATGGCGTATATGGACATTCACTTTTCCAGGAGAAACTCTCCTTTGAGTGAGTAAACCCCAGTTGCTCCCAAGTTATTTTTCTCATGGAATGGCCATTTTTGGCAAGGGAGAAAAGCCTGAACATCTGTACACTTGTGATTTTTCCTGGGAGAGCAGCAACTCTCCACAAGAAACTGAATGTCTGTATGCGGCCTATTTCACAACCCTGGAAACTCTTTGGCCACATCCAGACAAGCACTTCAGTGTAGTCTGTGGCAATGCAGATCCATCAGCAGTGGCACACACCGCACATGCAGGCATTCCCTGCACTGCTACCATGCAGTACAGGGAGACATTTTGGGGGGGGGGGGGGGGGGGTTGTGGCTCAAAAAAAAACTATGCTAAAAAAAGTGGGACAGTGCATGTGGCGGCAGTCTGCACTGCCCAAAACCGGAGCCTGGCCACATGGAGCCATGCTCCAGCTGCCGGCCAGGCTCCTAGCTGCAGGAGTGCCATGGCTGCAACTCCCCGAGGCCCCCAAGACCCCAGGGAAGGCTTCTGAAGCCAACGCAGTTGCTGGCCCAAGCCCCCCCACCCCACACATGGTAACCTGCCACATGTCAGAGTATGCATGGTATGGGTGTTGCCCGGGGACAAGTAGCAAGAATACAAGGTGTGCTGCTGCTACTAGTCTCCAGGGAAACAAATATCTGCGCTCATCTGGACATGGCCCTTGGCTCTTTTCAAAATCTACAGAGACCAGTCTTCAGCAGCAGGTAGGATGTGATCTTTAATTAAGCAGGAAAGGGGGGGGGGGTAAGTCAGCTCAAAATTAGGCTATGAAACTGCTTTAGGTAGTCATAACTCTGGAAAAATCTTTTTCTTTTCATTCTGCCTTTCAAAAATAAAGCATGTATTATATTCTGGGGCATGCTCTATGCAACAAAACATGGTAGCTACAATTCTACCATAATAACAATAAAAATAAACAAAGGAAACGCACTTAAAGAGTTGCTTTGCTACAAAGTTTAGTCTCCACGTCAGCTCTGGGGGCAGCTATATCAAATAACAAGATTTTGTAAACTCTGATCCTGAAAGCAGCAATATCCAGTCACAAGAGAGCTCCAGGTTATGCTATGGAAGTTATATTGGCTAGCAACGTATGACATAAACACTACTGTTAACACACTGCTTTATCCCTGGTTCCATAGTAAGTATTCTATGAATATCCAATGTACCATATTTACTCACATACTACATGCAATTTTCCCCGAGAACCAACTTTCCAAAATAGGTGTGTATGTCTTAAGCAGGGAAGCTGATTCTTTTTCTTCACAGGAACAGAAGCAGGGAAAAAAGAAGCAAGTGGCCCTGTGCCAAAATGGCTGCTACTTCTCCCTGGGGCAGCAGTGACAGAGTCCCTCTCACAGCGCCTGGTGAGGCAGCAGCTTTAAACTGAAAAGCTGGCTGAGGGTGAGCAAGCTACTGCATGCAGTCTGTAGTCTATTAATGAGATTTGTGATATGGAGGCAACACTTTATTATTTATAGGAACTTATATACACAACTATTTACAGTAAAGAAGTAATAATGGTATTACTATCCTCGCAAGGGTCTGAGGCCCAGGCTTGCCATTGTCCTGCCACACAAGAAAGTTCCTGCTGCCTCATCTATGCCATCTCCTGGAATGCCACACTTCCTGGATAAACCTATGTTCCCAAAAGGACTTACTCTATATTGGCCATGACTCTAGAAAATCTGTAGTGAATTCTGCCATACAAAAACAAGAAGTGTATCTTATTTGGGGAGTGTGGTATGAGAGAAAAATGTGATATATTTGGAAAATAAATAAGTTATACAGCCTGCTGCACTGAAGTTAGACTGCACTGCTTTCACCACCACCAACTTCTAGAATATTCTCTAGCTGACAAGGGACTCCAAAATACAGTATTCCAGTATGTGCGTTCTCTTTCTCTCGCTCTCTTTTTTGCATGCTCTTAGCTTCTCATCTTGATTTCCTTCTTTCTAAGGGCCCTTAAAATGTTGTTCCCTTGTCAACCCAGGCCATCTATTCATTGATGCATTTATTTCCAAATCTGGTTCTTTTGCAGACACTTTTCTTACCCAACATTTCTGGACACCTGATGGTTATGCTGTCAACACTTGCTAAGTGTAAGACTCAGAAGCATGTGAACAAATTCCACCTATCACACCAAAAACAAAGCAAAACAAAAAAACCTAAAGAAACACACAGCACAGTAGAACTACAGAGGGGAAAAATACAGAGGAACACAGTTGCCTTGTCCCATTCCACTTCCCTTTTGAACTACCACCCTATTCCTGCAGGATACTTTATATGGATGGTGGTCTCTTTAATATAGCATATATACTAGCCAAAGAGGTAAGTAATTTGTGTACATGATCACTAATATTAATATATGAAGTACTCATGAGAAAAGCACTACAGCCCCCACCTAATATCAATCCTTAGCTACAGGACAAAAATTTCAGTGGAGCTATTATAAAGCTCGTCATGAGTTTTAGCCAATGCTGAGGCTAACTAAAATTTCTTCATTTCTTTCAGATCTGTAGTCTGTTACAAACCTGGAGGGGTGATTAGAGTTCTTTTATGTTCTTTACACCATCCAACAGGATGAATATGTGGACTGGCTGCCTCACACCTGGAAAGTAAAAATTAATGAAAATACATTCATTGTTATCTCACTTTTTTATATAAAAATACAAAATCATTTAAGAAATGGCAAAAAAGTTCCAAACTTTTCAACTCACAACATTAACTGTAAACATAACAAAAACATGGCAATATATTTAATCCAATCTGACTGTCATCTGAAAAGCCATAAAGTTTTTGCAACATACATAAAAGGTCAATAACCCAAGTCTATTGGACCAAGAAGAAAAGCAAAATATCAGTCAAAATACCTCCCCTAAGAAGATCTTCCATTAGACCTCCACCCAAACATTCAAATCCAGGACTTCTAAGCCCACATCTTACATTTTATCAACTTTTTACATGAAGGCAGAAAGGAAGTGCAAGCAATACTTAAGGGCTCTGCTGCAATATGTTCTAACTGTCCTATAGAGCAATATTCACACTAGTTTATGAGCGTTTCAAGTGAAGCTACACATAATACATTACCATAACCCAAAATGCATGTAAGCACAGTACAAATAAAAGAAACATAGATGCAACTGCTATCTTGAGTTCAGAAGAAAAACAGCACTTCTGGCATCAAACTATACGTGGGCCTCCAAAACTAACCATGAATTCAGAAAACCTTCTAAACTGCTAACTGCCTTGACAAGTAGTAGAAAAACCTTCTGAATCATAAGAGGAGGCACCATCCTATAATACTCTCTACATGCTGCCTCAACCACACTGAATCAAAAGCATCTTATATATTAGAGGAGACAACAGTTTATGTTAAATATGATGCTCCAGCCATTAACAGTGCAAAAAAGCTGGATCGTTCCTTACAAGGCAGGATAATTCCTGACTAAATCATTCCAATCAAGTGTCTATCTAACTTGCTTCTGAAACTTGCCAGAAATGGAGATTCTCTAGGTAGCCTGTTCCCACGCATGATCACCCTCAAAGTCAGAAAGTTTGTCTTAATCTCCACCTAAATCTCCTCACCTGAAGTTTGAGTCCATTACTCCTAGCCCTGACCCCTGTGGCCACAGAGGATAGTTTATCTCCATCCTTTTTCTAATTACACTTCAGGTATTTGAAGGCTGTTATCAAATCCCCCCTTGGCAGGAGGATTTGATGATGATGATGGGGAGGAGGAGGAACAGGAGAGGAAAGAGAGTCAGAGGCTTTAAAAAAGCAGCGCTCAAGTCTTTGATCCAACAGCACAAAGAAGAAAATGTTTACCATAACTCAAGGACAGATGTAGATTAGCTAGACTAGCTAAAATGTCACTTCTTTACAGCCAGCCAAACTTTAAAAAAACTCCCAGTTGTCATTTTCACTCAGGGTGCAATGAAATAACAAAACATGAGGGAGGCCATTTTGTACATGAAAACTTGCCAAACATCTCTCCCAATTATATAATTAGTCCAATAAAGGATACTATCAAATGCATTCTGCTTCTTTCAAATTTCCTGGGCTATCATGGCTGCGATAACAATATGACACTATTACAATATACAACATACGCACAGTACATATTCATCTACACCAATCTGAATATAAGATCAGGGTCTATATGATTACTTCTATTCATTTTCCTCAAGATTCATTTGGCCAGCAAGTCTGCAAAGTGCCAGTGTATTATGCATTCATATATCACTTTATTCATTAATAATAATGGGCACATGTATCCTAAGGATCTCACAGAGCCAGCCCTGCGACTGCGAAGCTAGCACTGGGAGAGAAGAATCTCCTAGCCCAGGCCCTGCGATCACGGAGCGGGAGCTGGGAGCAGAGCCTGCCCCAGCAGCAGGGAGCTCCTGGGGGCATGGAGCAATGTCCCAGCCCCCACTAGGATACAGCTATCTCCTAGCCCCGTGCTCCCTGCCAGCCCCTGGGCTAACACACAGGGGGAGCCTAGAACTCCCCCTAGCTGCTGCAGGGGCCTAGTGCAGGGAGTGGGAGCAGTCTGTTGCTAGGAGTAGCAAATCTGGTCCCACATCCCCACATGTGTAGATGTGTGCCTGGGAGAGTTTCCTCTAGAGTAAATTGCTCCTGGATTATTTGCATATGAAAGTCTATGTCCCATCTTCAAAAGGATCCTAGGACATTTCTAGATAGAAAGCTTCCTGTGCCTGACAAAGGCACCCTCAAAATTCTCTGGGATGCTTTGCTTTGGCAACTTCCCAACTGGAAGCAGAGTTACTATGTCTATATGGTGCATGGGGTAAATTAATTGACACTTAGTCTGCAGTGCTAATTAGCCCACCACTGTGCCACACACACACAACTCTGCTGCTCTGGTCTGAGAGGTAACACACACAGAGCAGTGTGGGGTGTCTGAGGCTGCTGCTGTCCGAAATTTGCTGCCAAGGTCACTTTTGAAGATAGGACTCAGCCTCCTAAGTCATTTCATCACCATGTCATGCAGGTGGGAAAGGGGACTACAAAAAAAATAAAAAACTTTGCTCAAAGGGTAAATCTACATCTCTGTCCTGACACTCCCACAGAGCACTTCCCCCAAAAGCACACCATGCCAACTCTTCCAACTCTGCTCCAGCTGCATCAATCCCAGAAACAATGTGGGGAAGCCATCCTGAGGATGCACCTCAGTGTCACCCTCATGATATCATCTCCAGCCTGCTTAAGAGGGGCAACTAGGAGAGCACCACTAAGGTACCTCACAGCCTTATTTCCAGGATGGGCATGTGCAGAGGAGGAGCAGATGGGCCCTGGAATTCCCTGGAAATGCCATGGAAGCAGTACAGTCCCAGCTCCAATGCAGGCATATAATAATATGTTCTAAAAAAATTCCCAAACAAAACAACTCAACTGCTCACAGCCCCCCAGCTCCCTTAGGGAGGATTAGAAAACAAACATGGGACAGATGTTCAGCAGACTGCTCAGTGCACTACCAGAAGACACTACAGTGATGAGGGAGGTAAAATAGTTCCCATGGAACAGAACTGAACATAATGTTTTGGCTGATGAAATAAAAACACCCAGGACATTTCCAGTAGCCTCAAGGAAGTTCCTGAGACCACAATACATCATGTGAAAAATTGTCCCTTAATGCACTGCATCTATGAAACCAAGATATAAGGTCAAATTTTACAGCACCTATCACCACAGCTTCAAAGCATCCTATAATCATTTTACAAGTCAGAAATACAGACAAATGCAAAGGATAGCCAAGTAAAATTACTGAGCCTTATTTTTTGCAGAATATACAATGCTCTTTCATATCTCTTGGACAGGAAAAGCTGTTGACTAGCAGACTAATTGCAAGATTTGGAGTTAAGAATATTACATTCTATTCCTGGCTTTGTCACTGATTTACTTCATCTCTCAGGTCAATCACTTAATGTCTTTGGACCTTATTTGCATCAACTTTAGAATACTGTACTTCATACAAATACAAAAGAAATTATTACTAATCTGTAACTGGAGTTAGAGCTTGCTGGTTTTGCAAACCTACTCTCCTTTGAAATGCAACTTGGCAAGCAGGGGGATCTGTGCAAAGTGCTGCACTAATGGTATAGGCACACCTGACTACGGCACCTATACATAAGCAGTGAGGCTGCTCCAACGAGCTGTAATTGCAGTGTGTTGGATTGGAGCAGACTCAATTAAACTCTAACTAAAGTGCCCCCCCCACCTCCCAGAGCATGTATATAAATGCCACTAATGTTCAGAGCAAAATTATCAAAATCACACAAGTCACACCCTTACAAGTCTATGCTTTTCTTAGCAGCTGCATGCAGTGTTCATAACCAAAAGACATCTGGCTATCCACACTAGTAAGCAGGGATGGCCAGCCTGCAGTACACGTGCCACAAGTGACAGGTGCAGCCTGTGTGTGTGGCACATGGCAGATCAGGGCAGGGCCAGGCAGCACAGCAGCAGATATAGGAGGAAGCACAAAGCAGATCACATAAGGTAGAGGTTCCCAATGCCTGGGCCTCAAGGGGTTGTCTGCCAGTCTGCAGGAGGGCTGGCTACCGGCCTGGAAGTCTGGAAGTGACCGGCATACTGTAGACCAGCAGCCAACCCTTTTTTAGACTGAGTATAAACCCTAAAAAAGGGTTGGCTGCTGGTCTGCAGTATGCTGGTCACTTCCAGTCTGCAGTATGCTGCTCTGCAGTTTCCCGGTCCACGGTCACTTCTGGTCTGCGGTCACTTCCAATCCATGGTTTGCTGGTCTGTGGTCTAAAAAGGTTGGGAACCACTAACATACAGCACACACGGCAGGAAGCAGAAAGTAGAGCAGCAGACAGGGTAGAGGAAGGGGATCAGAATGGCACTCAAGGAGGATAAGGGGCTAATTTGTAACATGACTGACAAAAAGGCTGGCCCCCATTGCTGTTAACCATGCTGAGTCATGGAGCCAACATGGAAGTTGGCTGTACCTATAAAAGAACCACAAAAATACAGAACAAGCCATAACTTTTATTTTTATTAAAAGAACTAACCACCAATTTTATAATATGTCTGAGCAGAACAAAGACATAGCAACTGAAGGATAAAGAACATTGTGCCATTTATCACAGTAAAGAAGAGGTAAGGGTGCATAGGATTATAAAACCCTTTATAAGTGCCCTTTAGAAGTTTTCATACATGAGGGAACAGATTTTCCCTTAAGTGACAAGTGGCTCCAAGCTCCTGGCACAAAGGTATATGCATTTCCACAAGTGGGAGACTACAGACAGCACTTTGAAAGAAGTATTATTTTTCCTTCTACTGCTCATTTTCAGTTGCCCTTCAAATTTTTTGGGCTTGTTGAATCTCTCTGTTGCGTATCCATAGCTCACTAATTAAATTCAGACCGTCAAGCAAGACAGAAGCTAATGATGATTACTAAAAAAAATGAATATTCAATTCTTTCAGAAAAATATTCATTTAAATGCATCTCTGCTGGGTGGTTTTGAGTAGCACTCTTATTGTATAACAAACACATTTTTTTTCAAAACACTAAATGTGTTACATTAATTCTGCTCATACTAAATTAACTACTAATTTCTCCACTGGATTAAAATTTAATTTTGAATTTGAGATTTTAAACATAAGTACTCCTTTTATATGTAGATGCTATCACAACAAAAATAATTTCTACTATAGATTACAGATGGCGTTTTTATAAACACACTGGTATATTATAATAACAAATAACATTACACTATAAGCACGGCTGTTTCTACAACTTTCATTTGGCAGAATACCATGCTGATGTACAGTAGCCAACTCAGCTATACTCAGAAGATACCATCTTACAGCCCCATCTAGTGTTTAAATGTTAAAATTAAACTGTGAACAGAGAAGTGCAAAACTGTTAATACTCTAGGTCAGGGAACATGCCACAAATTAGCCCTGTACCCTCTCAAATGCAACTCTGAGCCTCTTCTTCTGTTCAATTTGTTGCTCTTCATTTTGCTTCTTATTCTACAAGCTCTGTCAGATCTCCTGCTCTGCTTTCTGCTTCCTGCCCTATCTGCTGCTATGCAGTCTGTCCCCTCCCTGATCTATTGTGTGCCACACTCAGAAACTAACTCTGCCGCTTGTGACATTCATGCTGCAAGTTGGCTACTCCTGAACTAGGACCTAATACAGGGGTGGGCAATTATTACGGGTGGAGGGCCGCTTACCCAGTTTTGGCGAGCTGTTGAGGGCCGCACGGGTAGCCCTGCCCCTTGGCAGGTACCCCAACCTCTGGTTACCATCTTGGGACCAATGTCCCAATGTCTTGGGACCAATGTCCCAGGGCCAGCACCGGTGGGGCCCAGAGCAGGGTGCAGGCTGGTAGGGGTCTGTGGAGCCAGGCTGGGCTGCACCAGCAGGGAGGGGGGAGAGCTGGCCCGACTCCATAGAGCCCCTGCCACACCCAGGACCCTGTACCCCTGCTGCCCTGCTCTGGGCCCTGCTGACACGGGCCCTCGGACACTAGTGCAGGCCCTGTGCTCCCACGCCCGCTCACTCCCAGTGCCCCCCCAACCCCACGGTACAGGCGGGGGGCAGCGCACAGCCCCAACCCCCTGCTCGCCAGCAGGGAAGGAGCTGGTATGGAGTGTGGGCAAAAGCAGCCCCTCACCTGCCCTGTGGCCTGCACTCCCTACTGCAGCCACTCGCAGCCTGTGCAGGGCTGTCCTAAGCAGACACAGGCAGCCCCACGCGGCAAGCAACTGCAGCATAGGGTGCCAGGCACAGGGCAGGCAAGGGGCCGCATTTCTTGCGCTCAGCACCAGCTTGTAACCCGTCCCATCCCCGCTGCCAGCCTGGGCCCCGTGCCGGCTCCGGGCTCACCTACTGGGGCTGCGCCATGGCAGCAGTGTGTAAGGAAGTATGCCATCCAGTACAGTAGGCCTGTTGTTCTTGGTTTCCTCAATGGTACTAGAATTCTTCTAGAATAGGAGGGGTGTTGGGGGACAGACTCAATGGTGGCATCCATCGCAGTGGATTCACAGGTCAGGAATGCTTTGAAGTGTTCTTTCCATCTAGCGTTGGTCAATCATGTTGGTTGCAGAGGTGGGCGGATGAGAATAGGATGGAGTTCAATGCAGACAAGTGCAAGGTGCTGCACCTAGGGAGAAGGAACCTGCAACACACCTATAAGCTGGGGAACACCCTTCTTGTCAACACAGTGGCTGAAAGGGATCTTGGAGTCATTGTTGACTCCAGGATGAACATGAGCCGCCACTGCGCAAGATGTAGATGCACGACAAGGCTAACCGCACCTTGTCGTGCATCTACAGATGCATCGCAAGTAGGTCCAGGGAAGTGATCCTCCCCCTATATGCAGCATTGGTCAGGCTGCAGATGGAGTACTGCAACCAGTTCTGGGTGCCACACTTCAAAAGGGATGTGGCTAGCATTAGGAGGGTCCAGAGGAGGGCCACTTGTATGGTCAAGGGGCAGCCCCTATGAGGAGAAGCTAAAGGGACTGAACCTATTCAGTCTCCACAAGAGAAGGCTGAGAGGGGATCTGGTGGCCGTTTACAAACTCACCAGAGGGGACCAGTGGGAATTGGGGGAGGCTCTGTTCCCCCGGGCACCACCCGGGGTTACTAGGAATGATGGCCACAAATTGTTAGAGAGAAGGATCAGGCTGGACATCAGGAGACATTCCTTTACAGTCAGAGCTGCCAGGCTCTGGAATGGGCTCCCAAGTCAGATGGTACTCTCTCCTACCTTGGGGGTCTTCAAGAGGAGGCTGGACAGATATTTAGCTGGGGTGATATGACCCCAGCATCCACTCCTGCCCAGGGCAGCGGGTTGGACCTGATGATCTGTTTAGGTCCCTTCTGACCCTAAGCACTATGAAACTATGAAACTATCATTGTCTCTGAGGAATGTTAGGCCATCCAATAACAGCAGGAAAGTCGAGCTGTGGGAAATTGAGCTGTAGATGGCTTTTGTTGTCTGGAAAAAACTGTGTGTGTCACGTTTGTAAGCACAGAGCTGGATATCATTTGGCTTTATCTTGCCACCGCTGATCTTCGATTTCCCAGGTCCTCCTTTGAGCTTCGACACTGAGGAGCCGATACATCTCTTTCTTCTGCTGAGATGAAGTGACATCTTGCCAAGGAGAATGAGTCCTTCTCTTCCAGTCGAAGATCTCAATGTCACTCTCATCAAACCAGTCTTGTTGCCAACAGGTGGTACAGCCAGCACAGGCCATTTGGATGGTGGCTTTAAACCCCTTCCAGAATTCTTCAATGTTGCCTTCATTTGTGGACAGGACAGAGAGCTTTTCATGGAGACACTGTTGGAGATTCTTACAGACCTCTGGATCTTGAAGAGATTTGGTGTTGAGAGTCCTTTGCATTGATATTGGCTGTTTTTGGTGTTTCAGACCAAGCCAGATATTCATAATGGATCTGACAACATGTGATCTGTCTAACAGTCATTGGTTGCTTGCATGGCTTATGTGATAAGGACACCCATTTCATCACGGGCTCAACCAGAAACATAGTCAATGAGATGCTGACCCTCATTCTGGTTGTATTGTCTAGAGATTCAGTGTCAATGTTGTATTTCACTAGTTCCCTGGAGACAATGGCAGTTCTTTTTTTCTGGTCACTTGCCTTGGTTATCCATCAGGAAGAGAACATTCAGTGTTGCAAAAATCAGTCTTCTTATAATGGTTTCAGCAGCAGAGAGAGATTATGCTGGATGCAGGTACGCAACTAGAAGCAGATAAGACAGCCTAAGTTTAGGGCACCTTTTCTAGCCCCTTTCCCATTTGAGGTGAGCAGACTGAACAGGATCGCTCAGTCATAGTAGCAGCTGCTGAACTGCACCTCTGTCTCAACCCAGGTGCAAAACAGCCATCACGATACTGCCAGCTGTGTGCAGATTTGCAGCTGAAAACTGCCAGATTCACTAGATCTGTCTCCATCACTGCTGGTCTATCGATGCAGGGCTTTTGGAGGTTGGTACAGTGTGTTGTTTCCTGTGGTAGAAGCCAGCATGTGACTCTGTTTAATGTGAGGAAGCTAGTTTGCTGAAACAGCAACCACACGATCTTGACAAGCTGAAGATCTGGGCCCAGTGGCAAGAGAGAACCAAAGACTACAGTAGACCTCCATTTTGCTGCAACCTTCTTCCATCTTTACAGCTGTTGATATCCTGACATCTTTGTCCATCTGATATGCCACAGATGGCACTGGTCAGGCCGCAGTTGGAGTACTGCGTCCAGTTCTGGGTGCCGCACTTCAGGAGATGTGGACAGCATTAAGAGGGTTCAGAGGAGGGCCACCTGCAAGATCAGGGGGCAGAAGGGCAGGCTGTATGAGGAAAGGCTAAGGGACCTGAACCTGTTCAGCCTCCACAAGAGAAGGCTGAGCAGGAATCTAGTGGCCTGTTACAAACTAGTCAGAGGGGACCAGCAGGCGTTGGGGGAGTCCCCGTTCCCCTGAGCACTACCAGGAGTGACTAGAAATAACGGTCACAAGCTGGCAGAGGGTAGATTCAGAGTAGACATCAGGAGGCGCTATTTCACTGTCAGGGCAGCTAGGATCTGGAACCAACTTCCAAGCGAAGTGGTGCTGGCTCCTACCCTGGGAGTCTTTAAACGGAGGCTAGATGAACACCTTGCTGAGGTGATTTGACCCCAGTACTTTTTCCTGCCATGGCAGGGGGTCAGACTTGATGATCTTTTCAGGTCTCTTCCAACGCTACCAACTATGAAACTATGACTTGGGGTTGGACTGTAGTTTGTCTGGAACCTCCCTTCAGACCCGGTCGCCATGGGTCATCCTGCCAGGAATGTAATACATGGACACATGAGCCTCTCCACCACTACAAGGTCTCCATCCATGGAGAGGTGTTCTGCCAACATTTCTTGCTTAACAATAAACTCAAGATGTAGCTTGTGAAACCTGAGGTCTAAAGCTTTCGGGATCATTTGGGAAGGTAAGTGTGATATAACTGCTAAGATCATTAAAATTGTCAGTCTTTGATCTTTATTATTCTCATACATACTTTAAAAATATTTATTCCCAAAGATGATGTGCCTGCATTAAGTGTAACTTTTACATACATTATTTGTAATTTTTTGTCACATAAACTATTTTGCTACTTTTTAAACAATGAAAAATGTTAAAAAAAAAAAAAAAAATTGTAAAATATCCCTGCTTTATTCTGGCATCCTAACGTTTAGCTCTGGCACCTCCTGTTCTCACAGAAGTACTATGCCTTCTGTCATTTCTAGATAAGGCACAGAACAAAACATAGAAAGTTTCCAGAATACAAAGCAACTTTCACGTTCCTGAATTAAAATGATGATTTGCCAATTTTGTTCACTTTTCCTTCTCCAAAAAGGTGTTTGTAGGGAACAATGGGATTTATAGCACATTTAAAGTATGATCACTGTCTTACTGTATTATAGTAACGCAAGAGGCAAGAACTTGTTAAGGTGATATCTTTTATTGGAGCAACTATGTATTACAGCAGTGCCATTAAATCTAGTTGAGACACTTTTATTTAAAGTTACTAATGTATTTTCAGTAGTGCTTAAGTGACATAGCTGTGATGGTCCAGGAAAAATGGGAGAAGCAAACCTTTTTGTGGGTAATACTATCTATGTCTCCTGTCTATGGACAACCTGATAATTTCTCTTACATCCTGTTTTTATTTACATATGAAGTTTTACAAGCCTTTGCTCCATCTACTATTTCACTCTGCTGTGCCTGCTTCCCTCCCAGATACCTGTGGAAGGGTACTGGAATACGTGAAATCTTGTCTACATCTATCCCAACCATGCAGCTGGTCCAATAAAAGATATCACCCCAAAAAATCTTGCCTGTAATGTATATTCAGTTATTCAGAAAATATTAGCTTAAAAATACGCACACAAAATGAAATTTTGGTGGTGGATATTATTCTGTGGCTTCTCTCTGTGGCTGTAAAGTTCAGGACTAGGAACAATGGCCTCAAGCTGCAGCAGGAGAAATTTAGACTGGAGATTAGGAGGAACTTCCTGACTATACAGGTCAAGCATTGAAATAGGCTGCCTAGAGAAGTTGTGGAATCTACATCCTTGGAAACTTTCAAAGCCAGGTTAGACTGGCTGGGATGATTTAGTTAGGAATGGTCGGGCCCTGAGCAGAAGGCTGGACTAGATGGCCTTGTAAGGTCCTTTCCAGCCCTACTTTCCTATGATCTTATTTTTTCTGATGTTGCATTTTGGTAAAAGTACATTAAAACATTTTTCAGTTAGCCAAGAAAGTTAAAGAAATGTTTACACTTTACAAAAATTCAGGACTTTTTACCCACTTAGCTCATGAAGTGGTTGTGTTTTTGAAGTTTGAAAAAAAAAAAAAAAAAAAAAAACCCTGTATGCGCAATAAAGATAACTTTAAATAATTTACTGCAGGTACTGTTTTTCATTTTTCTTTACTGAGCTTCAGTGATTTAGAAATTTTCTGGCCTCATCTACAAGAAATGCTGACCGCATAGTCATTACTGTTTATACAAGTACTACATGACTGCACAGTAACCTGAGATACTGCGCAATAACACCGACGAAGGCTGCTGCCATGCGATGCTACGGTGCAGTAGTCTCGGGCTACTGCGCAGTCAGTGTCTCATGTACATGTGGCCTTTGAGGGTGAAATTCACTCTATAGTGGAAGGCCTCCACTCTAAAAACCTCGAGGTATAGGTTGAACAGGGGGCACAGCAGTTTACATGGTATGGTATCTATGTACCTGAGTTATTTTTAAGGCATTTACAATCTTGGTATCGAGAGCAAAGATACCAAACACCCATGCGGGAGATGTTTTCAGACTTACTTTTTTGCTAGTATTAAGCTGTTTGGGGGTGGGGGGCACAGTTACTCTTCTTCTGTTTTTTCTCCATTCTCTCCCTAGTTCCAGGCCAGTCTTCCATAAATGTAGCAGAAAAGTCAGGGCAACCTGATGCAGGTTTTCATATTTATTTTATGGAATTTTTGCCAATCATCTCTCTCTGAGACATTTACATACTTCACAAAATGTCAGGCTTTGGTCTCCTTCCCATAAATATATCCCAGCATCGTTACCCCTAAACTTTTGTATTCAGGCAGGAAAATGTTTCATTAAAATTTCTACAGGGGAACAAGATTCCCTGCACATTCTGATAAAATCTTACAGGATTAGCCTTAAAAGTGCTAAGACACTATTTTTCCATACTACTCAACTAGTCAGCTAGTGAACTGAATTTTTCTAAGTACTGTGTTACCGATTCAATGACATCAATGACGTAAAAGAATATCTCAAGCTTTAGAGAGGTGCCATTTTAGTTATTATTTCAATCTAAATAAATAAAGTGTTTTTTTTCAGTCACTTGCTATTTCTTCAGTACCAAAACATTTCCAAGAAATTACCATTAGTCCTTTTACTATTTGAGCCCTAATTCCATATAGTTATATAACCTGTGAATATGACCCATGACTCAGTGTTCTGAATTCTTACGGTTTGCTGAAACACCTGCTTGCCATTATCTCAGCAATTTAATTATTTTACAGTTTCTCTGTCCTAGGTGTCTACAACACTGATTCTTAACCAAGGTATTGCAGCATGCTGGAATGCTGTGAGATCCTTTTAAGAAAGCTGCAGTGTGCTATCCAACGTGAGCACTGTGTGATGTGCAGACACCTACATATGATTCACAAGATAAATCAAGGGATTTCAAATAAGAATCCATCATGGTCAAGCATTCTGACCTACAGTAGTCTTTCTGAGTTGCTTGCAACAAAAAATTTGTTCTATTATTTTTCCATAGCCAAGAAATGAACGAAAGCTAAGAGCTAGTATTTTCCAAGGGATGCCTAGGGTCTAAAAAGATTGAGAACCACTGGTCTACAATTATGGACTCCTTGGGTGTTCTGTAATTGGTTCGATCCATTCTACTCTGGACAGGTTCTTACACTAAACTGATCACTGTAGAATATGAATGTCTCATCAAGCCCAGATGCAAAGAATCTTGTATACCTTTTATTTTCAGGTAACAAGCAGTTCCTTATTTTTCTGCCTTACAAATAATATATTTCAGTCCTAAATCACAATACTAATAGATTCTAGGAGTACAGTGTAAACTCAAAGTTGAGGATGCAAGTTATTATTAGATGTATCAAGACATGCAATGCTTTAATCAGTTTCAGATAATATTAACATTATGGAGGTTTATCTGGATAGAGCTCCAAGCTTATCACACAGATTTTACTACAGCTTGGATTCATATAAAAAGCAATTAAGCATATTTTGTTATTAGCGTATGTCCTTTACCTGGCTTACTGTAGAAGAAGTAGGTATAGAAAAAACAAATCTGCATGTTGTAAACCAAAAACTGAACTATGGAAGAACTTTGTAGGCTGCACTGGTAATAAAGTTAGAGTTGACAAAGCCAGTGAATAATTCATTTTCACATCTGCTCATCCTTCATGTCCCTAACACATTCCATACCATAATCACTGTACAGCATAAATGCAACACATCAGGAAACTTCACTCCAGCTCCACAAAGATATTTAGGCAACTTACTCCTGTTAACCTGCCTAACTCCTATTGAAATCAACCCAAGTTAAGCACTGTGACAAGGGGCCATCATAAGGCTGGTCACTGAGTCAGCCTGTCCATCTGTCTAGAGCACCGTGCCCCGTCTCGCCTCTCACGACTTGATCTATATAAAAAAAAAAAAATGTAATAATGTGGGCGGCTGATGCCCTGATGCCAAGGGCGTTATATATAGCTCCGGACCTCTCCTTACACTGTGTCCCATGCTTTGCCCCTTGCTGAGGCCACTACTTGGTCTGCCTTCACTGGGGCCTCGGGGTCTTACACCCCATGGGATTCAGTTGTCCGCAGATATGCCTTGCCTCCTTCCTGTCCCTACTGCTGGGTTACCCACCAGGTTGTGGAGACTGAAGCTATAAGACACCCTATACTCACCTTTCACTAGGGGGGCAACTGATGTGGCATTTCCTGAGGACCACCCCACAACGAGCAGCCCCACCACACCATCCATCTCTAGCAGGATGTAGTTTTAGGTCATGCCCCAGGACCAAGAATCTCCTGCCATCCCCATTGTCACTGCCCTGTACTTCCAAGATGTTATGTGAGCAGCAGCTCCAGCCAGGTGATGTTCCCCCTTTGACTGCCTGCAGCAAACTGCTGGCCCTGCTGCTCAGGGCCTGCTTTTATCTCTAGCAGCTGTGCCTACTTCCCAATCAGGCAGCCGTCTGCTGGCCATGTGACTCCCCTGACTGGGATTCACCTGGAGGCTGCCCTGCTGCCTGTTCTGACCCTTAAAGAGGCAGGCACCAAAGATGCCCTGCCACAAGCACCTAAATACTTTTGTGGATTTGTCACTAAATTAGTGAATGAATTTTGCAAGGTACAAGAAAACATGGTTTCTTACTGTGCCAAAGCCTGAGGAAACACAACTTGGGCCCCTAACAGACATTAAAGTAATGGTGCAATGGGATCTGATGCAAAGCCGCATCAGATCCCCTTGCACCATTTTGTCCATACTGAGGAAGACCAACCCAAGGATCCCCCTGCATCGGCAAATAGCAAGTTGGGCAGCCAACTGGGGAAGTGTACAATGCACTCACGCAGCTGAAAGCCCCATCAGCTGATCAGAATTTCCAGCCACAGGAGTGCAAGATATGCTTCCCTGGCTACAAGTTGTGATAAACTTACAGAACTTCTAGCCCAGAGAACCCCAATTGGCTGACCAGGGCTCCTAGCTGCTAAGCTGGGCACCAGTCATACATTCAATTAAAGACATAAAAACCAGCCAGATTTATTGCACATATTTTGTAATGTCTTAAGTGTATTGAGCGTCAGGGGCCTAAAGTTCTTTCTGCACAGCATCATGGAACCATGCTGTAACTGGTTAAGAGACAATCCTGCCCTCAATGAAAAAATCACTATGCTGAGGTGAATATTTCTCACTAGAGACAGCAATCAGAATAAGTCCTGCAAAATTAAAGTGAGAAATTATTGCATAGTCTGCCAGAATTAGTGTCACATGTAACTAAGTACCTGTTTTGCACAATCTTTTAGAAATTGTGCACATGCAACCCAAACTTATATATTAAAACGTGGCCCTTTAAGTTTACTATGGACTTTTAATGAACTAGTTGCTCCGATTATAAAATCTGTGCAAAGTTACATCAAAAGTATAGAAAATGTTAGGGAAAGATACTATTTAACACATTTCTGATATGACTTTTACTGCAATGCAACATACCAGTAGTCATAACTCTCATCCCAGTTGTCAAAATGAACCAAAAAACGATTGTCCACCATGTCTGTTACCGTAGCAACACAGATGTATGTAGGATTCTTTTTGTCTACTGCTTCAAGCTTCATTCCCACTCGAAATCCCGATGGAATCACTGTCTACTCAAAGAGAGAGATTTAATTAAAGATAAATAATATGGCGCACATCCAGAAATCTCCATGGCATCCACAATCAATACATTCATGTCATTTCAAGATATACCAATTAACTGCCCCAAAAGTGTGGCAACAGCCTAATTTGCTGACATGAAAGATGATCAAACACAGATGCAAACTCTTAAAATCACGAGTTATAAACTAAAAAACTCTGAGCATGTTGCAAAATGTGTTCACTTTGGTTTTGACTCTGCCTCAGTCGAATCTCTCTCTGACAGACTGTTTCCAGTCCTAGAGTATTAGGTATAGGTCACTTCATACAATCATAAAAAAATAAAGGCATAATCTCAGAATCTCAATGTTCTTTTAATATGGTTTTTGACTATGATATATCAGAGGAATATGCCGATTATTTCATGTGGATTTTAGAGGTTTATTTTAATGAAGATTAATATTACATTAATTAAATATTAAGAGGAAACTGTCTAAAAGCTTTCTGAAATCTACTGTCACTGAAATAAAAAGAAGAACCTGCTAACAGAAAATTAGGAATACTTACTGTGTTCTGATTTTCAAACAAAGATTTAGGGGCAGCTTGAGCCTTACATGTTTTTAGATATGAGGACCAGTTAAATTCTTCTTCTTTATAGCCTACAAAATGGCCACAAAAGCATGAGTCAATAAAATATACATAAGACACAATGTGTCAATTGCAGGTATGTCAGTCATACTCCTTTGCAAAATTATTCCTTCAACAACTCATGTTTTTAATCTAGTGCAAAATCAACCAATATTATAATTTCAGGACCAGGAAAAATAGCTTAAATTATTTAACTTCACAATATTTAGGACCTGGTGAACTGTTTCATTACAGTATAACCTCATAAATCCGGTGTGCCCACCAGATATTTGAAAATGCTGAATTTTTTAAACCTGAGCGGCCGGTCGCAGAGCAGGGGGGCTGGGGGTGGGTGAAAGGAAGGGAGGAGGGAAGTGGCTGCCGGTCCTGGAGCAGTAGCCGCATGCGAATGGCATCACGGGGTGGTGGATGGCAGTAGCAGCCGCCATGTGCAAGCTTCCCCCTCCGCATCTGGGGGGTGGGTGAGAGCGGCGGCCTGTCCTGAAGCAGTGCCAGATTTTTGAGAATTCCAAATTTTGGAGATCCAGATTTATGAGGTTATACTGTTTTCTTATTTTAACCCCAGGTATACTCAGATTACTCTATGAAGTAATGTGAGTCTATAGAAAAAGAATATGATTCAGGATAACAACCTTAATTTATAGATGCCCTTGAAACTGTTCAAAAGAAAAGCAGGTTGGTGAAGATTTTCTACTTTTATTTAGGCGTTACCTCACTACCAAAATCCCTCTGTCATCAATTAGCTGAGTTTCCTTATCACCATGCCCTATGATCTTTTCAGTAACTGATCAAATTAGATTATGACCTGCGTTTTTAAGTTCTGAGCAGCTGCTGATTACCTTTTTCTTGTTTTCTAGGACTCTAGGTTTTGACTGTCCCTAACCTTCACATACAAGGAAGAATGATCTTGTAGTTAAGACCCTGGGGCCCCGTAGCCCCTCTCCCAGCACTGCCTGTCTCAAGTACAGCCCCGGCCCATCCCCGCACTGGGAAGAGCCCGGTGCCTCCCCCAGCCCCAGCAGCTTCCCTCACCCTGTGTGCAGATTAGGGGATACACATCCCCCCCATGCCATCCTAGGGTGCATGCAGCGGCGGGAGCCACCCCCGCAGATGAGCCACTCACTGCTCTGTCCAGTGCTCTGCCCCGGCTGTGTAGCACCTGCCCCTGCCCCAGCCCTACTCCCTTCCTCACCACAGGGGCCTCAATCTGTAATCCCTACCATGCCCCTTTCCTCCCGTTTGCCCCTTCCTCCACAACAGACTTACCAGCTGGACGTTGCTCTCCAAGCCACCAGGCTACATACTGGCAACTGGTATTGGCTCACATGGCTCATTAAAAATTGGCCATCAGTATCAGCCCAAAAAATCTCTATCGGTGCATCCCTAAATGCCTCCAAATTAGAATATCTCAGCTACACAACTTAAGGTGATGGGGGACTGCCCTCAGGCTTTCTATCTAGCTTGCTCCGTCAGCCTGTTGGCTAGAGACAAGCGAGACTAGGGGACAGCTGAACTCCAAGGTCTCCAGGCTTGGGACTTGCACATAGGATGCCTGCCATGGATTTGGGAGTATCTGAAGCCCAGGATGAAGAGTCTTGGAGGCAGGATATTTGTCAGTGGTAGTGCCAGGCAGACATGAACAACTGAACTCTGCTCAGTCAAAAGAATTTGGAACTGATCTGGCTGACTTAGCCCAAGACTTGAAATTGAAAAATCAACATTTTTGCCCAAAATGGGCCATGTGTTTTATACTCATGTTCAGTGTTGGTTGCATTTAATCAATTTCATAGCTGGTTTCCATTACTGAGCACATGTTGCTTTTGGCAGCAGTTTAACAACAGAAAATGTATTTAGTGAGGGTGTCTTGTATGTGTCTGTAAGACAAGGGACTTTTTTCACCATGATGGAGGGTGAAAAATACCCTCATATGAGATGAGGTTCCCCCTATGGGGGAACCTCATCTCATATGAGTAAATATAGTATTCTTTTCTAGTCAACATGCAGAAAGAACTCCCATTGATACTAATTAGAGGCGTATATTTCACTAACTAGAAAACAGACTCTAGTATCTCATAAAAGGGTGCTCAGTTCTTGGTTCCCAGGCCACATGTAGCCTGTGGAGCCATGTTATCAGGCCTGCAGGGCTCCCCATGAATCCAAAAAATTGGTGGCAGGGGAGCAGTGGCAGCGTTAATTGCCAGCACCCAGCTGCCAAATTTCCAGACCCCTGAGGACAGGTAGCGTGGCTCTGCACGCTAGATTGGGAACACAGGGCCAGGGAAGCACAGTGCTTGATCTGGGTGGTACTTGGGGAAATCTAGATGCACAGGGTCTAATCTGGGCAACCCCAGGTAGGATGCAACCAACAGACCAGCTCTGTACCACTCATCTAGCCCATAGGTCAAAAGGTTGAGCACCACTGTTTTATCATTTACCACAACCTTCAATCTTCTTATCTTTTTCCAAGTTTCTTTTCAGCCTCTGCTAGTTATCAGAACATTTTTATTACATTAATTTTCTTGTTTCTTCTTAATCACTTGTTGATGAAATGTCATTACTAATAGTGTGTGAAATTACATCGTTATTAAGGCATTACGTGCATGCGCACACACACACACACACACACACAATGAAATTTCAGTGAGCAATTATGCTACATATTGCTTTAGTATATTTTAAAAGGGTTATAGCCTAGATTAAATTTAGTTTTATAATGTTAAGTTAGGTTTTTTTCATTTAGTTTGGTTTGCTAACATTTGTTTATTTAGATTTATAAAACAAATGCTACATCTTTGTATAATTAGGCTTTCACAATAAAGTATCTGCCTCAGACTTTAGGGGCCAGCATTTTTTAAAGGAAAATTCTTGTTCTATTTTAGGACCTTCTATGTCACATTGTTTTCAAAGCTTCTGATTTTTTTCCACCAAATACATAGTAGCAATATGCTTGCAATTCTTGATTTATTTTCTGAAATGGAGTTGACCTGGCGCTCCAGGTCAAGCTGTCTTTTAAAAAACAATTAGAATAATGGTTCTCACCCTTTTAAGACTCAAGGCACTCTGCAGAAAATGTCAGCTTTTTCACTCAGTTTTTGACTGCAGAAAAATAATAGACCAATTCTTCTGTTGAAAAGAACTCAGAAAGACTGCAGCAGTCAGAATGTTTGTGACACTAAGGATTACTATTTGAAGTATCTAGGTTCATCTTGTGAATCACGTTTGCACACTTAACAGTGCTAACAGTATGTGGCACCCTGCAGCATGCTGGTTGAGAATCACTGACCATGAGAATCAGCCGACTGCCTGGATGAGTGTTCCTGTGCTGATTTGGGAAATCTATGTACAAATTTTAAAATGTTGTTTAAATAACATGAAGTTATTACTGTTTCTCAGGTTTAGGACCTAAGATCAACAACTAAACATAGATCCTCACATCCCAGGTAAGCTAGTCTGGTAGCAGGCAGTTGCCATGGTTCTGGCTCTGGGTCCATGGTGGGGGGTATGAATTTAAGACAACCTTCAAATAATTAGATTCTATGCATGTAAAATTATAAGAGAAACAGGTAGGCTGCTCTTATATTGTGATTTACAAAACAAATCAAGGTATTTTCAATCATTTCAATAAAAAGATGTTTTTAGTATTTTGGCATTTCACAATACCACTACGTACAATGCAAAAAAGAAAACAAACTTCCCAACTGCTGAATAAAAGAAAGCAAGATGCAATGTTAGAATATGATGACAAGATGAAGGAAAATGTTGATGCAAAAGAAAAAATCCAGGCATTACAGAGATAGTGATAATCTATATTTAAAACTGTAAAAAATAAACAGACCTTGATATTTTGAATTAGACAATACCTTTTGGTGGGTGAAGTTTATGCCCTGTTTTTTCACACCATCCAACCGGGTGAATGTCTGAAGAATCAGCATTTACCCAGAAGTCATAGCAACCTGGGTATCCATCAAAATGGAGTCGTATCCTGTAACCACAAACCTAAAACCACAATTTGCAAAGTAGAAACTTAATAAAAGTTCTAAGATGTCTCCTTTGTACATAAAAGTTTGTTCATGATGGTATATGTTCATAGTATATCAATTTTGCTCATGTCAATAATAAAAATAAATCATCATAATAAAGGGAAGAGAAAAAGCAAAGTTGGAATTTATGTGAAAACTTCTTTTGCTGATGAAAAGCACTAGGAGCTATTACTATTATCATTCAAAACTGTAAGAGAAAACTTAACAATGTTAAAAGAAAACAGAAGCCTGAAAAGTGTATGGAGGCACTACATGCCACCATGGACACGTCTACATGAGATAATTACTGTGCACTGGCCTAATAACACTGCACAGTAAAGCATCACAACATGAACCAAGCTAATAGCCTACTGCACAGTGTTATTAGGCTAATGTGCAGTAAGTGTCACTAATTAACCATGCACTAGTGCTAATGCGCAATAACTTTAGGTTCATAGATTCATAGATTGTAAGGCCGGAAGGGACCTCGTAAGATCATTGGGTCCAGCCCCCTGCACCAAGCAGGAAAGATAACTGGGGGTCAGGTGACCCCAGCAAGGTGACTGTCTAGTCTCCTCTTGAAGATTTCCAGGGTAGGTGATTGCACCACCTCTGCACATTTACTTAGTACTTTATTATGGAACTAGTAAATTAAATGCACAGCACCTAAGACCCATTAATGAACGTGCAGAGGAGCCCACTGAGAAAGTGCAGTTCTGGGTGTGGTGACGAAACCCTCCTTAACTGCTACACAGAACAGCACTACTAGAACACTAGATAAAATGGGTCAGGGCCAGACAAGAAGATAAATAAGGGTCATAATGTAAGAGGAAATGTGGAAGAGAGATCCCCAAAAATCAGCATTTCTTCTCCACTGCTGAAGTTTTCTAGGTTACACTTCCACTGCTACTCCCCACACTTTCCTGATATAAATGATCTGTACTCAGCTGTGAAAAACCGTTGCCCCAGAATATTTTCTACAATGTAGCCTTTCATTGTCAACATATTAATCCAACACCTTGAAAATTTGGCGTGGCAAAAAAATCTACCATCATTAATATAGATTAATATCGTTTGTCTATTTAACCATACTATTATTTTTCCTATCTAGCTGACCATAATTCAAATTGATATCATTTAACAAACTTTATAACAGAGTTTGCAGTGTTTCCCCTCAGAGTGTCAGTGAAGCCAGGGCATCTGGACAAATAATACAGGTTCTGCTACCATCTGGGGCTCTGATTATACTGAACTATTGTACATGCTAACTTCAGAGAAAGATAATAGACATTTCCAGAAAAGGGAAGTAATACAAGGCTGTGAAGAGGCTCAGAACATGGAGATAACTCCCACTACAAAACCATGACAATCACAGCAGTAAAATAGTGATTAGGACAGAGAAGGCAATCAGTTCTTCTTGATTAACACATTAGAAGAACAAGAGCCACTCAATAAAATTAGACAGTAAATAAAAAAGGGCCAATTCTGCTATTCTTGCTCATGTTATTAAATCCTAATGGACTGATCACAGGGTAAGGCACTACCCAGTACAAGCAAAGATGGCAGAATTAAGTTTAAAATGCATAACTTGCTACTAGATGGTTTTCTTGGGGCAAACAGTTAAATAAAGCATAAAAGAAATGGTTATATACCAATATGAATAAGCATTATGTTTGGGCTAGTGTGGCCTAGATACACATGATTTTCATAGATGTCTATACTTTGCCTTGTTATGCCTAAAAATTGGGCACAGTGCCCCAGGAGCTCAGGGTTAGGCAGCACATGCAGTGGAGAACTTGGCCATCTTCAAAGGTTGATTCAGATCACCCAGCAGCTGAGCATAGAGGTGCCTAGAGGTAGCCAGCAGAAATACAAGGAGGTACAACGGTATGTATGAGCTTCTGGCAGCTTGAGATCCAGCATGGGCAGAAAGGAGGGCCCTGCCTGAACCACACAGAGAGCAGCACTGCCTTTACTACAAAGCACAGCACCCAAAGTTTACTCTTCATATCATGACGGTAATTGTAGTGCCCATCTTTTACACAAAAGTTTAGTGGTCACAACACCTGCCTAGGAAATGGGAGACGTAAGTTTTAGGCCCTCCTCAAACCAGAGGTAACTCAAACTAATGTCTCTCCATAACTACTGGGTTACATAATAGGCTGAGGGGCTCCTTCCACATTTCTTTTTTAAATTGGGCCATGCTGCCACCAAGACTGCAAGAGTCATGGAGTCAGAAGGAGAGTCAGTAAGAAGGTGCACTTTTCTGCAGCCAAGTAAGGAGTGCACTCCTCTGGGAGGCAAGTCCTGGCCTCTGCCCCTGCATGCGTTGCTCAAAAGACAGAAATAACCTGGCATCAAAAGGTAGGCAAGAATAAACACAGTGTGCCACATTCAGTACTGGACTCAATGCTGCCAATTTCAATCAGGTACCAGGTATGGTCCATGAATATCTAACAGATCAGAAACTCAGGCAAACCTTACAGCAACTTTGAGCACCAATCTGAAGAGCTATGAATATTAGCCCATAGTTAAGCACATAGAGTACTGACAGATGTGGGAAAAAAAACAAAACAGTTCTTTACCAGAACAGGAATCACGTCAGTTTGACCCAGATTGCCCAGTATTTATATAGCTCACACGCTGAAGCATGTAAGCTATACAGCTGCTGGGGAGCCGGGTCAAACTGATGTGATTCCACTTCTGGGCACATGCTGCGCTTCGCACAGGGGTACACCAAGCTGAAAGTAAAGTGATGGGGTTTTTTTTCCATGTCTGTAAGCACCCATAGATGCTTGACTTGGATTGCTTTTGCACATGCACACAAGTGAACAAATTCATTCATGCCAAAATAAAGGCACCTAACTTTTATTTTTGAGTTACTGGACCTGAGTAGCTCTGGACCACATTTTCTGACTTAGGCACTTAAATTGCACAAAGTTCTGTCTAAACAATTTGGATCTGCCCGTATAAAACTACAAGAATTGGCATCTTTTATGCATTTTCTTCTTTTGATATTTTACCTTAAATGTAGATTTCTCCAATACAACATAATCATAGTTATATTGTTACAACTGTATTATACAACAATATAACAACGATATTGTTATGTATGCTTACATACACTGCCTGCGCATTTATAATAGTTCCTTGTCTGGTACCCAGATATAGTTTTCACATGATTCTCTGCTATAATCTAACAAAATTCTTATTAATTAGAAGTACATTTTCTACCTGGCTTGGCATTAGGCAATTAACTTTACAGCAGTACTTCATCCTTCTACAAAAATTGTCATTGACCACCACTGAAGACAGGATGCTAGATACAACACTTTAAACAGATCATTGTTCCAGTGCTGTAATTATTGTATTCCTAATATACTTCTGTCTTGGCCTCAAACTTCAGTTAAAGTTTGTATACTTACCTCAGTCACTGAGAGAACACAGTACATTGACTGGTGCTCAGGATCCACTCCTTCCAACTTCATTCCTGCTTTGAATCCATTTTTGTTGTATGGGAAGGACTGATACTAGAACAGAGAACAGATTAAATACTTAAAAAGAAGTACTTCCAAAGAAAGAACAAATACTTGTAAAGGACAACAAGTGTTACTGCTTGTTATTCAGCCATCTTCTCAAACTAAACATTCGCTTGTAAGTGTATCTAGCTAAATGTTATGCTTTTAAAATCAAGTTATTGCAGACAGAACTTAGTGAATGGTTGAAAAACCAGTTGATACTGGAAAAGTTGAGGACTTTTGAATACCAAAAAAGGCCATGAAGAGGAAACTCACCGTAGAAAAGCAGAAAAAGCTATATTTTTCATCTTTTTAAAATTGTTTTCAACTGAAATATTACAATAATTTTAAATGACTTTTTTCTCAGTCTGTTCACCAACATCTTCCTGGAGATCATCATTCATACAATGATAAGGGGGGAGGTGGAGCAGGTGGATGCTACTCACGGCAAGAGGCATGGAGGCAGCCTCCATGCCTCCTACTGTGAGCAGTCCTATCCTCCCCCAACCCTGTTCTTCTGACCCCCTCTCCCCTCCCCTTTGTCCCCCACCATCCACCCTGTCTGTCTTCCCTCCATACTTCAAGACTGCAGGGCTTCCCTGGCCTTTTCTCTGCTAACCAGTACGTTTGAGGCTTTTTTGCAGCAAGCCTGCCAAAATCACAGAGCCTGCTATTTTTTGTGGATCCCACCAAAAATTCGATTTCCACAAAAATCGTGCAATCATGATTCCAACAGATACCTACTTATGCGTCCTACCTGTGTCTAGGTCTGGCATGAAAGCTCCTGTTGGTCAACCATCTGGTTGCACAAATACTTTAACTGTTTCTTACAACTCTTAAATGAAGGGCTATGGTGACACCCACTTAGTTCCACTCAGCTCATCGCGTAACAGTACAAAGTGTTATGTAACTGTCACGGCGGGGTCCTCGCGGAGGGCCGTGATCTCCTTGAGGCCCTCTCACCGCGCTACTTCGGCCCAAGGGCACCCTCCATTCTCGCCCGCCACGTCTTGATGTAATATGTAATAGGGAGGCTGCCTTGTGTTTCCTCGGGCCTGTCAGCTCCTGGACCCCTCGTGGGTCTCCCCGTACAATGGGCGCTACCCAAGCGCCCTAGCCTTATGGGCTATGCGTGGCTCCTACCTCCCCTGATACCACGCCCCAAGCCTCGCAGATGTAAAGGACGTTGTCTGGTCTGTCTCTCTACTGTGGCCCACCCTGGGCTCCCTCTCTCATGCCCAGCCTCTTGCTGGGACTCTCATCTGGCCCACTCTGGGCCTCCCCTGCCGGTGTGGTTCCGCTCCGGGACTCTCTAGCGGGCCTCCGGTCCTATGGGCCAACCGCACGGATACCCTCCCTGACTCTGGCTCCCCGCGCTGCTACTCCCTGTCTTCTCAGGGGCAACCACAGCGCCCTGCCTTGGTCTGAAGGGTATTGCTGCACTAGCCTGCGGCCGGGCTCGCTATGCCCGTGCGCCCACACTGGGCTACTCAATAAAACACGATGGCGTTCCCCCTCTCTGGGGCTCGCCGCACCCACACGGGGCTACTCAATAACGTACAAGGGCGTTCCCCCTCTCTGGGGGCTCGCCGCGCCCACACTGGGCTACTCAATAATAGACAAGGGCGTTCCCCCTCTCCGGGGCTCGCCGCGCCCATACAGGGCTACTCAGTAATACCGCCCCTTTCCTGGGGCCGGGGGACTATGTTCCCCGGCAGGCAATCCGGGGTCTCGGTCCCCGTCCGCAACCTACGGGTTGCACCCGCGACCCACTGGCCGCGCTCCTCGCCGCCAGCTGCTCACGCAGTGGCATGCGAGCTGCGCCTTCGGGGTCTATGTTCCCCACACGCAATCCTGGGTCTAGGTCCCTGTCTGCAACCTACGGGTTGCGCCCGCGACCCACTGGCCGCGCTCCTCGCCGCCAGCTGCTCATACACTGGCGTGCGAGCTGCGCCTTCCCTGGCGCTATGAACAATAATGCGCCCTCCTGGTGCTAGGGCACCCCACACTCTCTGGGGTCCCTGTGATTGAGGCCTCCTCCAACCCCTACAGCCTCACCCAAGCCTCCGGGTGTAATAACACAAACACAAAGCAAAACCACAAGCCCCTAGGCTGTAACACAAATGCAAGCTGCATGGCCATAACTCATCATCACAGCTCAAGCCTCCAGGGCTATCATGAGCTGTACTTGCGACTTAGGCTCCTTCCCATATCTCGGCCAAGGGAGCTCCTGCCTCTCCAGCTGCTGGCAGAGAACTGCCAGCCTGGCTTTGGCCCTGGGCTTTATAAGGGCCAGGCCCTGCCCCCTACAGGCAGCTGGCTCCCCTTAGTTGCTCCGGCAACCCACAGCTGTGCTCATTTGGTTCTGCCAGGGCTCTCTCCCTGGCAGTTTCTCCTCTCTTAGGAGCAGGCACTAAGGTGCCCTGCGACAGTAACAAATCTGGATAAAATATTTTCAGCACATACTAAGTCAACTGAATAATGGACTTCTGGCTCAAACCAAATTTACTGAATAGTTTTGGTTGGAAAACCTTTTCTGATTTACATAAAAAGGCTAGGAGTAGCAGACATCTTTGCTACCATATCTCAGGAGTTACCAAGGTCCTGACAGATCTGAACACATGGCTTCCTATTTCCCTAAGACTGGCTGTGTCTACATGAGACACTGACTGCTCAGTAGCTTGTTACTACTGCGCAGTAGCATCACAGGGCAGGACATGTGATACAACACTATTGTACGGTAGTAACGAGCTACTGAGCAGTCAGCATCACCTAAAAGTCACAGTTTCAACAATGCTACTGCACAGTAACTCCAGTTACTTTTTATACAAGTACTAAATGACTGTGCAGTAACAACTGCAGAGTCAGTGTTTCATGTGGATGCGGCCACTGTGTCCTAACCCCGCAGGTTCTACAGTATTCTAGAGCCCCTGACAGACATTACATTTATTGTGTGGTTGTTAATCATAAAAGAAGTTGCAACCTCCCACACAGTCAACCAATTTATTGCATGAAAAAAATTGGTAAACCAGCCACAAAGATGTTCCACATTTAATGGAACTTCTTAAATATGGAACATCTTTATGAATGACTTGTATCACGCTTTAATTTGAACATACGCCATGAAGTTCCCCGATCCCCAGCTTCTCTGTGTGCATCATGCATGCATGCTTCTTCTATAATATCAGCATCACAAAGGGTTGCCTAATCAACATCTTCAAGTAACCACATATTGCAACCAACTGTATACAAAAGACTCTCAATAGCTTCATCTGTAGACAAGATGACACCTGACGATCAGGAAAAAATTGACCAAGCTCTTGCAAGAGCAATATATTCTTCTGGGACACCATTGTCAATAACTGAAAATGCATACTGGCAGGAAGCTTTTAAATTACTAAAACCATCATACCATTTGCCCAGCAGACATTCTTTGAACAAGCCTCTTTTAGAGTCAGAATATGTATGTGTAATGCAACCTGCGCAATGAAAAATCAATGAAGCAGTGTCTTGCAATGCTTACAGACGAATGGACAAATGTGCAGGGAGAGGGAATCATAAAATTTGTGATAACAACACCTCAGTTTTTAAAGAAGCACCAAAACAGTAGTAAAATATATGAAGTCCTACAGAAGATTGGAAGTAGTAAAGTATTTGCTTTGTTAACTGACAATGCAAGTAACATGAAAGCAGCGTGGGAGATCATAATGGATAAATATCCACATATTACTGCAATAGGATGCGCATCCCATGCACTAAAGTTGCTTCTTAATGACATCATGAAGTTGACCACTCTGCAAAAGATCTATAGATGAGCAAAAGAAGTTATAAAGCATGTAAAACCTACTCATATTGTAGCTGCAGTCTTTAAGAAGAAGCAGGAAGAAAAGAAAGCAAAGAATAAAATCGTGATACTCAAACTCTGTAGTAAAATTAGATGGGGTGGAGTGGTGATCTCATTTGAAAGTTTACTAAAAAAAAAAGAATCTCTTCAAGAAACAGTAATAACTGAGGATCTTAAAGTACCCAAAACTGTAAGGAACACTGTACTTGATGAGGATGTCTTCTGGGTTCAGCTGCAGAACTCCCTGAAGATTCTAATGCCAATCTCTTCAGCAATCACTGCATCTGAATCAGACAATGCACTTTTGCCAGACATTCCTTACCAAATGGCCCAGATAAAATCAACTGTTTTTGAAGTCTAGGTGTATCTCTGCTTACAAGTACAGAAGAAAGAAAAGTGAAAGGCTTTATTAACAGACAGGAAGAATTTTGTTGCCAATCAATTCATGCTGCTGCAAATCTCTTGGATCTAAGATTCAAAGGCAGAAACGTTAGTGATAATAGCACTGCTACTGCATTCGACTAGACTGCAATGCAAGCAACACACTTAGGGCTTGAAATCAGAAAGGTACTTTCAAATGTTGCAGAATAAAGAACATCTTCAGGTATTTGGTTCAGGAATGCAGTCTGGGACTCTGTCAAGCATATCCCTCCTGCAACACAGTGGCAAGGCCTTTGCACGACACAGCCTCTGACTCCTCTTGCTTCTCGCCTGCTTCAGATTCCTCCATCTTCTGCAGCATGTGAAAGAAACTGGTCTATGTTTAGAAATACTCACACCAAATCAAGAAATAAACTAACATGTGAAAGAATAGAGAAGCTTGTCTCAATCCAGGCAAAACTTCAGTTTTCAGAAATCCATGAAGATGATAAAAATGAAGGATAAGAAGAATCAGAAGAAGCAGAAACTGCTGATAGCTCAGAAATTGAGACTAAGACAAAGTTTCATATAGCAAAATTTGTATTCAATGAGTCTTGGGTTGTTTTTTTTTCAGCTTTTTCTAAAAATGAGTGCTTTCTGTATCTGCTTGACACTGTGGAGAAGACTAAGTCCAGAATACATAATAACTTTCTTTGTTTTACTATAATGTTGATGGTTTATTTTCCACTTTAATTTTTGCCCGCTTCTCATAAACTGGCAAAAACTAAGAAATGTTAGGTTCCTTAGAGTTAAGCAGCTTGTAGCTCCATTTGAAACAAAAATTTAAAATATTTTAAAGTAAATTCAATTAGTAAATTTGTAATTATTATCTGAATAAACTATACTTTTAAACTTAATAAATAGATACATAGATTCCTAGAGTTGGAAGGGACCTCAGTGGTCCATCTAGTCTGACTCCCTGCCCCTGGCAAGCAAGAAAAGAAACACCAACCCTGGGGTCATGTGATCCCAGCCAGGTGCCTGTCCAGTCTCTTCTTGAAGACCCCCAAGAATGGGGCGAGCACCACCTCCCTTAGGAGCCCATTCCAGATTCTGGCAACCCTGACCATGAAGAACTTTTTCCTAATGTCCAGCCTGAACCTTCTCTCTAGTAGCTTATGGCCCTGGTGAACAGATCATCGCCTACTTCATGTTGCTTTCCCCTTATGAATATGTACACCGCCACAAGGTCCCGTCTCAGCCTTCTCTTGGAGAGGCTGAAGAGATTATGGTCCCTTAGCCTTTCCTTGTCGGGCCTTCCCTGCAGGCCTCTAATCAGGTGAGTGGCTCTTCTTTGGACCCTCTCCAGGTTGTCTGCATCCCTCTTGAACTGTGGCATCCAGAACTGGACACAGTACTCCAGCTGCGGTCTGACCAGTGCCGCATAGAGGGGGAGAATCACTTCCCTGAACCTGTTTGTGAAGCACCTACGGATGCACAACGAGGTGCGATTGGCTCTGCCAACTGCTTCATCCCATTGGCGACTCATGTTCATCCCGGAGTCGACAGTGACTCCAAGATCTTTTTCTGTCTCACTGGAGCTGAGGTCGCCCCCCAGCCTGTAGGTATGATGCCAGTTCTTCCTCTCTAGATGCAGCACCTTGCACTTATCCTTATTGAATTGCATCCTGTTGCTCTCTGCCCACTTCCCCAGCCTGTCTAGGTCTGCCTGGATCTGGTTCCTCCTCTCCAGGGTGTTAGCTGCATCCCATAATTTTGTGTTGTCCGCGAATTTGGACAGGGTGCTTCCCACCCCCTCATCCAGATCACTGATGAAGATGTTGAACAGTACCGGCCCCAGAACTGAGCCCTGAGGGACTCCACTGCCCACATCTTTCCAGGTTGACACTGACCTGTCCACTACCACCCTCTGAGTGTGAACCTTGAGCCAATTTGCTACCCAGTCTACTGTGTAATCACCCAAGGCAAATCCTCTCAGCTTATTTATAAGGATGGTATAGGATACCTTTTCAAAGGCCTCCTTGAAGTCCAGATACATAACATCCACGTCGACTCCTGCATCTAAACAATTGGTGGCCTTGTCGTAAAAGGAAACTAGGTTAGTCAGGCAGGACCTGCCTGCTAAAACCCCTGTTGGTTACCCCTCCGCATCACATTAGCTAGCAGGCTCCCACAGATGTGTCCCTTGATATTTTTTCTAGGATTTTCCCAGGGATAGAGGTAAGGCTGACTGGTCTATAGTTCCCTGGGTCCTCCTTCCTCCCCTTCTTAAAGATTGGGATGACATTAGCCCTCTTCCAATCCTCCGGAACCTGACCCGAGCACTATGAGTGCTCATATATCCTTGCCAGTGGATCAGCTATGACCCCCTCTAATTTCTTCATTACCCATGGGTGGAGTCCTTCCAGTCCCAGTGATTTTAATACATCCAGACCCTCCAAGTGTCTTTTTACCATGTGTGCACTGAACGTTGGTCGGCTGATGTTCCCTTTGTTGGTGTTCGTGATGTATGTTGAGCAGTTCATTTAGATTCCCATTTAAGAAGACAGGCAAAAAACTCATTGAAGAGCTCTGCCTTGTCCCTGCTATCTATGACACTATGCCCCCCTGCCCATCCTGTATGGGTCCCATGCTACCCCACACCCTCATTTTGCTCCCAACATACCTAAAGAAGGACTTTTTATTGTCCTTAATCCCTGACGCTAGCCTGAGTTCTAGAGTTGCCTTGGCCTTCCTAACTAACTCCCTGCGGGTGTGGCCAAAGAAGTATACTCCTATTTGCTAGCTACCCCCAGCTTCCACTTCCTGTACATCTCTTTTTTTGCCCTTAAGGTATCCTGGATGCCCCTGGTTAGCCAAAGGGGCTTCCTGGCCCCATTGCCCCCTTTCCTCTGCCATGGGATTGACTCACTCTGAGCCCAAAAAATGGTTTCCTTGAGGAATGTCCACCCATCCTGGATCCTCAACGCATCTAAATTCTTAGCTCCTAACACCCTGCTAACCAATCCCCTGAGTCTATTAAAGTCAGCTTTTTTAAAGTTTAGCACCTGTGCCCTGCTGGGTATAATGCCCACCCTTTGCTGGACAGTGAATGTAATCATTTGGAGATTGCTGTCCCCTCAGTTGCCTTGAATCTGCAGGTCCCCCACATGTTAAATGTTTCAAATATGATAATCTTATGAGCAAACTAAGTTATATGTGATGCATTTTATGTTCTTAAGGTAGCAAAGTGAATTTAGATCTGTGAAGAGTGCTAAGAAAATAAGTATTGCATATATTTAAATTTTTCCCAAAATTTCTGCTTTTTCCAGAAAAAAACAGGGGAAAAATGGTTTTCCATAGTTTCAAAATTTCCAGAAATTTTACTTTTCTAGTAAAGGAGAGAACTGAATTCATGTCTCCCAGCACCACCACTGCCTCTTCTTTGTACATCTAGCCCTTTTTTTCCTCTGTATTGTGTATTTTGCAACCTTAAAGTGTTGCTTAACCTAGCGTTCTTTTGGTCGTTTGTCACTTTATTTATGTTGTATCACAACTGTGTCAGATTATGAACCGCAGCAAAGGCTCCAATCAAAGATCAGGTCCCATTGTGAGAGAACACATACCTACACTCAGATTCACACAATGAAAAGACAATTTAAATACAGAACAAAAAAAACAGACTACATAACTCTAGGCAGTGGCAGATCCACAGGTGGCACAATGACCCAGATGTACCTCATTTCCAGACTGCATGATGAGAGTAGCAGCTTTTTTAAGTCCCTAAATCCTGTTCCCCTTACACCTTCCCCGCTAGCTCTTAGCACATCCTCTCTTCCCTTCTGCCTTCAGTGTCACATTCCCTCCCCCACCTGCTGCTGCCACTGCCCCTGGCTGATGGCAAGGGAAGCTCCAGAGAAGCTCCTCCCCTTTCCAGTTGGGAACAGCAGCAGCAGTAGTGACAGCAGGCCGGTTCCACTTCCCTGCCTGGTCCTCCCAGGTATTCCCTGCCAGCCCTTGCTGAGCACAGCTGGCTCTGGAACCTCTCCTCCTTGTGAAATGTTGTGGATTCAGAGGGTACAGAGGGAATAGTGGCAGAGGCAGGCATGGGAGGGGGTGAACAGGAAAGGAGAGGACATGCAGCTGAAGACAGAGAGAAAGGGAGGTCAAGCTGAAAGCTGGTGGGGAGGATAGCATTCTTATCTGATTTGGAGACCTTAAAAAAAGGTTACCCACTGCTGCTCCTGCAGCATGTTCTGCCTGCCTTGGGGAAGAGGGGGCAGGTGGGGAGCAGGTTGCAGTCTTTAGTTTTGGCTTTTTTTGACTATGGGAAAATAAGAGAGTTCAATTGCAAAGAACTCAGAAAGAACTCAGAAAGACTGCAACAGGTCTTTGATACCATAGACTGCTGTCTGTAATTTCTGGGTTTAATCTCATGAAACTCATGTAGAAGTTTACATACCTTACAGTAATACTAATACTGCACAGTTCGCCGCAGCACCCTGGTTATGAATCATTAATCTAGAGTCTTTGCAAATTTTTACATAAGGACCTCTCTTACATGGCACAATAAAAATACTAAATTGTTTGTGGGAAAATTTGACTTCTGAGTAACAAAGAACAGCACATTTGGCAAAAGAGAAGCATGAGCTGATGGGCTGGCATTCACAAAAAGATGACAGGTAGAACTGCATTAAACTAAGTTTGTGTCTGATGCTATGGAAAAAAGGAAGCCAATGAGCATTGCAAAGAACAAGTAATGGAGTCAGAGAAGCAAGCCTAATATGATCTTTGTAACAGCTTTGTGAACGGATATAAAGAGAAAACACGAAATTTTGTATATCCTCCAAAAAAGAGACAAATACTACATATTCTCATGTCTGGTACAGGATTTGAACTGTGAAGACAGAAAAGAAAGGCTGAATGCTATGTAGGAGAAAGCAGAGAAATCTGAAATGTCCTGAAACCTACAGTGAGTGTAGGTTCCACATGATAATGCAGCAATCACAGATCTGCAGTTTATTAATTAATTGAGAAAATACAGGCAAACGTACCTACTTTCCACACAGTCTTCATTACTTTGTTACTTAAACAGTGTGAGACTTCATTCACAGGAAATGAAAGCTTACAAAGCCATCCTATATTTTGATCATTTATCTTTTGAATTTACTTCCTTAAAAATTCATGCTAATAGGGGATCAATTGATTTTGGTTTAAAAACACACACCTCTTTAAACAGCTTAGCAGGTGCTGCTATGGCCTTTTCTTCCTCCAAATATGAAGCCCAGCACCATGCTTTCTTTCCTTTAGAGGGTACAGCTGTAAAGAAATATGAAGTGTTAAAAATACTTTGGCAAAATTACTGAATTACTGACTTCCTAAAGAGTGCAAAATAAAATAAAAATAAGAGTGTGTCTGTCTCAAATCTCAGGTCTGTTTATAGGCATATATGGTATTTCTCAGGACTTAATCCAGAAAAAATTCTGTCTGCAGCCTTATACTAGAAAATTCCTGAGGCTTTCTTTGAAATGGCTTCTACATATCCAAACTGATTAGTAGGAAAACAAAAGTCTTATTACAATGACTAGAAAAAACACATTTAATCTTGCCTTCTGCCTCATTCCCATCATTCCCCCAAAGAAAACATCAGAAGTCTGAAATGTATGATCTTAGTACACCTATGTAAAAAAAAATCAATCCAAATAGTACAAAGGAACATTCAACATTTCAAAAAGTTTATCTAGCCTACAAATAAAGATTTGCAGTTCAGGGAAGTATTTTCATTCAGGGCAGCATTCAAGACATGCTTAAGAGCTTTTCTGAATGACAGCTATCATAATTTCTTCTTTGGCACTATTCAGAGTGCTTAACTCAAAACCATCACTTTGTACTTTGATGTTCTGGGATGGAATGGCAAGAATTTATAAAATCATTTCTCCAAACCATCAGAAATGTCACTAGCTCTTTTTCTACTACTTAGGAAATCACATGGTACAAATCTCTAATTTAACCCAGAATTAAACTCTAAACTTCTCAGAATATGTTCAGTGTTGTAACAGTCCATCATAAATAGATAGAGGCCTTGCAAGATGGGCTACTCATTACCAGTTGTGCCCACACACCCCAGTTCCATACTATTGATATTTGCTTACAGTATGCCTTCCTATCTCCCAACTCACCCCTCCCCCCAGCTCTCTCCCCCCCCACAGCACATTTAGCTTGCCATTTTTTATTATAAAGTCACTGTGGCTGGACTAAAGGTTACTCAGTATCTAGAAAAATGATCCTTATTGGGCACTATCACAATAGAAATAAACAACATCAAAACTAGTCTGGCTATCTATGCACAAATATCACTTAGCTCTGCACCAACAACCTATACCTATGCTATACCCCTCCGGAAGAAAACTTGCCAGAATCATCATATTATAATAAGTACTGGACAAACAGATTGCTTGGGAGAGATATATGTCCTTCTTTTATTTAAATTTACATCACATTTGAAATCAGATCTTCATATCTGTTTGTACAGTGTACCTATCTGATGGATTGTCTATCTACCACAATAATATAGATTAAAATGACTGCTTCTGAATCTATGATCAGAACTTTTATTCCGCACCCTTTTACTGAAACAACACTTTCATGAATAAGCTAAATGTGCAGAGATTATTCTGTCAGTGGATGGCAATATTTTCAGTCGCAAATCTGCTTTGCTCCTTTATCATGTGAATCATGCAGTTCTCACTTTGGAACAACTGCCTGCATAAATAACACTTAAACTTCAGTAGCAATACTACAGTTGTGTCAAGTGGGGCTCCTCCTTAACATCCTAAATACTGCAGGTGCCTCGCTGATCTGCATGCTTCAGCTGTCTAGTGGGTAGCAGAGCTACTATAAGCTCTCTGTTGATTAAGGAACAGGCAGCTGCTGCTGCTGTGAAACATCTGTGAGATGCCTCACAGTCCACCACAAGAAATATATTGGAGAGTAGTATATACAATGCTGAGAGCAAATAATTAATGTATTATAACTGCTTATCCTGTTGATTTTCCTAAAAGAATCTATCATTCTAATAGACTGAATATACTGCACTCATTTTAAATGATTTTATTAGGCCTCTTTATACAGCGTATATCCCCTTGGACTGATTAAGGCAATTATTTTGAAACAGTTCCACAAATGTGTCTAAATTTCCAGCAGAGATTGTAGATACAAAAATTGTTCCCAAAGGAAAAAAAAATAAATAAACTTGCACTTTTGGTTTACTGCACATCTCTGAATGACAAGTAGCCCAGGCCTTGTCTGCAAAGTAAGCCTACCTCTGTGTTCCAAAACAGCATTTTTCAGGCAAGTAGCCCTGTTTCAGGCATACAAGCAATACAGCTATATCCATATGATCTTACAGTGGGCTAATTAGTGCTACTGAACAACAATGCCAATTAGCTTGCCCCCTATTTAGGCCATTCCAGTTACCACACAGCTACAGCTATACTTCTGCTTTACACTACCTGCCCACCACAATGTACTTTACAATACTACTCTAGAGCTTGATATGTTTACTGAGAAGATGTAGCCAAAGTAAACTGGATTCCTGTTTCTATCAAGGCCCCTTTACACCACTGGCTCAGTCTCTAACATCACATAAAGTACACTTACACTTTTAAATACCTCTTCTCACTGCCAGAGCCAGGCACACAGGCTTTATTGCAAATGAGAATCAAGCACCAAGCATTGGTTACTTTCCTCAAAGCTACCTAAAAGTCGTCCTGACCCTTTACTCCTCTAACATTAATTGCTATAAATAGAATTATGGTAGAAAAAATTTAATCAACTGAAACACAATCAACACGGTATAAAAATTAATTGTAATAGTTTAATTTCTACAGCTATGATGGATAAGCTTGACTTGCTGCAAACATAGGGTATGAACAGTCAAACAATTACACCATTTTAAAGATATAAACTGGGCTAGCATAAACTAGCTGATACTTGCAAAATGTTCTCTCCCACACTAAATTCATCTAGACCCTAGTAATTTAACCCTTTTTCATTCAAAGGTAAGTGTTCTTGGTTTAGCAAGACAGACAAAACAGTAATAACAGATCTAACTGAGCCACACTAAAAATCCTTCCCGTACCCCAACTTTACAGTATAATGGCTTGTCTACTTCAGCAAAACTGCAGAATCTTTATTTTCCCCACCTATCAACTTACTTTGCTTTAAAAGGGCCATATCACCTCTTCTTTTTCTTCTGGCTCTCTGAGAAACTCTCAGAATCCTCCCTTCCTGCTTCTCCTCCTAGATTCAACATTTAAGAAAGTAATAATTTCATCAGTCATACAGCCAAATAAAGTTATAAAGGATGGGTATCTCTCCAATATCATACCTTAACCTGTACAATTTTAATAGCAAATTTAAAAAAAAAAACAAGGATGAATTACAACAAACACTATAAAATTAAAGACAACTCAAAGCGTCCTTAAATTTTGGAACTGCATTCTTTTAAAACTAGCTAGCCTTGTCTTTGCCATAGAGATTCCAGATCAGATCCTTATATTCTGGAACAGAATTCGTTTAAAACTAGGTAGCCTGCTTTTTGCATTAGAGACTCCAGACTCCTCAGAGCAGGGGGAGCTGGAGCTAGCTGTCATTCTCTTCACTGTGTTCACTCTTCCAAAATGATCTAAAAGAAACAGTATTTCTTTAAGAATTGTATCCTCGTTTAAAAAGCAAACTACAACTTTTTCCTCTTATGCAATGTAAACTGACATTGGTCCTTTTTACTTCATTTCAATGTTTCTGGATTAACAAATACAGTAATACCCTGAATAGTTACATGATTCATTTAGGACACTGCTCTTGCATGAAGGCACTGAACTGTCTCCTAAATTTTGCCCACAAAAATGTCTCATAGACAACTACAAATTCCCCTCCCACAACTCAGGTGGCTTCTAACATATCTCTAAGGCAAAGTTATTCCTCTTCACATTAAACCTCTATTTCTACCACCAATTCTGTAAAACCTTCTGGAAAAAATTAATGTACTGACACAGTGAAAGGATCTTATTTGCTTTTGACATAATGCTTTTATCCTTTGAAAATCTGTAATTCCAAAAGGAAAACAAAATTTATTCCCAAGTCATCACATATGAATTTCCATTTTCTTGCTTTATTTATATTATACTATGATGACTATTGCTTCATATTATATTTTTTATCATTTACAGTTTTACTTCTTTAACAAATGCTCCAAAACAACCTTTCACAATGCACAGGTTTAAATGAGTGCTATCTGCTTTTGCATACATCTAAGAGACATAAGAAATCACGCATGCAAGCTGGCAACCAGCTGGAGGTTTATAATCAGTGACAAGACATGCTAGCATACTCCTGGCAAAGGCAAAAAATAAAGAAAAACCTCATACTTCTTTTGTATCAGAAACATGAGCAATAGTGTAGGGCTTAAGCAAAGATATGTCAAGCATAGAAGACATGTTTCTCCTAAATGCCAGAGTATAGTTATAATTATAGGTAATAACTGTCATCATAAGCCAGAGCCTGCCAAATGTCTGTAACAAAGCAAGCAGGCATACTGACAGCAAGAAGCCACATGTGTTTGTTTAACAGCAAAATGTGATGGTTGTTACTTATTCCTAGAAACAAAAGTAACACAACACAGGATGGATTGTACCCCATCAGCCTAAATCAAGCACCTAGAAACTACAGGTAACTTTAAGGCATAGCTCAGACAAACAAGGAAGTGGTGACATGAAGCTAATTAACAAGTGTCACTTTCAGGAAGTGCAAAGAAACTGATACAGGTTAAGAAAATCATTTCCCAGACACAAAGGGCCAAATTCATCCCTCTATTTTGTCAGGGATAACTTTGGATACATCTTTAATCTTCATTGTTTTAGACTTTCTGGTGACTGACAACTACCCATAAAGATATGGTTCATATCTAACCATATATAAAAACCCAGAAAAGAACTAAACTGTTTGTGATAAACCTTCCCCCATGACATTGGGAAAAAACCTAAGCCACCACTGGAACAAGTCCTGTAAGATTAAAAGGTATTTATTAATAAAATATTCTGAATGCAATTAAAAAAAATCAGGGAATTCAAAGCTATGCTTCCCATAGCTGTAATATGACTTTACTGGAAATAGCTATTAACTTACTAATATCTGTAATACTATGTAGTAAAATTTGTGCAACATCACATAGTAATGCTTGTAGTGGGGTGTATATCTTCTATATCTCCTTATCTGTCTGTGCTTAATGCCCAAATGACGCTGTCTTTCCTTGACATTTTTCCCTTCTTTTTTAAAAGAAGAGGAAAAGAGATGGAAAAAAGAAATGGATCAGGATTTAAAATGGATTAGATCTGTCACCAATTGGGCATAAACATATTTCAATCTAATATTCTATCAAATACTACAATATAGACTGTGTGAGAATTATGTACTCCAAAGTGCACTGCAGTCCAAAAAGAATACTAAAATGTAAATGTTTGACATAGGTGATCACTTGAAACTTTTCACGTCCCACTGTGATGTATAAAAATGCTCAATAGTTAGCCAAATCAGGGTAGATGCTGCTAGCCCTGAATAAGTCAAAATTCCCACCAAAACATCGGCAGGATCATTTCTATGAATCATACTAACTGTTTCTTCAGTCTTCTCTTTCTTCTCTTCTCCATCCTCCTGGGATTCTCCTTTAAGAGGAAATTTTGTTTTTCTTTTCCGAGGGCCTTTGGAATCATCTTCCCCGTTGAATTCCACGCTTTCTTGGTCCTCCTTTGGTTCTCTGTGAAAAAAATCATAATGACAAAAACCAACATCATTTCAACTTCTGAATCTCTTAATCAAGTAAAAGGTAATGATCACTGAAAAATATATTGGTCTTAAAGTATCATACAAAATAAATTCTTTGAATTACTATTAAGAATAACAGCTGTCAAAAGGTTAACCTCCAAGTTACAGCAGTAATTGCTAAACAAAAGCTCTCCATCTATAAAGAACAGGTTCCATGTATTTTAAACATTTTCTCGTTTCCACTTGCCATCAAAATTCATAAAGAAGCAATTCCTGTGAAATGTCTGAGGCTACAGGGCAGTTTAAAAAAAAGAAAGAACTAGTAATTACTAAGCCTGACAAATCCATTTAAAATAAGCTGACATGTAACAGTGGATTGATAGGCAGGCAACCAAACAGACAACTTTGAGGCGATTAATTAAAAATAAAATTATTCAAAACATAAATGTCAGATTCACCCAGTGAAACTCACAATTCATAGTAAGCATGCAACAGAAAACCTTAATTTGTGGTGAGATGAGTAGCGTCAGTGTACCATCAAAACAGAAAGAATTGAGAAATTATCACAGGTTGGTGTTTGCAGTTGCTGACATATTATATAGCTGTTGCACTTAACCATAATTAACTCAGCACACAAACCATCTGATCGTTGATCATCCTAATTTTAGTTACTATAAAACAGAGTGGGAGTCTGGCACTACTTCATTCAGACCAGAGACGAATTCTCCATTGCTTGCATCAACAATATAGCATTCAAAAGACAGTATTTTCTGGGCAACTAATGCAGCTTTTAACGTACGCATTATACAAGAATAAAGATCTCATATGCTACCTACGGCTATTCAGAAAAAAAAAAAAAGACAGCTGGACCTTTAAACCCACCAAAATCAGGTTGCTTAATTTTTTAATCCATTACGTTCTCTTCTCATACTTGGTTCACATCAGCTTCCTTGTGTGTGTGATTTATAATAGCACCTACTTGTTTTTCATCTGCTGCGCACATTTCTGGCTGCAAAATTTCCCTTCGGAAACAAATTCTTCTACAGATCCATAGTGATAACAGTTTTCACAGAAAACAAGTCCGTCGACTTTTGCAGTTTCCTTCAACTTCATGGGGATCCCCATCTTCTCAGAAAAGGCTGGTAAAGAAAAGAGTAATTTCACTGAGCAACACATCAGAAATTTCAAACCAGAGAGTAGATCTATGGGGCAACCAGAGGATCTACTGTTAGCTCTTGAACCAATGCCTACTGTTCACAAAGGACCAGCCAGCACCTGAGGGCTGGTCTTGACCAGTAGAGGTTTTAGCATTCAGTAGAAGACACGTATCTATTAACTTCATATTTTTGCAATCACTGGAATAGAAAATATATTAATGTACTGGTACATGCCAAGATGTTGATCTTTGTCACATAAATTTACTATGGAAGGCAAATGTACTGAAGACTGAGGTACTTCAGCCACAGGATAGGCACTGAATGGGCAGGAGCTGTACAGACTCCCCCATGCTGCCCTGCCCACATGCCTCATTCCTGACCTTGTAGGACTGCTGTTATAATTGCCAACTGCATAAAAGGAATTTGGTGGTCATGTTTTTCTTTTTCTTTAATAAATAAACACTGATTTCTGTAATTAAAAGCCTAAGCCAAGAGGCTTCCTCCTATTATAGCATCTTCCTTCAAAAGTTTGCATTCAATTGCTCCTGTTCTCTACCAAAAGAATTAAATACATGTTTTCCCTCTTACTGCTCTGGTAAGAAGGCACTTTAAAAAAGACCCTTGAAGAAGTACTTACAGATAGAAAATGACTGAGAATGGAGCTTTTTATTCCTTTTATGTCCCTTAAAAGGTAAATTCCATGTCACAAACAAACTATCCTTAAATACAACTGTTTTTTAAACTGCAGGCAAATGAACTCCAGAATCTATATCTTTCTCCACTTGAAGAATCCATCACTAATAGGGTGTAAAGTAGTACTTAACAGCTTTCTGTTAGTTAAGTGGCACCATGGCCTTTCCTCAAGTAATTTCAGTCCAAAGGAGTCATGACAATAAGCATATCTTTGGAGATGAACAAACTTATCTGCCATAATGCAAGAAGTACGTCCCCATCCTGAAGTCATGGCTAAAACATAATGTACTGAATATATCTGATTTCACCCATAAGAGGTTAACTAGATTGAAGATGAAAATGTATATTTCACATAATAAAACTGTGATCACACAAATATAAGAAATATCTAAGAGTTGCAGGATATAAGAGATGATACGGATATAAGAGACACCTAATTCATGCTACACTGCATGGGGATACTATGTTAAATATTTTTTCACTTTCGTGTCACTAATTTGAATCTTGTAAGAGCCAATACTGCCTGAAAATCATTTACAGTTGTTATCAGTCTTGTTCCTTCACAGACACTAAACAAGCATCCAGGTAACAAGATCACCAGTAACAATGGATAATAATTATAATAATAAGTCATGCAAGTAAATAATTTCAGGAAAGAGGCTGAAGGTTGAATAATCATGAAAAATAAACTACTACTTCATCCTCCAGGTCATAGGGAATGCATATTAGTGAGATGGCATGAAAAAAAAATTATTGCCATTACTTGTGCTGCTGTGGAAATTTACTTACTGTCATTTGGTTAATCTGATATTCATAAAAATTCCAAGAAATATTATACCTTTAACTTAAAAACAAAAAAAAAGATAAAATGTAACATCTACAAGGACAACAACACATGGGAGTAAGAAATTATGGGAGTTGTTATATTTTCTTTTCAATGCTATCTTATTGATGTTGTATCCAGGCCATACAAAAATCATTTTGAGTATCTGTTATAATTTAGGGCACCTTTCTGAGGGCAAAAAAGATAAATTTCCCTTATGCCAATATTTAATTTCTTCAAAAAAACTCCAATCTATCCCCATTACCATGAGACTAAACACTCACACAAACCTTCAGATTTGATTGTACAAGATTTGTATGCAACAGTAAACATCCATCTATAACAATCCAGTGTGATGGAGTTATAAGGAACAAACAGATATCCCAAATTTAAATTGTCATGAGTTATGTTATGCAAAAATCATATAAACAATGCCCTGTAAAGAAGCAGTTCTCAACTTCTTTGGACTCGAGGCACCCTTCAACAACTTTTATGAATTGAGTGGCACCCAATTTCAAAAACTAACATACAGCAGGTCAAGGAACTTAAAGGAGCCCACCCCTGCCCCAGCCCTGGTAAAATCTGTGTGCAAGGAAGGAGCCCGCCAGGGGGCACTTGCCTGCCTGTACACAAATGCCAGGAGCTTGGGGAATAAGCAGGACGAGCTCATCCTCCTGCTCAATGCAAAAAATTATGATGTCACAGGGATAACGGAGACCTGGTGGGACTCCACCCATGACTGGACCACGGGTATAGATGGCTATACCCTGTACAGGAGGGATTGTGTAGAGAAAAGGGGCGGGGGTGTAGCTCTCTATGTTAAGGAAAGCTACATGTCCCTGCAAGCCGATATTGGCGACCAGAGTGGACGACTGGAGACCCTCTGGGTTAAAATCTGTGGGGAACACGGCACAGGGGACACAAGGGTGGGAGTCTACTACAGACCTCCCACCCAAAGTCCTGAGCTTGACCAGGAGTTTGCCCAGGAACTGGCTGAGGCAGCATGTTCCAGGACCATGGTTGTCATGGGTGACTTCAATTACCCAGACATCTCGTGGGAGGATCGCTCAGCAAAATCTGAGCGGTTGCAAAGCTTCCTCTCGTGCGTGGATGACCTCTACCTGACTCAAGAAGTCTATGGGCCAACGAGAGGCAAAGCGCTGCTCGACCTGGTACTGGCTACTGGGGATGACCTAGTCGGCGACCTAGCGATCGATGGGAAGCTGGGTGACAGCGACCACGAGCTGATCACCTTCACCATCCGCCGAAAAGCTGGCAAGTCAATCAGCAACACGGAAGTCCTTGACTTCAGGAAAGCCGACTTTGACAAGCTCAGGAGGCTTGTCAGTGAGGCCCTAAGGGACCATGACCACGGGGAGAAGGGAGTTCAAGAAGAGTGGTTGCTCCTCAAGGGAGCGATCCTCAATGCACAAACTAAGTCTATTCCATCTCGGAGGAAAGGCAGCAAGAGGGCACAGCAGCCCCCCTGGCTCTCCAGGGACCTAGCAGACCTCCTGAGGCTAAAAAGAAAGGCCTACAAAGGATGGAGGATGGGAGTCACCTCCAAGGAGGATTATTCTGCACTGGTCCGGTCCTGTAGGGAGCAGACCAGGAAAGCCAAGGTTGCAACTGAACTCCAACTAGCTTTGAGCATCAAGGACAATAAAAAAGTCCTTTTTCAGATATGTGGGGAGCCGGAGGAAAAGCAGGGGCAACACTGGAACCCTGCTGAACCAGATGGGGCAACTGACAACTGATGCCCAGGCAAAAGCCAACCTATTAAATAGGTACTTTGCATCAGTCTTTCATCAGTCCCATGGGACGCCCATGCCCGCTACGGGACAGGGAAGTCCAGGTGAAGGTGATCCCCTGCCCTCCATTAATGCTGACTTCGTGAAGGAACATCTTGAGAAGCTGGATACCTTCAAGTCAGCCGGCCCTGACAATCTTCACCCCAGGGTACTCAAGGACCTGGCGAGCATCATAGCCCAGCCTCTAGCACGGATTTTTGAAAACTCTTGGCGCTCTGGTGAAGTGCCCGAAGACTGGAAGAAGGCCAATGTGGTGCCTATCTTCAAGAAAGGGAGGAAAGTGGATCCGGCTAACTATAGGCCCATCAGCCTGACTTCTATCCCAGGGAAGATCTTAGAAAAGTTTATTAAAGAGGCCATTCTTAATGGACTGGCCAACGCCAACATCTTAAGGGATAGCCAGCATGGGTTTGTTGCGGGTAGGTCTTGCTTGACCAATCTCATTTCCTTCTACGACCAGGTGACCCATACTGTTCAACATCTTCATTAATGATGTGGACACTGGAGTCAGAAGCGGACTGGCCAAGTTCACCGATGACACCAAACTTTGGGGCAAAGCATCCACACCAGAAGACAGGTGGGTGATCCAGGCTGACCTGGACAGGCTCAGCAAGTGGGCGGACAACAATCTGATGGTGTTCAATGCCGATAAACGCAAGGTTCTCCACCTTGGGAAGAAAAACCCGCAGCATCCTTATAGGCTCGGCAGTGCTATGTTGGCTATGGAAGAAAGAGACTTGGGGGTCATCATTGACCACAAGATGAACATGAGCCTGCAGTGCGATGCTACAGCTAGTAAAGCAACCAAAACGCTGGCTTGCATCCATAGATGCTTCTCAAGCAAATCCCAGGACATCATTCTCCCCTTGTACCCGGCCTTGGTGAGGCCGCAGCTGGAGTACTGCATCCAGTTTTGGGCTCCACAATTCAAAAAGGATGTGGAGAAGCTTGAGAGAGTCCAGAGAAGAGCCACGCGCATGATCAGAGGTCAGGGAAGCAGACCCTACGATGACAGGCTGAGAGCCCTGGGGCTCTTTAGCCTGGAAAAGCGCAGGCTCAGGGGTGATCTGATGGTCACCTATAAGTTTATCGGGGTGACCACCAGTATCTGGGGGAACGTTTGTTCACCAGAGCGCCCCAAGGGATGACGACTAGGTCGAATGTTCATAAACTATGACAAGACCGTTTCAGGCTGGACATAAGGAAGAATTTCTTTACTGTCCGAGCCCCCAAGGTCTGGAACAGCCTGCCACCGGAGGTGGTTCAAGCGCCTACATTGAACGCCTTCAAGAGCAAACTGGATGCTTATCTTGCTGGGATCCTATGACCCCAGCTGACTTCCTGCCCTTTGGGCAGGGGGCTGGACTCGATGATCTTCCGAGGTCCCTTCCAGCCTTAATGTCTATGAAATCTATGAAATATATTACAGTGCTTACCTCCCTGCAGAGGGGCTAGGCACTGGACATGGAAGATTGGCCTAAGCCTCTGCTCATTTCCTCACACCTTGCTTGGCACCTTTTAAAGGATCTGGCTGCAACCTGGGGTGTTATAAAGACTGTTTCTGATCCACAGCACTCTTGGCATGTGCACTTGTAGCAGCTCAAGTAGCAGCAGAGATTTGTGCCTCAGTACACGTGCCTGAAATGCACTTTGGTGTGGGACAAATTGGGCCACTTGGGGCAAACTGACTCTGTCCAGCTCCTCCCAGATCTTCAGCCAGGGGAGCTGGAGGCTGAGGCCAACACCTGTGCAGTATGAAAAGCTGCCCTGGTGAGCAGCTCAGGGCTACTTGCTCTCAGGAACAGCATCCAGATATGCATGGACATTTAGTTCCCCAGGGAGAACTAATGGCAGTACATCTTGTGCTGCCACTAGTTATCCCTGGGGAATGCCTGTGCCACACATGCTCTGGTGTGTAGCAAGTTAACCCAGGTGGGGTAGAGAAGGCTCCTTTGAGATGCTGCAACACACAAGTGAACACTCGTGCAGATGTGGCCAATGGCAACAAGAAGATACAGAATACTAAACAGAGTAAGCAATTTGGGAACATTTTAATTAAATAAATCGCACATTAAAAATTAAATTCTTTTGGTTCTAAAGTTAGATGAAAGTAAAATATTCAACAGCTACTGCCACTATTCTCTAAAATTACTCCTTCCAGATGTTTAATAACAGAAGTGTTAATTTTTGTAATTCTTTCAACTTAAAAGACACTTATTTTGACACCCATTCGCACTCATGTAATAAACAGCATCCCTTCAACTTTTCCATGTACAGGATAGAAATTGTTAGAAGAAACCCAACTAAGCATTTTTAAAGTCTCTGGAAGTTTTTTATAGAGCAATATTAAATTCAAGAACTATAACAAATTCAAATCAAATACACTCTTACTGACCTTCTTGAGCAGTTGGCACCATCCAGGTTGTGGTGGCCGTTGCCTTTTTAACACTTTCTATCTCAGTTTCATCTGTGATTACTTCCAAGGCTCCAAATTCATTCACTCTAAACTGATAAAATAAAGACAAATAAAGTAAAATTCAGAAAGACAGTAATGATGGGTGCTCCCTTAACTGTTGTTCTACACACCTAGTTTCTTGTAACAGTGCCCTTCATCATACTTTCTGACAGCTTAGTGAGACTGCCTATCCCTTAAACACACAGAAAATAGAAAATCGCTCCTCTGAAGCAAAACACATACCCATGCTGTTACATAAAACTGTTAAAATATAGTATTATATGCAAATATAAACACATCCTACACACACAAACATACAGACAACATCGAGCCTAAACAAAAAGATCCACAGGAAAATTAACTATTACTCTGCCTTCTGGATCTTCTTCACTACCAGTAAAAAACACTCCTTTGTCATTGAGTATTTTTGTCAAAAGTGAATGGAAAACAATTAAGAAAATACAAATGTCTCACAGAATATTGTACTTTCACCACCTACTAAAAGGTGCCGGTTTTGCCATGCAAATTGCATGCAAGCAAACACCTCAACACAGTTTACAAATTGTTCAGTTAGATTAGTAATTCTCATCCTTTTGAGGAACCCCTCAATACATTAGAGACACCCCTCATTAGACTCTAGGCACCCCGTTCATAACTTTTGTGAACTAAGCAAAAAACACTAATTTACTTATTACAATGCTTACCTCCTTGCAAAGGACCGAGACACTGGGAAGGCACGGCAGTGGCCAGGCAGGGAAGAGCCTGAGCCTGTACTTCCCTGCTTAGTTCCTCACACCTGGTATACCCTCACACCTCAGGGCACCCTTCAAAGGATCTGGTAGCACCCCCAGGTACCCTGGCATCCCATTTGAGAATCAATGAATTGCACACTGCGTGTGATACAACCACCAAACAGGAATAAGGTTCAGCATATATTATGCTTATACCAGATCAGTGACAGGTGGGCAGAGTGGAGGTGGTCTTCAGGGAAAATTTGGTCCATGGAAGGTATGCAATGTCCTGCATAGAGGATGTCTACCTTGCTCTTCAGGCTGGGGATAGAATGGGGATTCTGTAGGTGTGCCAAATACTCCACTGCACAACTGATTCCCTGATTGAACTCAGCTGGTCTCACAGGTGGTGTTGAAGATCCCCAGACTTACTATCTTAGGAAACGGATGTCAAAGAAATAACCCCCAAGTCACATCTAGCCCGCAGAACTCTATCATCATCTGTCTGCCTGTGGATCTCAGACCTGTGCACTGCATGCAGCATGCACTGGCCCCAGTCCTGTGCACTGCCTACAGCTCACAGGGCCAGCCTGGGACATGTACTAGATAGCTGTGCATACTGGATTGAGAGCTAATCTAGATTGGGCCCACAGACTGGCCATGCGCATGCTGGATCCAGCCCACAAAGCTTGGTTTGCCATGGGGGCCACATACAGCATGTGCCCTGGACCAGCCCCATATGCCATTTGCCAGGTGGGGCAGGAGCTCATGCCTGCTGTATGCAGCACATGGGGCTGGAGCCAGGGCCTATTGCAGGCAGCACCTAGGGTCAGTCTGGGGTGTGAGCTGCATGTAGCGCCCAGACTGGACTGGCCCTGCATGCTGGATGTGGTGCTGGTGCAGATCAGGCCCTTAGACAATCTACAGGTGCCTTATGCAGCACATAGGACTAGTCCAGCATGGGTGCCACATGCAGACACGTGGGGATGTAGCCCACATTTGACTGAATGAGTGTGACACCCCATCTTAGGGGACTTCAGCATCCATGCTGAGGCTTGCTCTTTGTGGCTGAAGCAGAACTTCATGCTCTATGCCAATCATAGGGCTATCCTAGCTAGTTGCCAAAGAAGAGTTTTATGTGTCCTGGTGGGTAGGGTTGGATCTAGGATGTAAGGTTAGTGATGGATATGCATTCATAATCCTCTTGGAACCTTTTCAAGGGGCTCCATCTTGTCACCTCCGGTGTGCAAACTGAGGTCAGAAGCCAGGAGAATTAGAGAGCCAGCTGCTGAGTTCCAGGGAAGATCCAAGAGCAGGGTCAGGGAAAGCGGAAGATGAGTCAGGGGCCAGGAAAATAAGACAGAGAAGTGACGTGAGGCTTGCCAAAGCAGACTGAGGCAGTTGTCATGGCCTGCCTGCAGCTTGAGCCTGCAGATATGCTTAAAAGGGCTGAGTGGTGCTCTCAGCAGCCAATCCAGTTACAGAAAAGAGAAGCAATCACATTAGCTTAGGACTAAAGTCAAGTTTGGAAGCTCAAGACCTTGACCTGGCTGGCCTGACTGGCCAGAGGCCCTAACATCCATCCTAGCTTGTAAGAGCCAGTAGCAGGAGACTAGGCCTACTTCTGGCAGGGGGTTCCAATGCCCCCTTTTGGGAAGGCAGAATACCTGATGCTCTTAAGTCTGTGATTGTCCAGCCCAGCTCCAGAAACCATCACTTGATACTGAACCAACCTCTCCTTTTTGGAGAAGGCTACTGGCTGGATAGTTGTCCAACATGCTCCAGGTTCATGTAGAAGCTATCAGTATCCTGGACAATTGTCAATCTGGCTTTCATCCTGGATACAACAAAAAGACTGCACTTGGGGCCTTGGTCAATGATCTTTACCTGGATTATCAGTGGGGGAAATTGCACCCTGCTGATTTTACTTGATTTTTCGGCAGCCTTTGATAGTTGACCATAAGGTGCCAAAGAAGAGTTTTATGTGTCCTGGTGGGTAGGGTTGGATCTAGGATGTAAGATTAGTGATGGATATGTATTCGTAATCCTCTTGGAACCTTTTGAAGGGGCTCCATCTTGTCACCTCTCCCGTTCAGTATGTATATGAGGCCAACAACAAAACTGAGCAGAGATGTGGAGTAATAAGCCATCAGTATGCTGATGACAGCCAGCCCTTTCTCTCCTCCTGTTATGAGCTTGATTCTGCAGCCTCATTCCTCTCCCAGTGTCTGGCTACAGCCGGGGACTGGATGCAGGTAAACCAACTAGAACAGAATCTGAAAGATGGAACTGATGGTGGTGGACAGACCAGTTAATTTGTGGGGGAGGAGGTGGCTGGGCCACCTATCATGGATGGAGCTCTCCTTTTCCCTCAGGTTTGCAGCCTTGGGGTATGTTCCTGGCTCTTCACATGCTGGTCACGTCTAGGAACACCTTTTACCAACTCCATCTGGTAAGAAGGCTGAGACCCTTCCTTTCAGATTCTGGTCTGGCCACCACCATCCATGCTGTACCATTTTGTAACCTCAAGGCTATACTACTGCAATATATTCTACATATGACTACCCAAGAAAACCTTCTGGCAGCTACAGCTGGTACAGAACACTGGCCCACCTTTTGATAGCAGTAGGTTACACCACAACTCCAATGCTCTGGAATGCGCACTGGCTCCCAATAGCCTTCTGGGCACAATTCAAGGTGCTGGTTTTGACCTATAAGGCCCTAAACAGTCTGGGCCATAGGTACCTAAGGACATACGGGGTCCTTCCACCTTCCCACATCATGATCCCTAAATTCAACAGAGGGCCACCTTCTGCAAGTACTCTGCATTGGCACGCCAAATCTGCTTGGTTGAAAACATACAGGAGATTCAGAGTTCCTCAGCTCTGGAAGTAGGGTGTGGTTGGGGGTGTGTACAGTGGGGTGTGGGGTTTGTGAGAGGGTGTGGCTGGGTGTGTGGTGGCAAAGGGTATGTTGCAGGGGGTGTGTATATGTGGGGGGTCGTGGGGACAGGGTGTGTGTGTGTGGTGTACAAGGGAAGGGGGGGACCCCTCCACACACTCCTCCCCTATGGCACACAGCCCCTGACAGCAGCGGTGGCAGCAGCAGCAGCAGGCAGGGGTTCTCAGGGCGCTCTTGGCCCACGCAGGAACTGCCGTCCAGCGGTGCACAGCTCCAGCCAGAGCTGCACATGGCTGTAAGGAGTGCAGCCAGGCCAGCCCACCTCTGTTGTGTAGAGCTCCCTGTGGCACACATGCAGCTCCTGGGGGAAGCCCTACGTGATGGAGCCAGCTGCCTTCCCCACTGCCTGCCACCACATACAGCTGGTGGGACTCTGATGGAAGTGTCAGGGGGCCCTGCCCCCTGCTTCTGTGTTGGCAGGGAGCAGGGAAGGTAGCTGGCTTCATCGAGCAGGGCTTTCTCCTGGTGGTGTGCGAATGCCAGGAGCTGCACATGTGCCATGGGGAGCCCCACACAATAGAGGCCAGATGGCCTAGCTGTGCTCCCTGCTGCCATGTGCAGCTTTGGATGGAGCCGTGCGCTGCTGAACAGCAGTGCCTGCAGGGCCATGAGCGCCCCGAGAACCCCTGCCTGCTGCTGCTTCTGCCACTGCTGCCGGCAGGGGTTTTGTGTCATTGGGGCGGGAGGTGTGGGGAGGGGTCCCCACCCCTCCCGACCCTCCCTCACACCCCATAAACTCCATACATCCACACCCTGTCCCCACGACCCCACCACATATACACATCCTGCAACATACCCTCTGCCCCCCAACACACCTACCCACACCCTTTCACAAACCCCACACACCCCCTATACTTCCCACACCCCACTCTGTCCACCCAAGCTCCATTTTCCTGCTGCCCCACTGGGCCTGGGCTCCACGTTCCCACCAGCCCCATGCTTCCTGCCTCCACCAAGCTGCAGCTCCCATCCCAGCCACCACCACAGCTCCCCCCACTCCTGCCACTTCCCTACCTGCTGTCCAGAGTGAGCATGAGAACTGCAGCAGGGAGATGAGGAGGTTCTGGATGCCAGGGAACCCAAGCAGGTCCCCCAGAGGCTGCAGAAGTGGCAGCAGCAGCCCCACTGGGCCAGGCCCTTCTGCACATGTCGGTGGGGATGAGGTGTGTGGGCTGGGTGAGGTACAATTAATTGGAGGGCACCTGCACGCTGGATGAAAATGCCTGGTAGGCCAAATGCGGCCCACAGGCCCTAGTTTGCCTGCCCCAATCTAGTTCGTACAAACAGCACCAAGTTTCCACCACTGTAATGCTGCCAACCCCAACCACTCAAAAATCATGAGTCAAGTTTAAAAAAAATTAATAAAAGTTAAGAAATAATACCCTGGGGGATATATGTCTTCTAGCTTTTGCCAAGCTTTCTCCATAAGGGCTAGAAACATTTTTACATGAAAGTGGAGAAAATCTGATCCAATCATATGATTCCAGGAGCTGAGTCTAATAAAAATGCCAATTACCAAAAGACTCTAAATAGAAGTGTGACAACTGGCAACAATGGAAAGGCTTATAATCATGAATGGCAAGGACGAAGAGCAGTACTAGAGCTGTTTTACCAAGTATCAGCTCTTCTTACCACCACATGCTGAAAGGCTATGAATACAGCTATGAAATGCTTTGGAGAACAAAAATGAAGGGTAATCAGACTTGTTTTTTATGGACTGAGATTACCCACCCACATCTTTCAACTGAAAACATGAAATAGAGAGTGAAAACAATATAATAATGACTTTGAATCAGTGTAGTCTGAATATTCTCAACTCCCACTTAGCACTTTGCAATATCACGCTCGCTAATTTTACACTAATAATTAAGGATCAAATTCTGAGAGCTGCTGAGTACCTGCAAATTCTGTCAAAGCCAGCTTCTAGCCTTCTCACTCTGGTATATAAATAAGTCCTGAACTTAATAGCCACAGCCACTTGCATTCAAAAAACAAAGGAAAAGTAGGCAGTAATGGTGGTAATACCCGTATTTTTTAACAGTATAGGATTAGAGCACCTCCCCATAGGAATACAGAGACATGGATTCAATAACTGGCTTTGCCCAAGAAGGCTCAAACCCACACCTCTTACCTCCCAGGAGAATGCAATGACTACTTTGCCTGGGGACACCATGCCCCTTTTGGACCACAGCCTGGGAGCAGCAACTGGGGATATTTTTATAAGTCCTCAAAGCAGGTAAAAACCTGCTTTGGGGGCTTAAAAAAAATCCCCAGCTGCTGCTCCCAGGCTGTGGTTCAAAAGGAGTATGGTACTATATCACTGTACCCCCTTCTGGATCTGCCCCTGATTAGGGGTAAGAATTTCAAAATTATTCATCACTGACTTAACTCTGCCCTCCTTGAAATCCATGGGAAAATTCCTGTTCACTTCAACATGCACAGTTAGACCTATGCAGAGAACTTTGAAAACCCAATGCAAAAAGTCTAGATCGGTTCTCCCACATTTTAAAAGGAGATGACACTCACATATCCTATCAAAAGATTCAGTGCTCTTAAAAATAGAGAGAGGAGAAAGAAAAATTGTCAACACCTCAGCAGTCCCAAGCAGCCCTACAAGAGGTACAATGGACAAGGCTGAACTCCTCAACGAGTTCTTTGCCTCAGTGTTCCTAAGTGAGGGGCACGACAAGTCTCTCACTGGGGTTGTAGAGGCAGCAGCAAGGCGCCAGACTTCCATACGTAGATCCTGAGGTGGTGCAGAGTCACTTGGAAGAACTGGATGCCTTTAAGTCGGCAGGCCCGGATGAGCTCCATCCGAGGGTGCTGAAGGCACTGGCCGACATCATTGCAGAGCCACTGGCGGGAATATTCGAACACTCGTGGCGCACGGGCCAAGTCCCGGAGGACTGGAAAAGGGCTAACGTGGTCCCCATTTTCAAAAAGGGGAGGAAGGAGGACCCGGGCAACTATAGGCCAGTCAGTCTCACCTCCATCCTTGGTAAAGTCTTTGAAAAAATTATCAAGGCTCACATTTGTGAGAGCCCGGCAGGGCAAATTATGCTGAGGGGAAACCAGCATGGGTTTGTGGCAGGCAGATCGTGCCTGACCAATCCAGTCTCTTTTTATGACCAGGTTACGAAACGCCTGGACACAGGAGGAGGGGTGGATGTCATATACTTAGACTTCAGGAAGGCCTTCAATACGGTATCCCACCCCATACTGGTGAACAAGTTAAGAGGCTGTGACTTGGATGACTACACAGTCCAGTGGGTGGCGAATTGGCTAGAGGGTCGCACCCAGAGAGTCATGGTGGATGGGTCAGTCTCGACCTGGAAGGGTGTGGGCAGTGGGGTCCCGCAGGGCTCGGTCCTTGGACCGATACTCTTTAAAGTCTTCATCAGTGACTTGGACGAGGGAGTCAAATGTACTCTGTCCAAGTTTGCAGATGACACAAAGCTATGGGGAGAAGTGGACACGCCGGAGGGCAGGGAACAGCTGCAGGCAGACCTGGATAGGTTGGACAAGTGGGCAGAAAACAACAGAATGCAGTTCAACAAGGAGAAATGCAAAGTGCTGCACCTAGGCAGGAAAAATGTCCAGCACACCTACAGCCTAGGGAATGACCTGCTGGGTGGCACAGAGGTGGAAAGGGATCTTGGAGTCCTAGTGGTCTCCAAGATGAACATGAGTCGGCAGTGTGACGAAGCCATCAGAAAAGCCAATGGCACTTTATCGTGCATCAGCAGATGCATGACGAATAGGTCCAGGGAGGTGATACTTCCCCTCTATAGGGCGCTGGTCAGACCGCAGTTGGAGTACTGTGTGCAATTCTGGGCGCCACACTTCAAGAAGGATGCAGATAACCTGGAGAGGGTCCAGAGAAGGGCAACTCGTATGGTCAAGGGCCTGCAGACCAAGCCCTATGAGGAGAGACTAGGGCACCTGGACCTCTTCAGCCTCCGCAAGAGAAGGTTGAGAGGCGACCTTGTGGCTGCCTTTAAGTTCATCACGGGGGCACAGAAAGGAATTGGTGAGTATTTATTCACCAAGGCACCCCTGGGGGTTACAAGAAACAATGGCCACAAGCCAGCAGAGAGCAGATTTAGATTGGACATTAGGAAGAACTTCTTCACAGTTGGAGTGGCCAAGGTCTGGAACGGGCTCCCAAGGGAGGTGGTGCTCTCCCCTAGCCTGGGGGTCTTCAAGAGGAGGTTAGATGAGTATCTAGCTGGGGTCATCTAGACCCAGCACTCTTTCCTGATTATGCAGGGGGTCGGACTTGATGATCTATTGAGGTCCCTTCCGACCCTAACATCTATGAATCTATGAATCTATGAATGGAAACACTTAGATTTCAATAAAAGATGTTGCTTTCAAAGTTCCCCAGGGGTCTGTCTTGGGGTCTGGTACTGTTCAATATCTACATTAATAACATGAAAGATGGAATTAAGGGCTTAGTTAGTACATCTGCACACAACACCAAGCTAGATGAGTTAGCCTTAACTTTGAAGGTTTGGATTAGGATTCAAAATGACACAGAAATTACATGGAGCAGTGATGGAGCAGAATTACAGGAGCAGCGATGAATACATTAGAGAAATGGTTTGAAATAAACTGGAAGATATTCAGTTAGAACAAATGCAAAGTGCTGCACTGAGGATGAAACAAATGAACAAATACAAATTGGGAAATGAGAGGGTAGGCTGCAGTTCTGCAGAAAAGAACAAAGGGAGTATAGCAATCTGCAAACTAAATATGAGTTGTAAAACTAAACAACAGTATTGCACTGCTAGGATGCATTTACAGGAATGCTGTTTGCAAGTCATGGAAAGCAATTCTTCCACTCTATTTAGTGCTGGCTAAGCCTCAGTTATCTTTGGAAAAAAAGGAACAAAGATCTAGGAAAGATCAGTCCTGAAAAGATAGCAGAGCATATAATCAAGGAATCTATTTCTAACCATCTAAAAAAGAAAATGTGATAAGAAACAGCAAAAACAGATTTGTCAAGAACAAGTTATGCTTAACCAACCTGATTTACCTCTATAACAAGGTATTAATGGGGGAGAGAGCAGAGTGACACAGTTCAACTTTCCACAAGCTTTTAATTCAGTCTCCCATGGCATTCTGGTAAGTGAACTAAAGAAATACAGTTCAGATTAAACTAATGTACTATAAAATGGGTACACAATTCATTGGACAGTGGCAATCGAAAGCTATCCACTCGCCTGCCCACCAATGGTAAAGCGCACAGCTGGGAGCATGAGGGCTGCCAAGGGACAGGTTCAATGGACACCATTTGTCTGCTGAACCCTGGGGCATCTGGTGTTAGGCAGGAGTAAGCACTCACCTCTTCACACAGGGGCAGTGCCCTGGTTATGAATCAATACTCAGGTTTTTTTCTCTACTGTAGGCTAACTATCATCACTACTAACCTGTCAAACTGTGCTTATGATCTGAGAGTTGACATTTTTTGTGAAGGGTGAAGTAAAAAAGACATTAATCACTTCAGCTTTCTGCAGCACCTATCATTAGCTTCCCATCCTCATTCAGTAAGGCATTTACACTCACTTTGGCCTTCCCCTTATTTCTAATGTATATTTATACTGTTTTTGTATGGCCTTTTATGCCTCTTGGTAACTGTATCTCAATTTTTGCCTTGCCCTTCTTGATTTTCTCCCTACATCCTCACCCTATACTCATATATTCATCTTTCGTAATGTGGCCGAAGTTTCCACTTATTATGCAATTCCTTTTTAAGTTTCAAGGCTCTGAATATATCATCATTTGAACAAACCAGTCTATTGCTATGCTCCCAATCTTTCTTTCCCCTCAGGACAGCACGCTTTTGTGCCCTTAATTTTGTCTCTAAGATACAAATCCTGGACTACTTTTCCTCTTACATTTCTTTCCCCTGGGATCCTACCTACCAAGTTTGTTAAAGTTTGATTTTCTGAAGTCCTGTGTTTTATTTGTTGCTCCTCTTCCTTTCTTTCCTTAAGTTCTTGATCACTTTGTGATCATTGGGTGCATCTTCATGTGCACCTGACTGCGCAGTTGTTACAGCGCGCTCATTTAGTACTTGTTTTAGCAAGTAACCGCCATTACTGCGCAGTCCCAGTGGCACACGGGTCATTTCTGACCCTACTGTGCAGTAGCTCGTAGCTACTGCACAGTAGCATCAGCATCACAGTTCATGCTTGCCAATGCTACAATGCCATAGCAACGAGCTATGTCACAGCCAGTGTCACTTATTTTGCCTTCCACTCTGAAGATTTTCAGCCAGTTCCTCTTCATTTGTAAGCAGTGAGTTGAGAAAAGTTCCCCTTCAGTCAGTTTTTTAGCCATCTGCACCAAAGTTGCAACCATAGTTGTCCCCAACACAAACATGCTCAACTTTTTGCGTGCTACTATGTTACTTTCTGTAACCTAGGGCTCTGGTACTTAAGAGGGAAAAACAGCAGGAAACAGCACTCAGCAGCCAAATAAAGGTTAACCACAAAGAAATAGGCAGCCAGATGCCAAAAGTTTAGAGTGCCTTTGCTATGTTAGCTACACAATGACAGGACAGAGTCAACCGAAGCAACAAAGCCACTGTCCTATAGGAGACAGGGTAGCAACAAGCTGCCCACTAGAATGAGAGAGGGCTAGCAAACCTCCTGACTGGAAGGGGGCAGGGCTTAAGAGACATATAAGCCAGGTCCTGAGCCCAGGGCAGTCATTCTAGCTCAGGACACCACAGAGGGAAGAGCTCTGCAAGGAATAGCTGCAACATAGGACTATAGCTGCAGACAGAAGTGATCTTTTTTGTGCAATCTGGCCCCTGAAAATACTTTACAGCCATGTCATAACACAAGTTAATGGCTGCAGAGTGCTTTTAAAATGGCTGATTGTACAAAAAAATTAACCTTTGTTAAATCAGGTAGTAAATAAAGGGGCTCTCAATTCTATACAGTTCCCTGCTAGGGTTAAATGTCATGCCCCTGGTCTGCCACAGGGAGGAGATTTTCTCCATCCTGTGCAGTAAGGGAGGAAGGGGGAGAGCATGTGCACTCCCCCCATGGAAATGGCATTCTCCATGGGGACAGAAGGACTTGGGGAGTGTGCCCCCTCCTTGCTGATGCCAGATCCCACCCCACAGCCTGTCTGCTGCTTTTTGACAGCATGCCAGCCTGGCTGGCGCAGGCAACTGACAAGCAGCAGCAGGTGGGCTGGGATGCAAGTCTCAACGCCACGTGGACCCAGCCTGGCTACTCCTGATGGGGTCTGGGGAGGGGTGCCAGACCTGAGACACAGACCCCAACCTGTAGCCCCCTGATGCTTTCTGAAAGCATGCCGGCTGAGCCTGTGCGGGCTGCTGACATGCAGGAAGCAAGGCACAAGCTTCAATATAATGCAAGAGAGGCAGAAAAAAAGGCCATAAACCTAGAAGGAGAGGCAGAGAGACATGGAGAAAGGCATGAGGAACCCAGAGTCCAAGAAGAGGCAGAGGCAGAGACAGGGCCAAGGGCCTAATGCCAAGGGAAGCAGAGCCAGGGTCAGGGCCCTCAGTCCAAGAGGAAAAGAGTAGGTCCAGAGGCCCAGCTACCCAAAGAGGCAGTGACTGACAAGGACTTAGAGGCCCGGTGAAACATGGAATGAGCCTGGGGCAAAGGCCCACTGAACAGATAAATCACTAACACCTACGAGGCATGGGCACAGCTATTAGGGGCAGTCAGTGGCTGTAATTAGCCCATAAGGTTACAGGTGCACTGGGGGCACAGACAGGCCTGGAAGGCCAACTAAGTGCAAGTATTGGAGTGAGTCCAACAAGATCTGACAAGATCCACTGGCAGGACCCAGCATTGAGTTTGCTCTACAGCCCTGCGGCAGCCTCTTTTTCCAAAATTAACTAAGAAAATCAAGGCGTGGCAAGCAGGAGTGAACAGAGGGTAACTAGAGCCAGAGCAGGACAGGAGCTGCATGGCCACCAGGGGTTGTTGTCGTTGCCCCTGGAAAGCACCGGTCCTATTAGACCCTCCCAGAAGATATCACTGTAATTGGAAGTCTCCATAAGCACCAAACCCTGTGATATGGTTAGCTGTTTAAAAAAATTTTACTCACCACCTCCTTTATTGGATCTACTGGATACACTCACCACTGACATACCACTTACTGTTTTCCCTTTTCCCTTAACCTACAGACTTTCAACAAATCTATCTCCCATTTCATTCTGTACTTTAGAACAAGTTCAGTAATCTCAGAACATTATCTAACCTTTTCATAACCAATCAAATCCCATCTCCCCACTACTATTAGGAGCCTGTTCTAGATGCTCATTCCTCTGATAATTAGAAACCTTCTAATTTCCAACCTACATACATTCGTATCTATTTGTTCTTACGCCAGTATTGTCGTTTAGTTTAAATAGCTTCAATATCTCTTTAGTGTTTATCCCCCTTCCCCCAGAAGGTCAAATTGTGCGTTTCAGAAACTAATGGCACAATGGCTGCACATGCTACACATCTGTGACAAAGTAGGAAACTACAGAGCAGCGGGGAACACCAATGGTGGCATTGTCGAACACACTCTTTGTTTACAACTATATAGTGATGTGGTCCAGTAAATGATCATTGCGCACAAAATAGTTTTATTCTGAAATTGCCATTCAGTTCTGAAACAGAGATACAGAGAAACAGTCACTCTCAGCCTTCATTTTGCCACTCCAGAATATCCCTCGGTGGCGACTCTTGAGACCCTAGTTTCTATTGTACCTGACAGTGGAAGCTGAGGACAATTCCAAAGCAGCCTCAAAGTTAGATTTCTGTTTTTAGAGTAGGAGCAGCTGGACAGACAACCCAAGTGCATCCATGCTGGGACACAATGTCACTACAATGTGGATAAGTCCTGAGCCTCTTCTTATGAGCTCTCCTTTTTCATTATCATCCTTTCTTGAACAGGAATGACCAGAACTGTACACATTCCAGACGATATCATACCTGTGCCTGGCATAATGGCATTAACACTTCTGTCTCTAGAAATACCTTGCCTGATATATCCTTGGAGAAATTCCATCCTTTTATTTGATGCAATTACATGTTAAAGAGGCTTCTGTTTAATGTTATCAATACTTCACAGAACTGTTCAATCCATTTGTAAGTCAAGTTAAGTAACTGTAAAAATTTGCAATTACCATGACGAAAATCTGACAAATGGCAAGAAAATTAAAAAAACAGAAATCTATTAAAAAAAAAACAGGTGAACTAATCCTGGATTAAGAGCTGTATGTAAAACATGAATCAGAAATAAAATATTACAGATTATAAAATGTCAAAATTACTAATAAATCTGGACTACTAATGTCATACCCCAGGGGATGTCAAACCCTCAGGGGGTACTTGAGAAGGCCCTAGGGGGTACTTATGGGTGGGCGGGGACAGAGCACTGCTACACACTATCCTGCACAGGTGCTGCCTACCCGGCTGGACACGGAAAGCTTGAACATGGCTGCTACCACCACTCCGCATCCGGCCGCACGCCACCCTCCCACCCCACTGCTTGGCGGCCAGGGATACACTGCTCTGCATCCGGCCACCAGGGAGTACAATGATCCAAAAAGATTGAAAATCCCTGTCATGCCCCATTAAGCCACTGACTAGTCTGTCTAAAGACTGCAGGATCTTGTCACTGCTAATGAAGATCAAATCAGCAATGAGGTTGTTATTGTTCCATACTGGAAGGGTAAGTTGCTTAGGAGGAATGATAGAAAAGAGGGAAACTTATAGTTAAAAATGAAAACGAAGCAACAGCTTTTCAGACATAAAAACACAACTTCAGAAAGAAATTACAAAAAACAGCCAACAGTACCATCTACTGGGCAAGGTTAGGATAATATGCCTAAAGTAATAAAAACAACTGGTACTATAACAGGTAAATAAATTTGAGAATAATGAGTTAAATATCCTGACCTCACACCAGGGAAAAAATAGACTAACTCCACTGAAGTCAAGGGAATCAAACTGATGTAAAACTACATGGACGTGTGATCAAAATCCATCCATATACTGTTCCTCATACATAAGAGGTAAGAGGTAACATTTAAGCAAGTAAAAGCTATACTGGCAATCTGTCAGAAGGGAGCAGACTTAGATTTCATAGACATTGGGACTGGAAGCGACCTGAGAAGATCAAGCCCAGCCACCTGCCCAAGGGGTAGGAAGTCAGCTGGGGTCATAGGATCCCAGCAAGATAGGCATCCAAATTTCTCTTGAAGGTGTTCAATGTAGGTGCTTAAACTACCTCCAATGGCAGGCTATTCCAGACCTTGGGGGCTCGGACAGTAAAGAAATTCTTCCTTATGTCCAGCCTGAAACAGTCTTGCAGTAGTTTATAACCGTTCAACCTCGTCATCCCTTGGGCACTCTGGTTAACAAATGTTCCCCCACATACTGGTGGTCACCCCTGATAAATGTATAGGTGGTATAGGTGATAAATGTATGTGTATAGGTGATAAATGTATAGATCACCCCTGAACCTGCGCTTTTCCAGGCTAAAGAGCCCGTAGCTCTCAGCCTGTCATCGTAAGGTCTGTTTTCCTGATCTCTGATCATGTGCGTGGCTCTTCTCTGGACTCTCTCAAGCTTCTCCACATCCTTTTTTGAATTGTGCGGCCCAAAACTGGACACAGTACTCTAGCTGCGGCCTCACCAAGGTTGAGTACAAGGGGAGAATGACGTCCTGGGATTTGCTTGAGAAGCATCTATGGATGCAAGCCAGCATTTTGCTCTCTTTACTAGCCGCAGCATTGCATTGAAGGCTCATGTTCATCTTGTGGTCAATGATGACCCCCAAGTCTCTTTCTTCCATAGTGCCAGCCAGCATAGCACTGCTGAGCCTATAAGTATGCTGCAGGTTTTTCCTCCCAAGGTGGAGAACCTTGCATTTTTCAGTGTTAAACACCATCAGGTTCTCATCCGCCCATTTGCTGAGCCTGTCCAGGTCAGCCTGGATTGCCCTCCTGTCCTCAGGTGTGGATGCTTTGCCCCAGGGCTTGGTGTCATCAGCGAACTTGGCCAGTCCACTTCTGACTCCAATGTCCACATCACTAATGAAGATGCTGAACAATATTCATAGATTCACAGATGCTAGGGTCGGAAGGGACCTCAATAGATCATCGAGTCCAACCCCCTGCATAGGCAGGAAAGAGTGCTGGGTTCAGATGACCCCAGCTAGATGCTTATCTAACCTCCTCTTGAAGACCCCCAGGGTACGGGAGAGCACCACCTCCCTTGGGAGCCCATTCCAGACTTTGGCCACTCTAACTGTGAAGAAGTTCTTCCTAATGTCTAGTCTAAATCTGCTCTCTGCTAGCTTGTGGCCATTATTTCTTGTAACCCCCGGGGGCGCGTTGGTGAATAAAACCTCACCAATTCCCTTCTGTGCCCCCATGATGAACTTATAGGCAGCCACAAGGTCGCCTCTCAACCTTCTCTTGCGGAGGCTGAAGAGGTCCAGGTGCCCTAGTCTCTCCTCATAGGGCTTGGCCTGCAAGCCCTTAACCATACGAGTGGCCCTTCTCTGGACCCGCTCCAGGTTGTGCACATCCCTCTTGAAGTGTGGCGCCCAAAACTGCACACAGTACTCCAACTGCGGTCTGACCAGTGCCCGATAGAGGGGAAGTATCACCTCCTTGGATCTGTTCGTCATGCATCTGGTGATGCACGATAAAGTGCCATTAGCTTTTCTGATGGCTTCGTCACACTGCCGACTCATGTTCATCTTGGAGTCCACTAGGACTCCAAGATCCCTTTCCGCTTCCGTTCCACCAAGCAGGTCATTCCCTAGGCAGTAGGTATGCTGGACATTTTTCCTCCCTAGGTGCAGCACTTTGCATTTCTCCTTGTTGAATTGCATTCTGTTGTTTTCCGCTCACATGTCCAACCTGTCCAGGTCTGCTTGTAGTTGTTCCCTCTCCTCCGGCGTGTCCACTTCTCCCACGACTGGGCGGTATGGGTCCAAGGACAGAACCTTGAGGAAACCCACTGGCCACAGGGCACCATGATGATTGACTTCCATCTATTACTACCCTCTGGGTCCGACCATGGAGCCAATTTTCCAGCCAGCAGATCGTGGTGGACCCAAGGCCACATCTGGCCAGTTTTGCCAAAGGTGATCATGGGATATCAGATCAAAGGCTTTTTTTAAAGTCAAGATATATGACATCAATCTCTTCTCCCTTGTCCAGGTGATAGGTCACCTGGTCACAGAAGGCCTAACCCACAACAAGCACATGCTGGCTATCCCTCAGGATGTTGGCATCAGCCAGTCCATTAAGGATGGCCTCTTTAATAAACTTTTCTAAGACCTTCCCTGGGATAGAGGTCAGGCTGATGGGCCTGTAGTTTGCCGGATCCCCTTTCCTCCCATTCTTGAAGATAGGCACTACATTAGCCTTCTTCCCTTCTTTGGGCACTACACCAGAGCGCCAGGAGTTCTCAAAGATCTGTGCTAGGGTCTGGCCTATGATGCTCGCCAGCTCCTTGAGTACCCTGGGGTGTAGATTGTCAGGGCCGGCTGACTTGAAGGTATCCAGCCTCTCAAGGTGTTCCTTCATGAGGTCAGCATTGATGGAGGGCAGGGGATCATCCTCACCCGAACCTCCCTGTCCCGTAGTGAGCATGGGCGTCCCATGGGACTGATGAAACACCGACACAAAGTACCCATTTAATAGGTTGGCTTTTTCTGGGTGTCAGTTGTTAGATGTTCCATCTGGTTTAGCAGGGGTCCAATGTTGCCCTTGCCTTTTCTCTGGCTCCCCATATCTTTTTCAGATGAAAAATAACTTTTTATTGTCCTTGATACTCGGAGCTAGTTGGAGTTCAGTTGCAGCCTTGGCTTTCGCGATTTGCTCCCTGCAGGACCGAACCAGTGCAGGACTATTCCTCCTTGGAGGTGAATCCTGCCCTCCATCCTTTGTAGGCCTTTCTTTTTAGCCTCAGGAGGTCTGCTAGATCCCTGGAGAGCCGGGGGGGTGCTGTGCCCTCTTACTGCCTTTCCTTCGAGATGGAATAGAATTAGCTTGTGCACTGAGGACTGCTCCCTTGAGGAGCAACCACTCTTCCTGAACTTCCCTCCCCTTAGAGTCATGCTCCCTTAGGGCCTCACTGACAAGCCTCCTGAGCTTGTCAAAGTCAGCTTTCCTTTAGTCAAGGACTTCAGTGTTGCTGACTGACTTGCCAGCTTTACGGCAGATGTTGAAGGTGATCAGCTCGTGGTCACTGTCACCCAGCTTCCCATCGACCACTAGGTCGCTGATTAGGTCGTCCCCAGCTGCCAGTACCAGGTCGAGCAGTGCGTTACCTCTCGTTGGCCCATAGACTTCTTGGGTCAGGTAAAGGTCGTCCTCTAACAGGAAGCTTTGCGACCGCTCGGATTTTACTGAGTGATCCTCCCACAAGATGTCTGGGTAGTTGAAGTCACCCATGACAACCATGGTCCTGGAGTATGCGGCCTCAGCCAGTTCCCGGGCGAACTCCTGGTCAAGCTCTTGACTTTGGGTGGGAAGTCTACAGTAGACTCCCACCGTTGTGTCCCCTGTGCCGTGGGGCTCAGGGGACACTTAAGACACTGTGAATGTGGCTCAGAAAACTATACCTAGGGTTCATGCTTTATTTCAACTAGATGAATATTACAATTAATTAAGGTTGAATTACCCACATGCTTAACACGGTGCCCCAGCTGGAAGCATAGTGTAGCTACCCTCCCCTTAACTATGCAGGAGCAATCTACTCACATCACAAGTCCCCACCTACAAATGTATATATATGCTCATATAACTCTTTTAATGGCATTTAGATTGAAAAAATGTAACAAAATTTGTCCATACAACTTTAATTCTGTCTATTTGTGCACATGCATCACCAGTCACGTCATCATTGCAATGTGATCACAAAGTATTTTTTTCATAGGACCCCAGCCTTGTTTAGTACAAAGGCCAGTCTGCACAGAAAACATGGCAGCTCTTTGTGTTTTTTAATTCATCCTTCATTTACCAGGCCCTGTTTTACCTGATCTATACAATCCAAAGTCTGCAATGCATGGGTTTTTTTACTTATGTCTATTAAGCAACAAAAAAGGATGCCTATACAATTTTTTTAGGTACTCCAACAATTTATAAATGTAACTCAAGAAGAATTAAAACAACACTTTATGGCCATCCACAGTTCCTGAAGGTTCTTCTAACCCTTTCCTTGCCTTTAGAATAGAGGAATCCAGCCTCAGCATACAATCCGGCTGACTACCACCCTGGCAATAAGGAAAAGAAGAAACAGAGAGATAACCTCAACTAGGCCCAACCCAAGTTAGGACTCTATAAGTTAGAGCCAACACCAAGAGACCAACAGCAGCCAGTCTAGATCCCCCTAGAGCTGGCATTCTTTTCTTAGAGATGCCATCTCAATTAACAAATCATTTCTTTTTGCACTAGTTTCAGTCTCTGAATGATTTTAGTATGTCCCATGTGTGCTGAAAAAGATTAATGCTGAGGTCACAAAGACTTGGATAACACCATACATTCAAAAGGAAGGGTTGCAGCCACCTAACCAGACACAGCTGATAAAAACCTGAGAGAATTGTGGCAATGTACCTATCCAACAGAAGCTAAAAGCATAGGATCACCCCAAGGTTACAAGCTTTGTTTTTTAACAGCAGATGCATGACCATGCATTCCCTCAAAGACACTCATATTACCTTCCTCCCATCTCATCTTCATCACCACAGTCCTATCTGAGCTTACCTTCCACTAATTCATACTTATCCTTCTCCCACTGTCACCTAGACATAGTTCCTTACTGTTTCTTTCCCGTAGTGCTCAATCATCACCGTAACATATACAGAAACAGGGAACAACATATTGCTGCCCCAAGCCAGAGTTTGGGACCTGGTTCCCTACTGCAGGCTGCAAATCTCTATCCCTCCCAAGAAAGCTCAAAGCTGCCAGCACTTTCTTCACTGCAGATATTGAGCCCTTCTACAGCGAGGGCAGGTGCAGGCAGACAGCACCAGGGAGGGATGCCAAAGCCAGTGCTGTGGCGGCTCAGCACAGTTCCTTGCCACCCAATCTTCTGTTGCCCCAGGCCAGATCCAACCTATTCCTGGGCTGGATCTGGCCCAAGGAGCATAGTTTGCTGACCCCAATGCAGAGGATTCACAGTCATTAATACATTCACCTTTGCTGAAAGCTCAGCCAGCATTAATATCTCCATTTTACACATGGGGAAACTGGAGACAAAGGTATTTGCCTAAAGCCACATAGTAAGTCCGTGGCAGAGCAAAAACTAGAACTCGCCCCCCTGACCTCCAAGTCTGGTCTCATTTATCCAGAACAGACTACATTAATGCCTGAAGCACTGGATATCCAAAGTTCCTCTTGGCTGGAGTTAGGAGTGGCAAACGTTCAACATTTCTGCATACTCAATGATATGTATCTCAAGTTGGGATCCAGAAAATGAGGAACACAAAACCAGTGGCCATCTGCCACAAGTTAGTTCAAGTGACTTGTTCAGCATTGCATAGGAAGACTGCGGTAGAAGCAGGGGTAGGTCTTAACTTTCCTTTGTGGGATTCACCTGCATTAACCACAAACCCTGCAGCCCTCTGCCTTGTTTTCTATGTGTGTTCTGATGTCTATAGGAAACGAGGTAGAAAGAGTTCTACTTACTACACAAACCTGATCCATTGTTATTACTAAGCGAAGAAAATGTAGTCTAGCCTGAAGTACTATAAGATGGGTATGTAACTGATTAGATTGTTGTGCTCAAAGAACAATCATCAATGGCTTAATGTCTAACTGGAAGGAGGTAATGAGTGGGCTTCCCAGGGGTCTATCCTGGGTCAAGTATCATTTAGTAACTTCATTAATGCCTTGGAGGATGTGACTGAGTGGACAGTTTGCAAATATGCAGATGACACCAACCTGGCTGCTGCAATGGTAAGAAATGGCTCCTGTGTTGATTAAAAGCGGGGGGTCCCCCATGAAAACAGGTCACACTTTGACTGTACACACCTACACTGAAAGCTATTTTTTTGCAACTTAGCTAGAAATATCCCAAAACACACTACTTTACCCAACCACATTCACAGTCGTGTTTGTTTTAAAGCACTCACTGCCCAGCCTTGTTTAATTTCAGCATTTTTTAGCCACCCTGTTTACTTATACCATTTTTTTTACAGCTTAATTAAACTGTATATAGCAACCTGAAATTGTATTCATGTAGCACAGTGCTGTTTAACTGGTAGCCTATGGGCTTACATTGTGTCCCCTGGACTCTTGCCTAGCCACTTCTCTCCATACTGCAGCTAGAGCCTCTGGGTTCCCCCTCCCTCCTATAGCTGCTGCTGCTTGCCCCTGCCCCAAGGGTGAGAAAGTGCAGTGTGCTGTGTGAGGAGATGAGGTTGAGTCTGAGACTGGCACACAGGGAGTGGGGAACTGTGCACATGCAGTACAGCAATGGGGAAGGAGGAAGGGGGAGAAATGCAGTGATAGGGGGGACACAGCTCTTGTCTGGGCAGAGTGTAGCAATGGGAAAGCACTAAGAGGAGTAGTGGGGGTTGCCCAGTGCAACAGTGCAGGAGGTGTCTGTGTGGGTATGTGGTGCAGCAATGGGGTAGGAAGAGTATCTGTGCAGTGCGTAGTCTAGTGGCCTGTGCCTCATCTGGTGGAGCTCACACAGCATGCAGCTTCCACCGGTGCATTCCTCAGGGCATTTGGCCCCCAGGGGCTTCAACACTGAACAATCCTGATGTGGTGTATTCCTGCTCACTTTGAAAGCACAGAATTAACCAACAAACTTAAAGCACTCAATAAATTTTTAGTCACTGCATTTGGAAGCAATTTTAAATTATTACAGCTTTCAAATGTAATGAAAACACTTAAATCTTGATGTGATGGTGTTTCTGCAAGTATTCAGGATGGAGTGATTTAAAAAAAGCGGGTACTTCACATTTACACATGCTCTTCTCTTCAGAAGTTATCAGCTCTTTGACCTTGCAGAGCAAGTAGAAAGCAGAGAAGTGTTTCAGATGTGCACACTACTTTTTCTACCACATGGAGGAGTGCTAAAGCCTGTAAATGTGTCAAGAGTGAAGTTATAGATTACATTTACAGTGAAGTTATACATTACAGATACACCATACTAAAGGCACTTAAAATGCAAGCATCTGCAGGTTAAAGCTCATTAAGTCATGCTAAGTACCCTCTGGGTGTCTCAAAGTTAGGCCACTTCAGGCAAGGGTTAACTCTGGGCCATGTTACATAGTTTGTGTTATGGTAACTTTAGTCTGCTCCACAGAGATAAAATGAGCAATCTGCAGTCTTCCAGTATCCCAGGATGAATTGCTTTCAGCCTACTCCCACACCCAGAGCAGGGAAAGAGCCCAGGGGTCCTGGATCCTAGCCACACCCCTACTCAACAGCCCTCTAGTAGCAAGTCAAAGCTGTGCAGGCAAGAAACAGTATTAACCCTTAACATAAGAATGCTCACAGTACGCTCTAATATTAACACTGCTTAACATTCCACAGTATAACCCTTAGACCATACTAAATCTGTAGTATTTTCCATCCAAATATCTCAGAGTTTAATAAACTTACATTAAACTTCTAAAAAGATTAAACTTTATTAAAAATTGCATTCTTGCTCTTTTACAGATGTAGAAAGTGATACACAGAAAAGAAGTCAGTGGCACAACTAAAAACAAAAGCCATAACACCTGACTCCCACCCCTTATTTTAATCAAAATACGTTTTAATTACATATTAACAAAATGATATTCCTGTTAGTAGTTTCAGAAATCTCTATATTACATTGTGTGCCACAAGAAAATATCCATAATGAGCGGCAGACAAAAATTAAGAAACGGTATTTGGCAAACATTTCAGAAATTCTAAATAACATTTTGACTGTATACTCCAAACACTTTTTTCTTACGTTATCATGAACAAACAAATCAACATTTTTGTTCATAGAGAAGCTTGTATTCATGTAAATACAGTTATTTATGTGACAATCTGCATTTTCCTCCTAGAAAACACATTTGTTTCAGATACTCTTGCCTGAACATCTACTGATGAAGCAAGTTATGGATATAGTAAAAAGAGAAAAAAAGAGTAAGGAAGAGATTTCTTTTAAAATAATAAAAAATTAATATAAACTGAATCTTCTCAGGGTAGACAAACAAATGTGATGCGACCTAGATGATGAAAACCAAAGCTAAAATAGATAAGGTTCAACATTCAATTTTCAAAACAGTGCTCGGACACTTTATGAGTAATCCATCACTTGAAATGCACTCAAAACATCTGAATAATTCTGAATTTGTGAAAGATACCATCTGTTCACACCCACAAAAAAGCTAACAGAAAAAGGGCTAAATTCAAAGAAAAAATTGTTTGCTGTGAATACTTTGACTATTGTTTATTATTTATTGCAGGAGTGCCTAGTAACCTTAGTCTATTAGTAATCAGTAAAGAATATAACTCTAGGTTTGTGTGTACTTTTCAAAATGAAAAATGACATAACCTTTTTCTTATTTCTGTGATAACATCTATTAATGGTTAATATCCTTACTGGAACAAAACAAATAAAACACTTTATGAAGAAATGGAAATGTACTCTAAATGACTGCTGTATGTTATAAACTGTAACAGGGCAAGGACATTTTTATATATTTACCCAAATCCAAGACAACTCTAAATTTAAGAAAACCCCCACCCCATATTTTAGAAGACCCCCCCCCCCCAATAATTAGGCTCTTTACGTGGAAAATTAGAAATTTTAAATTACAAATTTTCCATGTAAAGGATCTAATTATTGGAGGGTCATATTAAATTAGTCCCGCCCACTGCAGCAGTGGGAAAAGCAGTGGCAGGGGGCAAGTAAAGGGGAGGCAAGCAGCCTAATCCCAATCCCTTGTTCCCCCTGCCTGCCCCTCACCACTTCCCACCCCCCAGTGTCTGCCTCCCTTCCACCTGTCCCCCCCCACCCCACAACTTGACCCGCTCCAGTGCCTGCCCCAGGCCCGGACCTGGCCAGGATGCTGTAGCTGCAGCTGCCCAAGCCAGTGCCACATCCAAAGCTGAAGCCAAAGCCAAACCCGAAGCCAAAGCCATAGCAACTCTCTGCCACTGTGTGATCTCCCCAACACTCCCCCATGCCTTACACCACGCAATCTCTCCCATACTCCCCCACACGCTCCTTCCCTCCCCCATACTACAGTTTCCCCCATGCTCCCTTCACAATCTCCCCTACACTGCCCAGCCCTTCCCCCACTATACAAACTACCTTGAGCCACCCTAGCCCCAGCCAGAAAGCAGCAGCAGTGACAGCTCCAACCCTAGACCCAGCTCTGGCAGCGGTCAAACACAGCTCCAGCTCCAGCTCCAGCCCAAGCCCCAGACTTGGGGCCAGAGCTGCAGCTGCTGCCTTCCCCAGGTTGGTACTTGAGTGCAAGATGAGGCTTTTTATTTCCCCATGTTGAAGGGGGCAGGGATCTCATCTTGGATTCAAATAAATACAGTAAGTTCAGACTACATCAATTAAACACTGCCTAATAAGTAACCCTCTTCTTAGATCAAAGCTGAGTAAAAGTGTCCAAATAACATTCCTTTCAATTCCCAGTTTCACATTTATTAACAGTCATATGAAGCATGTCAAGAATGGAAGGTCTTAAATCTTTTTTTTCCATTTGGATTTTCTATGTTCATTAGAAAGGTAAGGTTTCTCTACAACTATATTCTTCTAAGATGGTACACATAAAGGGAAAATAGATACTATAAAAGTTTCTCAATTAGTGCAGTATTAATCTGATAGTAAAGGCTGCAGAGCTTGCTTTCCAAAGTAACTCAGAGCCATTCACTCCTTACATCATTTGCTCTATCACTTTCTGTTCTGGGCATATTTTCTCCACTGTTGTAATTCTTAAGAGCTCTTAAATCTTGCTGTGTTATTCCTCCATCTTTTCCTTGGTTAACCACAAGGTCAGTGACTAACCAGGACATGCCTACCTGGTCTGTCTTCTGGCATCCTAATCTCATGCCATTACTAGTCAAGTTTACAGAATTTCACTACATATACTGTAACTTGGTTCTTCATATACTTTTTTATTAGATCTTCTATCAGCTCCACCCATCATTCTCCAAGCCCAACAATCTGTCTCTGTACTTCATTTTCAAAAGTATTTAGCTGTCTTTCTTCCTTCAGTACGTATTCAGATCGCAGGCTTATAAAACAACAGGCTTTATAATGGTTTTGTATATCTGAAGCTTGGTCTTTGTCAACTGAGCAAAAGAGTTCATTTTCTCTCTCATGAAACAATTACTGGCAACCAATGCTATAAACTACTGATATCTTTGGTTAGTGTTGGATAGGTAAGCTTGCCCAATATCTTTCTGTCAGTTTTTAAACCCATATTTGGTTTTATCTTCATTTATCCTAAACACATTTTACCTAAAGCTTTCTTAAAGCCTACAATCATCTTTTGTACCATTATTTCTGTCTACCCAAATCATCAACAAGTGCAAAACATTGGGGCAGGCTATTTACATTTTGTAATGATCCTTTCCAAACCTGCATTAAAGATTATCAGGGATAGTTTACGTTCTTAACCATCTTTATTTAGAAGCTGGATTACAGCCTGAAAGTGAGCGTTTATAATCTTTTCAAAACCTTTTTGTTTTTTAAACTTTTACTCTAACAACTCTAAATGTTTTTGTCAGGCATATACATACAGTCTTTCTTTCAATGCCACTCTTGACTTCAGTAAGCAATGAGTTCCATAGGCTAACTGTGCACTGTGTGAAAATGTACCGTGTCACATTTGCTGCCTTTCAGTTTTACTAAATATCCATTTGTTCTTGTACTACAAGACCATGTGGATAGAATAGCATGATCTACCTTCTCTATATTATTTATTTTAATGCATCTTTCTCGTGACAATTATTTATCTCTCTCAACTCCTACTTTCAGGAAAACACAACAGTCATCAAAAGCTTATACTTCAGACCAATTTCTGGACTTAAGCACACATTTAAGCAAATGCTTACCTGAATAAGGAAATATTTAAGTGCTTTCCTGAACTACTCTCTTTATATGCAAGTCTTCCATGACTCTATATATTGTTGCCCAGCAGCTGTTCTCTCTCTCTCTGTTTCTGCTCTATATCTTTCGAGATAAGGTGACTGGGACTGAATATATCAGCTCAGTTTGTAACACTGACTTATAAAACATCACTCTAATGGCTTCTGCATTATAACTTATTTATCCTGAATTTACCTACTGGCTGCTTTTAGAGCACTTCACTTGAACAGCAGAACACCCCAACCTTAATGAGGCACCCAAGGATATAGAATTCTTCAACCCATGGACATCAATGAATGGCTTCCTGAGACCCTAAATGAACTATAAAACACCTTATCAATGTCCATCAAAATGGAAATACTGTATGTGAAATACTCTACTTTCACCAGTAAAAACTGTGTAAATGATGGCCTCAGATAACATATCTTTGGTTAACACAACTAAAGGCATTCTACAAGCGGTCCCAAAAGCTTAAATAACAGTTTTGACAGAAAAAAATTCATAAATATATAGGTGATCTTTAACAAATATTTTATTTTCAAAAATATTTAAAATAGAAAATATCCCTGTTATCATAATAAACTATAACAATGGCCTCTGCTTTGAAAGGAAATAATACACAAATCCTACTCAGATTTTTTAAATGTTCCAACCTTCAGGACTATACATTTTATACACACTGGGCATATCACCAAAGCTCATTACTATGGCAATGTAGTGTCATCAGGCATGAACCATGATGCCAACACCACTGTACAGTAGCAACGAGCTACTGCACAGTAGCTCATTGCTACTGCACAACAACTGCTAAAAATAGCCAAGCGGTGTCGGAACTGTGCAGTTACTCTGGTTACTGCGCAGTCATTCAATACTTGCTTAAGCACTAAAGTACTAAATGACTGCGCAGTAACTGGCATTACTGCAGTTATGATGCCACTTGGCTAGTCTTAGCAGCTACTGCACAGTAGCATTGGCATCATGGCTTGTGCCCACCAATGCTATGTCGCTGTAGTGATGTAACATCTCATGTAGGCGTGCCCAGTGTGTATAAAACAAATAGCCCTAAGCGTTGGAACATTTAAAAAATGTGAGTAACATTTGTGTATTATTCCCTTTCAAAGTAGAGTTCGTTTATTATGATATAGGGATATTTAGTATTCTTGCTTAAGGAAGTACTAAATGACTGCGCAGTCAGCTGCATGTGTAGACACGTCCACTGCTAGTTACTGACCACCCACCCAACTTTTATGCAGGTCTTTCACACAATGAGACAGGGAAAAACAATTAAAAAAAAGATGCTATATGACCATAAAAATGACAGGTTACAGGCATTACCTTTTTGTTATTTACATTGAAAAGACTGGAAACTGACAATATCACTGAGCACACTGTTCAGTCTAAGCTTCTGATTTGATCTTCTTTGATTTAAAATGTATTAGTGCTAATTCTGTATGTGTACATGGTAGCTGCCATGTCAGTAAACGTTATAATGGAATCAAGACCTTTTGTAGCTAAAAGCATGTTCTTTCTCCTTAACCTGAAGAACCAGATTTGTAATTCACAGTTGTAAGGACTCATATCTTCCACAGATGAAGCACAGAGACCATCACTACACATACTGACCAGTGAGTTACATGTATTCCCTTTTCCCTCTGCACTTATCAAAATAATATTTTATTACATTTATTCAAAATATAAATTTCTTATCTTACCTTCAGATCACTTCCTGGCAAAGTACCTATGCCATCCTTCCAGTCCATAACACTAAATACATCAAACTCTTGGCCACTTCCACTTGAGGCAGATTCATTCATGATGCATGCACTGGAAAATAAATTGCAAATCTGAAAATGCTAACAACAATTTGATGTTCAAACTCATGGACATTTTTTCAAGCATACTCTGCATAATTAATATCAAACTGCCCTGCACTCACACCCGCAGTGCCCAAACCCTGCTTTTCCAATGTGTTTTAAACATGAGTTAACATCATGAAACACAAGGTGAAAATTTTTTAGAATCCTTTTAAAAGTAATACCAGCAGTCTATCCACCATTCATTAACGAGGCTGAACTGGAGGGTAATCAGAAAATTCGAATTGCAAATAAGCTCTCACGGGAAAAAGTATCATTTTTTGGGAAAGCAAAATACTTTAATAAATATGTTAAGAACTGATTAAGAGAACTAGCTTGTTCTTAATATCTAGTAATATGTTTAGGCAGGTTCCTTATCCAACTCCAAATTAAACCTCTTGCTTGAAATTGGCATAGTTTTGCTGGATGACTCAGGGGAAAAAAATCAAGCATTTATGGATGTGAAGATTCACAAAATATTTTATACAAATATATTTATTTTAATTATATACATTGCTCATACAGAGTGGATTCCTGTCTTACTGGACTTAATTTTACTAGATCTCTTTTTACTTCACTGTAGTGAAACCAGAAGACAAAAGATCTGTTTACCTTTATAAATAATGGATTTCAATGCCCTTTCCTGCTGGAGGAGTTTCTCTCAAATCAGTAACACAAGCAATAACAGTTATACACCACTTGTCACTGTTCCCTCATTGTAATCCACTGCCCTTACAATCACAAAAGGGTCATCAGTTACATTCAGCTGCAAAAAATGCTAGCAGCCATTTGTCAAGAAAGGTTGTTAACTTTTCCTCCTCTTGCAAGCCTAAGAATATTAGCAGTATGGGCCTGTGCTTGGTTTTATGTCTGTTTCACATGAAAACAAAGTGAGTTTAAATACTTCTGTGCTCTGCACAGCAGCAAAATTAATAATTTGTAGCAGACATATTAGCTTATCCTCTAGTTGCAAACAATTCCATTAGCAACTTATTTTTTCCTCAAGTGTATTTAATAGTCATATTTATATAAAATATTTTGAAGGTAAATAAACATTTTGAGAGTCTCTAGAATTCACTTCCTGCCTTTTGACACTATTTCACTTAAACTCTTCCTACAGAATGTTTGCAAAGTTTGTTAAAATGATCAATATTTGAACACCAAAATATTAGTCAGTTTTGTATTTGAGCATCTAGGTCATAAGGTTCCATTCCCCAACTGTTTGAAAACTACTTGTAGAGTTACCTTGGCTTAAAGGTTCAAAACCCACTTCCTGCAAATATTCACCTATAAAATCTAGTGTTTCCATAAATGCTAGTGTAAGCAAATTTATTCACTACACCAGTAACAGAAAGCAGATGGAAGAGAGGTGTGAACACAACTGAAGTTAATTCAGGTCTGCTGAAAGTTTCTAAGTAAAAAATTGAGATAGAACAATGTTTCAACACACAAAACTAGTTCTGCTATAGGAAAACTATTCCATTTCAGTTTGGGCTTTTTAATTTGTAAAATCAGTCTGAGCAACTGAATTAGGTCAAGATTTTACATCTGTCTTTCCCTTAGAACTGGGCATTATGACATTTAAAGTCTCCACTTCTATGTCCCCAACTGTGATTGTAGTCTTTTCATTTCTACGTTTTCCTCCAATTTTCTAACAGAAATGCTGTTAGAATTTGATTCTGCCACCCTTACCCTCTTGCCTTACTTTATTACGGTGTTTCCCAACCAATGTGCCGCAGCACAAAAGTGTGCCGTCAGAAATGAACAGGTGTGCCGCAAAATTTTGCCATGACAATGAACTACAATAGGTATGAAGATGGGGAATGCCTTAACAGGTGTGCCGCGGAAAAAAATTATTAACATAAGTGTGCTTTGGGCTGGAAAAGCTTAGGAAGCACTGCTTTATTAGCAGTCTCACTAAAAACACACCACCAACAAGAGACTGTGGGCAAAATCAGGACCCCAATGAGGAATTATCTTGCTGTGATCCTTTGACCATAGCTAACTTCCTGCCCCTGGGGCAGGGGGATTGACCCGATGATATTCCAAGGTCCCTTCCAGCCCTAGTGTCTATGAGATCTATGAAATCTATTAATCACTGCCATGAAGAAAACTTGTGCGTTCATCAGACCCATGTGATAGCTGGGGCTCAAAGATGAGAAAAGGGCCCCGAAGAGGACCTTTTGACAAAACCTTACATCGTTTTTGAACAACTCTGAACTGGCAAGTTGAAATGGATCATTTTTAAAAAGCTTTTCTTAACTTCAATTATTCCACATAAAAAGTTGTAAAAAAACATGCCCTAGGTGCATATGTAATTATTTTATATTGTGCCAGTAAACAAACACTGTCTCAACATAAACTAAAAATTCCCAGACCTTCAGGGACTATCCTTTGACACCCCCACCGTCAACATTCCTCATCTGAAGGTCAACAAATATGAGCTGTTTGCCTAAAGAAAAAAGTGAAATCCAAGGCTAAGCTCCACTAAGAATCCCATCTCCAACATGCAGATTTATCATTCAAGACAGACTCAGCTGATCTAAAATATGACAACCATAAAGAAACAGGAAGTCTCTCAGAAAAACATGACCAAAACCCATAAATGCCTAACTTGGATTGTATCTGGAAACAAGATGAAAGCTAATGCCCTCACCTTCTATATGAATGCCTTAGCTAAGCTTCTCTGTGAGCTGAACGTCCAAGTAATCATAAAATATCCCTTCGCTTAAACCACATTGCAGTAATCCAATCTGTAGGTTTATTATTATAATGCAAGTTGTTCCAATTTCTCCCACTGAAAAAATGACAATGGAAAAAGACCATAAAGATTGCAGAGGCTTGTTTCCTCACAGTACCTGCTGCCCCAAGAGAGAGAGCACCTCAAGTGAGGAGGGTGATAGTGGTTACAGCAGTGTCCTTAGAGTCTGCTGGTGCTACTTTCAGCACTGAAAACACTCTGTAACAGTGTGATTTGAAGAGAATGAGTTAGGGAAGAAGGAAACCTAAAACCTAAATCTACTTATCCTTGACATCTATTTAAAGAGACAAAAGTAAAGAGAATATTGACCATTCAAGTCTATAGGGTAATGTTTGTTCCCCTCAAACAAGCAACATATATTTTAATTTGATTACTGCTATCAGTCCACTGCTGCCTCAAGTAATAACAAATACATTTTGTAGACTTGGCTGTTTGGCAAGAGTAAAAAATGGAGGGACCAAAACATAAGGTTCAGGGTGAAAACCAACATTCATTATTGTTTTTCCTTCTTTTAAAAACAATGAACCTAACCACATAGGTACAATTTGCACTTTCACCCACTGGTTCTCTTTTCAGACTTCACGGCTGTCCTCTTTGCATGGTGAAAGAACACCAAGAAACCAAAATTAGATTTCCCAGAGATGGCTGCATTTCACAAAATATCTGCCTCCTAAATTTCTGGAGGCTGAACATAAGGGGTATTTGTACACATGCTTGTGCCGCAGCAGGTGCATGCATATGTATAAATGGTGAAATGAACGGAAGCGCTGAGAAAATGGCAGCAATGCACTTTTAAACTAAAACACATTAAAGGTATTTTAGTTCAAAAGTGCACCACCACCATTTTCTCAGCACTGACATGCATTTCTCCATTTATACAAATGCATACGATGCAGAGACACAGCGCAGGGCGGATCAGCTCACAAGCAGAGCAGACTTGATTAATCGAGTCTCCTCCAATGCACTAGATCTCCAGCACATTGGCGCAGACAAATTAATGTATACAAATGCCCACTGAGGATGAAACATCTGAGACTGGCAAACTATTTCCTCTACCCAAAGTGGTAAGGGAAAAGAAACAGGCCAATTACAGAAATTATGACAGGAACGAATAAAAGGAAAACAAAGAATAAAATCACATACTGTGCCTAAAACACAGCATATTGAAGGCTATGGTGAGCTTTATCTATTCTCATTTTCATTTTCGCATTCAAAGTTTTGATTTGTTTTATTGGAATAATAAAACACTCCTTTTGCAAATCCTATCCATCACTTTATCAAAGAAATCAAAGATTAGGTAAACTTTGGCTGCAGTACTGCATCCAACTTAAGGCAGGATGATGTAAAAGTTAGGACACAGAATCAGGAGCTAAGTATGCCAGTTTTAAAAGCCTGACCCAAAGTTTATTGAAGTGACAGATCATCTGACCCCAGCACACTTTCCTGCCCAGGGCAGGGGGTCGGACTCAATGATCTAATAGGTCCCTTCTGACCCTGAAATCTATTAAATCTATTAAGTCAATGGGAACCCACCTCTCCTCTACTTGATTAGTGTGTGTCCTCATAGGTCTTAGGCTAGAAGTAGACCTTGCCAAATGAAGCGGATCAGCTGTGCTGCAACATGTCATGGCACAGCTGATTCCTTTCACTGGGCAAAACAAATTGCCCCTTGTCTTGCCTACTGACTGTGCAGGACAAAGGACAATACATTCTCCTGGGGCTTTGGGGACCTGATCCTGCAAACCCCAGGAAATCCCTGAGAGTGCCAGCCCAGCTTTACCTGCTTACTCAGACAGGTCCCTGGAGTTCCCAGACCTGGGTCTGGGTAAGGAGGGAAAGTCTAGGTTTCCCTCCTTACCCAGACCCATCCCAGAGTCTCTAGGGGCCCATCTGGATAAGCAGGGAAAGTCAGGCTTTCTCCACTTACCCAGACTGCCTCTGGGATCTACAGGGACTCATCTGGGTGAGCAGGGTAAGTTGGGCTTTCCCTGATTACCTACACCACCATTTTTCAACGCATGGGTCGCAACCCAAAAGTGGGTTGCCAGACTATATGACAAGGTCGCGAACAAACTTAAAAAATGGATCAATAAACTTTAAAAATGGATTCTCCTTTAAAGAAGAAAACCGTGGGAAACCATGGCTATTCCCTTACAGGCTGGCAGAGTTCCAGTCTGCAAAAGGATGCTTGGGGCCCCCATACACCCACCCATTGCCCCACACACTGGGAGTTGGAGGAAAGGGGTAGCAGGTTGGGAATGAGGGGCACTGGCAGGGCCAGGGGGCTGTTTTCTATTTAAACTATTTACTGGGCTGGAACTGGCCATCGATGTTTACAAATGGGTCCCAGTACAGAAAAGGTTAAGAACCACTGACCTAGTCCACCCCAGTGGGGTGAGCCTTCGTAAGTGGGGAACGCTGACTTCTCCACTTACAGAGAGGTGCCCCAAGGTACCACAGTCTGCCTCTCTGTAAATGAAGAAAGCCAAGCAGGTGCTCTGAGGGAACTGCCCGGGGCAGCCAGAGACTGCAGGCAGGTCAGGCTGCCCACACTCTCCCACCACAGAGTTAATAGATGTTGGATGTAATAAAGCAGAACAATTTATTACTACCGTTTGTTGCACCACTAATTTGCTTCTGATATGGTGCAACAAAGGGTAGGGACATCTATTTACTTACCATTTATGCTGCCATAAAAATGTTTATGGAGGCACAAATGTGACATTGAATGATATCTGTTTCTAGCCTTAGAGAAATTACTGTATCTATCTCAGTTTGCCATCTAAAACCGTAATATTCATTAAAAATTGCAAAATCTGTTTGAAGCAGTGCTTTACATCTTAAATTTTTTTACATAAACTTTCTGTTTTATACCTATTTAATATATTATTAAAATACACAAGTATCTGAAATAAGACTGCTTGCTTTCTTTAGAAAAAACATTCACCTTTACCAACTGAGACAATAAGAAATGCACACTCACAGAACAGTTGCTTAACAGGAATGATAGAATTAAAAATTAGAACTTCACTAGTTGGGAAATTCTCTATTTAAATATTTCAAGCAAAGAAATAGGAAGGAATGTGTCAATTAAACCTACAAGCATCATAGGGTTATGTTCTAAATGGGTCAGAAGGCAATAATAAATGGTGAATGCCAGCGAGTGCTTCAAAGTCCACATTTAAAAATTGTACCTGGCATCTACTTGAGTTTTGATAATTTAAGCTATTACCCATGCAATTTACAAGGAAGTTGTATATGTGATTTTAAACCAGCAAGTGGACCCAAGGCATCATGGATACTCAGCAATGTTGACTATAGACAAAGGATGTCATTTATTTCAAGGGACAGGCATCATTGAAACAACAGTGACAGTTGTCAAAGCTTGCTGTTACCAAAGTCAGAGTGACAGGAGATAATTCACCATCCTGACGAAAGTTAACAAATCTGCACTAGGAGGTAGGTCCTCAAAGCCACATGCAATGGCATAAGAGGGACCTCTCTCCATTGGAGTCCTCCTCCCGATACTGAATTGTATCATTGCCTTTCCATGGACAGTCGATGCACAGCAGAACTTGACCCAGCTGTCCCGGTGTGCTGACCAACTGTAAAACTACAGCAAGGGTCCAGCACCCCGTTAAGTGACCACTCCCCTGTTTTCTGTGGGATGGAGACTGGAATGTATTTCATATTTCCCACTTCAAGAATTTGCTTTCATTTTGTTTTGTGACTTAAAGGAACACCATCAACTCGGGAGGGAGGAAATATCAGACCTCTTGTTAAATTAAAATTGCTACAAACACCATGGTAGATTACTGCATTCAGAAGAGAATAAAAATACTTCTTTCTTGCAGTTTGCATATTTGACAGTACTTTGTAATCATTTAGTTTCGTTATTTTTCCCTTTTTATGAAGCTTTTTAGTAGAGTAACAAAGGAGATTAGTCATTTAAAAAAAAGGAATTTATGAAGGTTAAACCATCAACACAAGAAAAGGGACTAAAGGGAAAAGAAAAATTTGGAAAATGTTAACTCGTTAAACTGACTACATTTCAGGTTGATGCGCTTTTAAATACTACTTCTTCCGCTCTTTTTCTGTTCATTTTATTTTAGATATTTCTTCTTTCCTCTTTGCTCTATTCTCTAGGGACACCTCCATATGTATGTACCTATTTCTCAGCATATTCTCTTAAACTGTTTCCCCACAAATGGTCTCTGGCTGTCAGAAAAAATAAAGCCAATTTTTTCTGGTCGAGGTACATCCGCACCAGGCCCAGTAAAGGGGTATGATGCTTTTGCTAGTATACCTACACTTGACCTGCTACAATGCTGCTAGAAAATCTTCTAATGAGAATGTTAGAAATCAGTTATTTACATGTGTTTGTAGAGCTGGTAAAGCACAGAGGACCCCACGCAGGGTAGCTACACAGGCACATAGCTAGTGTATGTGAATGCAGTCTAGAACATGCAGTTGGTCATGCAGCCTACGTTAGTCTCCCACACTTTTTTAAAGTATAAGTACAGCACCATAGTAACAAGGCTTACCCAGTACAAAGTTATGCTACCGATGTAAGTCTATCACTGATGGCCCTTATTTTATTTACTGAGACCTTGTGCCCCAACCACAAAATATTTCATTTGCACTACTTGACCTGGCATGTGTTGTTATTGCCTACAAAGCCCTGCCTGAGTGGAAATTTAATCTGATCAAATCATAGCTCCAAGTAAAATAGCTTTAAATCCTGTTCATTAGTTTTTCTTAATTCTTTGCACCAAATGGCCAAGTTTTATAGTAAACTTCTGCCTACTTCTATTTGTTCCCCCCCGAAGGTGATACAGTCACCCACCCTAGCAATCTTGATGCCCATCTTGCTGGGAACATCCAGTCCTAGCTGCCTTTCCTGCCCAAGTGCAGGGGGGCTGGACCCAATGATCCGTAAGGTCCCTTCCAGCCCCTAAAAACTATGAAACTGAACTCTCTGGAGTGTGGTTTTTTAAGTTCTGATACTGTACTTTATCTTACTTATATGAAAACTTCACGTTTAGGACATATGAAAATCCCACAGATAATTCCACTAAACAATTATCTGGCCATTCCCCCTAAAAGATTAATCACTCCTTCCTTTTCCTCTTTTGCCCACTGTGACCATTTCATATCTACCACTGAGTAGTTAATTATGAATCCCAAGCTTTCCGATCTTAACAGTCACTTGATTACTGAATTTATAAACTTTTCCTTCTGCCACAGTTTTCAGCAGCCGCCACTTTTGAAGTGTTCAGCCAGTTACTGCACAGGTTCAATCACTCCCTCTGTCTTCAAAATCACTGTATTGTATAGTCATTGATCCTCAGAGCCCATCTTCCCTCCGCACACCACTCCTCTGTCTTAATTAGGAATGGTAAAAGAGACGGGCAAATGGATTAACCCACAAAGGAAAGTCATCTTCTCAACCAGCAAACCTCCTGCTCTCTGCACACACAACAGGTGATGTTCAATTAAACTCAGCAAGTCAGAGGAAAGTAGATGTTCAGCATGCAGTCACTTTTTATACAGAGAAAAGGTCTTGAGACCTCTAAAAACACACTTCTGGATAGGTTCCTTGACTTAATGGGCATGACATGCCACAAGCAAGCAAATTAAGTTTAAGCCAAAATTCATAACAAGTAGAACAGGAATCCCAAAGATATGACAGCTCTATCAACAAGTCACTTGCTCCAGTCATTAAAAAAAAAACAGACTGTACGAACGCAGTTGAAGATACACTGCCAAGAATGCCAATAACCCCGAGCTGTCAGGGTTTGAACGAGATGACTTACTGACTTCCATCTCTCCTTTCTCTTGCGTGGAAGTTAATATTAACCTAGTCAGCCAAGCTTCTGGGAATCAGATCATTTTCCTGTGTCAAGGAATCGGTCTCCTCAACTGCATTCAAAGTTGCTTTAGAAAAGCTTTTTCTGCTTTTCCAGATTAGATTTGGGAGGGGGGGAAGAGGGGGGTAAAATCAAGGTTTGTAACAAAAGGTGAATCAAAATCTTGCCCACTTAAAACACTGGCTGCTGCCTTATAAACCCTGCTGAACCAAGGACTGAACAAACCTCGAAGCAGCCGGGGTGCCACCACTGGCCAACAGGAGGGAAAGGCAAAACCTGGATTGCACTGCACGAGACAAATGGAGGAATCAAACTCACTTCCTAGTCCGACCTGCTGCTAACGGGCCCGAGTCACCACCCAAACAGCCGAGCCTCTGCAGGGATGAAAGAACCGGGGCCTTCCTGGCTGCCAGGTACCTTCAGGGCCCTGATTTGCAGGAAGCGCCGACACCCCTCGCGTCGGGAAACGCGCTGCTTGCAGGGCGACCCGCGGGGCAGGGCCCGGCTCCTCCAGGGACTCCCGGCTCGGCGGGGGTCTGGGGACCCACCCGGGCGGCTCCGCGCCGCCGCCAGGGGTCCCCCCGCGGCCGGCTTTGGCGCCCGGGCTTTGCAATTTTTTTTTTTTTTGCTGCTGCTGCACTTGAAACTTTCCGGAGCGGCGGTGCGGACCCGGCCGACCCGCGGGAGACAAAAGCCGCTCGCACTGCAGGCCCCCAGCGGGAAGCGCTCCGGGGAGCTCCGGGCCCGGCCCGGCCCGGCGCGGCCGCGCTGCGGAGGAAGTTGCACAAGGAGGCGCGGGCTCCGCTTGTTGTTTACCGCGGCCCCGGCTGCAAGAGCAACACCCCCCCTCCTGCACGGGGCTGCGGGGGGAGCCGAGCCGAGCCGAGCCGCGCCGCGCCCGGGCCGGGAGCTGCCGCGCCGCAACTTTTCTCTCACGCTGCCGCGTGCAGCCCGCGCCCCCCCGCCCCTGCCCCGCATCGGCGCCCCCCACAACAAGTGTGCGCGCGTCCATAGGTGTATGGACATGTGCGTCCATGTGTGTATATGGACATGCGTATGTGTGTATAGGTGTGCATGCGTGTGCGCGCGTGTGCATGTCGGCGCGCGCGTTTGTGTGTGCGTTTGTGTGTGTGCGTGTGCATATGCGTGTCCGTGCGCGCGCGCGCGCGTGTGTGTGTGTGTGTGTGTAGATCTGTGCGCGTGTGCGCGCGCGCGCGCGGGCGGCTGGGGACGGATCCCGCCCTGCGCTGCACCGGCTGCAGGAAGCGCCGCGACCGGGGAGGGCCGGGGGGGGGGTTGTTCCCCTGCAGGGCAAAGCCGGAGCGACGCAACTTGTTGGGGGGAAAAAAGAAAGAAAGAAAGAAAAAGGGGGGAAAAAGTGATGCCTCTCCCCTCCCTCCCTCCCTGCAAAAGAATAAATAGCAATAACCTCCGCCCCGCGGGGTCCCCGCGCCCCGGCCCGACCTCAGCGGGGCCGGGAGCGACACGCACGCAACGGGCGGGCGCGGCCCCCGAGCGCGCATTTGGGTGCCCGCCGCCGCACACGCGCACACACACACATCCGCGCACACACACAAGCCCAGCGCCCGCACAGCCGGCAGAGGAAAAGCAAGCAGCAAACCCGGGCCGCGCGTGTGCGCGCGCGTGTGTATGTGTGTGTGTATGTGTGTGCGTGCGTGTGTGCAAAGTTTCCCCAAAATGGCGGAAATGGGGGAGCCGCGACTATTTTAAATAGCCCTCCCCGCCGGCTCGCCCCGCCGGCAAAACTCTCGCCCTCCCCCCGCCTCCCCGGCCCGGCCGCCGGCCCAGGCCTCCCCGCCCGAGGGGACGCGCGCCCCGCACACGCAGCCGGGCTATCCCGGCACCCGCCGCCTCCCTCCGCGGCCGGGGTGGCGGGGGGGCTCTTCACACCCCTGCCCCCAACCCCGCTGCTCGCCCGCCCGGGGAACAAAGAGCTGGCTGGGGGGTGCGGGGGGCGCCGCCCCCTCCCCAAACGCGCACCCCCGCCCGCTCCCCCGGGTGCCGCAAGTGTCACCCGCCGCAGCCAAGCGGTGCTCGGCGGGGCAAGCCTGCACGTTGCGTCCCCACCCCCGGCCCCAGCACACGGGGAAAATAAGGGAGCAGAAATGCCCCCGCATCCCCGCGCCCGGGGAGGGTGGGAGCCAGGCAGCAGCGCCAGGCACCTCTTTTCTTTTGTTCCTCTTTCCCACTCCCGCACTTGGGAGCGGGGCGAGGGGCCCCCCGCGCTCCGCACCCACTTGGGAGCCGACTTTCCCCCCGCCTCGAGCCGCCTCCTCGCGGCCGGCTGTGGCGGGGGAGAGGCGCCCCCCGGCTCGGCGGGGACAGGAGGCGCGTCTCCCTTTCCCCCCTCGCGCGCTCGCTCTCTCTTAACTTTCATCTGCGCCCCGCTGGGGGCCGGGGGGTCCCAGCCCGCCCCGGCCCCGTCGCCCTGCGGCTCCCCAGGGGAGGGCAGAGCCCGCCGCGCCTTACCCCCCCAAATTTCTCTCTCTTTTTCTCCGGCTTTCGAGTAGTCCCGACAAATATGGTCCAGGGCTGCGGGCACAAGTGAGCATGCGCCCGTGGAGTCAGGGCTGGGGAAAGGGGAAGCTGCCGCCGCCGCCGCCGCCGGGGTGTCTCATTCTTCCTCCCCTCGCTCGAGCTGCCGCTGCGCCGGAGCCGCTGGGAAGCAGCAGCCGCAGCAGCAGCAATCATCCCTGTTACCAAAAATACAGCCGCAAACAGCTACATCTTACATGCATCCTCTCCCCTGATTTCAAGCCAACGTTGGGAGAATAATAAGGAGAAATATGCAGCAGCCTCCTCCTATTTTTAGCCCCTTTTCTTTTCTTTTGTTTGGGTTTTTTGTTGGGGTTTTTTTTGCAACATTACTTTTCCTTCTAAAGGCGGGCGCTGGGCTGATCCTAACTAATCAGTCGCGTTCATCAAGAGTGGAGAAAGATTTTCTAGACAATAGGTCCCTCCTCCCCACCCCCACCCGCCAAAAAAATCTCTGGTAGCGTTAGGGAAGAGAGGGTCCAGGTACATGGCAATAATGAAAGTGCTGATTTTGCAAACTGCTCTGCGCAAGTAGACCTTTGTGCCCGCCAGTTAGGCTTCACCCCTGGATAAGAGACTGACTCCAGTGCAGGGCCTCCTGGGTTGGTATTGTGTGGAAAATGCTGCTCAGGCAACACCAAGTTTCCTCATGGAGATGTTTCACTTGAGATCTAGTCCGCTTATGAATTAAAAGTAGCTTTGGGTATGATGGCACCTGCCAAAACTCACCCTTGCCAATTTTCATAGCTTCACAATTACAGTGTCCTATCTTCTATTAATATGTTTTTCTCCTTTCCTCGATGTACAACCTCCCCCCGCCCCCCCCCCCCAAAAAAAAAGCTGAGGTGAAGTTCCCTATTCTTTCACTGACATCTGCGGGTCCTGCACCCATGTGAAGTCCCACTTTGAGGATGCAGTTTGCTCGGGGGTTGCATACAGCCTACTTATAGAGCAGTGATCCTCAACCAGGGTGCCATAGCACCATGGGGTGCTATGAGATCCTTGTGAGGGTGTCACGAGTTTGAGGGGGTACAAGTGCTCACTCACTCCTCGTGGTCCCCACATCCCAGGCCTCTGTGTGAGGAGGCCTCCTCACACAGAGGTCTGGGAAAAAAAACACTTCTGTAGAAGAAGATAATGAAACAGATTGTACATTAAGAGCTCGCAAACCTGGACTGTAAACACATTGAAAAAGGAGGGGAAAAATCTCAATCCAAAGAGTCTTAACAATAAATAGAATTTTTTTTTGACACCAGAATGAATTTTTAAATTCCCATTAAGGCTGAAGTAATATGCCCAGATTTCAACTTTCAATATTTTTCAGTTCAAGATTTTATAGCTTGTTCATATACATACATATACAATCCATCAGAATTTGCACCCAGTATTTTTTTTAGCTGGCCCTGTTGTTGATTCACACACAACATTTTCATTTTCTTTGTATTTTCTCATAGAGAACAATTACAGCATCAGGCCCAAATGACTATAATTCATTATGAACATGAATATTCTACATGCCTGAGATACATCAACACTAAATATTCAAAACATTGACAAGGAAACTCTTACACAAAGGTCAAGGATGGTTGTTTAAGGACCAGGCACATAAACCCCTTGGTTATAGTACCTGGTGTCCATAATAAGTATTCCAGTGGCCCAGGCACAGGATTCAATTGCATTTGGCACTATACCCATCCATAGGAAGATGGGTCTCAGCTGAGAGGGGGGGATCTGACAGTCTTGATTCCCATTCAGCAGGATATTTATTTAGCAACGTCCACCATTTGGGACTATTCACATGTTTTAAAACATGCACCTGCTCAAGTGCCTTGGAAAAGGCCCATCTTGCATATACTTAGGCATGTGTTTAACTTTACTACCTTGAGTAATTTCATTGATTTCAGGTGTTTGCAGGATGGGGCCTACATGTATCACATAAAAACATGTGGTCTTGGTTAACATTTCTTAAAGCTGTTCAGCTGAAATATTTTCTACAGGCAGCAGGTTCCTTCAGTAAATGTGCATTAAATGAAGAATAATTTGGCATCCCCTCTCTGCCACTGTGTGACACAGGATACTAGGCAAGATAAACCTATGGTCAGACCCAGTAAATGGTAGTTCTTACATTAATTACAGAAAACAATATTAGCCTTACCATGATCATTATATATAAATAATAACAAGTGTATTAGAGAGCTGAACTAAAAAGCAGTCGAGGAGAAAAATTCTTACTTTCAAACACTGAAGTACAAATAGAGGAAATTTAGAAATATAAAATGTTCACAAAGACTGGACACCCATGAGTTGAAATTTCTGGGTCTGGGTGTTCTGAAATCATCTCTACTGAAGTATAGCTAAAAACTAAATTTTTCTCTAATATCATTACATTAGCTTAGTTCTACAGAAGATCTCATTCTCCTAACACAGATACGCCTATAATATGTAAATCAGCATTTCAGTTTTTTCTCAGTCATTTATTTCTCTATACTACTGGCTTTGCTTGCATGTCAGATCATAATGGTGAATTTTCAGTAAGTTGTGTAAAGACTACATACAATGAGGTACACATTTTATTTATGTTTGAAATATTCTGTTTCTTTTCTTCCAAAGATCGAAAACAGAAAAATTCAGTTAAATATTTAAGAATTCTTGGTACATTGTAATCCACTCCCATCCACCCAGTGCTAGTATAAAATATAATTAGACTGCTTTTTAAACATGTGCTGGGTCATCCTTAAATATTTCCAAAAACTATTAGCAGTAGTAATCAGGGAGCTATACACATGATGATGATCATGACAATTATTATTATTTTTGTTATGATAAAGAACTACACTCAGGGCCAAATTCTACTTCAAATGCTTATGTAGCTCCAGTTTAAGTCAGTAGAAGTCATGAAAGTACGTCCACAAACCTAGCTCCTATTTAATTCAGTAAAAGTTATAAAACTGCATCCATACCAAAAAACTAAAAGATGAAACCCCAGTTTTAAAAAGTTGAAAAAAATCCAAAGGATAGAATTTTAAATATTTCAATAGAATTCAAAATTCAATAGAATTAAAAACAAGTATTTAAACTTGGTCCTAAGCATTGCATCACAGAAAATACGTGGATCAGTAGTTTCTAATAGATAGCTGTCTGATCAAGGAAAATGACTCCGGGAGATTAATACAGGTTCTCCTTCCCTCCTTGGTTCCATCTTTTCCCCCTAAATGTATTTGGGCAACTCAACAAACTTCAATTAATGAAATAAGGGGTTGATAATAAATAGCTAGTAAAAATAATTTACCTTTATTTACATGTTCTTTTTATATGCGTTTGTTTGATTACCATCTTATACAGCCCGTACATTCCATCTGTACTTGGAATACAGTTCTGAACACTTATTTCCCAAATGTAAGCATGGCATTAAGTGTGATTTTGGCAGTATTCTTAATGACAGTATTTAGAATAGCTAAATTTGGTTTCCCTGTGAATATTTTTTATGGTATTTGAATAGGTGTTTGTGTTCATATTGCAGGCAGATACCAATTATTTTCCTCAGGAGTCTATGTATGAACTTATATACATGCAGCTTACAGCTCCTAAAATTTATGTTAAATACCATTCGAGATAGTGAGAGGAAGGAAGCTGTATTATGGATGCAGCCTGTATATTGGATTTATGTCATAATGTTATGGCTGCTGGACAGATATCTAAAGATAAACTGAAAAAGACAACTGCGACCTAATTTTTCAAAAGTAATATTGGATTTAGAGTGCTTCAATTTTTGTACACCCAACTTAAGACATCTTAAAGCAGATCAGATTTTCAGAAAGTGCTGTGTACTTGCCTTCTAACATCTAGTGCTCATACAAACCTGCCGCGTTTCCTCTCAGCGAGCATCAGTGATCTGCCCACGTGGCCACTCTCAGAACTGGAGGGTGAGGGCAAAAGGTGCCAAGTAAAAGTGATTAGGGATTCTGTCACTAGCAGAAATCATTAACTCACCCAGAGGAGCCAATCTTCACTTCACCAAAAGAAGGCTTGGAGCAAGGCAAACAGGCAAAGGTTTGGGGAAGCAAAAGCATGTCCTGGGCAGAATGGAGCATTCCAAAATACCTCATTCTCTCAAAAAAAAAATATTGCCCCCATTCTTTCCTAGCAAAACCTCAAATCTTGTCATTTTCTTCAAAAAAAGTAAACAAGTAAACAAGTAAACTGAAACAAGCAAAAACACCACAGTGTATCTGCTCTTTTTCATGGGATCTTGCTGCTGCCACCACACTTGTTTTTGCTGCTGTCATAGACACCAGGATCCCCTGGACCTGAGGCAGATAAGAACATATTCCCTTCATTCAGAATAAAAAGTAGAACCTATAGGGAAGGGGGAGCACTAGTGTTGGAAGGAGGTGCTGGAATTTGCTGGGTTCAGGATAATTAATTAAGGTGAGCTATAAGGGTTGTTGTAAGCACTATTGATTGGAATGAAGGTATCTCCAAAGACATAAAAAGGGGGAAGGAGACACAAAGGCCCCATCTCTCAGGAATCTGATTGAGGTATTATTCCAGTCACAGTATCCATGTCTACATGAGATGCTGACTGCATACTGAGCTACTGCACAGTCAGTGTCTTGTGTAGACGCAGCCAGTGAGGCATCACGAAAAAGTTGTTTTTTGACGCTACTGTGCAGTAACTCCAGTTAACTCTGGTAGCTCCAGTTAGTTTAAACAAGTACTAAACAAGTACTAAATGTCTGCGCAGTAACTGGAGTAACATGGTTTTTTTGTGATGCCTTACTGGCTACAAGATGCTGACTGCACAGTAGCTCATTACGTGGTCAGTGTCTCATATAGATATGGACGCTATGCCTGGAATAAGTACCTCAATCAGATTCCTGAGAGATGGGGACTTTGTTTCTCTTTCCCCATTTTTATGTCCTTGGAGACATGGACACACGTGTTTAAACAAGTACTAAATGACTGCGCAGTAACTGGAGTTACTGTGCAGTAGCATTGCCAAATGGCTTTTTTGTGACGCTGACTGTGCAGTAGCTCATTACTAGTCATAATAGTGTCACGTCATGCTTCCTGCCATGCAACACTACTGCACAGATGAGCTACTGCACAGTCGGTGTCTCATGTAAACACAACCAGTGAAGTGTCTTCCAGTCTTCCACCTGACTTAAAGCAAGGGAAAGAGGAACTGAGTGCTGGCCTCTCTAGCTAATCAGAACCCTAGAAAATTCCTCCAATAATATGACACACAAAAAAGTAGAAATCTTGGTTCCAAAATGATACCCTTTATTAGACCAACTGGGAAATCGCAAGAAAACTGTCCTTTCCTGCAAGCTTTCGGGATCAAAGTCCCATCATCAGGCTCTGGGAAAAGTATAGATGGTACAAGGTGGTAAAAAATCCCCATAGGTAGGATATAAACTTCATTTTTGCACAAAGGGAGATGAAGATGGAAGGCTGTCCCTCTGGGTCCAATAACAGGAGTTTTTTAACGCATGTCAGAGCTTCTCCTACCCTGCTGAGAAGTGGCTTTCACATAGCTCAGCCTATAAAACATTAGGCCTAGAGAACAATTGGCTCAATGGAAGAGTTTGTCATTCCGATTCCAAAGAGCAATACCTCTCCCCAGCTTGATGGGCCCTAACAAATTAAAATAGAAGGGATAATCTAGCAAGTTACCTGGGAAAGGACCATGGAACAGAAGAATTATAAAGGTACATTCTGAGAGAAATAGAGCCAGCTCTCAAGGACAATGACTAAGAAAATGGAACAGCAGTGTGGGAATGTGGCCACTAGAAATTAGGGACCTAGAACAGAGTAGGATCATGGGCCAAAAGAAAAATGAAATCCGCAGTCTGGTTACATAGCATGGAGCACGGGAAAAGGTTTAACTAGTAGGGGGAGATGAGAAAGCCAGGCAGACTTAAATAAGTAATGATCTGGAAGTGGAGTTGGAAGAAAGAGTTGTCATCCTACAGTAAGGGAAAAAGGGTAGGTGGGATTGGAATCAGACTGAGCAGAATGACTGCAGGGTTTGAAATATAGGAGTTGGGAGGCAGGCCTAGAGAACTGGGTGAGGAAAGAAAAGGTATCATCATGAGGCATCACAGTAACAGACAGTGTTCTCAAGTAAGAGCCACTGAATTACCAGTATTAAGGGTTCTAGCCTTCAGTCCTTGTTAGCAAACACTCCCATTAGTGGTTGTGACAAATGTGAAGGTGCTTTATATTATCAACCTTTAAGCAGTGAATCTGTCACTAGCATTGTGTTCCTGAACCACACATGGAAACAGATTTATATTTTGGGGGGGGCGGAAATGTTTGTGTTTCAGGTCAAATTAGCCAAATCAGTTCCGAATCCTTTCGACTGAGCAACACTCAATTAATCCAACACCATATGTGGCGCTGCTACCAGCCAGTATCCTCCACCCCAGACTTTCAGCTCAGGGCTTTGATACTCCCAAATCCATTGGTGGGCATCCTACATACAGGCCCAAGCCTGAAGGCTTGTTGTTCACATTCCCTGGAGTCTCACTTGCCCTTAGCCAACGGCCACAGGAGCAAGCTAGGGAGGAGTCCCCCGTTTCCATAAAGTAGGCATGTAGCTGAGATCCTCCCACTGGAAGCTGGCAGGTGAGAAGCTAATTACAGGACTATCATAGGGTGTCCTGTCCACAGTGCATTGGACAGGGGTGCAACCTCAATTACACAATGCTATTTGAATCTGTATCAGTCTTTATCTTAGCCCACAACAGGCCAAGAAACAGTTCACCTGCAGTGACTTCATGGCTAGACCTAGATATAGAGCAAGAAGGCCCTTGCACTTAAGGGTTGTCAACAGACAATGGCAGAGCAAGTAACCTTAATGGCTCTTTGTTGCTTTCCAATGAGAGAAACCCACACACACATAGAAATTAACTTACTGGAAACATGCAAGTTGGTTCTGTTCTGTTCTTGTAACTTTAGAGGAAAATCTACTAATTTGCTTTGTTCATGAGGTGTATGATAAGATGGGGTATATAAGTATGTAGCCTGTTTTTTAAAATGCTTTCTTTTTCTAGTGCTTTGTTCCAAGTAGTAAATAAATATACTGGGCATTTCCAGATGGGCACGTACATGCGTTTCCCCAGGGAAAAATAGCAGTGGCACATAGCTGCGCTGCTGCTACTTGTCCCCAAGGAATGCCCCTGCACGCGCAGTCTGGCACACGGCAAATTACCCTGGGTGGGGTAGAGGAGGCTGGGGCCAGCACTTGGGCTGTCCCCAGCAGCCTTACCTGGGGGTGTGAGGGTCTCTGGGGCTCCAGCAGCAGAAATCTGGGTGCACAGAGCCTGGTCGGCAGCCAGATAGTGGCTCTGGCTGGTCAGGCTCTTGTTTTGGGCAGGACATGCTGCTACCACATGTTCCACCCTGCTCTTTTCTGGTGCAGGTTTTTTTGACACTGGGAACTCCCGTGTCAAAAAACTCCACTGTGCTGCAAATTAGCCGTGCAGCGGACAGCTGCATGTGTAGCATGTACCGTTAGTGGCACCACACGTGTGCACAAACCACACATGTGCACTTGTTGGGACATGCCCACTTTGTTTTAAGAAAGCAATTGATTGCTATATCCCTGGGTGCTCTGATAGGGAAGAAAGTACTTGGGATTGGGTTAGACCTAAAGAAAAACGAACGTTTGGTATACATGGGATAGTTTACACAGGTCTTGGTCTAAGAGTGGATCTTTCAATCCAAGATGGCGAGGGGTAAGCAGCTGAGGGTATTCTTAGAAGATTAAGGGGTAATCTCAAAATATAGGTAAGAAGTTAGATATCAGGTGACTATGATAAAGTTTAATAAAAATGTACTGGTAGAAGTCTTGCCTCAGTAAACAGTTTAGAATGGGATCACAAACAATATCTACAGGAACTGTGAAAATAATTTTAATGAAACATAAAGACAAAATATATTATATTAGCTATTAAACCCAAAAACCAATAAAGAAGAACGGGAAGCACTTCCCTTTCTTGTCAACATTTTTCGAATGATGTCATGTCACATGCATACACAGAAATAGCATTCTACTACTTCCACATGCAATAAACAAAGGACACTAATGGGGTTTCCCCTGCCTCTCTTACACAGGCATTTGACAATGGATGAAAGTCATGGCCCATTACAACCAAGCCTGAGTAATCGGGCTTTATGCAGAAAATGCTAGAAATCCTTTGAGCTGAAATAGTGGCCACTGCTTCTCTGTGCCCATTACTGCAGTGGAAGTGGTTAGAAATTTTGGCTGCCTGTGAAGTAATGGGGATTTTCAATCAGGACCTTTAGTGATAAGGAGGCCACAAGCTGACCTGCCACAGTAGGATGTAATTTGGCCAACATTTTATCCATTGCACACAATCTAATAAATAGAATAGTATAAAATAGAATACTATAAAAAACTAGTAAGATTAAATGATAGAAGTAATTCACCTATATGGTCTAAGAATATTTGTTTTGCAGCAGTACTCAGGGCAAATGCAGTCTATGGCTTCCAAAACCAAAGGAGCCTTAGAGATATGATACTACTGTTTTCCATGGGAATCTGGATAGGGACGTCCAAGTATCAATATGCATGTAATAGTCTGTTCTGTTCTGTTGTGTTACTTTACATTGACAGTTTATCAAAGATGGTTTTATTTCAATACCGAGTGATAAAAGAACTGATACATGCTAAAGGTACAAAAGGTACCGAATTCTTGAAAATATACCTTTTGTTAAAAGCAGTTCATTTTCATATGCTTTGCAGGAAACTTTACTAAAATTCTGCATCAGAGACTCCTGGTTTTTGACTTAGCCATGTGCTATGTTCTTTTGCAAACTGAAAATTCTGTGGCAGTTTTCAAGTACATTGAAAATGAAGATTTTATTTAATATAAAAATAAAGAATATAATTATGCAATTTGATTACATACATATACTTTGTTTTACTCTATCACCACATTTTTAACCTTCCTTAGCCATCTAAACTGATAACCCATAAGTACTGTAGGTGGAGACTGGCAAATGATCTGGGAATAGCCAGGGATTTAGGTGCCTTGGAAACATAAATGGGTATGTCTACATGTGATGCTACGTTGCCATAGCAACACACTACAGCGACGTAGCTTCCACAGGCAAAACCCATGATGCTACAGCTATGTCGCCATAGCAACATGCTCCCCTATTATAGTGCATTGCTACGGCGACATAGTGCCTAAAAATAACTGTGTGCAGTATGCATGGCTCAGTTCCAGCTGTTACTGCATCATCTTTTATTACTTCCAAAAGGAAGTGCCTTAGTGGCACGTGTAGACATGCACAATCAGGGTTTGCATCTTTGGTGCACAATTGGTACCAAAGGCCTTTACATAAAACATATTTCCTTCCTTTTCTGTTCTGGCCAGGAGCAGAAGTAATCTAAGATTTTGATGGGGAGTTCAATGTCCTGAGAGCACCATTCATGTGCTTAACTTTTCTGACAAGGCTGATCTCACGAACTTGTGTTAAGGATGAATATAGTATAGGATAGGACCTTAGTTTCCAATTCAGCGGGCACATCTACACATGCATTTGGTCCAAGATCACTTTACTTGCAAGTAAACTACTCAGGAATAAACAATCCCAGGCAGGCATCTACACATGCAATGACTAGGGAGCAGATTTGCTGCTCTTAGCACCAAACTACCTGCAGCCCTGCAATGGGCCCCTGCCGCCACCAAGAATAGCTCTAAGCTCCGGCTGCAGCTGCCAGCAGTCAGCAGCCCTTTTGAAAAGCCAGCCCCACGCTCCACTCCTTGGCCAGCCACTTCCCTGGCCAGGGGCAGTACACAGCAGCAGTCCCCTCACCAACTCTGCTTTCCTGCACCATAGCTAATGCATGCTGTGCCCCTGGCAGTGACAACCAGGGCCTGGGCTCCTGGTGGCCACTGTGCTGGTCTTCCCAGCCTGCCACACCAACCACCAGCTGGCTTATGGCCATCTAGCCTCGCCCAGCTCTGGCTGTTCCCCTGCAGGAGTGGACACTACGGTGAGCCCAGCAGGCGGCGGTCTTGCCCAGAGGCAATGATGGCTGGTGGCCCCCAGCATGGGTGCCTCCCCCCACCAGAAGCTGGTGTCCAGGGCCAGCAAGGCCAGTATTCTGTCCTGGCTTCACTGCAAACAGCTCTGGCTCCAAGCACTGTGAAGCTGGGGCAAGCAGCAGGCTTGGGGCCAGGCAGGGGGGCTGGGTGGCAGAGCACCCAGGGCGGGGACCAGACCAGGGGCTCCTGGCTGCTGGAGGTGGCACAGGACCTCCTCCTAGGCCCATGGCGGGGGAGGGTGGGGGGAGGCATGCTGTTGGGCAGCAGGCAGCTGCCAGGGGGTAGGCAGAGATAGGGTCAGAGACCATGCAGGAGGTAGCAAAAAGGTGACTGCTAGAGCCAGGAAGGTGTCCAGCACCTGGCGGTCATCATCTGTGGCCTGCGCTGCCCAGACCAGGATCATGTTCTGCTCTTGCAGTGCCTCCAGCTGTTCACACTCCAGGTCCAGGAGCTCTGCCCAGAACTCTGAGTCTGCCCAATGCCACACCTCCTCATGGGCGACATCTTCCACCCACCAGGCCCATGAGTCCTCCAGCCAGTCCTCTGATGCAGTTATCAGCCACTCCAGGAGGACAGGGCAGTCCTGGGTCCGACTTCGGCGGAGCCAGCGCATCTGCAGGGCCCTGGCTGAGGGTGGTGGTGACCAGAGCCTGCATCCCAGCTACCAAGTGTGGCCTCTCCCCTGTATGCAGCTGCAGGACCTGCAGAACCCTATCCCTGCTTGCTCCTCTGGGGCAGGCAGGCTGCTGGGTGCTGTCTGCGGGCAGCCTGCCACCCCTGCGCTCTTCCCAGGGCGGGACAGGCCAAGATCCTGGCAGTATTCCCCATTCTCCTCCTGCAGGCCAGTAAATCTCCTCTGTGGCCGCCCAGCCCACAGAGCCCAGGCTTGGGGTCCACAGGCTCCCAGATGACTGAGATGAGGAGCTGCCTGTGCCCCTGCCCTCCCTGCAGGGGGCCTCTCCAGGGAGGCATCCCAGAGCCAGCCCCCACCTGCATTGGTGCTCTACCCCAAGCATGCCTCTGCTCTGTGTCCCAAGCTTTGCATGAGGAGCTGCTTATGTGGACCAAGGGGTACCTGATCCACTACACCCTACTGCTGCTGATCCCCATGGTGCCCTGGTAGCACCTGCATACCTGGCATGGGACCCTGAGCTTTGACAGTGTATGAGGCAAACCTGGACTGTTCCACAACCTCTGAAACTTCCTGGAGGTCTACCTCTGGCAGAGCTACATGTGTCTGCCTCCTGCTAGCATTGATGCATTCCTTGGTGTGTGAAGGTCTGGGCCTATGTAGCTGCAGGGGCACAGGCTGCTCAGTCAAGTTTTGCACTGTCTTCTGCCTCCCTGTGTGCTGTTGGGGGGAACCTAGGGTCAGGGAAGTGCTGCCAGGCCAGGCCGGGAGGGGAGGCAGGGGCAGGAGCCAGTGGCAGGGGCAGGTGTGGGGCCAGGCGTGGTGTGCAACGAGCTGGCACTGGTGGCAGCCAGCAGTATCATGGCTGCCCATGCCTCATGGATAGGTCTAGAGCTGCAGAGCTATCAAGACAGGTGCTGGCCCGGGATCCCTGAGCTTCTGATGGAGACTGCAGCTGGGGAGCTTAGCATGACAGCATGCTGAACACCCAAGGGGTTCTCCCCCAGTGATGTGTTACCATGGGTGCCAGGATGGGGCAGGAACTTGGGCAGGCTGCCCATGCTGCTGTACACAGCAAGGCTGTGGGCTGGGTCCTGGGGCATGAGGATCTCCATCACTTGCTGCATAAAGGGCATGGACTTGCAGGCACTCCCGGACTGATGATTGTGGTCAGTCATGGTGATACACTGTGCCTGCAAGGCCTTGATCTTTGTGCAGCTCTGCCACACCAACTGATTGTGCTTGCTCTCCTGCATCCAATCTGACAGCCCCTCATAGACATGGGCGTTGGGGCATCCACCCCCCGTGAACTGGTGCTGCACCTCTGCCACGCCTCACAGCACCATGAGGTCGCCAGTCTCCTCCTGTGACTAGCTGTGGCTTTGGATGGTGGGCATGGCCATGACCATGGATGTCAGCAAGGAGGATGCCATCAGGGATCCCACACCAGCTCTCTGGGCCTCTGCACAGCTGTCCCTGTGCTTCTGGGCCTGGGCAGGTGCCTACAACATCCAGTGCAGGGGCATGACACAGGCAATACCTACAGCACCTGTAGGCTCCAGGTAGGCTGCTGGGGTTGGGCTGCGGGCAGGTGGAGCTGGCCCTGCTGGCCAGAAGCTCCCTGCAGCTGGGCCTGCAGGCTGCAAGCCCTGTCAGGAGGCTGCAGCATCCTGAAGGCCTGGACAGCATAGGCCTGGCAGCCGCACAGCACTGTGGTGCCAGGCAGGATGCTGAGGTGCAGGCAAGCTGTGGCCTGCCCAGGGGAACACAGGGCCTGGAGTGGCCTCTGGCTGCCTGCTAGTATGCCCCAGGGCTCAAAATGCCTGCAGGCTTTTAAGGGCTTGAGGCAGGGGCTTCCACAGAGGCAGCCCAGCCTTGGGGCAGGAGAGGGTCCCAGGCCTGGGGCGAACCTCAAGCTGGCCCCCCAGTGGCAGGGCTGAACCTGGGGCAAATTTGCTCCCAGGTCATGTCTACATGTGTGTAACTATGTAGTAACTGCACTAGGCTAACCTAGGCTACTGTACAGTTAAGTGTCTCGTGTAAATGCACCCAATAACCATTGACACAAATCAGTCTCTCCATAGGGGCAATGTTTTGTTCCTACCCTTGAGACTTCGGCCTTCATAAGTATAAAAATGAGGTTACTCCAACATCGATCCAAGGAAGAAGTAGTGTGTACTAAATGTGTCTGAGTGAGGAAGAACAGTTTAAAACTATAGTGGTTTCAAATACATAAAAATGGTTCAATCTTTTTTTGTTCCAAGTTACAGGAAAAGGTTTGGTCCCCTCTATAGACTTTAAGCAACATTTCAGCCTGGATCAAATAATTAAGTTAGATAAGCTCCCATAAAAATAAATTGACCCACATCTATAATGCCAGGATGACACTATAATAAAATTGTATTTCTTATATAAATTTCCCCAAAATGAAGAGTGTCTATATAAATGTGTTTACACTAAAAATCCATATAACACGAGGTCTGTAATATGGATCTCTGAAATTTGGGAGTTTACAGTCAGCCAGAGAATAGACTTTTTGGCTGTTCTGGTATACTGCCAAGCTGTAGAAAAATGGAACTTCAGTTCTAAATATCATGATCTACATTTGCTTAGGAAACCCCCCTGAAAAGGCACATGGCTTGACTAAAAGCTGCTGTGTACAATAATGAGAATTAAGTCTGAGTCAAATTAGGATCTCATATTGTTTCTTAAAATAAAATGTAATATTGCTTAATGCTATGTACATTATTCCAACATATCAGCTTAGCTCTAGTGAACACTCTTGCATGTATCTGGAAAGCTGCAGTTGCAGACACAAACAGAATGGAAACCATTACATGAACTTATTGCACTTGCTGTCTTTTCTACTGTAATAGTTCATAATATATCAGCACACACACACTGAAAAAGGCCCATATGTGCATATGTATTCACAGACAAGTTCAGTGTTTAGTCAAAACTTGAACTAGATCTAATAGATGCACTTGGAACTCTACTTTCTCTCCTGTTTGCCTTTTACAGTCTGCAGGTGTCCTTAATTAAATGCTAGTTGTCATTCTACACTACACAGTTCAGGCCCCTGCAATGCTAAAAGCCAGATCCTGTCAAATGGTAGCAATGCAGATTCAGTACATCAAAATAGGCAGCAACTGACTGTACCATGGAGGTTGGGCCTCAAACTAATATGACCTACATAAACATTATGTTCTTCTTTAGATAGACCCTGAAGAAATTTATGTCACATGTTCTCAGAAGCTAACCTACAAATGTTCATAATTCAGTCAAAACAGAATGAATTTCCCCCAAAGTGGCCATGAGCCGCAGATGAATATTACCATGCCAGTTTCTACTCTGAAACTTCAGCCATATTGACTACAGTGGTGTGTTCTAGGTTATTTTTTCATATGGCAATTTTTTTTTTTAAATGGAAAGAGTGTGTTTTATTCCTCTTCTTCTCCTCAAAGATAAAAAGAAATCGATTTTGGCAGAAGCTAAGCCTGGAACAATTCAGCTTTAAAATTAAGTATTTTAGCAAGTTATGAGTACCTGAAAATTAAAATGAAAATCTATGTAACATTATTGCACTTGCTGCTTGTTATAATACAGTGTTTATAATACATTGGCATATGCTTGGGGGTGGTCAGTGGCAATGACACTGGGATTCCTTGAAAAGTTTGCAGAATTTGGTTCGCTAGGAGGATCATTAGTTTCCCTGCTGTGGACCAGGTACTGATGGTTGGCACAGTATGAACGCTGATCCATTGCCAACCATATGCTTATTGGAACAGACAGATTTGTACAGATCTGTTTGCCTTTTTTATGCTGTACTTGTTGTACCCCTTTATATTTTTCCTTGTTTTTAAGGGGCAGAGAAGTGGGGGGCAAATTGATGCCCCTGTGGTGAGGAAGGGAGTGGGGCCGGGGCTGGGGCTAGAGTTGCAAATCTGGGGCAGAGCACAGGATTAAGCTGCAACCAGCTCATCCAGGGGAGCTTGGAGGTGGTGGCAGCTGCTGCTGGTGCACACACTCCGGGAGAACATGGGGGCATGTGCCCCTGGATCTGCGCGCGGAGTGAGGGCAGGCTGGCCCAGTGGTGGGGGAGGGAGTGGGACAGGGGCAGGGGCTACCCAGCTGGGGTGTGGCACAGGACTGAGCTGCATGGGAAGCAGCTTCTGCAGCTACTCATACCCCTAGGACGGCACGGGGGCGTGTGCCCCCAGATCTGCATAGGGGAGGGCAGGCTGCCACTGCGGGTTGGGGCTGGTGCTGGGCTGTTCCTGGCGGAGCCTTGGCCATGCTGTGCTCAGGGCGGGCAGCAGCAGCACTAGGAGGTGGGGTTGGAGGGGCTACAGCAAATTCTAGTATTGTTGAAGCTCCCCCATTGCCCTCTCCCAGTGACACCGCCATCTGCCCTAAATGCAGCCTGGCCCAGCCCCTACCAGGATGACCCCAGCACAGATCTAGCCCACAGAAGCAGCCTGCCCTGCCCTGTGCACATGCCCACCCCTCCCCCCGCCCTCCTCGTGTGCGAGCAATGGTGGGAGCCACCACCCCCCTTCCTCCAGATTAGCTGCTCACAGCTCTGTTCCATGCTCTGCCCTGGCTCCCGCCACTGTGCGCACACCCAGGAGGGCATGTGGGGTATGTGCCCCCAGATCTACGTGCAGGGAAGGGCGGGATGCAGCTGCAGGCTGGGGCTGGGCTGCTTATGGTGGGCCACCAGGAAGAGACCATTGGAGCCCCAGATACAGCCTGCAGTGGCAGACCACCCTACCCTGCACAGATCCAGGGGCACATGCCCCCGTACTGTCTCAGGGTGCATGCAGTGGCAGAAGCCATCCCCTTCACAGCATACTCTAGTGTCCTGCCTTGGCTGGGCAGCCTCTGCCCCAAACCCATTCTTTCCCCTACCGCTGGGGCCTTGATTTCACCCCCCCCAGCACCTTCCCTCGCAACACACTTACCAGCTAGACCCTGCTGCTCTCCTGGCCACCTGCATGCTGCTCTACAGTTGTGTGCATGCACGTGGCATTTACTGCCCACATTAGGTCTGCATACTCCCTAGGACCTTTTTAAGTATCCTTAGGAGTACATGTACCCCCAGTTAAAAAACACTGATTTTGGCAATGCCCATTTTCAACATTTTAAGTCTGACTCAGAAGGCAACCTTAAATAAGCCTCAGTTACTTCTTGACCACAGTTTGAGAGAGTAGCTTCATTTCAGTCTCTGAAGTCTCTGGTTAAAATAAAATGTAATACTGCAATCACCAACAGGAGTGCCAATATGTGTAGTGGAGTTTTCTCTGACATGGCCTAGAGTGGTTATCATTACAACTGAATATCTCTACTGTTAGTAGATAGGACCTGATAACACCATAAATCCTTATAATTAGCATAGTAAATAACTGTAATATATTAGATGCATTAAGGAAAATCACTTGTGCTGATTTTCTAAAATAAGGGCAAATTCTATAAAAATGAAAGGCTTTCTGGTCCTAAGCAAATTGCCTGGATAATCTTGTTGTTCTGTTCACTATAAATTTGTGTGAATTGGCAGCACTTTAGTGGTCATGCACACTGTCAAGGTGGGAGGGTAAATTAAAAAAATCAGATGATAAAATGTAATTTAGGGTAACTATTCAAGCATATCTCAGTGAATGAGAAACTCCTATTAAAGTCAATGGAACTAAATTGAAAGCCAAGGACATTAACTCACACTGGCCACATCTACACGTGTGCTTTACTGCAGAGTAGATTAATTAGCTTTGGAATAAAGCATCACCATCTACACATGCAATGCTATTAGGCTGCAGTAAACTAATTAACACCACTGTAAAAGAACACTTTCAGGTACAGTGTTATGGAGGAGTAATTAGCTGCAATTAAACATACGTGTAGACACTGACCACTGGCATAAATTGCCACCGGTCAACCCAGGCAGCAGGGCATGTGTAGACTCCTGCCTACTGCCTAGCCACATGGCTCCACACTTTCAGGAACCTATTGCCCCTGGCAGCCAGCCCCAATGCCGCCCGACACTACCACCTGGTGTAAACTGCTCTGCCCTGGCTCAATGCTGCTGTCCCAGGAGTATGTGTAGATGCTGATGTGGAGCCAAGTGACTCAGCCCAGCAATGGCAGTGTACCATCTCCCATCCTGCTCTCCCTTTACTCCCAGTCTCTTTGTGGAAGCCCGGATGACCTGCCATGGAACTTTAGGGCTCCACAAGGCACAGTTTGAAAATTACTGCTCTGACATATTCTTTTCCTCCTGTCAGTGCAGGAGGGAAGCTTCAAAAGTAGTGCTGGAGAAGGAGTTGGGTAGTGCTTAACCTGCAACCTGATGGCTAGAGCATAATGCTAGAGGAGGGATGTAGATTCACTCATCTCTGGGTGAGGAGGACATAGAAGCTGGATATTGTGTTTTCTGGGCAGGTGCCCTAACCAATCAGATATTGGGGCTAAATCATGGGAGGAACTCTTCTCTTCCTCCTCCTACAGCACTGAACATCTGCTAGTCTTGGGTTATTGTTGAGTAGAATTTCATGACTTATGCTCACCCAGTGCATCATCAGCTAAGTAAAAAATTCAACTAATGGATTAGTTTACCAGAATGTAACTTGAATTTTACTAATTTACATTTTAGCTACAAGTAGACCTCTGAAAAAGAAATACAAAGCATAGGAAAATGATTCTGCAACAAAACTTTTCAGGTGTAAAAAAGAGAATCCAATTATTCAATCTTTAATGAAACCTCTGACAAAATAAAACCAGAAACTCTGAAGCCAAAAGAATAACAAAGATAAATATAAAGGTAACTATAAATATACACATGTACAAAAGTTTTACTGGAAAGAAAGCTCTTATTCGAGGGTCTTACCAGATATAGATGCTGTCATATTGAAAATAGTTTAAACAGATTTTCACAGTTACGATGTATTCTTTTTAAAAACTAGCTAATATGAATATTTTAACGATATTTTTAGAATTCAGTGAAAGGGGATTTTCAACTTTTTAAACATTTCCTACTAGAAATGGAAGTCAAACAGAATGTCACTGTCAGGGATAAACCTAAATAAATAAAATAAGTCAGTTCAAGCTGAATGGAAAAATTAAGCAGCTGGCATTAAAGCTCAAAAGCAAATCTAATTCTTTCAGATTTGATAATAAGATATCACAAGTCAGGGGTATGATTTTTATTTTTAATACTGGCTGTAGCTCAGCTGTGTTCTTTTAAAAAATACACAGATTCAAAAATAGAAATAGACTTGCTATGAATACAGAATGTGAAGCTGCTTACCAGTGACTAGTGGTTCTCATAAAGGATCTTCTCAGAAAATCTCATACTATTTGGTTAACTTGTTCACTGTCCTGCAGGACACAGAACTATTCAAGAGCATTTAGGTCATTGGGAATGGGGAAGCACATGATTCTTTCATAGACTCCTCCTTTTGACTCCTGATCCTAGCCTTTCAGTTCGGCTCATCAGCTAAGTGGTTGTTTCCAGGCAAATAGAATTCTGAAGAAGAATATGGCATGCACAAAATAATTGCATCCTGACAAAATAGAGCATAGCCTTCTTCCCCCGGCAATCCAAACTTCTGCTGTGCTGGCCAAAAGAATTTGAATCAGTTGGCCTCTGTGCTGCAAGAAAAAAAGGTAATATAGCTTAGATCCAAGATACAGAAAGCCTTGATGGTTTTTTGGACTTAATAAATCACAAGCAGTGAGCAGATCTTGGTGAGACCCCAGCCTCTTTGTCTAGTGATAGCTTAGGGAAAGGAATGAGACCGTATCTTTTATAGTAACATCCACTGTATGAAGATAGGAATAAATAGAGGAAATGGAGTCAATTTAGGGAATGCAGATGGAAGTAGGAACAGATGATTGAAAGCCTGGGAGGAGGTCAAGACGGACAGTTTGGACAAGGAGCTTGTAAAAAGAAGACTAGGGCTGACATAGTAAAAGACTGGAGACAAGGGTGCAGGGAGAGAGAGAACTGAGAATAGATGGGACTAACCAGAGGAGCTGGGTCAGAAGATCTCAAGCTTGGGAGAATGGGAGATGCTATGCCTACTAGAGTACATTTACCTCCAGAGTTCATGTGTTCTCAGTCTTGTATTCCTCTGGTGTCAGTGACTGTCTGAAATTCATTGGCAATGTGGGTTTCTTCCCTTTCAGATATTGGTCCTCATAGTGGTTAAAAAGTTAATACAGCTTTCAGGTCCTGTATTAACTCAAGAAATCTGTGTGGTTGATCTAAAGATTCCAGCCCCAGTGAAGCATGTCCATACAAGTCCATGTCATATGGACTTGTCACATGTCCATACAATATGATAGGATGTTTCATTTTTCAGTTTGCTTTATTTAAAAAAAACAGAAACAATTAAACACACATTAAAGACCTACATTAAACAACTGTGACACAAAAAAGTTAAAATCTGCTCCATTTCTCAAATAGAATTCAGGATTAAAAAAAAGCCAACTCACTGCAGTCTGTTCTTTGTTTTAAACACAAGATCATTCTTCCCCTTCTAGGAAGGTTGTCCACACACAAAACTACATTAAAGAATATTGCTAAAATTGCAAAGTTAAGCATTCAGAAATTAGGATATATCCAAATTAAGTTTGTCTAGGCAGATCCAGTGTTCATGTGCATTATGATACACTCTTTAATTACATAATTATATAGGGCCAGATTCTATTCTATTCACTAGGACTGTAAGTGGACTTAGGTGACTATTTCACCCTGCTCAAGTCCTTGCTGCTGTTTTGAGACTCAGTCTTAGGGGTTATGTATTGTCTTTTACAAAGGAGATGCAGTATCTCAGGAGGACATCTGGCATCCCAATATACTTTTATTTTGGAAAATATTAGACTTGCACAGGTGAAAGGTGTACATAATAACCATATTATTTTCATCTTTCTTCAAATCTCTGAAACAGACCCCTTCCTCATTCAGTGACCAGGATAGACCTGCTTTGGAAGGATCAGGGAAGGATATTTCTGTCTTTAGAATACCTTTTTAATTGGTTGTTGAAACTATGAGGTGAGCGATAAACGAGGTGGAGGATTACAACACGAAATCCAGGTAGTTGAATTATGTTCATAACTGGATTCTGTCCTTGGCTCTGTTAGAGTTCCTGTGTGATACTAGACTTAAATCATACTTTTCATACAAGGTCCCTTTTTTACAGGTTCCTCATTTTATGGCTACCTAGTTAGAGACTCTAGGGTCTGATTTGGAAAAGTACTGACTGCTCATAGCTGAAGTCAACGGGAGATGGGTTTTGAACATAAAATTCAAAGCAATGTTGTCTGTAAAGTAAGTCCATGAAAATGGACACTCTAGAATTAGGAACTGTTTTTAACCTTAATCACTCTGTGCCTCAGTTTTCCAACAGAGTTGTTGGGAACAGTCATTCATGTTTTTGAAGCTTTCAGATGTTTGCTCAGAAGATTTAATGTAGGGATGGGCACATGTGGAAATTAATAATTGTCTTCTAATAATGTAGAGTATGTAAGGCACAATGAAGAGAATGAGAAGAATGAGAAAACGAAATATTGAATAGCTGCTCATTAAATTGGTATATTCTACTTTATGGAGGGACCCATATGAGAGGTGTTTTATGGGGAAAAAGTATGTGATTATGCAACTGAAATGTATATTATATTACAATATAGAAGGCCAAACTAAGTTTGCACAGACAACCTGAATTTCAGCATTGAACTTTGGATTGCTTGGCTTTGAGACATTATTAATACTTTTAACAATACTTTTACCTCTCCATGGACTGCCACCTTGATAGGATGGAGGGGCTTGCTTGTACCGATGACCCTAAGAGCAACACTGTTGGGAGTCTTGTACTCCTGGTAGGGTAACTCATGGTGGTAGGGTCAGAGGTAAGATAACAGGTGAAGAACAGTCCAACGCAACACAAAAACCTCAACAGTGGAGCAGGCGGATGCAGAAGGCATCCTTCTCGATGGCTATGAAGGTGAATGAAGGTTGCAGTCAAAGAGAAATCCCAGTCGTCTTGGATTTCCTTGCCACTGCACACAGGTTTCTCCTCTGCCAAGATCCATGCGGTTGCCAATGCGCAACAGCCTCCTCACATAAAACAAGTCATGTGCGGACTTCTCCCAGTGGATCCAACATCTACCACAATAACCAATACCAAAACCCAAAGTCCTACAGCAATTGATGAGTGGCAATGGGGACAGATGAAGTGATTGCTGGGAGTCCCTAGTCATGGATCCACATATAGGCAGCAGTTCCACAATGGTCATTTTACCCTTGGAATGGGACAGGAGGGTGAACCACCACTATATATATGAATAATGAACCACTACTAAATATATATCATGGAAAAATGTGGATTTTGGGTTACTTCTTTAAATGCAAAAATTGGGGATTTTTTTATCAGAGAAAACCAGGATCTCTGGATATAACATTGATATTGCTGCTGTCATCAAGATCAGATATACAGATGAAGCCTATCGAGGGAGGAGGTTGTATGGCAATATGTTCTTCTGGAAACAGAAACCTGCAAATGACAGGTGAATAGATGTCATTGGTTTTGCCATTAAGAGCTGGATTGCCAGTCGAATGCCCAAATTCCCTACTGACATTAACAAGTGCCTCATGATTGTCTGCCTCTAACTGACCAACAATTTGTTTGCTACTGTCACCAGTGCATATGCTCCCACATTTGATGCCTAGGAAGAATAGAAAGAACAATTTTATGCTGACCTTGATGAAATCCTGACTATCATCCTGAAAGAGGACAACGTTATCCTTCTTGGAGACTTCAGTGCAAGAGTTGGCTGGGACATTAACATGTGGAGAGGCATCATTAGGAAGGAAGGAGTGGGCAAAATCTCTTCCAACAGCTTTCTTTTACTCAGTAAATGTGCAGAGAATTACCTTATCATTACTAACACTATCTTCAGACAATGTGACAGGTACAAAACAACATGGTAACACCCCCCACTTGAAAAAATGGCACCTCCTCAACTATGTCATTGTAACAGCGCATGATTTAAAAGACGTTCATATCATGTGTGTTATAAAAGAAGCCAATGACTGCTAGAATAACCATTATTTAGTGAGGTCCATCATGCCCACGAGGGTTGCACTAAAACACTGAAAGCAACCCAAATCACTCTGAAGACAATACAACATTAAATGCCTTCAGACCACCGGACATCGCAAAGCCATTTAAAGATATTTCAGTAGGAAACAGGCCAATTTTAGGATTGAAAATGATAATACAGGATTGTTGAAAAGGATTGGCAAGCTCTAAGAGAGACCATTCATAAGGCTTTCATAGAATCAGTTGGCTTTATCACCCAACACCATCAGGGCTGGTTTGACGAAAACAATGCTGAGCCCAAAGTCCTTCTCGATCAGAAGAGCAAAGCCTTCTGTGACTGGCAAAACCATCCTACATCCAGTCAGAAGCAGGGAACTCTTCAATGGCTTGAAGCCGAAGCCCAGAGGAAGATTCAAGAAATCAAAAGCAAATGGTGTGAAGAGAAGGTGAAAAAAATGTAACAATTTGCTGACAATCATGACATGCAGAGGTTCTTGAGTGCAATTAAGGCTGTGTACACAACAAGTTCTTGCAGACTCATCTCACTTAGATCTGAAGATGACAGTATACTTCTCAAAGGCAGTGAGTCCATCAAAAACCACTGGAAGGAGCAGAGCACTACCAAAAGTTCCTGAACCAAGAATCGATGGCAACTGACGAAACCATCAAATCCAACCTGCAGCATCCAGTATGGAAAGTACTTGTGAGTAGGGATGTATGAAGCCCAAATCAGGAACAGTGATTCGATTCATTGATTCAGATCACTGTCCCTGATTTGATTCATCTGAATCTGAAGATTTGATTTGATTCGGAGAATCAGTGATTCAGACATAGACACGGCTTTAAAATTTTTTCTATATACTTGAGGTACCAGCATGGCTTGTGAATGCTGCAATGCTGGGGTGGATGGAGCATCCCACAGGAGTGTGGGGGGGCCCTCCACATGCTCGGCGGCAAACCTGGAAGTGGATTGGAAGTACTTCTGGTCCAATTCCAGGTCCATCAGGGAGTGCACTGGGGGCCTTGCCCACGCCCCCCGTGACTCAGCGATCAGCCATGGGGCGACCCTGGGTGCCCCTCCAGACCCAGGAGGCACCAGTTGCTGAGCTGGGGAGGCACGGGGGGGGGTCCCCAGTGTGCTCCCCAGTGGACCTGGAAGTGGACCAGAAGTGATTCTGGTCCACTTCCGGGTCTGCTGCTGAGTGCGCTGGAGAACCCCCTGCACTTCTGTGGGACAGTCCATGTGCCACAGCATCGCGATGTTCATGAGCTGCCTGATACCTAAAGCTGTGTTTATGTCCAAATTTTTCCAAATCTCTCCAAATCAATTCAGAGGGTTCTGATTTGATTCAGAGAAATTAAAGTGTCCTCTGATTCAATTCAGATTCGGAGATTTGGCCTGATTCAGTGGCCGGGCCGAATCTCCGCCAAATTGAATCAAGGACTGAAGCTTCACACAGCCCTACTTGCCAGCCCACCAACCTCTGAAGAAGTCATCCAGGTGATAAGACAGATGAAGAACAACAAAGAGTCTGGCCCTGATGGCATACTAGCATGAATGGTACATGCCCCCGGTGGCTGGGGGGGGCACGGCTGCGCTGGCAGTGGTGGGAGCCCAGCAGTGGTGAGCAAGGAGCTCCTGCAGATGCCACCAGCACTGTCAGCAGCAGCAGGGGTGGCAAGCACCGACCATATGTCGGTGACCACTCACAGACACCACCGGCAGTGCCGGCAGCAGGATGGCAAGCAGTGACTGCCTGCAGGCACCGCTGACAGTGTGTGAAGCTGTGAAGCTTGAGTGACCTTTTTGCAGGGGGTGCACGTGCACCCACGTACACCCCCTACACTTCACCCCTGCATACTAGTGAGCTGTTCAACATGGGTGGGGAAACTATGACCAACAAGTTCCACACTGTTTCTTAAAATCTGGAACACTAAGGAAATTCCTGCTAACCTAAGGAATGCCAATATTGTCACCATTTTTACAAAGAGAGATAAGTCTGACTGTGAAAACTATTGGGGTATCTCCCTTCTCTCCATCTCTGCGAAAATTCTCTCTCAAATTCTACTGAACCCACTGCTCCCTCTTGCCAAGGAAATCCTCCCCAAGTCTCAGTGTGGTTTCTGACCATCAAGAGGCACTATAGGCATGATTTTTGTGGCCCTGCAAATCAAAGAGAAATGCCAAGAACTGGTATTAATTTGACCAAAGCCTTCAATTCTATTAACTGTGGCACTCTAGGGAAGATCTTATCAAAGCTTGGCTGCCTAGGGAAAATTTATTGCATTCTAAGACTCCTTCATGACAAGATGACTACCTCCATCCTATGCAGTGGCTCCACTATGGAGCCTATTACCATTCAAACTGGCATCAAACAGGGCCATGTGATTACACCAATTTTGTTTTCCATCTTTCCTGCAGTCATCAAGATGTTCATCCATGACCATCTGTCACATGGCATTGGCATCCAGTACAGGATAGATGGGAACCTTTTCAATCTCTCCTGCCTCTACGCCAAAACCAAAGTTATATCAGCCTCAATTGTGAAACTTCAGTTTGCTGATGATTGTTCTGTCACTGCACATACTGAAGAGGACCTACAAACAATCCTTAACTGCTTCACTCAAGCATACCAGTGCCCAGGACTGACCCTTAACATTGGAAAAATAAAAGTGCTTCACCAGCCTGCTCCAGGCCAATCAAATCCCCCAGCAAAGATCCTCATTGATGGACAAAACATTTTGATTACCTCGGCAGCCATCTCTCAAAGAAGGCCAACATTGACAAGGAAATCCAGTATAGGATCCAATGTGCCAGCTCTGCCTTTGGAAGTCTGAATCATCATGTGTTCAATGATCATAACATCAGGACTTGACTAAAGTTCCTACTATATTAGGCTGTGGTAATCCCAACTCTTCTCTACAGCTGTGAAGCTTGAATGATGTACAGCGACCACCTGAAAAGCCTGGAATGCCTTCACTGGTGCTACCTCCAGATGATCCTTGGCATAAAGTGGGAGGATTATCTCGCAAATGTCAGTGCCCTCACCAATGCTAACACCACTAATATGGAAACATTGATTATATAGTATCAGTTGCAGTAGATGGGGCATTGTGTAGACATGCTTGATATATGTTTGCCAAAACAACTACAATACTCTCATCTCAGCCAAGCACAAAAGATATGCAAGGGCTATAGGAAACACTTCAAGGACACCCTCAAGGTGAACATTAAGAAACGTGTCATTGACATTGCAAATTGGTAAAAACTACCAATAGGGCTATATAGTGACACCATGTGAGAGAAGGTATATCTTACTTTGAGGAAAACTATCTCACCCTGGAGGCAGAAAAATGAAAGAAATGGAAGGAAAGAAAACAAGATGGAGAAACCCATGGTCTGTCCATCCCTTTAACTATCATTTGTGGCATCTGCCAGAGAATCTGTGATTCTAAGATCAGCCTTCTTAGTCATAAATGGACTCATTTCCAACCCTTTACTTGACCTGCGGAAGTGATCATCCTCAACCCTGAGGGATTGCCGCCACCACTACCAACTTTTAACAAATTTTGAATTACAGTTCATTAGTGATCAGTTAAACAGACAAATCAAATAAAGTATAAACCTATAACAGGTTTTCATTTTATTCAGTTTTTATTTTATTCAATAGAAAAACCTGTTTCAGATTAAAGTAATATTGTTATGCATGCTTTTAATCTGTACAAGTCTAATATTTTCCAAAAAATATAAAAGTACATTGTGATGACAGATATACCACCCCAGATTGACAAACTTAATTTAAAATTAGTTATTTCACAATACATTTCACATTGAATGTCTCAATAAACAACTTATTCATGCAAACCTACAGTCATTTGTTTTAACTTGAACAGTCAGCAAAATCCTACAGGCACTTTTTTGGTTATCTTGTGATTCATTTCACACATGGGGTCAACTAGGCTCCTGAATTAAATGCATAAGAAGGGCAGAAAAATAGTTGTCAAATGAGATAACCACTGTAGTTAGCATTTGCTAAATAAAAACCGTCAGTATATAGCTTTGTGAATAAAATAGAACCTCCATTTTTGGACGGAAACCAAAAAAACAATGTGGAACTACAATACAATACAGATAAATTTATTTCAGTAGAACAATAGCGTAAGTGTTGCACATTCATATTAGTTTCAAGTGCCGGAAGTCTATATTTGAATCTATAGTTTCCAAGTGAAGTTTGCAAACTAAAAGTTAATAGTAGTGAGATGCTGAGACCAAATGCAAGAGTTAGAATGAATTTTTGTACAATGTGAGAAGGGAAGGTTCAGAACAGTCCCTCATATGTAGTTAGTAACTGAGGCAGGTGTTATTACCTCATTCGTCTAATCACCTAACTGCAGGACTGTGTGCCAACTGATGCTGTTTGACTTCCCGTGCTGAGAGACTAGCTTACCCTGATAAAAGCATAGAGGATTAAGCAGGAGAAACAAGCACATCTGGTTTAGTTAAAACTGGAGACACATAGGGTTACGTTAATATTGGGGTGATGTTTATAGCTCGAGCTCTAACAATTTAAAAAAAATGGTCCAATCCACTGAAAGCAGGATTGGAAGCAAGAGAGAGAGATTTGGCTTATTCAGTATAGCTCTTTGCAGCAGTCTCTTGTATTAATAACTTAAACGAGAATCTGTTCTATTCCTTCATTTTAAAGTGTATCTAATCCAGCATACATTTAAAGAAACACTTAAAACTTACATAAACATGTGACATGTTCCAGAGGAAGATCTCAAATCAATTTTCATTACTAATGAATTAAGCCACCCAACCACCCTGTGGGGAAAGAAATACTGTCCCCACATTGCTAATGATTAAATTGTGACACATGAAAGGTTGAAATCTGCTCCATTTCTCAAACAGAATCTGTGGCAGACCTTAGGGTTAAAAAAAAAAAAAGAAGCAAGTGCACTGCAGTCTGTTCTTTGTTTTAAACACAAGATCATTCTTACCCCTTCTAGGAAGGTTGTTCATTAGTAGAAGTGTATTGCGCTATGCTATAGTTGCATACATGTGCTAAATTCAATGTACACATGCAGCTATATGGCAGTATGAAAATGAAGCTAAGCAATCTCCCATTTAATAAGTACGTAGATCTTCCCAGAACAGCAATACAAAACAACAGAAGAACACTTTTGGAACTGGTGTTTTAGATGTTAAAATGCTATTGTATTTTTTCTGTAGGTGATTCTTTGACCAGGACATCTTGGATTGAAAACAACATCTTGAGATAATTTACTTTGGGACACCACATGCCTTTTGGTGGTTTTAGGAAAAATCCGTTTAATTTAATTAAAAGAGCTTCTTGAAACTATACCAGAGAGAACTGGATTAGGAAACTTGTTCTTTCCCCTTGTTCACAAGACAAAAGTATATTAAGAGGAGAGCTCACTCCCAGAACTTTAGTGGGATTATCAAGGGAACAATCAAAACAATGCATACAAATTTATGTTTCTGATTTTCGCCCAGAAAATCTGGAAACTTCAGTTTCAACACCACGATATAACATAAAAATTCTGGTTTCAGCAGCTGTATTCTTTTAAAGCCAGAAGGGACCATTACATCGTCTTCTCTAACCTCCTGTATATTACAGGTCATTAAGTTTCACCCAGATATTTTTATATATTATTATTACGCTCAAAGACTTTAGTTAAACTAAAGCATTCCAGTACTCAGGAGATAGCTGGGTGCCACTGATACCTGAAGTCTCTGCAATAGAGAAGCATTAATTAGATGAGATAGGCCTGGAGTATCCCAGTAGATGAACAACATTTCATGCTACTAATCAGGCATTGAAAATCCTTCCTGTTCACAAAACTGGTGACATGTGGAACCTGAAAAAGACACATCAGTTAGGTATTTTAGGAACATCATTGCTTCAGAACACTACTCCACTCCAGACAGGGTGCATCTATACATGCACTTTGATTAAACATGTGCACCCATACTAGGGCACAGTAAATTAATTAACTCCACTGTAGGATAGTACTGTCCAGGACAAGTACTATCCTACAGTGGAATAGTTACATATACCTCAATGCACATGTAGATGGTGACCGAAGCTGGCTGGGGAAAGAGGCTGCTAAAGTGAGGAGGCTGCGTGCCACCTAGCCCTGCACTGCAGCACCCTCATGCCCCAGCCAGCCACTCTGCAACACATTGAACTGGGGCAGAGAAGCCCCAGGCTGGCAGGCTGACCTGCCGAGCTGCCTGCCAGCCTGGGGCTGCTCCATGGTAGCTCAACGTGCTGTGGTTGTGGGCACACATGTAAATGCTGCGTCCGAGAAAAATAGACTTCAGCACAAACTGCACCAGAATTTATTACTACATGCTAATTGCACGTGTAAATGCACCCACAGTGTCCCATCTTTGGCTAAGATCAGTCCTGGATGTTAGATAGAACACCTTGAATCTTGCAAACTGTTCATGAGGGAAAAATATCTTTATGATTCCTGCAAGCAACAAGCTGACCTCCAGAAACATGATCTTTGCTTATAATAATATATTTAACTCAGAACTTCAGGTTTTAAAATCATTATGAGGGTGCAGACTCCTTTTTCCCCAAAGCCAGTGAAGTACAAAATTAACATAACCACTTAAATTCATAGATGTGAATTTATGGAACCTTCACAAGTAACCTTCACTGTTTAGCCTGACCCCTTGAACACACAGGCAGTAGCTGATCTCCCAAAAGCTAAAGACATCTTTTAGAAAGATATCTAATCTTGTCTCATAGATTCCAAGGATTGCAACTATTAACCCTCTTTGCCACAATAGTGTGCTCAGAGTTTGAGTTGAGGTGATTATCTAGGCTGAGCCCTAAGTCCTTCTATGAATGACTGCTTGCAAAGACAGAGTCCGCCATTCTCTAGGTGTAGCCTGTGTTCTCAATTCCTAAATGTGCTACCTTGCATTTGGCTGTATTAATCTCTACCAGTAACCTGTCTTCCCCCTCTTTTTCCTTCCCCTACCAATGTATTGTTTCACCTAGAAATTTTACTGACAAAGATAATCTAAACCATTTATAAAAAAGTATTAAGTAGTCTTGTACCAGGAACCAATCCCTGGACTATCTGCTAGAAACACTACTGATCTTTGATACTTCCTACAGTTAAAAAATCATCTGAGAAAGAGTTTTTAATCCATGTAATATCTGCCACATCATGAATTCTATATAATGTTAGTTTCTTAATCAAGATGACATATGATACTAAGTCAAATGGCTTGGATAAATCCAAATATATGACCTCAACACAAATGTCTTTATCAATAAGATTTGCCTGTAAAAAAAGACAATGGGTTTGTTTCACAGGATGATATTTATGGTTGGTTGTTGTACTTGATTATGGAAAAAACTTCCCATAAAAGATGGAATGACTGGATTGTGAAATGCCCCATCTCAGTGTTTTAATTAAAAATCCATCTAGCTTTGATTCTTCTCAAGAAAGTAAGTTTAATCTGTGCAGTAAGTAATAGGAATACTGTTATTTTTCTTTCACCTTTATGTCTAAATGTATGTAGTATGTTATATCATTCTGTAGTGCAAAGTAACCAGTAGCTGGTTAGTTATTTCAGAACAATTCCTAAAATCAATACCTGACCAAGTATTCCCTGTGTTTACCAGGTTTATTTATCTGAGTGCATCTGTGATCCTCAACCAGAATGCCTTCCTACTGCTCCTCAAGTTAATCTATAGCAACCTTTCTCTGACATGTTGACTAGAATATGGGTCTGCAGCACAAGCAACTCTGTCAATTTTCAGCCCCTATAGAAACTCCATCACTGCTATATGACCCAGATCAGACCTCCAGTATAGCAGCATAGCAGCACATCATTCACCAAGCCAATGTTATATCTAAAATTAACCCCATAATTAAATGGCTTATTTTCCATGACAAAAAATAAGCATGTAAGCAATTATCCATTGTTTTCAGGAACCATTGTGCATTTGACAAAGTATGTGTTAGGATTGCCAGCTGATAAATTGGAACTTCCATGTGCAACTTGGATTTAGGAATCCAGTTTCCAAACTGAAGCTAGTCAATGATACTGTTGCCCAACTCTCCATCAGATAATAGCCCCTTATTCATTGATGTTACTAAGTTAAAACATAGAAAGCAAGATGCTCATTTACTGAAGGAAATCCCTGGCCCATTCCTGCCCTTTAAGGTGGACTTCATTTGCTTTCTACCAGTGTTGTGCAGCTGTATCTCCAGAGGTGCTGGAACCAGAACTGAGGCATACTCTCAGTACTTTTAAAACATGGGACCTTAATTCTTCTCCTCTATCAAGTTAGTGGATGTGGCAAAGGGAAGCAGAAGGAGTTTTTTGCTGATGTTTGATAGGGCAGCTAGAAGGATTGGCCCATAACATGGAGGATGGGAAGTTGCATCAGTGCAAATTGATACAAACAAGATCAGGAGCAGGTTGATGCATGTGAAAATGCAATTGACTATGAACAACAATGTTCCTCTCTGTAATATCTTAAGAAAGACATCTCTTTTTCATCCATGGGTGCAGGTAGAAGTGACAATGTTTGCCCAATTTGCCCCCTGAAAGCTATGAGGATTCAGATGAACACACTCCAAAATGGAACATCTTCATTAACAACTGTCTGTGCACGCGGGAGCCAGGTTGGGCTAACATAGCTTAGCCCTGCTCTCACCACTGTCTTCAGAATGGGAGGAGTGGCTGGCGGGAAGGGAGCGGAGGAAGTTTAGTCTGTGTTTTTTTCTGCCAGTGCTGGAGGGTGGAATGGATGGTTTGGAGCTCCCCCACTCCTGAGGTTGGGAGAGAAGGAGCCTCAATCCTCCCATCCCACCCTCCAGCACTGGCTGAAAAAATACCAGACTGAACTCCCTTTGCTTCCTCTCCACTCTCCTATTCTGAAGACAGAGCCAGGGCTGGAAGGGGAGAGGTGTGTGCTAGGGGAGAGCAGCCTCCCAGTCACTCCAAATTGCATCTGAATCCCCCAAGACCCAACAGCTAAATTCTGTTAGGTCCAGGGGATCACTGTAAGTCATAGCACTTCCTGTGAGGTGTTATGAGTCACTGGGAGAACTGTACTTCTGTCTGCATGTTTTGTAGGCCAGGGATGGTCAACTCACTGCATATATGCCACAAGTGACACAGTCAGCCTCTGTGTGTGGCACTTTGCAGATCCAGAAAGGAGTAGGAAACAGTGACAGGTGTGGCAGACCTGAGCACCACCCCTGAGTCTGCTCTCTCACCACAATTTTGGGAGGTGCCTCCTACCCCCGTAATGATGTGAAGATGTTCTTACTGGCTCTGGAGTTTCCTTCTGGTGTGTCTTCTGTGGAGCTCCTCCTCCCCTACACCCCACCCCTTTCCTCTTGGGTGTTCTTGCAGATCACAGGCTGTGCCTAGGTGTCCATCACTGGTGGTTCAGTGCATAGCTGGTAAAACATTGGGATTACGGTCACTTGCCATACTCTACTGTATTTCAAATAAAAAGCTAACACAAAAGAGACTAAATAACTCAATGTTGCTTAAGCTGAGTGGGGCAGGGCATGGTTGCCCCATGCTGAGTGGATCATTCCCAAGCCTTGGAGTATAACTGTTTCATTCCTTACCCCCTTTGCTCCCCTCTTCCTCTAGGATCCCCTTTTCCTCAGAGGCTCTTCACAGGTATCTTATAGCTAGGTTTCCTTATGTTGCCTTGGGCTCCTTGTCAGACATACCCAGAGCCAATAGCAGCGGGCTCCCTGCTGGCACACTTCGTGCAGATGGTTAGGTTGTGGAGCAACTGGGGTGCTACGGCCTGCACCCCTAGAGTTCTTCCCCGTTGGTCCCCCGGTCTGCTCTTCCCCATCCCCATCAGCCTGTTGAGGGCATGGCTTCTGATCTGGCACGGGCCACCTGGTCCAGGAGCCCCATTGCAGGTGGCACAACCCCAGCACAGCGTTTGGACTGCAGATGGAGCCTCCAGGCAGGGCCCAGCTTGCCTTTCACCACCTTGGGCCCAGAGCCCCAACACCACCTAACCTGGCTCACTTTGGGCTCGAGTGGGCCGGAGCCATGTCCCCTAACTTATGGGCCAGCAGCATAAGTGGTGGTGGCAGTGGTGGCAGCAGCAGCGGTGGCATGAGCAGCAGTGGTGGAATGAACAGTAGTGGTAGAGTGAGTGGCAGCAGCAGAGGCAGTGTGGGAGAGTCCCCAGCAGCAGGGTTGGTGGCAAGTCCCCGCTTTGGTGCCTGGCATCTTCTGCCCTCATCCCAGCTCCTGGGCCATTCTTTAATGCATGGCTGTTACACTGTGCCCCAATTGGGGCCTGGCTTATTTGGCTGCATGGCTGCAGCTGCACTCAGCATGGCTCGGCCATCTGAGCCACGAGAACAGGTGAGTTGGGTGGGGGCCTGCCACAGAGGGCATGGAGCAGAAAGTAGAGTAAGAGATCAGGCAGGGGAAGGGGATCAAAATGAAATTTGGGGAACCTCACTTCTGGCATGCCTGCAAAAAGGTTGCTACCCACTGGTGAAGACAGCACTTGTGCCCATTCAAGGTCCCCCTACAATCAGTGAGATTGCGTGGGAACACTTGATGGATCAGACCCCAAGTCAATAGGAATTGTTTTTGCTCAGCTCCTCTGAAAAAATCAGGCTACTAATTTAGATACCCAAAAAAAGATTTAAATGGCTAACTTCTGCATTTTATTTAACCTTCTCCATTTTAAAATGCAATATAACAGATTTTATATCCCAGAGGAGCTGCACTACTCAAGCTTAATGGACCATATCCTTCTTTGGTGTAATTCCACTGATTTCAATGGTTTTATATAAGAGATTAATTTAATACAGCATGTGTATCTGGCCACACAGAATATTCATAAATAATTTCCCCTTTGTTATGGCATGCTATAAACAATCAGTTTGCCATCTAGTGGCAGCTATTTTGAACATAAACAACAACTTGACACTGTTTGCTGTAGCTGTTAGTTTATATGACAACATGGATTATAAAACATCTTAAGTTTGTGAAGATTTTAGATAGTACATCAAGGGTATTTGAAACCTACAAGAGCTTTTCATAATACATCACAATGAAATGATCAGCATGCATTTATTTACTTAGCATCATTTTGCCAACTTTGTGTATTCATATGGGGAACATTACCTGATACAAGCTGCCTCTCTCTCATTCAACAAATATTGCTAAGAATTGCAATATAATCTGCTGCATATATTGCTAAGCCATATTTTAGATTCTGTACTTTTCATAAAAGGAGAAACACAGAAGTATCCAACTTGAACGGGATTCATAATTCAGACATCTTCCCCTCTAGCAACTTTGAGAACCAAACAACCATACTTCTGGTCATTCAAACTGTTTATGCTGCCTGGTATTAGCCAAATCATGTTCTGTTTACTTACATGGATAGTCCCATTGATTATTACGGCAAAAGCTCACATGATAAAGGAAGGGAAATTGGTTCCAGTCTCATTTTTTGTATTAGGTTATAATTTGCTAAGGAACTTAGTACAAAGAATAGTCACAGAATGGTGTCAACCATTCAACTTAACACTTACTAAGCAAAGTTAAAACACAAGTAAATGCACATTCAAGCAGTTTCATACATGTTAAGTGCCATTGTGGCATTACAAAATTGTTCCCTTTCAGGCAAGCATTATTTCAAGATCATATCAGGTAATGTCACAACATTCCAATGATTTTCAACTGTTGCAAATGAATGTGTGACTACACCCACACAGTTTGATTTTAGAAGGAAAGATATTAAGGGCCATATTCTCCACCTTCATCCCCAAAGCAGCCCCCTAGCTCTGCTCAGATACAAAGGTAGCTATTCAGCTGAGGATTGCAGTTGTTCTTTCTACTTTTAATTCTAAGTAAACCTATCATGGGCAATTCTTGGTATAAATCAGAGCTCTCTTGAGCTCTCTATTCATCAATCATGTAGGAAATCTACAGCAGGAAATTGAATTTGTTTTCCTAAGCACCAGACTAACAAGTACCGCACCACACCAAACCACCTTTTCTCAAAATACATAAAGTGCATGAACAATCTTTGAAAACAGTTCTACTCTGCTACACGAGTTTAAAAATCATTTACAAGAAAATCAACTCAGTGTCCTTAATTCTAATTCTAATTTAAAAATAGGAAAACATATTTGTTCTGTATGTCTAAACTCTACCGGGAGCTGATTCCATCATGATGGAGACTAAAGATTTGAAAGCCAATTGACATCAATCAATACAGAAGACATGCCAAATATCCAGTAGTAGCTAGTCTAAGCAAATGGCTGAGAACAAAGGGTGACAAAAGGTTAGAGAGAAACACCAGTCCTCCAATATTAGAAGTTTTCTAAGTAGGTAGAGAAATCCCAAAATCACTGCAGACTTGAGCAATATGATGGTTAAAGGTTACATCCAAAGAGGATTCAGGCCGCTGAAATTTATATTAGAGGATGTCATTGAATATCATGCTTTGAAAGGCCAGCTAGTAATGATTTCTGCCAAATCAGAAAAGCATTTCTAAAGCACAATTTGGAGATGGTAGACATAAAAAAATTCCTTTTAATAGGAATATAAGAAGGGAGATCTAATGTCAGAATAGCAACACAACTGAGTAAAAGAGATTATTCAGCTTTGAGAATGTATTAAGTCTATGGGATCAATAATACATCTGCTTTAAATGAAAGAAAGTGATGTGTAGATGTGTAATTCTCTTACAAATCTGCTATCCCTTTTTATAGTCACAGACACAACTATATAAGTGAAAACTCATTTCATCCCTACTTCTACTTATCAGATATATGGAGCCAAAAAAGCGATGGGAAATTGACCTGTATTCTACTCTGGACCATGAATCAATATTGGAATAATTAACTACAGTTTCTATAGAAGGGTCAAATATGTAAAGTCAATGGCTTTGCATACATGCAGTTGAAGTGAGAACTGAAGATAGATAATGAAGTTCAACAAGTGTACCTGAGGGCAGAATTGGTCAGTGTTATGATTTCTGGCAGTTGCTAACAAACCACAAGAAACAGTGCTTGACTTCCAGATTCCAAATTGATCTGGTAGAACAATATATGAGAAAAACATCTCTTTACTTGTAATCAGGCTACATTTTATCTAGAAGTCAAAGATGACATTTACAGTCATTCTTCTTGAGTGTGACAGAATGAGTGAATGAGCGTGGACCTGGATATATGTTCTTTCTGCTGAGGTAAGGCACTATATACCTTTTCATTCTGAATATAAGTGTAATGTATTTAAGTATAGCTAGCAAAAAAATAAAGACTGGCAAAGTTTTTTTAGAATTCAGCTCTAGTTCAGATTTATTCTGCAGCACTTCAGGCCTGGGCCAAGTTCATGGTTTCTACAGTGCCTCTTAAATTATACCTTTGAACTCAAGATAAAACCCATAAATTGTATAAAATAAATAAATGTACATACTTTTCTCCTTCGGGGTCTTTCCTCTTCATAAGAACTGACAAGTCCTGGCTCCCTTACTGCTGGGGGAGCACTGCTGGGTATATGCAGCCTCCTTTTGCTCTGCTCTTCTGGCACAATCATCCAGCTGAATCTCAAATAACTCTAAGCAATATAAGTAAGGTGCATAACAGGCAAAATATATACTGAACATTTTGCCATATAATCCTCAGAACACAGTGTAAATCAGGTAAGTTTACAAAGAACAGAGATAGACACATTCATGGAAAAAAGACATCCTCTCCTATTTTAACAAGCAGGGGTATGTATGGGTGAAGTGAGCTCCCCCATACTGTTTTGCCCATATTGCCATCTAAAGCTTGAATTGGAAGGACCACTGTAAGAATGAAGAAGGAATTCAGTATCCATGTCAACCTTGACATCTTTTCTGAGAGTGCCATAAAGGGTGCCAATTAGAGCAGTGTATCTTTGGGCTGTGAGATCGGCAGGTCATTTCATACAGCCTCTGCAGCTATCCTGTGGGAATAACTTTCATTCACTACCAACCCAGGATGGATATGTACCAATAATGTGAACCGAATGCCTAAAGGTGCTTGAGGTACTGGGATCTATTTTATTAATTTACTTCAAAATTGCTACTACAATTACTTCTAGGCATATGCATAACAATTAAAATACTATAATTAATTAGTAGATACAAATTAAAAATTGAACTTCTGTGTGGTATTCTCCATAACAAATATATCCCATGCACATCAACTACATCCTGGCAGGTCTGGCTGGGAGGCATACTTTGATAGTGTAGGTAACAGCAATTTTGGAAAACAAGTTTTGCAACCCATACCTCTTTTTTGGGAGAAGGAGTGGATGAAGAAGAAAGAGCAACTCCTAAATATCCTCCTTGGTGTTTTACTTAGGGCACAGACACACTAACACTTAGAATGGTTTAGATGTGTTTAAAACATGCAGTGAACAGACATGCAAGCTTCTTAAACCAGTTTTAAACCACCTGGAACAGTTCAAAAGTGTACCTGGAAAATCGAGTACTATCTTGAACCACTTAGTTGTTAATAGCATCCCACACTTTATCACTCCTCTCCTTCATCCTCTCTTCCCCCCAAAGTGCAACTAGCCAACTAGGCACTCTGGTACACAGCCAAAACTTCACTGCCCTTCCCCTCCCCACCTTGGTTGACACTTTTTTTTTATCAATAAGATCCCTTGCATTGCCTATTCAGGAAAAGCTATCTTCCTAACAGCCAGCTGTAGCCTCGCTTCCTATTTACTGGCATCCCTTATCATCTCTCCCACAGCTGCTGGAAACTACAAGTGTGGGTCCAACTCTAGCCCTACCTCCCTGAGCCAGGTAGTCACACTACAGACTTCAGTCAACTGCAGGATATTGAAATTTACTGAACTCATGTTTAGGAGAGAAGAGAGAAGGCAGAAATGTGAAAATGCCCCCAGCCACAGATCACCCATGCCCTGGAACCTCCAAAGCATGGATGCAAATGTTCCCCTCTACGCATCCACTGTAAGTCACATTGGGTTGAGTGCTCAGACCCATCCCCTGGTGTCAGTGCCCACAGCGTTTCACACAATCACGAACCAGTTTGCAATCAGTGGCATTTTGGAGCCATAAAGTTATTATGAGTGTCAGCACACTGTCTTACCTCATGAAAGCCTCCCAGTGATGCCAATGGGAGCTCTGTGAGAATAAAAGAAACTCTTCAGTATTTGCACCTACAACAATCAGCATGTTAGTTGGCATTTCTGCAGAAAAGCTAAATATTGAATTTTCTGACATAGATTATTAACTCGGATTTTAGGCACACAGTGGAAGCCAGCATGGATAGTTTGCACTACTACAATTGCACTATATCCTCTGTCTGGATAAACAGGAGACTTCATTTCCAGCACTATTAATCCTGAACCTTTTACAAACCATAAAATTACCTTCTACATTTGAACAAATAACTCCTATGAAATTTGTTCTTCTGCCAATACTTTCAAAGACTTCAATTAAGCTGTTAAAAAAAGTAACCCAGCAGTGCCAGTTGACAAAACAAAAGATGTTGTTCACTATTTTTACTATTAATTAAGCCAACTCCTTAGGCACAAATAATCCATTGTGGTAATTTTTCCTATAAAATCCAATTTATTTGTAGGTTGTAAATCAATAATTGTGATGGCATTTATGGGGTAAGTTTAATTCTTTTAATTCCTTGGGTACTGTGAAAATCACAATGTGTATCAAATGAAGGTCAAATGGACAACTTCTTGGGATTCTTTGTCCATGCCTTATTCTATATAAGGCAATATATTGAAACCTCCTTCATAATTTACCCTCAGAGGCATCTGAAAAAATGAGGCAAGTCTACATGGTCTAAAACAACCCAACAACACTTTAAGGTAACCAGAGCCAGCTCCAGCAGTTTCTGCCTCCCTTAAAATTATCCAAGAAGCGAGATTTGTTTAATAGTATCTTTTATTGGATCAACATTTTGGTTGAGAAAGACATTGGGCAAGCTTTTGGGAATGAAATGCCCTTGCTCAGGTCAGAGGCAGTACTGTCCACTGTTTTATTTCCTCCAGGTTCTCAAACCATAGCTACCTAAGAAGAAAAGTGTATTACTGTTGTGGAAGCTGCATCCTCTTCTGAGTGGCATGCAAGGAATCTACATCTTATTAAAGAAAAGGTGACTGTAAGTTCACAGTCAAGATGTTTGTTGGCCACAAATTTTTTTAGACTGAAGCTTGGCCATACCTGCTAGAGAGATGTCATACTGTAGCTCATATATAATTTGACAGCTTTTCTCAAAAATGATTTTTATCAAGTTTCTGCACCTACATTGCCAGAAACTGTCAGTCACTGCAACAACAAGAAAATAAATGATAATTTTTAAAGTTCTCTGCTAATCAAGAATTTCAGTACCTCCTTACCAGCAGATGGAGACAGAGTACATCCTTTTTGGTGACATCACCCTCCAGTATTCTAGGAATTCCTTCATTACAAAAACTAGATGCCATCCACTTGTTTGATCTCTTCTAATTCTTAAAGCTTCCATTTTATTGAATCAATATATTGTTTTCAAACAGATTTTTTCCATTGGCTTAGTATACACAGTTTATTGATATTATCTAAGAAATGCCCTTCTAGGCTTAGCTCCATATGTTAGGTATGCCATGGAGCTGTGCAGCATAAAACATCCATTATCTTCCATGAAAGTTAATAATGGAGTATGACTACAGAATACACTCTTCTTAGTTATTGTAAACTACTTTCTGATACCACTGAATCAAAATATCTGCAAGACCGAGCTTATACGAAATGTAAAATATATAAGAAACACACTTTTATATAAAAGCCCTCAAAGTTTGGTGTTTAAAAATTGCCTTTTGGTTTGGGACCCTGCAGTATAAAGGAAGTGGGTGACATGCCTTTAAATAGTTTTTAAACACTACTAAAGGACTCACATATCCCATTTAAATGGCTATTTCCCTATTCTTGTAACTCTTTAGTTTCAGTTTTACTAGGCCCCTGTAAAGATGCTCAGTTTCACAAACTTAGAAGATGATATCATCCTTGTCATTTGCTGAGTCTTTTTTTCTTTACACAACAGCATTAAGAAACCACATGGATACAGCTGAATCTCAAATAACAGTATTTACTAACTATATGCAAACACTCATTGACCTAGATGAGCATACGCTACTGTTCTAACTGACTTCTGGGAGCTTTCAAAACAGAACAGGATGAACATATCTAGAGGGCTCACAAACTAAGAGTATATTACCTTATTCCTATAGCCTGTCTCTTGTGCAAATCTTATATATCTCATAGGAGAAAATAAAGATGAGGGACAGTGGGTACAGGTAGCATCAGCAGAAAAATAATTGTTATTTAAATGTAAAGATAAGTTGGAATCAAACTACATAATTTATTTTAACCTGAATTAAAACAGGTATTCTGCTTCCATTTACTGCCAAGAGAGTAGCACACCCCAGCTAAGTAGACTTGTAGAAAATAATTTAAAGAAAAAATTTAGCAGCTATCAAATGTATATACTTCATTTTTCTGTGGATGTTTTACGGATAGCAGGAATACAGAGAAATCATTTTTGCAAGCTTTCTATTGAATGGCTTACTCAACATTTTAGGTCAGTCACACACCATTTCCCCCACTTCACATTCCCAGTTCGTAAAATAGCATGGTCTGTGCTATCACAATTCTGTTGATTTCATCATGAAAGCAGGGACACCAGAGGGATAATATTCTTTATGTTACAATCCCTACCTTTTGGATTGTTCAAAGTTCTTAACTTCAAAATGAGAGGCAAAAGGACAAATGGACATAATTTAAATATAAATTATTTAAGTTCTGGTATAAATATGGATCTGTGCTATTTTCATCAAAATGTTCAGTGTGCTGAATGTTGAGAAGGCAAGGAAGTGCTTCTCGCACTACACAAACTTAAACATGCTTACATTAATACTGTTAGATATTTCAAGGAAGACAAGACATGGATTCTATATGGACATTTACAAACACACCAGGAGAAGTTCCTAAGAATCACTGGCTAAGATTTCTCCCCTATCCATGCTGCTAACTAGCAATCCGCGTTTCCCCCTATTTGCTGTCACCTCAGTGTCAGCATGTGCATACTGTTTATGAACTCTTTTAGGATCCAAAGCACTCTATAAATGCTTGGTATTTCTAAGCCTATCATGGCATCCATCTTACTAAAAATATTGACATATGACACTATGCTAAATAGATTAAACCTGGGATTTTCAGAGTAGGGCAAGCATGTTAGATACGAACTTCCAGCACTTCAAGAGAGCCAAGCACCTACATTCCTTAGGTTAAACTGAAAATCCTAGTCTATAACTTGGGCTGGTTGAATTGATTCCTACTGAATAAATAAGTTGATAAACATTACCCTTTGCTCTGTTTCAAACAGTCTTAGATTACTACAGTCTAATTCACTATTGATTTTAACAAATTAATTTTCTATGTGTGATTGTTGCAACAGTTTAAGTGAATTAACTTCAGGTTATTTCTTGCTTACAACCTATTCCTTTAGAGATCACTTAAATCCTCAATATAGTCTATAAACAATGCACAGACCTTGTGCTGGAGAGGAATGTTTATAAAAAGCATTAACATTTTCCCTTACTATATTTAAAACATGAAATTATATACATAAGAAGGACTTCTCATCCTACAGAAAACATTACATTGTACCAACCTGTCATCTGTCTGCTAATATTCAAACCCAAATCCATTAAAAAAATGCTCAGTAATAGTTGTATTTACTATACAGCCTGTTAAATTCCACTGCACCTAAACAACACAGCAAGAGATTCATAATAAAGAGAAAAGTAGCATCATTGGACTAGCTGTTCTTAATAGGGCATAATCTATTTGTACCTGATTAAATGTGAATTATATCTGTTGTAAGAAAATGTTGGTCACTAGAGAATTGCTACCAAAGAATGTAAGGAAGAATGTAGTTCTCTAATTTTAGAGTCAAAGGAATTATAAAATTCAATTTTAGAGATTTTAGAACCAATTGGAATAAAGGGAAATATATAACTGCTGGGAGATGCATCTACACATGATATTAATGTGATGCAATAAGCTCCAGCGCAGTTTGTGCCAGAGTTTATTGCTCCCAGGTTCAGCATAGACACATTTACCCAGGGGCCTGGAGGTTCAGCTTGCCAGCCTGGAAGTGCTCACCTCTGGCTCAATGTGCTGTGGAGGGCTGGCTGGAGCATGAGGGTGCTACGGTTTGGGACTAGCCAGCAGGCAACACCCTTGTGTCTCAGCCAGCTCTACACTGTGCGCTGTGGTGGAGTAAATAACTCTGCCATAGAATAGTACTTGTGTTGGGCAGTACTATCCTATGGCAGAGTGAATTAGTTCACTCCAGCTTAATAGCACTGCTCATATAGACAGTGACACTTTACTGCAGTGCTCTGCAGTAAGCATCTCATGTAGATGCACCCAGGAAGTGAAATCAAATAACGTTGCACAAAGAAAATAGAAAGCAGGAAATAATATTTCTATTCACAGCATTATGTCAAAATGATAAAATCATATTACAGATATGACTTGGTTGACTGTATCTACAAAGTATGAGCATTTAATGATCTGGTAAGGATTTTTTGTTTGGTCTACAGCAGCTTACAGTTGGCTCACAGATGGCTCCTGTCTCAGTTTAGTTTAATCCAATAATGCTGCTTTACTCTGTCCTGTACTGCATCTACAAGTGGGCTTCTTGAGTGAAAAATAGCTGCTTCTTCCAGCTAATACTGACATAAGGGACATAACTACATCATTCCTTTTACTCATGATGTGTACATGGCTCTCAAGATCAAAACTGCTGACACCAAGGTAAAGAGAATCAAGTTTGTATTACATTTTAGGTCACTGTATAGTACTTATCGTATTAGTCCATTACAGCAGGTATTTAAAAAACAATTGCCTTTATTCTAACGATCTATTTCCAGCAAACTGCTCCTGAATAATTAACTGAAAAGTATACTACCACATCATTTATAGTTCTGGTAGTGAGTACAACATGAGTCTGATTCTAAATATATAACATTTACAAAGCATATGTATGTATCGAATCAAATCCTAAACTTGATCTTACCAGAATTCCATTAAATTTCTTCCATTCTTTCCTTAAACTGTGTTGTTATATAATAACTAACCCTAACAACTTATAATTTATCTCCGGTTTTCAAAGAAATTACATATTTAAAAGGTTGGATTTTCAATAAAAAGAAGAAATGCCTGGAAAGTTTAAAATTGGATTTTTTTTTTAGTTTTCAAAATTATTTAAAAAAATATATAGAATGTGGAATATATCTAGAATTTCCCAAAGAGTTTAAACTATTGCTATAATTTATTTAACAGGCACTTCTAACATTCACATACCTTATGTCATAGCTCTTCCCACTTTAAATGTAACATATTTATGTATGAATATAAATGCATTCATACACATACGTATCTATATCTATATGCATATATTTGTATGTATATGCATGTGCATGCAACCTTAACCTCTGACGGACTACCTCATCCCTTAAGCAGTAGCTTGGGTATAAAAAGAGCAAAGGGCAACATTTTAACCATACTGAAATCAATTGAAGTTTGATGACTTGAATGGAACCAGGATTTCACCTAGTATAATTCGAGATCAATAAATAATAAAATTACACCCTTCTTGCAAAGCTGTTATTTTCACTTAAGTCACAAGTCTCATGACCTTTATTACGGTACAACTTTACATCTGCACACACCCGAATTTAGCTGCTAAAAGAGGGGTAGAAGATAAACGTAGAGAACTCCATGGCATGCATACCAATTTAGATAATGCAAACTTAGAATAAAACTGTGTAAAGTTTGTGCTTCAGCTCTGGCAGCGGGGATGTGCTATTTTTTGTTGCATGGTAAGCAGACTTTCAAGCGAGGTTGTGAAGTCAAATGGTATTAATACATTTAAAAAAAAATGGAGTTCTACTTGGAATGGAACTGATCAAAAGGGATGTTTAACCAACTGTGATTTAAAATAGGGTCAGGAGATGGTACCATGCATTTTAAACTTTCACCCCCCACCTTGCATACAGTTGAAGGAGTCTAACTTCTTGGTGGGTTTGGTAGGTGGCATAGGAGTATTTTTAATTTTATCTGGTGCACAAAGTTATAAAGTAGGAATGATCAAACTGTTTTTTCGCTCTGCATCCTACCATACCATAATAGTTTTTGTAGGGGAAAGCTCCATGCATGAGAGAACATACTTCCTTTTATGCTTCTTTCATGGACTAGCAGAACGTAAAACTGAAAAACAGTCCACTAGGTTCATACTACACTTAGGACTGCTAATATTCTGCAAAGTGCGCTGTGCTTTTTAAGTCAAACTTTTGTAGATTTTAGGACAGAAGGTATCATTAGATTATCTAATCTAACACCTGTGCAACACTGACCATAGTATTCCATCCATTTACCCTTGTCCATTAAATCATGTTTGATGTAAGTGTATCTTCTATAAAGGGTTCTAGTCTTAACTTCTGGACAGGAAGATATGGCAAATCCACCATTTAACTTGGCAATTTATTCCACTGGTTAATCACTATTGCTACTAATATGTATGCCCTATTACTAATTTCAGACTCTCTGGCTATAACATCCAGTCTCTTCTTGTGTGTTCTCTACTAGGTTAAAGATCTTGTATTTTCTGCCCAGAAGATACTTAACCAATGTAATCAAGTAGCTCTCAATCTCCTTTTTGGCAGAAGGCATGGCAGTGTGGCACTTTAGACTAGGTAGACTTTACACATACTGCACATTAAGAAGGAAGAAAGTGCTGTAAAGTTGTAACTGAAGAGACATTCACAGGGGGTGGGAGAAGGGCGGGTGTTTTGTCCCTGAAGCCACCCTGGTCCCATAGTGCACCTCAGCCCAGCCAGGGAGGCTGCACAGGAAGGGCTTTGGGACCTTTCCCTCCACAGAAGCGCAGGCCAGGCAGTGGTAAATTGTTGCTTGGCGAAGTAGGGCACTGCAGGGAAGAGATCTAGGTTCAGCAGATGTCCCTGCTGAGCAGCACCATGATGCAGCCTGGGCAGCGGGGCTTCAGGTAGAGGGATCTGGGGTTTCTCCCCTCCCCCCATAGCTGCTCTAGCCAGCAACGTGCCACGGTGTGGTGGGAGGGGGGCTGCATTGTGGGGGTGGGCTGCAGAGGAAGGGCTCCAAGTTCTCTTGGCCAGACAGCAGCACATCCCTGCCTAGTGAGTGCGGGGGCTGCTGGGGAAGGGTTCCAGAGTGTCTCTTCCCACGTCTGCCCCTGCCGGGCCATGCCGCAGCGCAGCACAGCACGGCACAGTGAAGCCCAACTGGGGGGACTGCAGGGAGAGGAGTTTGCGGTCTGCTGACAGTTAGCAACTGCTAGAGGGGTCAGGACTGGGGAGAGGGACCACTCAGGCAGCCTCCTGAAAGATGTGTGGGAGTGCCCCTGGCAGCCAGGGTGAGCAGGTTCTGAGTCTCCCCTCACTGAACAGCAAACATCTGTCCGGTACGCTCGTGCTCTGTCTCAGCGGTTCTCAAACTTCTTTTTCATGGGCCACTTGAAAATTGCTGAAGGTCTTGATGGACCACTTAATAAACTTGTTTTTGTTCTACAAATCGAAGCATACAACTCATATTTTAATATCACTAATCTTACCTTTTTAATGCAATGGTTGTGCCTGTTTTTTTTAGCAAAGTTCTGGGAAGTCAAGTGTATTGTTTGTCAGCTTTAGCCTTAGGTCACCTTTCTGCGGACCACCTGAATGGAGCTCGTGGACCAGTGGTGGTCTGCAGACCACAGTTTGAGAACCTCTGCTCTAACTTAGAGCATTTAAGTAAAGCACAATACTTGGAGCACTTCTGCCAGAGGCTTTTTGAATGTCTGTGCTTTAGAAACTTAGCAACATTCAGAAAAGCATTAGATTTTGTAGGTGTGACTTCATCAGATGTTATAAATAGATATTCTATATATTATTGGAGGTATAAGAATATACTGTTATAATAAGGTATAAGACTATCCAAGTCCCACCAATGTCAACTGAACTCAGTTGACCCTAGTGATAAATGAGTGTGCTTATCATGTTTTATGAAGTACTCAGCAAATTATAGAATCTCGTCTTTTATTTGTACTCTCCCTAGGTGCCTTTGTATTATTTCTGTTCTTACTTAGTGAAATATGTAAACACAAACAATTGAAAATGTGATTTATTCATGCTTTAGATCATTATTAAAGATACTAAATAAGATAGACATTGATGTTAGATAGTCTACACCCCACACACTTAATTAATACTGTCATTTATCATTAGGCATAGTCTGTGGTACTTCAGCCAAATTTCAAATAAATCAGTGAAAGGAGTAGTGTTATGATTATCAAGAGTTTTTTAAAAACTGCATCATTTTATGACAGCTTTTTTCCTAACTATTATTATGACCCTTATATAAATGAATATTGTGGAAGTCAGGTGTCCTTTGTACTCTATTTGACCCTTCATCATTATTCAAAAAGCATTTCAGATGCACATAAAAATCTTCTACTGACTTATCTGGACTCTGTCACCTGAGATGAGTATTATTTAGCAAAGTGGGCATGACTTTTTGATTAGTAAAAATTAATCTCAGGTTGTTAATTTGTTGGGAGCACAGCATAACCTAAAAGCAATTTTTCAGGCCATCTGAAATATGTTGTGGCTTAACACATTTGGCTCCCTGTCAAATTAAACAGCTACAATTGTGGTAGAGCCCAGGAAGTTTGCACAGAGAAGAGCATGTTGACCATTCTTCCAAAAACAAAGAGTGCCACCTCTGCAATTTACTGTCTGCTGATAACCAGTGCTTCCTGAGATCATTTGGTGACCTGCTAATCCATTTTATGCTGTGGTAATTATTTATCTGCCATTTAGACTGGCTAGTCAGATTTTTAGAATGTACTGCTTGAATTGAAACTTTTGGTTGGGGGAGAGAATTATATCACTTTTCCATACATCTTGAAGGTGGTGCATCCAAGAAATGAATTTATTTAATATAAATAAAATTGTATGGAATTATCATTTTCTTTCCAAGAAAAAAAAAGTTTTAACTAATAAGTCAGTCGGTGGATAGTCTCTGAGGAGACTAAGAAATGAAAATACAGACTATAGTTTTCATGTTTAATATTAAGTACACAGGTTCTGTTAATAACTAAATTAAACAAGGGAATGATGGCAAAATATATAATCATATTGTAAGCTTTTAACAAAAATATAATTGTATTATTATATAGATTTTATTTTCCATTTTGTTGTATTGTTTTAGCAATATCTGTACAAAACTAAATAAAAGAAAGAAGTTGTGCCACTTGTCAACATCTCTGAAAATATAGTCCCAAATCATCCCTAATATAATTCATTGAATACCTTCAAATAACATATAAATGACAGAATTCAATACTTTTGGTATTGTATCCAGTGACTGTTTAATGTAATACATGTGAAAAATCTTTAGAGCATTGTCTGGTTCTCAGGTCATCTCCCTTCTCAGATTTATGACCCAGCCATAAGCAACAAGAGTCATTCTCTTCTTTCCCCTGGACAAATTGAGTGTCAACAGGAGTTAGTTCCCCTATCCAAAATAAGATCCAGGTGGAAGTGAAGCACTAAAATCCTTTTTTTTTTTTTTAATCTAAATCTGTGCCAGGATCTACCCACATATCTTTAAGACAACTGTTTTATACAATAAGTGAGAATGAAATATAATGACAGATCCAAGGGATGGAAATTATCTGTATCAGAGGTGTAGTACACTTGTTTGGTGCCCTGGGCAAAGCAAGGTGGGGTGGAGGGGCAGGATAGTTTTACCCAGACTCCTCAAACTGGTAGCAGCTGCTATTGCAGCATGGGCTCAGGCTGCTGTGGATGGGCATACCAGATACAGCAGCACCATGCTACAGGCTTCCTAGAGGCCACCAGACTGGTATCCCTTCTAAATGGGCACTAGGAGCCACAGCCTTGTTCACTCACTCCCTTTAGATATGCTACTGATCTATAGAAATCTTCAGTTGTTTAAAATGGGGTCCATGACTATACAGTATTCATGACATAATGCTGATATGAGTTAATGTTTGTTGGCCTCTTAGAAGTGTTTTTTTTCAAGAATTCAGTAATTACAGTACTCAGATCAGAACACATAAGCCGACTGTTACCAAATATATAATTTTAAGTTAAAATTGAATCTAAAGGAAATTCAAACCTATTAAGATACTGAAATGCACATTTAAAGCACACAAAACAACTTTAACTCCAGTAATACAATAACACGGTGAGGCAATAAGCATGAAATAACAGTTAATGCATAACAGTGTTTGTAGACCCAGATTAGGTTAAATTGTATGTTAATTAATCCCATCTTGTTTTAACTACAGGACAGAATTAAAGATGTATACACATTTTTTTAATGGGTATTTCCATTCTTGAATATATTTGGATTTTTTGTTAATTTAAACTTAACCCTTGCTTTAGGGATAAGTGAAACAACCTAGCAATTTTTTACATTTAGGATAGGGCCTAAGGATCTTTTCAATGCAAAATATAGACACTGAGGTCCAGGTTTTATTCCACCTATTAGGCATGTAAATGCCTTTGAATTCTACTGCATCCTGTTCAAGTCCTGAAAACCTATGAATGAATCCATTCTTGTAACACAAATCATATTACCCTTAAGACTGAGTCACAAAGAAGTAGTTTGGAGGAGGAGAAACCACCCACCTTTTGCATTAATGGTTTTACAGGGACTTCAGCAGGGTGGAATAGACTTACATGTAGGCACCTAAATCCATTTGTTTACCTAGAAAGTGAAATAGAATCTGGCCCTGAATAAACTGAATTGCTTAATGATTTTTAGGCTGTAGAACTTGTTATATAAACATCAATAACCTGTTTACTGTCTACTTTATTAATATAGACTTTTCTTATGATTTTTAATTTGTAAATTGCCTTGTTTTTTAATTGTACAACTAGCAAAGGTTTGGAAAAGCTGGGCAAAAATAACACAAGCCTAGAAAATATTTTCATTTAAAGAAATATTAAGATTATTTACTTTTGAAAAAATATAAACAGGGAGGTGCACCTTTTATATAGGGAACATAAAACAATCTGATATAGAAAAGGTTGACATGGAATTTCTCTCTCTTTCACAAAGAAAAATTCAATAAGATTAAGAGTGGGAAGTTAAAGATGATAAAAGTGTGTCATTAAACTGTGGAACTCATTGCCATATAAGACCCCTGAGAACAAGAATTCAGCAGGATTTAAACAAATGGATTTTTATACAGCTATCAAGAATATCTAGGACTATCATAATTAATTACAAATTGTTTTCAGAAGTATGTTAAACCTTGTGCTTCAGGGCTTAAGGCAATCTCTAGCTATTAGAGTTCGGGAGGAGAGCTATATTAGGGACAGATTATCCCATAGCTGCCTACTTAAGCATTCCTCCGAGGCATCTTGTTCTGGCCACTGTTAGAGATACAATATTGGATTAGCTCAACTGCAGATCTGATCCACTATGGTAATTCCTATAGTGGAATTTTTGTTTTTCAATAACAATTCTTTATATGTATGCAAAAAAAATAAAATCTAAACTGAATGTTTCCATATGATATTTCTAATTGTTTAAGGATAGGTAGCATAAAACCAGAGCTTGTAATTCTGCCCTCAAGATTTTCTTATGGCAAACCAGGTTTTTGAATTCATGAAAATGATCATTGAAATGGTTCACTTTTCTCTTGTCAGAGAATGGAAAACACCAAACCTTACAAAAGTTCAGTGTGTAACTTTGTGACACAATATTGACATTTTCTCTAAGAAAAAAAAAGTGTCTGGATCAAGTGTCAAGCTTAAGGTTTTAGATTTGCTTTTTTAAAGCCACTTTGTTGTCTCATCCTACTCTAGAGCAGTAACATATCATGAAGGCTACATTTCTCATTAGTATGCTTGTTGTGGAGCAGTTTTAGAGAGGAGGACAGTAGTGAGAAAGGATCAGGACGTGTTACAAGGGGAAGTTGATATCTAGGTGAGGGACTCTAACTCCAGTTTAAAGGCTAACCATTCTTGTTTATGTTGTCATGCTATGTGTTTTTGTAAGTGAGTGAATGTAGGAAGAAGAAACCTCTCCCTGATGGACGCAGGGATGAGTGAAATATGGAAAATGCTTTGAAGAGATCTGTGAAAACTGCAGCAATAAGAAGACACAGCTCCATGTCAGTGCAGCAGTGGAATCCCTAAACTCTGTTAGGCTTTTAATTTTGATAACTGAGTTTGCTGGAACCAGAGATTTGAATAATATCAGTGGCTTCTGGTTTAATACAGAAAGTACAAGAATACACTGATTTGTAATAGATACTGCTGCTGATAACATCATGTGTGCCCTACTACTCACTAAGGAGAAAAGGCAAGAAAAAGTGAAAAAGGCTTTTATGACCAATTTTATAGGCAAACAATACAGGAAAGAGTCAATTTTAATAGGAAGTACAAGAAAGAAGGGAAGCAAAACATCTGGAGCTTTTATTTCTGCAGTTCAGCATCTTGGTTCATATTGCAAATGTGAAGTATGAACAGAAAAGCTGATAAGAGGACAGTTGTAGACATAAGAGACACCACTTTATAAACACAGCTTCAGGCCAATCTAGTTCTCCCTTTAGCAAAAACTATAAAGTAAAGACATATGAAACCATAAAGAAACAGCAGTGTGATTTACTTACTTGCAGCATCGGGGGAAGAGTGCCTGAGACAATACTGTCACACTAAATACACAGTTGTTAAAGAAGCAGTTGGACCTAGTTTACATTTCAGAACAATATACAATTAGAGCTCAGAACGCCAAAGAAGTTTGGAGGGAGAAATGAAAAACTGTGGAAGACAAGGCAAATCACTGTGAAATGGATACCAACACTGTGAGGTAAAAGATGCCAAAGAACGAGGCCATGAACAAGGGTTTCTTGGAATATCATCCAGATCATTGAGAGTAATGGAAATTATCCAGAAATTATCCCAAGCTGAGGCCCACAGTTGAGCCAGGAAGCAGAATATGCTTCAACCTCCATCTGACAAGTGGACCTGTAGCCACTGTGGGAAGACTTGCTGTTTGCACATCCAGCTCTTCTCCCACACCACTGCCAAGCACCCTTAACTGACTGATTTTGTCACATTTCCTTTCATCTGTCAAGATGTTGGATGGCCATAGGTTTTATTTTTAGAAAGTATGCCCATGATAAGACACTACCTTCGTACACAAGCACGGACCTATGTAGTTAAAACCTTAAAATTTATACTGATGCAGCATTCACTGTAGTTCCAAGACTACATATGGTCTAAGAAGACCAATAAGATTTTGTGTGTGTCTAATAACATTACATTAGATGAGTTACATGAATAACACAAGAACTAACAATTCCACTAGCAAGGTTACCACTCTTTAATAACTATACCTTGGGGAGGAACAGGAATGAAACAATAGCCAAAACCAAACAATACTATATATTTTGGCAGGGTTCATAAAGCTATTAAGGGAGTGCAAAATGAAATGGGTGTTATCAAGAACAGGAATAAGGTAGGGTAGATTTGCATCTTATAGAGAGATATGTAGCATAAGCTCTCATGAGCTCAAGCTCACTTCATCAGATGCTGTGGAAGGACATGAATAGAGCAGTGTATAAAATGGAGAGAGTGATTTGACTACAAAAGGCAAGAAGGGAGGGAGGGAGGGAGGAAGGGAGGGAGGGAGGGAGGGAGGGGAGAAAGGAAGAGAGGACAGTACTGAGAGAGGCAAACAAGCAAGCAATAAATCCATATTAACAAAGGGCACAGACCAAAGTTACATTTATCATGCATTCGGCTCCCTAAAAGCATTCTACAGCCATTCCATGACACACATGCACAGTTGCAGAGCACTTTAAAAGTGACCGATCACATGACAAATTAACTGTCATCAAATGAGGGATCAGATGATAGTGCTCCATTTTGGAACACCTTAGGGAGCTTCTGTTCCCTAGGGTCAATCTGTTGAGTGATCAGGGCTGGCCGGCCCCTCCCAGCCCCCCAGTAGTATCTGCAGGAAGGGAAGGGAGAGGGGAGCGAGAGTGAGCTTTGGGCTGGGGTTCGCCTGGCCTCAGCTGGAGTGGGGCAGATGGATTGGAGGTCCCCTGCCTCACAGCCCCCCAGATCCTACCCTCCAGCTCAAGCCAGGCAAACCCCAGCCTGCAGCTCACTCCCCCTCCCTTCTCCCCACCTCCCTTTCTGCAGACAGTGCTGACATTGGGAGGGGGCAGGGCTAAGGGAGAGAGGCTGCAGGCAGCTCCTCAGGATTGATCACCTCCAAAGCTAGATTCCTCCCCTGACCCAATAAGCAAACATCTCTTGGGCCGGGGAGGGAGGGGGAAGCACTCTAACTCATGGTGCTTTATGTAAAGTGCCGTGAGTTAGAGTGGAGGCCTGCACATCTGTCAGCACTCAAAAAAAAAAAATCACAAAACTTAATCCAGGTAAATCCATGGTAAATGTCATCAACCTATCCAACCACACTCTCATGCCAGCTGAGGTGTCTGTACTATCTCTGGTCCTTCTTTTTGCCCTACTACATAACTGAATCAGGTGTAGCTGTATGGAGACCTCAAATCTTTTTTCTGCCCCCCTATGATTGATTAAATATTTCCATACAAGAAGCCATACAATGATAAACCCAACACAGACTGAACACATACACAGAGCAAGAAGAAAGACAGCTCCTGGACTCCATCTGAAGGCTGCAGCCCTGCTTTGGATCTGTATATAAATTGCTTCTGCCTCCTTGCCTCCTCTGAGGCTGCATCTACATGAGATACTGCCTGCACAGTTGTTACTGTGCAGTCATTTAGTACTTGTCATTTAGTTCACAAGTACTAAATGACTGCACAGTACATCCTCGGATGGCTTTTTGGTGATGCTAACAATGCAGTAGCTCATTACTACTGTGCAAGCATCATGTCATGTTTTGTGCCATGTGACGCTACTATGCAGTAGTAATGAGCTATTGCGCAGTAGTAACAAACTACTGTGCAGTCAGCATTTCATGTAGACGCGGCCTGAGGATGCCAAAAAACAACACCACTTATGTTATAACCTCAGTCCTGCAGAACAAATAGTCATACTCAGCCATAAAAACAACCTGGATATTATTATGCAACAGGCTGATAAGGGGATCTATAGAAAATAGATTTTTCTATTTATCATGTACAAAACAGCATACATACAGGGAGTCAAGAGACAACTTTACAACAGAGAGTTTTACAAACTTCTGACTGAGGACCCCACAGAGCAATGCTAGGATGAACTAGATAGACTATTAAAGGATCTACCTTAGCAAGCACAAGATAGGATTACTGCTTCTACCTCCTGGGAGCCAAGGCCTGACAACTTTTACTTATTATCCAAGATCCACAGACCTGGCAACCCAGGATTCCCCACCATTTCTGGTGTTAGCACCATGACAAAGGGAGTTTCTGGGTATGTTGACTCTGTTGTGTGCCACTGGAGCTGCTAGCTACTTGAAAGACACCACATATTTCTTAAAGAAATTGAACACCAGAATGGATTAACACCAATCTGACAGAAGGTCCAAAAAGAAACAAAGGTCTGTGGCAGGATACTTTAACCAACTTGGATTGATCTCAGAATAGCTGTTCTTAGGCAGAAAAACTTTAAAAAACAATTTGAACAGTAAATTGAGGAACAAGAAATCATCCACAGTGGATTGGGTGAAGTATGATTAAACAGAGACTATGGATTCTTATCCCATGGACTTATTGCTTGCTTGCTTGCCTCTCCCAGGTTTACCCTGCTTCCCCTTTCCCCTCCCTCCCTTCCTGCCTTTTGCATTCAAATTACTACCTCCATTTTAGGCAGACAAGGTTCCTTGGGTGAATTTGATATCTTTTATTAGACCAACCCAAATGGTTGGAGAATAGTTATTAAGCAAGCTTTCGGGTTCAAAAACCCTTCGTCAGGCTAAGGACGCTGCAGCAGTTGCTGCGTGCTCTTCCTGGATGGAATGAATAGACCAACACGGCTACAACCTAAATACCTCCATTTTATACACTGTTCTATGCATGCCCTTGCACAACACCTTTTTGACCTCATGAAAGTTTACGCTATGTATATCTCGGATTGAGTTAGTCTATAAGGTGCAAATCTTACAGACTTCTGCCTGACTTCAAACTAACACAGATAACTGTTTCATTATCAAAAACTCCCTTTTGATAATGGAGCCATCCCCACATCCTCAGAGATCACTTGAGAAAATAAAGAGAATATAAATTAAGTAAAAAAGAAAATAAGATTTAAAAAGGGTAGAAGATACAGAGTCTATTTCTTCAGATAAAAGAACCTATAGGTTGGTATACAAGACAACTCTGGTACCAAAGCTCCATAGAAAAATTATTATGTATGTGTACCTTACACAATTTAATAAAATATGTGCAAAAAAGATGTATGTTTTTTGTGGATAACTAGACATTGGCCCAATTATAAGAAATCAAAGTATTGTCAGAGTTAGCTGCTACAGCAAGATTTTGGCAAATCTTCCTGACTAAAGAATCTGCCTCATTAACTTTGTTCATCAACTCATTTGGAAGTTACTGTTTCACTCAGCTTCCATTCAACATATCCTTAGCAGCAGAACGTTATCAAAATATAATGTTTCTCATTGTGACCTGGCTACCTTCTCTCTTTTACCATACAGATACTATATTAACAGCAGCAATAAAACTAAACATGAATGACCTTATTTTACATGCTTTCAATAAATTGGCCTCACTCTGAATGGGAAACATGAATCTGGATAGAAGATGAAATTGATAGGACACATAATTAGCAGATGGGGAATTCAGCTTGGCTCAGTCTCTGAGATGTTTCTTCTGTAAGAAGGCTCTTGAGTATGACAGAACATTTTAGCTCATCTAACAAAACTCTTAAGAGAGCTCCTTAATGGCCAAAACCTTTGAATCGGGGGAAGCCCACAACAAAACACATTAAAAAATAAAGATCTAATGGCATCTCCACATGTTTTGGCACAATTCCCAGTAAACTATCTAGCAACGTTAGCCATGGCTGCATCTTCTTATGTTCTAGGACCTGGTTCACGTAAAAAAGCCAGAAGGAGACCTGTGACCTGTTGCATTAGCATCAAGAAGCCTCACAGACACCATCAGCCACACATACAAATGGAAAAGGAAATTGCAGTGGTCAGTTGGGCTTTGGAAAGGCTCACTGCATATTTATGGAGCCTGGATTTTAACTGGAAACAGGCCACAAGTCCATAAAGGCACTGTTGGGTTAAAAACCACAGGCTGATCTTCCATGCAGGATTCAATGGATTCTCACTACAACTGATGAGACTTACCTCCATTACTGAACACCTACCGAGGAGAGCACATATGGCAGTACTGTCCACAACCTTGATGAAGCAGTTATCAAAGGGAGAAAAAAAAGTTGCTTTAGAAAAAGATGTTAAAGCTTACTATGAACTTACCTTGGCAGCAAGCCTAAAATCTGCCAGTTGACTTAGCAGATAAGTACTGAAAAACTGTTGGCTGAGACTTGCCAGAAAAATTGTCAGCTCTGCCACAGGATTTCCAATAGAGCTACTATGATACTGGCAGGGCTGAAATGATGTTCACATGACCAGTGATCTGCTTCTCAACATTTGATTCATTTTGGTTCCTACAGGCCTTCTATAAAAGATGATCTCCAAAATTCATGAGGGAGTATGTGAAGATAATAATCTGCTGGGTGCTCTAGCCCAAGCAAGCCAATTCAGACTGTAGAAACCTGGCAGGAAAGCAATGTTAACTCCCCCCCCCCCCCCCCCCAATAAATACATAAATAAATAAAAATAAACAGTCATCAGAATCATTCATCTCTACAAAACTACCTGAAAGACCTTGGCAGCAGAAGGCAACAGCTCTGTTTTTCTGGAAAGGGCACACACATACATACCCACAAGTTCACATTACTGTGCATTTGAATACATTCAGTTGCTACTCTGGATAATGACTTGCCTCTACTTCACTCCTCCTCGGTACATGCTGATAAGAAACTTAGGTCACATAAACTCCACTCAATAATACACCACAATGTATTCCTGAAACATTCCTAGTGTTAGCAATGGAAAAGAGGAGAACAGTGCAGGGTTTTAAAAAGACTTCTGCAAAATATTAGCGCGCTCATCTATAATACTATTGGAATATGTCCAGCGAAACTTCAAATGGAAAGAAGGTTAAGGACACCTCTATCCCATTCTGATTTATCTTAAAGCTACTTGCTGAAATAAATGCCAAATAAAATTTGGCAAAAGTAAAATTTCAGTTTTCAGCAAAGAACAAAACTACTACCCAAGCTGAGACCAGAGACCAGAGTACAGCTGAAAAGCTCCCAAACATTTGAAACCATTTGGAATTTGTCAGAAACTCCTAGACCTATCTCGTAGAGTTTAAAAAAAGATGTCTACAGAGGAATGAGGTCCATATTCAACATTTCCCAGAACAATGAGGACAGGGTCAGGGCTGTCAGGAGATGAATTCCCTCTGAATGGAATGGAGAGATATAGCTAGCAATGTGTTAACTTATGCTTTTCCGAACAAGTTAGTCTCTAAATGCCACCCTGCTCTGCTTTCTGCCTTCTAAGAGACTGAAATTCAAATGAAAGTGAATTTCACATGAGAATTCAACAGAAATAAGAACATAGGCCAGAGCTGTCCAACTGGCAGCCCGAGGATGCATGCAGATTATGAGAGGTTAACTTGGGGTCCCCAGGCTCCCATTGCTCTACTGCTGCTGCTGCTGCTGGAATCTCTGGATTCCCTCTCCCTCCTCCAGCTCCTGCTTTCTTCCCTACTATAGAGGCAGGGCAGGGCAGCATTTGATAACATATTTAAATGCCTGATGGTAGTTATAAAGGGGATGGTGATAAACCATTTTCTGTGTCTGCAAGGGACAGGACAAGAAGTAATCCTCTTAAACTGCAACAAGAGAAACTTAGGTTCTGTCCTAGAAAGAACTTTCCCAATATGAGGCTGGTTGAGTATTGGAACAGATTACCTAGAGGTGCTCTGTCTGGGGCCTCCATCTTTGGACAGTTTTAGGAGCAGGGTAGGCAAACACTTGAACAATATTATTTAAACAGTGATGATTTTGCCTTGAGCAAGGAGTTGAACTATGTGACCAACGGAGCCTTATTTTTCTATGATTCTATGAATAGCTGGTCTGAAGGCATACAGCAAAAAAGAAAGTATTCTACAATATATAGTTTATATTAAAAATGAAGGGAAAGGTACAGAAATGTTTAGAGTCAGTTTGTTTCAAGCCCCCTTCAACAAACATTTTATCTCATAGCAGGGCCTTTATGCAAGGTGATCTCAAAAATCCTGTCCAAGTATTCTACTTTAAACATAAATAATAATATTGTTACTATGATCAATTTTCATTCTGTAATTTTAGTATGTTTGTATAGGACCTTTCTGACCAATGCAGATAAGGCAATAGGTTTCATTTAATTTCTCCTTTACAGGCTGTTTTGCTGAATCTGTTGATATGCACGATAGTTTTCTACACTGTGTATTATGTGGTCCTTAGCATTTGTTTTGCAGCATTCAGGTAAGTTTTTCTTTATTAGTATGACTGAACATAAACGGTATTTCAAATGGTATACTGTCTGATGGAAAGGAGGAGAAGTCCTCCAAAATAGGATTGCTATTTACATTAGAGTACCTGTCCCTCCCTTGAAACAAACAAATTAGCCCTTCGATTCAGAAATTTGTATTCTCTGCTAGTTTTGCTTATGCTTCATAATTCGTGATGAAATCAGTTCATACGCACAAAAATACCAACTGAGTAAAAGGGAAAAGAAACCAGCTTTAAAAAGAAGGTTTTAAATGAGGCAGAAAGATAAGCTGATTGCTTCAGAAAGACATTTAGGTGTGTAGAGTAAAGAAATCCTCACTTTTATTTGTAAGTGGCAATCACCGGTACAGACACGGCTATGACACATAATGAAGTTAAGGAAACTTGTAAACTCCTCTTCTCAGGATATGGAATTTAGAATCTTGCTTAAATAACTCTTGTGTAAGCTACAGTACACAATGTAATTAAAACATTAATTTGTGGTCACATCTATAAAGTTTTATGAGTTACCTTTGTTAAACATTTTCTTTCAACTCTCACAGGTTGAAAATGTTGGATGGATGGGCACCTTTTGACTTTAAAACAAATCCCTCTTGGATTAACCCAAATTACTTAGGTAACTTGTTTTGCTTCTCAGTTTTTATGGAACCAAGAAAATAGGCTGGTTGTGGACATACTTGTCATCCCTGTGAATACATACATAAAAAATTCAAGACATTTTAATACTGCCACCTGGGTTTAAATAAGCTCATTGACTTTTTGATCAGCTAGCATTTAACTGTTTGCTCATCTCCTTTGAACTTTTCAAGAGGATGTCATTTTATAAATCAATACAATAATTACTTATCACCTCAGTAATACATAGCTATTCCCAAGCTCTCTTTTCAATGTCACATCTCTCCACTGGACTACTCCACCATGAACAGCAAACATTCATCTTTATTACTTCATCTTCATTATAAATCAATTATTTTTTCTCTGTAATATTGTTGAGTCTAATCTCCCTACTGCAGCAAACTTTCCTATGATTCACATCAGATTCATATTTTAATATGGCCTTATGAATAACCCAGAGTCATAACAAAGAGTTGGGTGTCTAGGGCAGTGGCAAATTCTGGCTGCTGTTATTCCACTGGTACATTTGTGTAACTGTGGTGACAGCTGATATTTGTCATTCCTCCCCCACCTTTAGTCAGTGCCTAGCATGATTGCCCTGGTCCCCCATCATAGTTACATTATTGGAATAATAGCCGAAATCCTGAACTCTTTACTCATTTTGTACTCATGCACACCTTTTATTGACTTCACTGGCACTTTTATCTGGGCAATAAGTGAATGCAGAGCTGTGACTTTAGGTTTGGGTCCATTGCCAGTTCAATGCACTACTGAAAAAGGGTATGGTTTGCACTAGTTCAAATCCCTTTACATATCTGTACAAAATCATAAAAATGTGATCCTTTCCAAAACTATTACTATCTTCCTGTAGGGAAAAAGAAAGAAGCATTTACATAAATTAAGCTTCAGCAGGTTTGTAATCTATGTTGTAAAGGAGAACCACATCAGCAGGAATTAGAGCTGTTCAAATGTAAATTGTTTAGATCATCATCTTAAACACATACAGGAATAGAAAGAGCAGTGATATTTGCTACAGTGCCATTCTGATTTGGTTTTAGAGGAAAAAAGAACATTTCAATTAGGCTAGCAGAAAAATGGCATTACTAAGAAAAAATGTAGAACTTACACAATTAGAATTAGTTTGCAAATTACTAATGCAACTACTGCATCTCAACATGATCGATAGGATTTATATTTAAAGCTCCCAGCCCTGCCTCCCCAGTCAGCTCCACCAGCAGATTGGGGCAGGGGGCTGGAACCTGCCCGTGCCCTCAGCAATTTCCAAGCCCCATGCTTCAATCTCCCAATCAGGGCAAAGGGCTCGGAAAAAGCTGTGAGGCTGGGACCTGCCCCAGACTGGGTCAGTTCCCAGCCAGTCCCAGGCTGCACAGGGAAGTCTGTACATGCAGCCCAGAGCTGGCTGGGAACTGCCTGAAATGGGACAGCCCCCAGCCAGCTCCAGGCTGTATGTGCAGACTTCCCTGTGCAGCTTGCGGCTGGCCAGGAACTGTCCCAGCCTGGGGCAGATTCCAGTTAGCTTCAGGCTGGGAGGGGCACTCTCCCTATGCAATGGGTCAGTCCTGGCCCAGCTCTGCAATTATGATCATGGAGCAGGGGTTGGGAGCTCCCTGCTACCAAGGCAAAGAAACAAGCTGCCTGGGCTCTGGTGGTGGAGCCTGCCCCCGAAGCAGGCAGTTCCCAGGGACAGGGAGCAATCTCCTACCCCCTGATGCCTGGCTGACCAGGAGCAAATTTGCTCCCGGTTGACTGTCTACATATGCCTTACTGTACAGTAATTACTTGGCAGTTAATTTACTATTTGCATTTGGATTTGCAAATTATCTGCTGAGTAGAGCAAATCACTGCACAATAATGGTCTACACATGTAGATGGTGATGCTTACTATGCAGTAAATTGCTCTACTGCACAGTAAAGCATCTTGTGTAGATGTGCTGTCATTGTAGCTATTCGGGAAACACAAAATCCTCCTATTTTGGTTTTGATATACCATAGAGAAGTAGGTGCAGCTTGATGCCTGTGTTACAAGGCTGAGGGAAGATGTGCTTATATGCAAATTCCATAGGGGTGGCTTGTGCTAGTCCTTTGGATTCTCTGCTTCATTTACACTCTGTTCTTCATGTCTGTTCTTTATAACCATCTGCCACACAAGAAAAATAATGCAATTGAATGTAACAGAGAAAAGTATATTGAGATACTCTACCGGCCCAGGCACAGGTCAATATTAACCACAGGATACTACTGTTTGATAACTATTTAGTACCATCTGTGAGGTATGTAGATGGTATAAGTCAGAGGTGGGCAAAATGATGGATCTGGCTGGCAGCTGGACTCCATTACCCAGCAGCCCTTGCTTGCATAGCTGTGGCCAGTTTCCATGGAGACCCCAGCAGCAGCAGAGCTGTGACAGCATGAGCCAGGATGTCCATGGAGACTGGCCCCAACAGCACTGGCAGGGCAGCAGTACTGGCAGAGTGGGGAGCTGCTCTGGGGCTGGGCTGGGATCTTGCAGCAGTGACAGAGTGTTCCAGAGCCAGGGCAGAGCCACAATTGGGGCATGTGGGCAGTGGATCACAGCTGTGCCCTGGATCCAAACCATGCTGTCACTGATGCAAGATCCCAGCCTGGCCCTGGAGCAGCTCCCCACCCAGCTGTGTACCCTGCCAGTGCTGCTGGGGCCACTCTTCATGGAAACCCTGGCCTGTGCTGTCACAGCCCTGCTGCTGCTGAGGTCTCCATGGAAACCAGTGCACTCGTCTGGCTTCGAACACCCGCTTGTGTGCGGCCTTGGCCTGTGCTGTAGAGGGCGCATGCTCTCTGGCTTTGTGGGTACCCCGAGATAGGCTTCGGTTGTCCCTCTGGCCTCCCCTGAACTTGCCTGCCACGTCTTTGGATGTTACTTCAGTGGTGGGGATAGCCTCGAAGGTCCCCTCAGGGATGACCACTCCATTCATGGGATGTCTGTGGGGCTCCACCTCCCCTATACCCTAACCTTACGCCAACTGCTGGTGGGGTGCCAGGTCTTAAAATGGCCCTCTCCCTTCAGTGGATGTTCCTTGTGCCTGACTGTGTTCCTCTCTCCTCCTTAAGGATCTTTGGTTCTTTCCGGTGCTATGCCCAAGGCCCCTTTGAGCCTGTCGGCTCTATTCCTGGGGTCAGCATGGGTTCCCCTGTCAAGCAGGGTAATGAAATGAAATGAAGAAAAGAAAGGAAAAAGAACCCCAAAAGGGTCTTCCTGTCCAGTGTCCTACCAGCTTGTTCTTCCCTCACTCCTGCCTATGCTGACAGTACTCCCCCGACGCTGATCCTGTGTGGTCTCTCTCCCCTTTCCACTCCCAGCCCAGCTCCCCAACCTGGTACCTGGGAGTGTTCAGGTAAAAACCCTTTGGCTTCCTTGAGATAGGTCTCAACCTGTTCTTCTGGGTCGCCATGCTGGACGCTCCGTTGTTCAGAACTTCCATCACTGAACATCTTCGGAGGCACAAGGGGAAAGTCATCCCCAATACTCCTCCCCTCATGGGGTCCTGTCTCAGTCCCCTTGGTGTGAGGGAGCCTTGTTGCCCCTTGTAACGGGTCGCCCTCCCCAGCGCCATCTTCCCGGTCATCCGTGCCTTACGTGGGGCGCCCTTGGAGTCCTCTTGGACCTCTGCTGTCCCACTCTAATCTTGTCTGCCACGTCTTGATGGAATTAGTATGTGAGCGGGAGACTGCCGATTATATTGGGTATGTTGGGGTCTCTCCTATAAGGTTCTGACCCCTTTTTTCTCTAGCTAGACTTCTCCATCCAAACCCACCAAACAGGGTTAGACTCCGAGGCTCTAGCACTTCCTTCCAGAGTCTGGAGGCTCTTGGCCTCTTTTTCTGGCTCCCTTCTAAGGCATGACACCCCCTGGCCCAGAGGCACATGTGCCGGCCCACAGTCAAAGGGGGCACAAGTTCAAAACCCAGGCACGACTCCACCCGTCCAAACAACAGAAAAAACACACAGCTGCACTGGGGCTTCTCAGCAACGCCCCCTTCTCTGGGGCTCATCACAATGCTGCCCCCTTCTCCGGGGCTCACCACGCCCACACTGGGGCTTCTCAACTGCCCCTCTCTGGGGCTGGGGTCTATGCACCCTGAATGCTGTGCCCTCACTGGTGCTGGGGTGCCCACACTGCTGTGAGTCCCCTATGAGGCCTCCTCCAACCCCTAATAGCCTCACTCAAACCACTGGTAACAAACAGCAACACAAACACAAGCCCTTAGGCTATAACACAAAAACTTAAGCCGCCTGGCTCTAACCCTGCTCAAGCCTACTAGGGGTATGTCATCCTGAAGCAGGGTTAGACACTGCTCCTGCATTCAGGCTACTCCTTCCTTCCATGAGAGAGTTCCTTCTTTCTTAGCTGCTGGCAGGGAACTGCCCCCTTGGCCTCAGTTCTGGTGTTTAAATGGGAGCCAGGCCCTCCCCTTCCAGTCAGCTGACCACTAGCAGGTGGGGGACACTGGCTCCCTCTGGTCGTCCTGGCAACCGGCACCTGAGCGGCTATTCTGGCTCTCACAGTAGCAGGCACCTTAGTGCCCTGCTACATCCCTGCTGTCGCCTGTTGCCCGGGCATTCCCTGTTCATGCCAGCTCTGCCCGATGCTGGCACAGAGAGCCTCCACCTCCTCTCTCACTCTCCCCGCCTCACTGCTGGTGCCCGCTTTTATCTCTGGCGGCCGGCACATCTCCGTGACCTCACCCACCAGCTTTAATCGTACAAAAGCACGGCTTGTGAACCACACGGACTCTTCTTCTCATCCTTCCAGTCTTGTTTTTCCTGCAAGTAAGTGTTTTTTTTGTGTTCCTTTCTTTATTTCATGATTTTTTTTCTGTGCTGCGCCTCTCGGATGGGACTTCCCAATTCCTTTTCTCTGTCACCCTGGGACATCTGGCCACAGTGACATGGGCGGGGGTTGCTGGGAAATGGAGTCCACTGTGGGCCAGATTTTGTCCCTTTCTCCCAGTATAAGTGCATTTCTTTGTTGCACCTGCTCTGGGTTATAGAGAGGACATTGGTTACCAGCCTTATTAATCCTAGGCCCTTTTCTTCAATCTACACTGTAATGCAACATACACACTGAGGTTCCCCTCAGGCAAATTTTTGTGGCCAAGCTGTAAATAATTGAAAACAAATTTTAAATGGAAACATTAGCAGACCACTTGACCTTGCTGAAAAATAATCTACCCTCAATTTTACCTTTGAAAGCTTAACTGCCTATTTCTATTAATTACATGTATGGGAACAAACTTTCCAAAACGTTTGTTTATACTAATAAATACCTTGTTTTTATTTACAGTTCTTCTAGTTTCATTGGAAATTACCTACTTTATTTGTGGATTGCTGTTTGCCTTGGTTGTCGAAGAATGGGTTTGGGATTACGCTATAACAGTTACTGTTATTCATATCATCATAACTTCATTTGGTAAGCAAGGATAATATTAAATAAATGTAATGTACTGTAAACTGGGCAGGACTGATCAAACATTTTCCCTCTAATTTATTCTTGGACTAATGTTGGCACTTTATCAAATTCAATAAATATTAATTTCTCCTCTTCCATCTTGTATGCAATATACTGCCATATAAAACACAATGACACTTTGTTGCAACAATTTCTAAATGGCAATTATCTTGCACTGTATTTAAGAGGTTTCATTTGTAACATGCCAGAGACAGCATTTGAGGAAAAGAGGTGGTTTCAGCAACAGGGAGTTGTGCACCTTTTGTAAAACAAGTAACTGTTGTCAATGTCCTGACCCTTCAAGGCTCCAACATAAGCACCTCAGCCAAAGTTCAATGTAAAACAAAGCCTGCTTCAGCAGCAAAATGTCTAAATTAAAGATGATTTCAGCCAAACCTCAATGAGGAAAATAAACCATTTGATCAGGTCTGGCATCTTCTCACATAGCAAGAAAGAAAGGAAAAGGAGGAAGAAAGCAAGCAAGCAAGAAAGAGTTGTCTACAGCAAATGAAGCTCATCATCAGTTTTTGCCAAGAACACCTGCTAATCCCACTATGCTGTTTACCAGAGTTCTGGGATGGCTGACTGAGAGAGATGTTTTAACTCTATTTCTGCCTATTTAACCCTAAGTCAATGTTATATTATCCTGCTTCATGACAGTTCCTCTTATGCTTTCTGGTCCTATTCCCTGTTTTAAGTATCCAAAGGGGTAGAATTTCTGCCTTACTCATGAAAGGAAGGTAAATAAATAGAGATATTAGAACAAGCAGCAGCTCTGCAGAAAAGGACCTGGGGGTTACAGTGGAAAATAAGCTGCATATGAGCCAACAGTGTGACCTTGTTGTGAAGAAGGCTAATGGCATACTGGGCTGCATTAATAGGTGTGTTGCCATCAGATCAAGGGAAATTATTATTCCCCTCTATTCAACACTGGTGAGGCCACTTCTGCAGTACTGTATCCAGGTTGGGTCCCCCACTGCAGTAAGGATGGGAACAAGTTGTAGAGAATCTATCAGAAAGCAATGTAAATGGTTAGGGAGCTGGGGAGCATGACTTATGAGAAGAGACGGAGGGAACTGGGTTTATTTAGTCTGGAGAAGAGAAGACTGAGAGGTAGCCTCTAACTACCTGAGGGGCGGTTCCAAAGAGGATGGACTGTTCTCAGTGATGGCAGATGGCAAAACAAGGAGCAACGGTCTCAAGTTGTAGCAGAGGAATTTTAGGGTAGATATGAGGAAAAACTTTCTCATGAGGAGGGTAGTCAAGCACTAGAACAGATTATCCAGAGAGGTTGTGGAATTTCCATCCTTGGAGGTTTTTAAGATCCAGCTAGACAAAGCCTTGGCTGGGATGATACAGTTGGGGATGGTCCTGCTTTGAGCAGGGGGTTGAACTAGATGACCTCCTCAGGTCCCTTCCAACTCTCATTTTCTCTGATTCTATGAATTTCCTGATACAGGGCTTAAAATGGCTGATCCTGCTCTGAGTTCAGTTTAGGATATTCTCCCATTTTAGGGAGCTGGGGTATATTTTTTCCTGTACAGCATTTTATATCATCATTTCAGTTTATGTTCCTGTTATTCCTTCCAATCCCTTTTTCCCTTTTTAGAAACAGTTATTTTAGGAGAAAGACTATTTTTTTCATGTGTGAGATGATCTTCAAGAAGTTTTCAGTGTACCTTTTTTTACCTTGTAGTTATGTCTGAATTCCCTCTGATGTTGCACTGGTGGCTGGCATTAGGTATGTATGAATTACTGACTTTTTAAATTGCTTGGAACTGTGCACCAACCTAGTATTTGTAGTTGAGAAATCATCCCCTCAGTAAATTGTAGTATCATGAGTCCAACAAACAGCTAAACACAAGTGAGATGGTAACATTTGTACATGTGCTGCTCTCTACCCAATTTAATTTATACAAAAGAACACAGTCAAGTAGACATTTGAGATGTCTTATACTTGTTATGCTCTAAGAATAAATCCTGCTCACCTTATCAGAGTTAGCAGCCCAATTGTAGTTACTGATTTCGGTGAGGTGGCCCTGACTTGAATCTTGGCTTACACTTTTTTCATTGAAAGTAACAGTAAAGCTCCAATTAGGGAATTAGAGATCCCTGGCCTGTTTTTGGAAATACATTACTTGGATATTTAGAAGAAAAAAATGCAGAAGCCAGTTAACAAGTACTCAGGGCCATATAGAAATCCTCAAGGATAGATGGAGGCACACAAACAAAATCCTTGATCTTGTAGCTGGTCCTGAGTTGGCAGACACAGGTGCCCAGGCCCAGGCTGGCAGAGGATTGAGCTGAAGAAATCATTTAAAAATCCTCATTTTGTGAGTTGAAGAGAAAAAATAACATTTTCAAAATGGGAAAAAATAAATCAAACCAAATCCCTAGCTACATTTCATTGATGTTATACAGAAAAGAGTAACAAAAACTATTATTCTATGTCTCTATTCTATGTAGGATTGGTTTAAATACTGTTGTGATGTTTGCATACCAGACTAAAATTAACATGAAATATTTTTATGTTTCTTTTCAGGAGCTGGCTTAATTTCAATGATTTGTGGAGGAGAGATTTTGGCATACTGCTTGTTCAAAGACAACTTCATTTACCCAATTCTGGATGATTTTTGAAAAGCAAAAATGGAAATTTGTATTGGGGTCTATATTATTTCTATTTTCTAATTTACATTACAATCAAATGAGAGATACTGTCAAGATTGTAAGCATGCTGTCCCCTTTGTTGCCTACATCTGTTTACAAAATGCATGTAATTAGTTTTAGCTGTTTTGGGTGGATATTTTCCCTTAAGCAAATAGTTAAAGATGCTCTCCATTTCTTAAAGCAAACAAACCAAAAGGAAGAGCAATGGCATTGGCACAGTCCTCATGCATAATCCTGAAGCAAAGCACTGTGTGAGCAATGGGGAGAGAAACATTTCAATTCAAGCATTCAGAGGCTTTATAAACACACATTTCTTGGGTCAGAATCTGGTCCTCTCACTAGAGTTGCTTTGTGCCACTTCTGTGCTGCAAAGAAACTTCAAAGACACCTTAACTGGCTTTTTGGAGACTCCAGCATTGATGAATCCCTGCATAACACAGGTTTGTGAAGTCTTTGTAACCCATTGCATGAGCAATCTGCAACATAGTATGTATATAAGACAAAATGTAGTTTGACCAGTGAGCAACAAACTTCAGCTGATTTATAGCTGCTAGTGCACCCAAGGGGACAATAGGCAGTGGAGTGTGTGAAAGGACAGTACTAGACTGCTCTAACTTGCACTGATGTCTGCTAGTTCTAGAATGGGAAAAGGCAAGTGTAATTTACAGCCCACTGCGTGCCCCTTCCTCTTCTCCACCCTGAGCTGCCAATTCCCAGAATATAGCCAGTAGATTATAAATGTCAGAAAAACAAATAGTGCCTTGAATTGACACTTCATCTCTTTATGTGCAATGGATTGGTCCTACTGTTCATCTCAGGCAAGATTTTCATTGAACTAAATCAAGGGTGTCATGTGGGACCATGGGAAATCTGGGACACTGACCCCATCCCTGCTCTCCCAAGTCAGCAGTGCTGCTGTAGGCAGAGGTGGGTGGAGACAGAGGCAAAGTGGCGTGGTGCACAAGGCAGGTGGGCAGCAGTGGTGCCTGCTCACCCGTCTAGAGCACTATGCTGCTCCACCTCCCTTTCCTTGCAAGACTGCATCCCATTCCCCTACAGTTCTCTCCCCCGCTGCAAGCCCAGTGCATGCCCAGCCGGGGCCACAAGCTTGGAGTTCTCCCCCAAACATGGGTCCCCACCGGCAGCTGGGGGAGACCCCAGGTCCCCTCAGGGAAGGGGTCTGACACACCCTGTCTGCACCCACCACTCCCCTGGATGCCACATACACACACATATGAGCAGCCCTCACTCATAGCAGCACTCTCCCACCCCACTCCTGTCCCACCCTGGCTGATTCCAACCAATCCAGGGATTTTTGCTTCAGTCGTCAACTAGCTGAGATGGTGGGACAGCCTACAAAATCTGGGACTGTCCCAGCCAAACTGGGACATGTGATCACCCTAACTAAATCCGTCCATACTGAGTGTCACATGAGTAACATGATACACCAGTACTGAATTTGTCCCATTGGTTTAAATCACAGTTTTTCCCGAACAAGGACAGCAAGAGTGGCTCACTTAAAATGTTTGTGTTTACACTAGAGTACTAAACCTTATATTTGCCTTAACCTTATTTTAAAGCTGATGCGTCTCTAAAATCTTAGTTTAAAATAGTATAATGAAAACTTACCACAGGTAAGTAATTTCTCATATATAGTCAAGAGAAATTCTGGTGGAATTTCCAAACAATATGTATTTAGTGATCACAAGTGACACACAAGGACATTTGAAGGCAGATCATATTTCTAAGTCCGTAGCACTACTTGGACTACAAGAAAAAAAATATCTTTTTTATAGTAACAGCAAATGGATGCCTGTGTGGGGGCTGATAAATAAGAATCTTTATAATGACTTTGAAGGGCATCAAGTTGAACCCCTAAACATTTTCATTATGCCATATCTATACATTAGCTACATAGATATTAGGATCTAAGTATGACTGAGGTTGCATTTAAAAAAGGACATTTTGCATTATTTAGTCCAATGTAAAACTATAATAATAATTAGACAGGGAAGAAGTAACATTTTAAACTAATATATTTTACTGGCTTTAACCTAGTCTCTACATAGTTTATGTGGGCAGTAGAGCTATTCAGCACAGTACATTTGTGGATTAGGATACAAATTAATCCATGAGTGGAATAAATTTCTGTTTTTAAATATGGAAGATTTTTCTGTAAAGGTGTTAGCCCAGCTGCAGCTTGCAACAATTTTGTTTCCTGTAGTCGTAACATTTTAAACTTTTGTTTTATGTTTAAAACTTTAAATATTATTGGTAACAAGAAACATCCTCAATTTGAAATGAGAAGTGGCCCAGCCACAGAATTTCTCTCAAATATATACAACTAGGTCAGTGCATGTGAAAAGATCAGAACAAAAGTTCTAATAAAGGGGAAAAAACATTGCTGCTGCTGAAAACCATTAGCAGAACTTCAGACAGTGAACAGTGTGAAAAATCACTACTATGTTGGCTATATCTTCTTATTCCTTGTATGCTGTTTTGCATCACTGAAAACCTATCAAATGCAATGTTAAAAGTTTAGACAAATTTTACAGTCTTGAAATAAATATTCACTGTGCAGACACTAACAATCACGATGGTGTATGCATTACGTATAGAGCTTAAGCTGTTATGCTTAACAGATGGTAATTCATATAAGGTGTTCATCATGGATAGCCATAAGGTGGCACATTCAGTCAATTCCCTTTTGCTTTAATAGTCAACCCAACAGCATTAGAAGCAGAGCCAGTAAAAGGAGGTAGTAAAACAGTTTAAATACAGCAATTTGGGCAGGGTGCTTTGGTAGTAGTCATAGCATAACTGACATAGAAACACTGCTAGTGAGATAAGGAAAACTGCTTTAGATGCTGTCACAACAGAGCCGGCAAAGGATATAAGAGAAGTCCCCTTTGTGAAAGATGAAAGCAGAGCAGAGAAAATAGCAAGAGCAATCAAGAAGGAAGCAGCAGGACTATTTGGAGATGGGGCCAGTGGAAGGAGATGGTAGTATGAAGGGAAAGACTAGAACAATTAAAAAGGGACCCATAGTAACTTCTGCACAACTGAGCCTGTAACACTTATTCAGCACAGCGGAAGAGAAAACACATATGCAATAAATTCCAGTAAGTTTGATATAGGAATGAAGCACACAGACCCCCAATCTGGGTTTATCACATAATATAATAAAATAGGGACATTTTGAATTATAGGGCTACAATTCTCTCCTCAAAGCCAATGACTTCTCAAGCACTCAGGTATGAGTATGTACATGATTCTGTTCCTTGTTACAATCCTTTAACCCAACCATCTTTAATACATGAAAAGTGGCCTAGCCATAGAATTTCTCCAAAGTAAGTAGAATCAGGCCAGTGCGAGAGAAAAGATCAGACCAAAATTCTATAAAGAATTTACAGTCTCATTGCTGCTACTGTTCTGTCTTCACCTCCCTACTCGCAACTATGACCTGCAGTAGTCCCAGCTTCATTGTTTCCTGATCTCTTTGCCATTTGTCAGACAGCCGTAGATCTTGACATGCCTAATAGATATCATCTTTCAAGCAGGTTTGTTTGGTGAGTGCTTTTTTACCCTTTTTATAATTAGTTTTGATTTAATATGACAACCAGGGGCTTGCACAGGTATTGCTGAGGGCATTCTTTGTCTGTGAAAACCTTTATTACAGGTTAAAGAGTGAGCCAATCTCCTCTCTGAGATGCTAGATTGAGTTTCCAGAAAAAAAAGTAGTTAGAAGTTGTAAGTCAAGCATATTTGTTAAAAACAATAAAACAGCATGGTGACTCACAATGACACATTTACAGATCACTTTAAGAGTGGAATAGAATTAAAAATTTTCATTTCAGGGAACCTCATACTTTTCCACAATAACCCAGTAACTTAGATGACATCTTTCCTAAGTTTAGGGACCCCTGACTGGTTCCATGTTCAGGTCTTTTAATACAATATGGTATCCTCTCCATAGAGAAGAAGATGAGAGGTTTTTTATATAGATGGCCCAAGCTTGTTTTCCCAGGGTAAAACACTGTCTTTAACATAATCCAAAGACAGGAATCAATTCAGAAAGTAAACAGGTGAGTTTGGTGTTTCATTTCTGGGACCAAAGTGTATGATGCTGCCATAAAGAAAATACATATAAACTTTGGTTTAATTAACAGAAGCATTTTATTCAAGATATGGGAGGTAATGATTCCATTCTACTCAGCTAAACTTAATCCTTGTCAGGCCCCAGATGTAGTACTGTGTTCAGTTCTGGGAACTGCATTTTAAAAGAAGTAAAGAACCTGGAGAGGATCCAGTGGCAAGCAATGAAGATGATAAAGAAGCTGGAATGCAAACCATGGGAGGAAAGGTTGAAAGAACTGGATATGTTTAGTTTGGAGAAAGGGAGAAAGGGTGGGGAGGGGAGACAAGATAGCAATTTTCAAATATTTGAATGGCTGCCACATAGAGAAGACAAAATTGTTCCTCCTTGCTATAGGGGGTAGCACAAGAGGCAATGGACATACACTACAGCAAAGCAGATTTAGATGAAATCTCAGGAAAAGCTTCCTAACTGTTATAACTGGAAGACAATGGGCAAACTGCCTAGGAAAACTGTGGAATCTCCTAGGCAGAAGATTGCAGATTTCCTTATTGCAGATTTTCAATAAGAATCATATAATCATAGAAAATTAGGGTTGAAAGGGACATCAGGAAGTCATCTAGTCCAACCTCCTACTCAAAGCAGGACCATCCCCAACTATATCATCCCAGGCAAGGCTTTATCTAGCCAAGTGAGCACTTGGAAAGAGACCTTTAGGCAATTATCAGTGTCTTTACCCAGGGAAAATGCGACTGATGCTTAGCATTCAGAAGACGAAGGTCTTAATGAGCAGTCTCCATCTCTGATGATTCAGATTTGCGGTGAGACTCTGGAGAGTGTTGAGTATTTCCCATATGTCAGAAGCCGTCTCTTGCAGAAGGCTGACATCAAAAAAGAAATCCAACAGCACCTTAAAAGTGCAAGTGTAGCATTCAGACACCTGAGGAAATGGGTGTTTGAAAGTCAAGACATCAGATCTGAAACCAAGCTCGTGGTTTATCAAGTGGTCATGATCCCCACCTTACTGTACAAAGCTGAGCTGTGGACAACATAAAAGAGACACCTTAAGTCACTGCAGAAGTACTACCAATGCTGCCTGTGGAATAGCCTTCAAATTCAGTTGGAAGATAAATGTACAAATATTAATGCCCTCTCATAAGCAAACACCACAAGCATTGAAGCGATGATCATCCATCATCAACTTTGCTGGGCCAGCCATGTCATCCAGATGTTTGACTCCAGACTCCCAAAGCAAGTTTTATTTTCCCAGCTCAGTGAAGGCATACACTCAAGAGGGGATCAGGTAAAGTGCTTCAAGAATGTCCTCAAGGCCAACTTGAAAAAATGTAACATTGTCATCAACTTGTGGGAGACATTCACCCGGGACTGGCTCAACTGGAGGAAGTCTTCTGCAAGAATCTTAATACTTTGAAACCTCATGATAACCACAGGAGATGGAAAAGTGGGAGCAGTAGAAACAGCGTGCTGTGAACTGAATAAAGAATCCATCACCACCACCCAACCTACATGGAAACATGTGCTTGAGTTGCAAGATAGTCTGCCAATCCTGGAATGGCCTCATCAGCCATCTTCAGACCTACAGATAAAGCAATCAAAGAAGACAGTCATCCCTGACTGCAAGGAATTACCAATGGATGTCTAGTCAGGTCTTAAAAACCCCCAAGAATGAAGATTCCATAAATTCCCAGTGCTTAACTACCCTCCTCAAGAAAAACTTTCCCCATATATCTAATCTACACTTCCCTTGCTGCAACTTAAGACCATTGCTCCTTGTTCTGCCATCTGCTACCACTGAGAACAATGTAGTTCTATCCTCTTTAGAACCGTCTTTCAGGTAGTTGAAGGCTACTTCTCAGTCTTCTCATCTCCGGACTAAATAAACCCAATTCCCTCAGTCTTTTCTTATAAGTCATGTGCCCCAGCCCCCTAACCATTTTTGTTGCCCTCCACTGGACTCTCTTAAACTTGTCCACATCCTTTCTGTAGCGGGGGGCCCAAAACTGGACACAGTACTCCAGATGTGGCCTCACCAGTGTTGAATAGAGGGGAATAATCACTTCCCTCGATCTGCTGGCAACACTTCTACTAATAAAGCCCAGTATGCTGTTAGCCTTCTTCACAACAAGGGCACACTGTTGGCTCATAAACAGTTTATTGTCTACTGTAACCCACAGGTACTTTTTTGTAGAGCTGCTGCTTAGTGAATTGGTTCCCAGTCTGTACTTGTGCATGGGACTGTTCTGTCCTAATGGCAGGACATTGAATTTTTCCATATTGAACCTCATAAGATTTCTTTTGGTTCAATCCTCCAATTTGTCTAGGTCTCTCTGAATCTTAGTTCTACCCTCCAGTATATCTACTATTCCCCCCAAGCATGGTGTCATCTGCAAACTTGCTGAGGGTGTACTCTGTGCCATCTTCCAAATCATTGTTGAAGATATTGAAGAAAACTGGCCCCAGGACTGACCTCTGGGGCACTTCACTTGATACCAGCTGCCAACTAGACATCAAGTCATTGATTTCTACCCTTTGAGCCTGATTATCCATCCAGTTTTCTATCCACCTAACAGCCCATTCATCCAGCCCACACTTCCTTCCTTTGCTTGCAAGAACGTTGTAGGAGACCATATCAAAAGCCTCGCTAAAGTCAAAGTATATCATGTCCAATGCTTTCCCCACAGCCACCAAGCCAGTCATCTTGTCATAAAAGGAAGCATAGGAATGGAAGAGGACCAGCAAGTCCAGTCTCCTGTATTCACAGAAAATTATTTATTTATTTGTTTGTTTGTTTGTTTGATTTATATGCCCTCCTTCCAAACAAAGCCTCAGGGTGCCTAACAGTAAGAGATAGAACAACATATGCAGGCAAGTAGAATAATAAAATAAAATATGAAACAAAATCTGTCTAAACAATATCCAATCTTAGCATTCCCAGCTGAATGCCTGCCTCAATTATGGCAAACATATAGCACAACCAGAAGATGTCCAGATTTGGCTTCTGGTAGGCCTCAATGAGGGAGGAGTTTCAGAGCTGAGCATTTTACCTAAGAAATTCTCCTAAATTTCCACTTGAAACCTCCACGTACAACCACAAGGCACAATTCTTAAACACCCTTTAGTATGCTAAAGGTAAAAGCATAGAAGTTGAGGGCACTGTCAGCCCCCTGACGCTGCAATGGCAAGGAAGCAGTTGATTAATACATGCTCAAAACAATCCTATGAAAAAGACCATACCCCACATTATGGGGAAAAAGCACCCTTCCCCTCCAAAAAAAACCAAACACACGCACCCAGTTTGTGTCAATCTGACCTATGGGAAAGCTTCCTTCCTGATCCCTAATTTGGCAATGAGTATGACTCTAAGAAGAAAAACAACGTCTCTTTCTCTACGTACTAGCACATCCCAATCAAAAACCCCAGCCTCAGTGGTGGCCAAGATTCTAGTGCTTCAGAGTAAAGCAAAAAATTAGGCAGCAAACAATGAATCTTGTATCCATACACAGGAAGTTGCACAAGATGACTTGGAAGTCCTTTCCAAAGGTCTGATGATATGTAAAAATGAAAAATTGTATGGCAAGAACTATAAACAATAACATTTACTATTTGATTTGGAATTAACTTGAAAACATATATTTAAACAGCCCTGCAATTAATATAGTCGTAAGGAACTAGTCGTTCAGTAGTCACTCAAAGTAACGAAGCCACCTGTCATGTGCAAGGTCATCAAATATCAATGCAGCTCCTATACTTCGGACTACAAGATTGAGTCCAAGTTAAAACAAAGCCCCAATACCAATGTTTCTGCAGTAACATCAGTCAGTCTTCATAATAAGCACAGAAAACAATTCATCGCTAGCCTCATATACTGGTAAAATTCAGTATGAAGTAGGTAAATAGCGAAGAGTGGATGAGATACATCACAGAGTTTGCTGCCTCTTGAACAAAAAATTCCCACGTAAAGGTCTTCCAACAGAATCTTATCGAGACATATCTTTTAACCAAGGAAGTATTGTTAAAGAGGGAAAAGATAGTGACATCTTACATAGATTATATACCTTAATCCACTGTGCATAAAATTGGATACTCGCTAAGCTCCATAGGTACTTAAGGCTTTATCTTGATATTTTATATCTTCCAAAATGTAATTTAATTGGTATATTTATTTCTTGGCTTAAGGCCCTATGTAATGATCCATCTGCTCAGGTAATGACTAATGCTTTAATCACTCCTTTTGTGAGCTAATCACAGCCCCAGACAGCATGCACTCCCTCATTAGATGTCAGAGAGGATAAAAGTCTTAGCAATGGCTGTAAAATGTGATGATGTAATTAATACCTTTATTATTGGCTTTCAACCTTTTAGCATTAGAGTGTGCCTTTAAAGCACTGTCCTGAGTCCTGTAGAGTCACTTTGCTTCAAGGGGCCTGAGATAGGGTTCCCAGCCTCCTGTGTGCACAAAGAGTAGAAGATGGGGTTACATTTCTCCTATAAGCAAGAGGTCTGTCTACTATTGGACCTTGTTCTGGACATGCATGGGACGTATGTTCCTTGGTATCTCTCACTGTCATATAACCATGCAAAGATCAGTTCAGAGCAGGCCCTTAGTTTACCATATGTATTAAGAAAAGGAATCCTTAAATTAGATAATTTGCTATATCTTTATAAAATATTTACAAGCAAGGGTCTATTCCTGCACCCACTGAGGCCAGTGGAAAAGCTCCCATTAACCACACTGGTAGATGGATTGGGTTCAAAAGCTAGTTTAAATATGTCATTGCCTATTCTCTCAGCAATTCTATTTATTCCATTGAAATAAAAATGATTAAAATGCTTAGCTAAATGATTTTATAGCAAGTTATCTTGTGTGTCAAAAGTGCATCTAAATTGTCATCTCTATAAAACCAAATAAATATATTTAAAATAGACGCAGAAGACTTTTTGCTTCTCTTTGGAGATCTTTAAGAAGCAAAGTAGGCTATAACACAGAAGTACTTTTACATAGGGGATAATATAATAAATATGAAAAAAATTGCTAGGTATATCACATGGCAGCAAATGCAAAAATTGTACCCTAGTGCTGACTTCTTAGGTGGTCCAATTGCATCTATGAATTTAAAATGTACAAAGAAAATTGCATTGGTGTTTGTCCATATTATGCTTCTACATATTTAAAATAAAGCTGTCTTCTAAACAGTTCCCAATATTTCAGGAAGATTTGGGAGTGCCTCCTGCAGTCTTTTGGGGTATTTCTACTGAGAAAGTACGATAGGTACTGAAGAACTCCTAGACAAGGGGTGTCAAAGATTTAGCCCACAGGCTGGATCTGGCCCACAGGGCCCTATTATGAGGCCTGCAGTGCAGTCCATGGGACATGGACCAGATCTACATGCCGCATGCAGTGTGCATGGAGCTGGATCCAATGCACACACTGCACCTGGCACATGGCTAGATTTGGTGCATGAGCTGCACTCAACGAACAGTTGGCAATAGAAACATAATTTCTGCCACAAGACATAATTCCTATCTTTTAATAATAGCCATATGCATACTATAATATGCTATTTCAGATAAAGTAATTATCCATTGTGCCTCAGGATATCTGATTTCTCCCTAGCCATCACAGATATAGACTGTGTAATGTTGGACATCAGTTTGGCCATTTGCAAAATAGGTACTTTAACAGTACTTTTCTTACTTCTTTGGGTTGTTATAAGACTTAATTTGTTAGTATGCAAAAGGTGTTCAAATCCAAGTGTGAGAAGCATTCTAGAAATGTATATAATTTTAATTATTTAAATATATAGGTAGGCAGTATTTCCCAGGATTTTAAAAAAGTACTAGCTTTAGATATGATGAAATAATATTTTATTTCTCATGAAAAAATTTATAAAAAAGAAAAATATATATTTTAGGTGTCATTAACAGTTTATGGTGACTGTTCATTTGTCAAGAAATAAAACATTCTAAGATTTTCATTTTTTGACAAAAACAGAAATTTGAATGTAAAAATGAAATTCCTCAAAAAAAATCCTTAGTCTAAAAGCATTTTTCATTGAAAAAAATCCAGGAACAATTTTCCCATACAGATACACTCTTTACACTTTATATTGTTGTATATATTATTTAGGAGTTATGTATCCCTGGGTAACATTAGTAGAACTGTTCCAGTTGCCAGGTAACTATGTTATATTAATGATCAGTAATGTAGTTCATTATGTAAAAATTATGTTAATTTCCAATATGGAAAACTGAGGTTTTGCTGTTACCTTAAGGCTGCACCTTTTTCTTTGCAAAGTGCCTTTTCCCCTTGAAGATTTATGTTACATGTAAATGTTAGATTGCTATTTTCATATTGATGCTGGATGGTTCTGGAGTTTACACCCTCTGAAATTTGAAAATAAAAGTGATAACTCATTACCAACAAAGAACTGATTGACTAATTTCAGACAAACCTAATTCATATACCCATAGAGCAGAAAATATTTTGTTTTGCATTTTCTACAATAAAACATATTCCTAAATTTGTGAGTATCTTAAAAGGTCAGATTTAAAAACAACATTTTTTTTTTGCAAAACATTAATTACATTTTAAAAATTGAAAAATGTTATTGGATAATCAAGGAAAGCTAATCACATACTATCGCTATAAATAAGTTTTGTGTAAGTTACAAGGTCAATCTGTAAATAGACACTGAAAATTCCCATTTAATAGCGCCTTCTTTTAATAAGAGATTACTTATATCATGTAATCCATATAAATGTCACAATACCAAATGGATTCAAATTGCCATTTTACTGCATTAAAAAGCTGTTATTTTTGGCAGCTGCAGTTCAAATAGAATATTAAATAAGGTGATTTGTTTATGGTTTCCTTCTATTTTAAAACAATCAAAACTTCTTCAGAACTCAGAAAGTGGCAAGACGAAATGCCACATCCAAATCAACTTGTAGGACACCCTACTTAGGCATCCTGACAACTAAAATGTAGGCACCTTGCCCCAGGAAAGTAATCCAGATCAACAGGGTTAGGAGCCTAGGTTCCCCAAATAGTGATTATCATGATTATGGATACCTAGGTGCCTCATGGTAATTCAGAGTGACCAGGAAATCAGAAAGGAGGTACCTATAGCTAGCCAATGGGAAATGTTAGGCACAGAGATAGTTCAGAATTGAGCCCAGTAGATGCCTACACAGTGCCAGGACTGCTTAAAAAGGAAGTGCGTACCTAAATCAGGACAACAGACTTGAGTTCAGAATGAAGGATATTACCCCAGATTTAGTTTAGAACAGAGCTCATGGTGGAGGTGATGCTCACTTTTATCCCAGTTAAGACTCTAGGTCTTCCTCAGTAGAAGGGGATTCATACACACAATTCTTACTTCCCAGGAGAGTGCCATAATCACTCAGCTCTTGCCTAGCCATGGTGGGGTCCCACTTAATCTGGCTAGTTGAAGCTGGGCCACTGGGCAGCCAAGAATGAAAAATACAGGGGACCAGAAGGGGAGCAAGCAAGAGGAAGTGTGACTTTGTAACCAATGAAGAGGGAAATTGTGTTTCTGGGTTCCAGTCCCTCCTGTCAGTGATTGGTTGAAAACCAGAAATAAACTTAACAACAAGGACTGGAACCCCTCACTTCTACTTCTATGACCGGGTTACTCACCACCTGGATAAGGGAGATGAGGTCAACATCATTTACTTGGACTTTAGGAAGGCCTTTGACTCAGTGTCCCATGAAGCTCTCAAGGTAAAACTAGGGGACTATGGGCTCAAGAATGTGGTTGGATGGCTGGGAAACTGGCTGTGGGGCTGGACCCAGAAAGTACTAATAGATGGATCTGTGTCAAGTGGACTGTCTTCATCACCGGGATAGAGTCAATTCCTCCTTGTTTGCTCTCCTTCTGCACCAGGAACCTTGCTTAGTGGACCAGCTTCAACATAAGATTTGAAGGGAGATCTCATACAAGCTGTCCTATTGCATGGTGATTAGGCCATTGTTTTGGGAGTCAGATATTGGATTTCAGTCCCTTCAGGCTAAGGATGGTCTATAACCCACCTTTTTTACTTCCTGGGCCAGTGCTCTAACCACTACTATATTGGGCAAAAGTGGAAGCTCCTTGCTCTTCTGGTGGCCCCTAATTCCACATGAAGTGTTCATAATGACAACTAGGACACCCGCCTGTTACAATAGTGCAAAATGTTATGTGTCACAAAAAAATGTTGTTTTGTTATTGGAACCTTATTTGGAAACTAAGTATGATTCTGTTCTATACTGATCTCTGAAAATCCATTAATGCATCTACTTTTGTAAAACACCATCATCTGGCTCTTAAGACTGAGTCACAAAAAAACACCAAATTTGAATTCACAGAATTTTAGGGACTTGAGCAGGATGGAACATTGTTGTACTTAGATGTGCCTAAGTCCACTTACAAGCCCAAATAGGTGGAATAGAATCTGATCCTTTCACTAAGGTCATAATACTTATTTTCACCTTTGTCATTTTGACTACATGTATAGACTATATGGCCATAGATTTGTAGATGATATAAATTATAAAAGTTGAAATGATAAAGGCAAAACAAAGCACTATTGAAGCAAAAACCATCTGACCTTCTTAAACTGAAACATTTCGATCAGGTTGTTTAGATATTTCAAAACACAATTTCCCCAAGTTTATGATTTCTGGAGGAAATGTGACCTTTCTGTTCTGTTTGTGGCCAAAAAAATGTTTAAGTGTTTGAACTATTTCTACTAGTTGTCTCATACAGTATGACAATTCCTATGTTCCTATGTTTTAACCATAATTTTGGATTATAATAATGTGATGTATTAGGTTACTGTTAATTCATTTTTTTAATGTTTTTGTGTTATAATTTTATTATGGGCAGGAGTAGCAACAGAGATAATTTGTGAGATGCTAGTGAAAAGTAATGAGTTTTGTGGAAGAATCTGAAGAAGAAAAAGGAGGTCATTAAATGCAAGAAAAGCAGCACTCTGCATTAGGCTGAAGACAGAGGCAGAACAAGGAGCAGAAAAGTATGCTAGGAGAACAAAGAACATGAAAATGAGTGGTGGTAGCAAAATGAAAGGTATGTAGTTACAAGAAAAACTAGGAGACAAGAGTTGAAAAAGACAGAAAATGCAGATAAAATTATAAAGAGCCTTAATTCCAAACTAGATGTTTGGATTTCAGAGCAATAAGGCACATAGCAAAACTATTGCACCTATAAACAGACCATTATAAACAAAATATATCAAGTTACATTTTCTATTTGAATATATAAACCAGTATATATTAATAATACTGATACAGGAAGAAAGCCCAATTCTGATGCTCATTATAGAAATGGTGCTTGTACATGAGTGTGGAGGCTGCAGATATTACTTACAGAGTTTAGTAGACACAAATAACAAGTGCACCCACAGATAGGGTCCAGCTTCTGGCTACATTGCCCTAATCAATGTCAAGTATAAAAGTATTATTTATGTGGAATTATATGCATCTCAGGGCTCTCAATCAGTGGTCATGGAATGCTGCTAGAGGTCTGTGAAGACTTGGAATTTTTTATGGTTCTGGCTCTTCTCTTTGTTTCTAAAAATTAATTTAGTCAGAAGAATAAAATACGTCATTGAAATAAAATACTAAAATCTAAGGTAAGTAATAAATAACATATTTTCATTAAAAGATTTAAAACAAATTATTTTGTTTCCTATAAACATCTTTGCATGTTCTTTCCGGATGGTTGTTTCAGTTGCAAATAATATAATTTGTTTTTACTATTTAAAAAATTACTTGATAAATCACATAATGGATTCTACATTAAAAGAATGTTATTTCAGTTGCAAAGTCAAACAATCTATAATTGGATAATGCATGATGTATGGTGGCTCGTGCAACCTTAATTCTTTCCCTTGCATGTATGTATTATGATAGACCTTAATTACATGATGACATACTATTTTTTCTTTGGGACTCCTGCCTCAGATCTCAGTAGATGCACACAGTTGACCTATGATGTATGGATGTTTTCTGACTTTTGCATTCCAGGCAACCTAAACAATACTCATATATTTAAGAACAGGAGTTACCTTTATGACCATCTACAACATTATGAATACTAGTCTGATCTCCTGGTAAACGAAGGCCATGGAATTGCATCCATACCTTCTGATTTAGCTAAAGTATTTTTAGAAAGATATAAAAACTTCAGGAGATCCAGAACTTCCCACTACCCTAAATTGTGCCAGTTAATTACCCTCTCTCTGCAAAAAAAAAAAAAAAGAAAAAAGATACCTTATTTCTAATCTGAATTTGTCTAGTCTAGTTTGTTTCCATCCCTTGGTTCTTGTTATGTCTTTATCTGGGAGTGTGAAGAACTCTGCTATCATAAATCTTCTCTACATGCAGATCATGATTAAGTCATTTCTCAAGTTTCTCTGTTGAACTGAACAAAACTTCTTTACCATCTTACCTTTCCAGGCCTTGAACCATTTCTGAACTGGATACAGAATTTTAGTTAAAGTTTCACTAGTTTCATGTGAGGCTGCAATAATACCTTTCTAATCCTTGGTACTTCCTTGCCTATGGGTTCTGTCATACCTTCTTTTAGTATAGGCTTTATGTTTTAATTATATATACACAGATATATAAATATATACTAAAGTTTATGCTACTGTTGTATATTTGACCAGTCAAATAAAGTTTGGTCATTGACCGATCGAATATTAGTCAAAAAGTGTAAACAATTACCAGTACAGTCAAATAATACACAGAAAAAGCACAAATTTTCCATTAAAATGTGTCAAAAATAGTAAAAATGATATTTCTATCAAGACAACTGCAAAAAAAAAACCCCTCACCATAAATTTGCTATAATCTTTGACCAGCCAAAAAATATCCAGTCAATTCACCGGTCAATTGACAATAGCAATTGACTGGCTTGTCAACTACTTAATGCTTTTCTTTATTTCCTTTTGCTACTCCTTGTTATAATATGGAGCTTACACAAGCTTCTAGAGAAAAGAAAGCAGCCACAAAAAAGGCAAAGGCAGGCAGATTCTACCGAGGATGCTATTAGAATCCCTCAGTCGGTGTCTTTTGGTTTTTAATATCACCTAACAATGGTCACAATTAATAGCCCAGCAAACTGGTTGCTCTATGCCAAAATGTAGTTGTCAAATAGACACAGTAAGAGTTTTCTTATTACAGTAAAAGACACTTTGGGAAGGGACCCATTGCCAGGTTGCAGGAAGGCAGGCCATAGATTTGTCTTCAGCTGGCTCATACATATTCACTCCTGCTTCAGATCAGGAATGTGTGAAAACTGGTAAAATGTTGTTGGTGTGTTCATAGGTGCCAACTCTAGGGGTGCTCTGAGGCTCAAACACTCACCGAAAAGAATTAATGGGTGCTCAGCACTCATGAGCCACGTCAGGGGAGCTGGGCTGAAGTCAAACGCTGCCTCTTTTGGGCCTGCAGAGGGCTTCGTATGGGAATGTAAATAAAAAAAAGCACCCACCAGCAGGGGTGGATTAACTGTTTAGTGGGCTCTAGGCAAACAAATTTGTGGTCCCTGGGCTGGTTGAGACCCATCTCCCCACCCCAGCGCTGCCACCCATGGGGAGTGGGGCTTGGAACAGTGTTACCAAGTCTCATGAGAAAAAAACCCAACAGTGCCTTTAAAAACAAACCCAACGCATTTCATAGACAGGGGAGTGGGGGTGGAGGGATGTGGGGGGGGGCAATAGGGTATGTAGGGGTGTATATGTGGGAGGTGGGTAATGGGGGCAGGGTGGGGGAGTGTAGAGACCCCTCAAATACTCCCCCCATGGTGCACAGCCCCACACTGCCAGCAGTGGCTGCCCAAGGGGCCCGTGCAGGCACCAGCATCCTGCAATATGCAGCTTTGGCCAGTGCTCATAGATGTTAGGTGTTAGGGTCGGAAGGGACCTCAATAGATCATCGAGTCCAACCCCCTGCATAGGCAGGAAAGAGTGCTGGGTCTAGATGACCCCAGCCAGATGCATATCCAACCTCCTCTTGAAGACCCCCAGGGTAGGGGAGAGCACCACCTCCCTTGGGAGCCCATTCCAGACCTTGGCCACTCAAACTGTGAAGAAGTTCTTCCTAATGTCCAGTCTATATCTGCTCTCTGCTAGCTTGTGGCCATTATTTCTTGTAACCCCCGGGGGCACTTTGGTGAATAAAACCTCACCAATTCCCTTCTGTGCCCCCGTGATGAACTTATAGGCAGCCACAAGGTTGCCTCTCAACCTTCTCTTGCGGAGGCTGAAAAGGTCCAGGTTCTCTAGTCTCTCCTCATAGGGCTTGGTCTGCAAGCCCTTAACCATACGAGTGGCCCTTCTCTGGACCCTCTCCAGGTTATCCACATCCCTCTTGAAGTGCAGCGCCCAGAATTGCACGCAGTACTCCAACTGTGGCCTGACCAGCGCCCGATAGATGGGAAGTATCACCTCCTTGGACCTATTCGTCATGCATCTGGTGATGCATGATAAAGTACCATTAGCTTTTCTGATGGCTTCGTCACACTGCCGACTCATGTTCATCTTGGAGTCCACTAGGACTCCAAGATCCCTTTCCACCTCTGTGCCACCCAGCAGGTCATTTCCTAGGCAGTAGGTGTGCTGGACATTTTTCCTCCCTAGGTGCAGCACTTTGCATTTCTCCTTGTTGAACTGCATTCTGTTGTTTTCTGCCCACTTGTCAGCAGAATACAGTTCAACAAGGAGAAATGCAAAGTGCTGCACCTAGGGAGGAAAAATGTCCAGCACATTTTTCCAGCACTGCTGCACAGTGATGGCAAAGAGCGAAGCCCTGCTGGCTGCCTCTCTTGCACTGGGCTCAGCACAGCTCACAAGCAGCTCTGTGCTACCAGGGGGAAGTGGTGCAGGCCGGAGCCGGCTGCTTTCTCCATCCCCTGCTTCCCACAACTTGCATGGGCGTGGGATCCATGTTCCCACCCAGTTGCAGTGTCCTGTAAACCCCTGCCCGGCACCTGCCCTCTCCCTACCTGGTGCCCAGAGCAAGCCAGAGGCTGTGGAAGGCACGCAGGTCCCTGGGGCACCAGCAGCAGCAGCAGCCTCACCTGGAAGGGAAGGGAGGCAGATGGAGCCATTTGCGCCACCGCTGTGGAGGGAAGGACCAGGTCTGACCGCAGCTCAGGGCCCTAGGCATGTGTCTAATTTGCCTATGCGTTATTCCAGCCCTGCCCACCAGCAAAAACCAAATTCGGTGTTTATAATCCATAATTTTATTTCCTGAAAACCCTGGAAGCTGTAGTTCAGAATGTAAGATGCAGGATGTAGCACAAATGTGCTCAAAATGAGACTTGGGGATTAAAAACTACCCCAAGTCACTCATTGGCTTGTTGCCTTCCAGGACAGAGAAACATGACTTAAGGGGAGAGGCTGAGGGAACCGGGTTTATTTAGTCTGGAGAGGAGAACATTGAAGTGGGATTTAATAGCAGCCTTCAGCTACCTGAAGTGTGGTTTCAAAGAGCTAGACTGTTCTCAGTGGTGGCAAATGACAGAACAAAGAACAATGGTCTCAAGTTGCAGTAAGGGAAGCTCAGGTTGTGTTTCACAAGGAGGGTAGTAAAGGGACTACTTAGAAAAGTTGGACATGTACAAGTCCATGGGGCCAGATGGGATGCACCTGAGGGTGCTGAGGGAGTTGGCTGATATGATTGTAGAGCCATTGGCCATCTTCTTTGAAAACTTGTGGTGATCAGGAGAGGTCCTGGGTGATTGGAAAAGGGCAAACATAGAGCCCATAATTACAGAAGGGAAGAAGGAGGATCCATGGAACTACAGACCAGTCAGACTCAGCTTAGTCCCTGGAAAAATCATGGGGCAGATCCTGGAATCCATTTCTTGAGCACTTGGAGGAGAAAAAGGTGATTAGGAACAGTCAGCATGGATTCATCAGGAGCAAGTCATACCAGACCAACCTGATTGCCTTCTATGATGAGATGACTGGCTCAGAGGATACGGGAAGACTGGTGGATGAGACATACCTTGATTTTAGCAAGGCTTTTGATACAGTCTCTCACAACATTCTCACAGGCAAGCTAAGGAATTATGGATGAATGGACTGTAAAAGAATAGAAAGCTGGCTGGAGCATTGGGCTCAGAGAGTAGTAATCAATGGATCGATGTCTAGTTGGCAGCTGGTATCTAGTGGAGTGCCACAGGGGTCGGTCCTTTTGTTCAGTGTCTTCATAAACAACCTGGAGGATAGCATAGAGTGCACCCTCAGCAAGTTTCAAGATGACACCAAGCTTGGGGCAGTAATAGATACGAGGGAGGGTAGGGTTAGGATTCAGAGTGACCTAGACAGATTGGAGGATTGAGCCAAAAGGAATCTCATGAGGTTCAACAAGGACAAGTGCAAAATCCTGCACTTAGGATAGAACAATCCCATGCACCGGTACAGGCTGGGGGCTGACTGGCTGGGCAGCAGGTCTGCAGAAAAGGACCTGGGGGTTACAGTGGACAATAAGCTGAATATGAGCCAGCAGTGTGCCCTTGTCGTCAAAAGGCTAACAGCATACTGGTCTGCATTGGTAGGAGTGTTGCTAGTAGGTCAAGGGAAGTGATTCTTCCCCTCTGTTCAGCACTGGTGATGCCACATCTGGAGAACTGCATTCAGTTTTCGGGCCTCCACTACAGAAAGGACGTGGACAAATTGGAGAGAGTCCAGCAGAGTGACAAAAATGGTGAGGGGGCTGGGGGACATGACTTATGAATAAAGATTGAGGGAACTGGGCTTATTTAGTCTAGAGAAGAGGAGATTGAGAGGGGACTTAATAGCAGCCTTCAACTACCTGAAGCAGGGTTCAAAAGAGGTTGGAGCTAGACTGTTTTTAGTGGTGGCTGGCGATGACAGAACAAGGAGCAATGGTTTTAAGTTACAGTAAGGGTTAGATATTAGAAAAAAATTTCTTGCTAGGAGGGTAGTAAAACACTGGAACAGGTTACCCAGAGAGGTGGTGGAAGTTCCATCCTTGTAGGTTTTAAAAACCCAGCTAGATAAAGCTTTGGCTTGGATGATGTAGTTGGGGATGGTCCTGCTTTGATCAGGAGGTTGGACTGGATGACCTCCTGAGGTCCCTTCCAACCCTAACTTTCTATGATGTTCAGTGATATGGAAGGGTGTCTATATGAGGAAAGACTAAAGTGGCGAGGCAGATTCTATTTGGAAAAGAGACACTTGTGGGGGAACATAATCTGGGTTTACAGAATCCTAAATGGCGAAGCGAAAGTCTATAGTGATATGCTATTTATTGTCTCTTGCAAGACACGTACTAGGGTTCATAAAATGAAACTAGTAGGTACTGTAGTAAGTTGAAAACTAATACAAGGACGTTCTTTTTCATGCAGCATGTTATTCAAGGATGGAACTTGTTGGCACCCACTGCTGTGGAATCAGACAGTTTAGCTAGATTCAGAAAAAGGGGATTGGGTAAGGGTAAATTCAGAAGAATTCCAGTACCCTAGAGGAAGTTTGCAGGATCAATTTTAACCAGTTATCCAAATTTCACCTATCACTAAAATGCAGTTAAATGTCATCTACCAATAAAATGAGATTGCACTCATTTATAATCCATGTAAGATTACCATCAATATTTTTGAGAAAAGCTATAAACAAGAATGATTGATTTAGAATTTAAGCCTTTGAATATAACCAAGGAGTGTAACTCATATTAAATATTTGATTTTTTTCATTTAGTCCTTGTAACAAGATTTTTATAAAAGGAAATAATAAGTTAAATAATGCCAACATATGGTTCATCATTCAAGTTTTAAAATATTACAGTGCGTTTATTATTGCTTTCAGCAACTGGATTTCTGACCAAACACATGCTTCTTGGAAAATGTTTCTTTCTATTTTCTTTTTCTTTTTTCTATTTTCTTTCCATGACTGCAAGTGAGAGAACAGTGGGAAAAAAACAAACCCTGGGCATATGGCTGCTTACAGATGTAAAAAAAAAAATCAAACAAAAAACAGTGCTTTACTTTAAACTCGGCCTGCCCCCACGCTGAACCAAGCACATGCCCAGAAGAGACATGACATTAGTTGGACCTGGCTTGCCCAAGATCTGTATGGATTGGATGCTTTAGCAGGGTTTTTTCAAATCAACTTTAGATAAAAGTACCAAAAAGCCCTGCTGAAGTGCCCAATCTATACAGATGCTCCTAAACTGGGTTGAAGCAATGCACTCAGAGGAGCGGAGTACATGGGGGCCTGAGAGCCCTGGCCCCATCAGGAAGATGGCTGTCTCCTGAAAATCCATAAAACTTTCCACATGTTCATCATCTTAGGCCCCTCCCGCCAAAAATAAAGATTGGCACCTATGATCACGTGCTGCTTGTTCCCCTAAAGCATTTTTTCCCACATCTGTCAGCAGCTACCTAGGCAGACAAGGATCTTTGGGTAGATGTGATATTTTTTATTAGACCAACTAAATACTTGGAAAAATTGTTCTTTGCAAGCTTTGGGGCACAAACACCCTTCTTCAGGCATAGGGAGAGTCTGTTGGTGTTTTGCGTGCTCTCCTGGGTAGAAGAGAAGCCAATTTTTTTGTTTTGAAAATTTTTTGTATGCCAGGTCAAATTAACCACATCAGTTCTGAATCCTCTCTATTGAGCAACACTCAATCATTCAAACGCCCTATGTGGTGCTACAACCAGCAAGTATCTTCCACCCCAGACTCTGCAGCTTGGGGCTTCAGATACTCCCAAATCCATTGGTGGGCATCCTATATGCAGACCAAAGCCTAGAGGTCTGGGGTTTGGATGTCCCTGAGTCTCACTTGCCCTTAGCCAACAGCCATAGGAGCAAGCTAGGGAGGAGTCTCCTATTTCCATAAAGTAAGCATGTAGCCAGGGGTGTCCCTAGGGGTGTGTGAATTGGGGCAACTGCCGCGGACCCCGTACTTTGGGGAGCCCCGCAGAGCTGGGCAGAGCAGTGGCTCTGCATCCAGCTGCTCGTTACCCCCTCCATGCTGCTCCTCCCCTGCCGCTGATGGTGGCAGCTTCTTCAGGTCCCAGGCGGGTAGGATTGGAGTGGGGGCGGGGCCCTGCATGGGCTGATTTGCCCTGGGCCCTGCACCCTGCTGAGGTTGGCTCTACATGTAGCCGGCATCCTCCCACTGGAAGCTGGCCAGTAGGGAGCTAATTACAAGACTCATAGGGCATCCTGTCCACAGTGCACTGGGCAGGGGTGCACCCTCTACTACACAATGCCATTTAAATCCAAATCAGTCTTCATCTTAGCCCACAACAGGGCAAGAAGCGATAGCATAGAAGCCAATATGCAAAGCTCACTCTGCCCTCCAGCTGCCACCCTCTGCTGCTCTGTGACACCGGAGACTGAGGGCCTGGGCCCCAGGCCCTTAACCATTTTTGCTGCCCTCCGTCGGACTCTCTCCAACTTGTCCATGTCATTTAATGGTTTAACTGTCAAAGCGTGCTTTGATCTGCCAAGTGAACCACAGGAGCCCCTTGGCAAAGTGTTAGAGATAAAGTTATCGCTCTCTCTCTCTCTGTATATATATGGAAATAAATAGTATAGTTATCTCTCTCTCTCTCTCTATATATATATATATGTGGAAATAAATAATATAGTTACATCTATATCTACTCTCTCTCTCTCTCTCTATATATGGAAATAATATAGTTATATCTATATCTACACCTCTCTCTCGTGCTCTCTATCTATATGAGGAAATAAATAATATAGACATGTCTGTATCTACCTCTCTCTCTCTCTCTCTATATGGAAATAAATATTTTTGCAACAACAAAAAAAATCCTTTCTGGAGAGTGTGTGTTTGTGTGTGTGTGGTGGAGGGGGGTCGTCGGGACACAGGGCTCCAGATGTGGCCTCCCCAGGACAGAGCGGGGGGATAATCACTTCCCTCCATCTGCTGGCTGCTTCCTAAGACTTTTTGCTTCTCTCTGGGGATCTTCAAGAAGGGAAGCAGGCTGTAACACAGAAGTACTTTTACATACGGGATAATATAATAAGTGTGTGTGTGGGGGGGGGGGGGTCCCTGACCCTCTGCGGGCACCGGCGCCCGGGCAAGACAGAGGTGAAGGGCGGCTCCGGCGCCCTGCCCGGCTGCTCCGGCGCGGCAGTGCCAGGCGGACCGTGGGCGCGGGGGCGCCGCGGGCGGGGAGAGGCGCCTGCTCCGCCCCGCTGCAGCCGCGGGCCGGGATGAGCCGGGCTCGGCGGCGCTGATCTGCCCGCGCGGGGCACCGCGCCGCAGCCGCAGCCGCAGCCCCAGCCCCAGCCCCAGCCCCAGGCCGAGCCGCCACCGCCGCCGCCGGGAGCCGGGCCGGGCTGTCCCCGCGCCGCAGCGGGCTGGAGCCCGGCAGGATGGTGACCGTGGTAGCCCGGCTGGTGCATTACCTGCACCTCAGGTAAGGGGCCGCCCCGGCCCGCGGGCGGGTGCACACGGACACACGCACGGATAGCCACCGGCGCCGTCTGCCTGCGTCCCTCTCCCCCAGGCGCACACACACCAAGATCATCCTTTCCCTCTCCCATAGACACACACACACACAGACACAGAAACATACACACACACACACATATACCATGATCACCATCTCCCCTTCCCTCTCCCCCAAAACACACACGTCACCATCTCCCTCTCCCCCAGACAGACACATACCCTACCATCATCTCCTTCCCTGTCTCTCTCTCTCACACACAGACACACACATCATAATCACCACAATCTCACACACACACTCAGACCACCCCCCCCCACGGTCATCATCCCCCCCCTCACACCACAATCACAATTTCACTCAGACACACACACCCCACAATCACCATCTCCCTCCCTCTCCCCCAAACACACACATGTCACCATCTCCCTCTCCACCAGACAGAGCCACACACCATGACCATCTCCTTCCCTGTCTCTCTCTCACACACACACCATAATCACCACAATCTCACACACACTCAGACACCTCCCCCTCCCCTGCCATGGTCATCACCCCCCCCACACACACCACAATCACAATTTCACTCAGACACCCCCCCACGATCATCATCTTTTTTCTCTCACCCCCCCCACAATCACCATCTCACTCTCCCGCACACAGACACACACCATCATCTTCCTCTCCCACCCCAAGACAAATGCGCAAACACACACACACCATAATCACATCTCCCTCTCCTCCACGCATGTGCGTGTGCACACACACACACACACACACACACACCCCACAATCACCATCTCCCTCCCTCTCCCCCAAACACACACACGTCACCATCTCCCTCTCCACCAGACAGAGCCACACACCATGACCATCTCCTTCCCTGTCTCTCTCTCACACACACACCATAATCACCACAATCTCACACACACTCAGACACCTCCCCCTCCCCTGCCATGGTCATCACCCCCCCCACACACACCACAATCACAATTTCACTCAGACACCCCCCCACGATCATCATCTTTTTTCTCTCACCCCCCCCACAATCACCATCTCACTCTCCCGCACACAGACACACACCATCATCTTCCTCTCCCACCCCAAGACAAATGCGCAAACACACACACACCATAATCACATCTCCCTCTCCTCCACGCATGTGCGTGTGCACACACACACACACACACACACACACCCCACAATCACCATCTCCCTCCCTCTCCCCCAAACACACACACGTCACCATCTCCCTCTCCACCAGACAGAGCCACACACCATGACCATCTCCTTCCCTGTCTCTCTCTCACACACACACCATAATCACCACAATCTCACACACACTCAGACACCTCCCCCTCCCCTGCCATGGTCATCACCCCCCCCACACACACCACAATCACAATTTCACTCAGACACCCCCCCACGATCATCATCTTTTTTCTCTCACCCCCCCCACAATCACCATCTCACTCTCCCGCACACAGACACACACCATCATCTTCCTCTCCCACCCCAAGACAAATGCACAAACACACACACACCATAATCACATCTCCCTCTCCTCCACGCATGTGCGTGCACACACACACACACACACACACACACACACCCATCTCCCTTTCTCCCTCCCCACCCCCCCAACTCCCAGGGAACAAATGAGATGCAGCTCCTGTATGAGCAAATGCGAGCACATCATGAGCTGTGTCATTCTCAAGATGCTTGGCTTGCTCCTACCTACAACCCCGACTGCAACTTTCCCAGATTTCATCTTCTTTTTAATGAAACCCAGCAGACCCAAGGCAGGTTCCCATCTTAATTATCCTGCTCCCGTGAAAGGGCATGGATTTAAAAGGAGGGGGAAACCCCACCACAATGCAATCACAGTGTCATTTATTTTAGTATATTATTATTGTTAGTATAATAAGATCCTGGGCTGCAGCAGGGTATTAAAAACTCAACTAATGACATCAAAAGAAGAAAATCTAGGTTTGAAAAAGATTTTCTTAAAAAACCTTGTTTTATATCTTGATAATCTGTTGTTAGTATAGTACGGTACCAATGTAGTAGTATGGATCAGATAACGTAAGTTTACATATTTTCTCTTTAACACAGCCAATGAGAGACAACATTGCTAAACTAGGTTCTTTATTTTCCCCTGACAACATCTCTTTAGAATCTGACATATGAATATAAATCTTGTCGCATCCCATGGACAGGATGCAGTTATATAGGGATGCAGCTATATAGGGTTGAGTACAGTGATATAGAGTTGCATATGCTTGCTGTGAGGTGTCATCTGACAACCTCTCATATAAGATAATGTTCAAATTATCCATCCATGGAAAGAAAATAGAAAGAAACAATATTTTCCAAGAAGCACATGTTTGGTTAGTAATCCACAATAAATGCGGTATAACATTTGAAACCTGAAAGCTGAACTATATACTGGCATTATTGAACTAATTATTTCCTCTTATAAAAATCATGCTACAAGGACTAAATGAAAAATAATTGAATATTTAATATGAGTTATACTTGGTTACAGTCAAAGGCTTGAATCCTAAATCATTCTTGTTTATAGTTTTTCTCAAAAATATTGATGGTAATCTTACGTGGATTATAGATGAGTGTAATTTAACTTCATTTTATTGGTAAGTGAAATTTAACTTCATTTTAGTGAAAGGTGAAATTTGGATAACTGTTTAAAATTGATCCTGCGAACTTCCTGTAGGGTACTGGAATTCTTCTGAATGATAATAATTGGCTCCAATTTCCGCTTAAGTTGCTGAGCCCTAAATAACTATGTGCACAGTATTCTCAAAGGAGAATTGTCTGTTACATGATTTGGTTTTCATCCGACCTATTTTGATGCCACAAAAACTGTTTATTTTGAGAAGTTTAAAACTGTCTTGTTGATTTTTTTAACATTATGTTGCTCCGTAAAAAGTATAAGTAGTCAATCCTCACAGTACCCTTTGAAACTGGTATTGTTATCCCTGTGTAATAGATATCAAATAGTAATGAGTAGTAGGTAAATCACTATATGCATAATTGTGCATTTCAGTCTTTGAAATTTGTGTACACATTTGTATAATGCTAGGTACACTCCTAAATTTATTTTAGGGAAAAATTTTGGCCCACTTTTATATAAAACAGGACAGTTTATATAAATAAAATGGCCCAGAATGTTTCCCTAAAATAGATTTAGGAATGTAGATAACATTATACAACTTAGTATGGAAATTTCAAAGATAGAAATACACAATTATGCATATACTTTTGAAGGCACACTCTCTGTTCCTACTTGACCGGTATTTGTGCGAGCAAATGGCTTGTCTTGCATGTGTGCATGTCCAGTTTGACACTAACCTATGATATTCATACGCTTATACTCGCCCAGACACAGACCAAAGCACATTCAGTTGTACAGGCTTCATCAAATATATCGTTCCAGTTTTATCAAATTGGTACATTCTATAGATTATAGTCAGGAATCATAGCTTTATGTGCCTGTTCCTCTAGTACATACATCTGTGGGCCAGAGGCTTTGTAAAATTCACAGACTCATTTATCATGCCCTGACCTGAACCACCATGCCCCAGAACATCACACTCCAGTGGAATGGGTCCCTGTAGAGTTTGGATGTATCAAATTATTCCATGCAGGCCCTTCGAATCTCATTTTTTCTGCAATATAGGCCTTCAGTGGCTTCTGGATTGATTGATTTCTGCCATAGTGCCTCAGAGTTCTAGTCGGGGGCCAGGAACACATTGGGCTGGATGTAGATCAAAAAAATTGTCTTTGCTTCAAAGAGGTTATGATCTAAGTCAGGACTGTCCAGTTTCTGTGTGGCCAGGGACCAAATGCCCCTTGACTATATACCATGCAGGCCACACCTCCCCTGGGCTACATGCTGCATGGGCCACATGCTGTGCTGTGCTGTGCTGTGCTGCAGGCACGTTCCCACTGCTGCAACACATGGCAGGCACCCTCCTGCTGCACTGTGCCAGTGCTCCATGCCTTGAACACTGAAGTGCGTTCTGGCCTCCGCCATGCTGTGTCATGCAGTGGGCATAACTGTGGCTGTATCGTGCCAGTGCCACACTGTGTGGAGTTCCCAGGTCTCCTGGAACCGCCTGGGCTGGAGGGTTAAGTGGCGGGGGGAGAGGTGCCCAGACCAGAAGCCTGAGGGCTGCAGGTTAACCCTGCAGTTAACCCTGCAGGAGTCAGGAGCCACATGGGACCTGTGGACCACCAGTTGGATACCCCAGATCTAAGAGGGAGACAAAAGATGACAGATGGATAGAGACAGGCAGATTAGGGGAAACTAGGAAATAATGAGACAGGATTAGTTGGCATGGTAGGCAGTCACCTTAAAACACCAGCAGTCTAACTTCTGTCAAGGTTTTTGTAGGCATCACAGAACGAGGTTTAAAGGGCTAGGAACTTACTTTGCAGATATTTAACAGGGAGCTCTTACCAAACCTAAGGTGCAGCATGGCAAAAAGCATAAAAGTATTTATTTGAAAATTTAGCATATGGGTGATGGAGATTGACATCATGGGCTGACTGGTCATAAAATAATCTTTTGCCACTGAATGACAGAAGATCACTAGGGTAAGGAAAGGTCAAGGAGGGTATGGAAAGTGAAGATGAGAATATTGTATTTGGTGTGACAGGGAAGAAGAACGGTGGTGGGATGGGAAAAGAGGAGTGACATGTCCAAATTGAGGGGCTAAGGATATGACCATTACCCCAGTGTTTTGAATGAATAGGAGAAGTCTATAACTGGGTTTATCAAGGCTAGAGGAAAGGATCTTGCATTCTTGGAGCAGCAGAAGATGGTGATATCCAAAAACAAGTAGATAAAAGGTATGTCCCTGAATCAATACAGAGCAGCAGATGCAGATCTTTGACTCATAATATGATAGGTTAAGGTATTCAGGCACCAAAGAACCTGCCCTAATTACATGTAAAGCTAAGCTGTAATCTGATTTCCGAATGTAGTGCTAAACTTTGTTGTCCCATGTACACTGCAAAAAGTGACAGGACATGGAGGTACTTAACCATGCCAGACTGAACCATGAGCTGGCATGATTAAATATGATGGTGCAGGTGATGTTTATGGTCACCTGGCATCTTCCAAGTGACCATCCAAATAGAAACATATGATTGGGCCACCATTGAATTACTATTTCCTTCCTATAAAAGTTACAGAGGAAACTTTCATTTTATAATCATAAATGTGGGATGTTTTATTTTTATGATCCTATAATCAAAGTTTATTTGAACCAGTACTCCAAAGTGTACTTATACTATGTTACTATGAACTCAGAATAAAGTAAAACAATAAGAGACAGCATTCATAAATGTAAGGTTAAATTGAGAAACAGGAGTTTATGAGCCACAATGAAAGACTGATCATGGGCATGTGTTCATCCAAAATCTGGGCAACCTGAAGTCTTTTCACATAAATGAGAATAGATAGTTGAAAGCTTATTTGCAAGAAATTCCTAAAATGGGAAGCTATGCTGTTGGGCCATTTATTAGACACTTGGTGTGCTGAGACCAGTGCCTATTATGCTGATCAGCATTGTTCCTTTTTCCCCCTCTGCTTCTGACTGTGTCTCATTGTTGTCTTGTCTTATACATAGATTATATTATATATGGTGCAAGGATTTTTTTTCTTAGCTAAGTACAGACATTCAAAAAGCTTGAGCCTGAGTCGATTCAATCTTTGCAAGTTAGTCTAACCTGCATAGATTGAACTGAGAAGCAAGTGAACAGACATTCACTTTTGATTCTTGAAAGGCAGCCACATGCCAGCAGTGGCTCAGGCTAGAAAGGGGCAGGGGGGCGCTAGAGCGAGCCCTCTCTTCCCTTGGGCAGTGGCCAGAAGGCTGGAGGGAAGCTGAGCTGAGTGGTGGGGTGTGGCCAGGCCCCCGCAGGCCGCTGAGTATGATTGAGGAGGGATTTAAATCCCCACCCTGGCCTGCAGGGTCCCCAGCCAGGGTGTGTCTGGAGGGGGAGGGGGGAAACAGCCCTTGCCAGGCTTTTCCCGCCCCCGCTCACTGCTCCAGAGGAGGGGGCATGGTCAGACCCCAGCTCCTGGCTGGCATGCTGAGGCGAAGCAGGGAGGGAGGGGGTTTAATTCGCCCTCTGTACCCTTGCCCACTGGCATGGGACCCCAGCCAGCATCTGTCTGGCAGGGGTGCAGCAGCCCCTCCCAGGCTTTTCCTCACTGCTCACTGCTTGAGCAGGGGGAGCGGGGGGCATGGCTAGGCTCTGGCCCAGGCTTCCAGGCTCTGGCCCAGGCTTGTCATGCATCCACAAATGCATCTCAAGCAGGTCCAAGGAGGTGATCATCCCCCTCTATGCGACACAGGCCAGGCCACAGTTGGAGTACTGCGTCCAGTTCTGGGCGCCGCACTTCAGGAGGGATGTGGACAATGTGGAGGGGGTCCAGAGGAGGGTCACTTGCATGATCAGGGGGCAGCAGGGCAGGCCCTATGAGGAGAGGTTAAGGGACCTGAACCTGTTCAGCCTCCACAAGAGAAGGCTGAGGGGGGATCTAGTGGCCGTTTACAAACTAGTCAGAGGGGACAAGCAGGCACTGGGGGAATCTCTGTTCCCCTGAGCACTACCAGGAGTGACTAGAAATAACGGTCACAAGCTGGCAGAGGGTAGATTCAGACTAGACATCAGGAGTGCTACTTCACTGTCAGGGCAGCTAGGATCCGGAACCAACTTCCAAGAGAAGTGGTGCTGGCTTCTACCCTGGGGGTCTTTAAGAGGAGGCTGGATGAACACCTTGCTGGGGTTGTTTGACCCCAGTACTCTTTCCTGCCATGGCAGGGGGTTGGACTTGATACTCAGGTCCCTTCCAACCCTACAAACTATAAAACTATAAAACTGGTTTATGTGTAATTTGTGTCCCTAGCCCATGTCTTCTGTCTAGTGTGTCTAACCCAATGGTTCTCAGCCTTTTTAGAATCAAGACACGCCCTAGAAAATGCCAGAACTTAGCTTTCACTTGATTTTTAGACTGCAGAAAAATAATAAATAAATTCTTATGTGGAAAAGAACTCAACACCACAGGTCAAAATGTTTTTGGATTCCTATTTGAAATCTTTGGGTTTATCTTCTGAATCATTTGTAGCTGTTTGCACTTAGCACTAATATTATGCAGCACCCTTAAAAAGGACCATTCCTCAGGGTATTGTGTGAAATAGGATCCCAAAAGTGTTACTTGCAAGAACAACATGGTACTGTTTGATGCTATGCCACTCGTCTAAAAAATAAAAACCCCTGATGAAGCCAAATCCATATAGTTACTTGTTTGCCATAGGACAAGAAAAGTCACATAGCATTTGGTAGATACATGCCTTATATAGCTGGTTGGATCAATTATTTCGTACTGGGCTGGATTCTATACTAATTAAGTTAATAGTACAGTGGTATGAAAATTGGCTGTTGGGAAAAACAATAAATTGCAAACACCGAACCAGTGAAAAGTTTCGTATATTTTATTTTTTTCATTTTTTTACTGGTAGAATAAAGAGACATCATTAATCATGTACAAATATAACATATAATTAAACAAACCAAAACCAAAACAGATGTGCAGTGACAAAGAGAACAACAAACAAAGGAGACAGAGGCAGTTAGAACAGCCCCAAGTCACAACACCAAGAAACACTAAACAGACAGAAGACAAAGACATGGTAAGTCTGTAAACACAAGACAGCTTTCATGGGGAGAATAGCTATGGGATGTTACCAAAGACATTTCCACCCAGTTTTATATTGGGAAAGTGTAAAGTCATGTGATTGTGTTTGGTGCTACTCTTAACTATGCCAGACTAAACCACGAGCTGGCATGATTAAAAATTATAGTGCAGGTAGGATTTATGGAAGGGTTTTTTTGGGGGAAGTTTTTGAAAAAAAATTAAAAGACAGGGTACAAACAAGTTGGTAAAAATGAATAGATAGCAAGACTTGAAATAGGTTAATGTCAAGTTAGCATTTTTTAACATTAATTGTTTTTTCTTACAGAGCAGTTTAAAATACTATGAAGTGGGTGTAGCAAATGCAGCATGACTGTTAATTGAAACAGCTACTGCTGAGTCCATGCTTTTTGACATGGAGCGGTCAAAAAACAAACAGCATGGGTGAAAAGAGATAGAAAGCGAAAAGAGAAAGAATGGTAAAAAACTGAAAAGGAGAGTGTCCCATTTTTTAAAGTTGCCCCAGGCCCCAGGAATCCTGGGAACATCTCTCTTCCTGTCATTTGAATAGTTTGCTGGTGGCATACAATTGTTTCAGACAGTACAAAGGATTGCGAGGGTCTCCCCATAGGGTAAATGCTTTGAGAGAGTGAGCAGCATACAGACAAATTAAATTTGACTTGGACAGGTGTAAGGTACACTAACAAAAAAAGGATGGAGGCATCTCCATCAGGGAGAGCTACATTAGGGGCATGTGTAGATGAAACAGGGAGCCTAAATTGAAGCAGTGGGTTTAAAAAAAAACTGCTTCAATTTAGGGCTGTTTAAACCCCAGGTCATACACCCCCCGCACTGACTTACCTGCCTCTGGTGGGGATTGGAGGGAGAGCTGCAGGACGGGTGGAGTGCTTCCTAGAGGGAGGGGCTGGTGCTTTCTTCTGCGGCAGCTGAGGCCCTCCCACCCCAGGCAGCACCCACCCACAGGCACCCAGCTTGGGCAGTCCCAGGGGAACTGTGTAGGGAAGCAGCAGGCCCCTGCGCAGTTCAGGCAGGCAGGCAGGCTTGCGAGGCGGGAAATCAGGCTCACCACTTCTCCTGTGCGGAGCCTGCTTTCCCGGGCTTCTGTCAGGCTGCCTGCAGGGTTTTGCTGTGGAGCTGCATGGAGCTTGATGCTTTGCTCTGTGGCTGTAGGGCCAACAAACTAAAACTCCTTGAAGAAGTTTTATTGTGCTGTGCCCCAAGTCATTTAAGGTGCATTATGCCGATGAATTCCCTACAGCGGCTAGAATTAATACGCAATATGCCACTGAAGTGTGCAAACACCGGCACCATTAAAGCGGTGCAAAAGCATTTAGCCCTCTTTAAAGTGTCGTGCACACATACCTCTCATTTCATCTACACGTGGCCTAGTTGAAAAAACTGTTTAGCACCAGCAAGCTATTCAAGTGACAGAAAGAGGGTTGTTCCCAAGATTCACATGGCCTGGCACAAATTTTAACATGGGAAACTCTCCATTACAGTTTTTCACCATTTTTTCTCTTCTGCTGTTTCTCTTCCTGTTTTTTCTCCTCTATTTAGTCCTAAGTGTTTTTGGTGTCTAAGTTGTTTCCTTTATTTCTTCAATTTGTAGTATTCTACAAGTATAGTATACTGGTATACTATATTTATACTACAGCATGTCTTACCAGATAATTCCCGGTGAAGTGACAGAGACTGAGGCAGCTCAAGGGCCAAAGGATGAGTGAGGCTAGCAGTAAGTTCCAAAGTGGTTCTGCCACTCTTACTGCAACATGGTGCTTCCATCAGTGGGCTGATGGAGGAAAGGATACAACCCATCACAATAGATTTTTCTTTACCTCACCAGATCAGTTCTGTTCATACACAACATTCTTTTAGTCCTCCTTTGTATACATGACCATTTTTACCACTCCTTGTTCCCACATAGGGCACTTACACAAGTTACATTTTTAGTGCAATTGGACCCCACCTCACAGCCATGACAAAACATACCTGTATGGCTGCAGAGCATTTTTAAAATGGCTGTTCACATGAAGAATTAACCCTTGTCAAATCAGCTATTCGCTGAAGGCACTATAGAACAGAGTGCCTCAGAGAACTTGTGCACCCTCAAGGGTTAATTTTTAGCACCTTTGTGGGGCTGTCAGCAGAGGAGGGAGGGAGGGGAAGGGAGAGAGGGGAAGGATGCAGCAGGGAGCTGCTGGCTGGGCTTTGCCTGGATGGAGCTGGAGGGGTGGGGGGCAGCAGAGTGACACAGAGCCCCCTTGCTTCCTGGGCACCCCGCAGCTGAGGTATTGGGGGGGGATCTGGGCTGGGTTTGCAAGGCAAGGGGGGCGTCCTTCCCCTACCCCCTACCTGGGCCTCTTGATAGCAGCAGCAGCAGCTGCCAGCTTGGCTTTGTTATGCCCAGAGCTGGGGGCTGTGGCAGAGTGGAAAGGAGCCCCCTCATCTCATAGGTCCAGTCCAGCTCCCCCTAATACCACAGCTGGGGTAGCTGGGAGGGTCTGCAAGGCAAGGGGTCTCTGTCCCACTGTGCTCTCTTCAGCTGGCAGCTCCATGCTGCTTCCTTCCCCTCTCTTGCTGATAGCCCCAGAGCTGGTAGGGGGGAAGGGCTGTGAGGAGGGGCAGTTCAGCAGTCTTCTTAGAGGCTGCTGGAGCATCTGTGACTGCTGGCCAGGGCTGGTGCAGGCAGACTTGATTCCCTTCCCTGACCCAACAGGCGGTTGGGTAGCTGGAAGGGGGCGGGAGGGGGCTCTAACTCATGGCACTTTGTGTAAAGTGCCACAAGTTAGAGCATGGGCCCTAAACATTAGGCCTATGTGAAGCTTCGGGTGGTGATTCGATTCGGAGGAGATTTGGCTCAATTCGGTGGCTGAATTTCTGCATCTGAATCAAATCAGGGAACCAATTTAAAGGTCCAAATCGATTCAAAGGTCTCCAAATCTTCGGAAAAGTTTTGGAGAGCTTTGACGATTCAGGCGGTCCCCAATAGCTGCAGCAGGGAGCTGCAGCCGACTCTGAGCTGGTAAGTACTAGGGCTGGGGGAAGGGACCATCAGGGGACCCTTGCCAGTCCTGCTGACCCCCTCTCTCCCCCCGGGTCCCCCCAACCCCCACCCGCTCCCCCAGTCCCCCCACAGGTGCCACGCCCATCACAGCTCCCAGCATTTAAACCCCCCCCGTGTTCACTGGGTGCTGCTGGGCAGGGGGGGACAATCCTTGCTGCCCCCCACTGCCCCATGGCACATGGGGGGTCCTGCATGAGCCCTCAACCCCCCCCTCACTCCCTGAACCCCCCCACAAGTGCCTCCTCCAGGCCAGCTCCATTCCTTTAAAAAAAATGAGAAAAGCCCCAGGATTCACTGCTCCTGCAGTGGCCTCGGGGCTTTGGGGCGCTCGAGGAAGAGCCCTCCATGCAGCAAGGGGCAGCAGGGGGCAGTGGGGATTGCCCCCCCACCAACCAGGCAGGAAACGTGAGTACGGGGGTTTTTCGTTTTTTTTTTCTTAAAGGGCCGGAGCCACAGTGGGCGGGTCAGCCATGGGGGGCTGGGGCAGGGTGGAGTCAGGGGACTCATACAGAACCCTCCACACAGCATGGTGCAGTGGGGGGAAGCGAGGATTCCCCCCCCCCAGCCTGGCAGCACCCACTGAGTCGGGGCTTTTTTTTTCAAAGTGCTGGCAGCTGGGGTGGGTGGGGCAGCCATTGCTGGGCTTTGGGGGGGACGGGCCCGGCTGATTTGGAGATTTAGAGATTTGGCAGCAGCTGAATCTCCAAATCAGATTCGGCCGAATTGATTCATAGATTCATAGATTCATAGATGTTAGGGTCGGAAGGGACCTCAATAGATCATTGAGTCCGACCCCCTGCATAGGCAGGAAAGAGTGCTGGGTCTAGATGACCCCAGCTACATGCATATCCAACCTCCTCTTGAAGACCCCCAGGGTAGGGGAGAACACCACCTCCCTTGGGAGCCCGTTCCAGACCTTGGCCACTTGAACCGTGAAGAAGTTCTTCCTAATGTGCAGTCTAAATCTGCTCTCTGCTAGCTCGGGGGATATTTCTTGTAACCTCCGGGGGCACCTTGGTGAATAAAACCTCACCAATTCCCTTCTGTGCCCCCGTGATGAACTTATAGGCAGCCACAAGGTTGCCTCTCAACCTTCTCTTGCGGAGGCTGAAAAGGTCCAGGTTCTCTAGTCTCTCCTCATAGGGCTTGGTCTGCAAGCCCTTAACCATACGAGTTGCCCTTCTCTGGACCCTCTCCAGGTTATCCGCATCTCTCTTGAAGTGTGGTGCCCAGAATTGCATGCAGTACTCCAACTGCGGTCTGACCAGTGCCCGATAGATGGGAAGTATCACCTCCTTGGACCTATTCGTCATGCATCTGCTGATGCACGATAAAGTGCCATTGGCTTTTCTGATGGCTTCGTCACACTGCCGACTCATGTTCATCTTGGAGTCCACTAGGACTCCAAGATCCCTTTCCACTTCCGTGCCACCCAGCAGGTCATTCCCTAGGCTGTAGGTGTGCTGGACATTTTTCCTCCCTAGGTGCAGCACTTTGCATTTCTCCTTGTTGAACTGCATTCTGTTGTTTTCTGCCCACTTGTCCAACCTGTCCAGGTCTGCTTGCAGCTGTTCCCTGCCCTCCAGCGTGTCCACTTCTCCCCAAAGCTTTGTGTCATCCGCAAACTTGGACAGAGTACACTTCACTCCCTCGTCCAAGTCGCTGATGAAGACATTAAAGAGTATCGGTCCAAGGGCCGAGCCCTGCGGAACCCCACTGCCCACACCCTTCCAAGTCGAAACCAACCCATCCACCACGACTCTCTGGGTGTGACCCTCTAGCCAATTCGCCACCCACCAGACTGTGTAGTCATCCAAGTCACAGCCTCTTAACTTGTTCACCAGTATGGGGTGGGATACCGTATCTAAGGCCTTCCTGAAGTCTAAGTATATGACATCCACCCCTCCTCCTGTGTCCATGTGTTTTGTAACCTGGTCATAAAAAGAGACTAGATTAGTCAGGCACGATCTGCCTGCTACGAACCCGTGCTGGTTTCCCCTCAGCATAATTTGTCCTGCCGGGCTCTCGCAAATGTGAGCCTTGATAATTTTTTCAAAGACTTTGCCAAGGATGGAGGTGAGACTGACTGGCCTATAGTTGCCCGGGTCCTCCTTCCTCCCCTTCTTGAAAATGGGGACCACATTGGCCCTTTTCCAGTCCTCTGGGACTTGGCCCATGCGCCACAGGTGTTCAAATATTCCTGCCAGTGGCTCTGCAATGATGTTGGCCAGTGCCTTCAGTACCCTTGGATGGAGCTCATCCGGGCCTGCCGACTTAAAGGCATCCAGTTCTTCCAAGTGACTCTGCACCATGTCGGGGTCTACGCATGGTAGTCTGGCGCCTTGCTTCTGCCTCTCTACAACCCCAGTGAGAGACTTGTCGTGCCCCTTGCTTAGGAACACTGAGGCAAAGAACTCGTTGAGGAGTTCAGCCTTGTCCCCCCTGTCCGTCACCAATTGCTTCTGCCCATTTAGCAGGGGTCCTATTCCTCCCTGGGCCTTCCTTTTACTCCCTATATATCTAAAAAACAATTTCTTGTTGTCCTTTACTTGGGATGCCATCCTCAGCTCCACGGTAGCTTTGGCCCGTCTAACTGCCTCCCTACAAGCGCGAGCAGAGGAGGTATATTCGTCTTTGGTGATCTTTCCCTGTTTCCACTTTTTATGTGCTCCCCTTTTGGCCCTTAGGCTGCCCTGGATTTCTCTGGTCAGCCAAGGAAGCCTCCTGGTCCCTTTCCCTCTTTTTCCTCGCATCGGGATCGTCTCCCTTTGTGCCTGAAGGATCATTTCCTTAAGGCACAGCCACCCTTCTTGGGCTCCCATCCCTTCAAAACTCCTACTCTGCAGTGCGTCCTTGACTAAACGCCTGAGTTCATTGAAATCAGCTTTCCTAAAGTCTAGCACTTTCACCTTACTAGTTACCTTACCCACTCGACGTCTTATGAAGAATTCTATTATTAGGTGATCACTGTCCCCCAGATGGCCACCGATCTGTAGGTCCCCTACCATGTCATCCCCCTACCATGTCATTCGGGATCACCAAATCGAATCTCTGTCCCCTGAATTGGCCGAATCTGAAGCGAATACTAGCCGCTTTGCACAGGCCTACTAAACGTCTGTAGACACCCATAGCGACACTTACCTGTTTCACTCATTTTCATCCTGCACAAAACTATGAGCTATTCATCCTGCTCAGTCAAACCATTACCGTCACAGCAACTCCACCCAATTTCTGACATGAACACATCATTACTTATTCACTTTTTCTGTCCCACACGTCTCCTATTCTTCCTTCTACCTTGATTCATATCCCCATTGACAAAGTATCCCCACTATAATGGTCTACAGTAGAAAACTGGAAGCCTGACATTTCCCTTTTTTTAAGGTATGCTTTTATTTTTCTTGTTTGTTTCTTGCTGCAGTAGATTAACTAGAGTCACAGGCTACTTGACTGAGGAGATAGGGATTTAACATTTATGTAGGACTGACTTGTGTCACCCTAATGCTGCTAGGAAGTAAAGTTCATTTGCTAATATTCTGTGTAAGGACCACACCCTCCTCCCCCCCCTAATTTTTGACAAAAACACTGAGACAATGATGCTATCTGAAGCTTGGCAAGGATGGTTACATTACTTCCAAAGCTCTTTTGAGAGTGAAAGGTGTGTAGAGAATTCCAGAGGTTCATTTTTTTACACAGTTGCATTAGGTAGGCTTTGAGGCCTTGAAGATTTACAGATGGGAGCTTCAAGTGTACGGCAAGCTGCTGAACAACATCATTCAAAAATCCATGCAGGAATATTCCATGCAGGAATATCACTTGGGAAGACAGTGCTTTCTTTATGAGAAAGCAGCCGCCAAGGGATCTCACTAGAACGTCACTATGTTGTGGAGTTAGTCAATAAAACTAGTTCATGTGAATTTGAACAGCTAGCAAATGGACTAATTAGAAACGGATTTGTTTTGTGGAATAACTGACAGGCAGGTCAGGGCAGTGTTACCACAAGAAATAGACAGTTTAGCAAAGGGCAGTTACAGGCCTAGTAAAAGATATTATTCCCAAGTGAGAAGGCTAACAAGCAGTGGAAGTAGAGAAATGGTTGTTAATTAAAGATACCCACCCCCAAGGCGTAAAAACAGAATGCAGGGGTAGACAAATAGCAGGTACCAGATCTGGAGGCAAGTTCAACAGGAAGACATCCAGCACAAGGGGAATGGGGTTAGCCATGCAATAAAAGCCACTGCTTCTAAAAAAGATTAAAATAAAAAAAGAAAGAGATGACACATCACTTTGGGGGTTAAAAATTCAATACATTTCTGGTTCCTGGCCAGCCTGTTTTAGACCCAGCTCTTCCTTTCTCTGAATCTGTTTTATTCCTTGTCACTTCTACAGTTGGGATGCTTGACCAGAGCCATCTCTTGGAGGGGCGAATCAGGGCGACCACCCCAGACCCCACACTTTGAGTGGTCCCACACCACCACTCTGCGCAGCCGCCATGCGCCACCAGCTTTGCACTCTGGCTGCTCGCCACCCCCTCTTATCCCCCCCGCACAGGCCTCGCACAGGCTGATGTGCCCTGGCACTGCACACCCTTAGGGTCGGCTCTGTGCTTGACATAGTTGTGATCCCATGGACAATACTGAGCAATCCTCAAAAAAAAAGGATGAGAGTCAGATTGGTAACCTGTCCCATAGCCCCTCTCTCTACACCCTTCTCCCATCATCCTCATCCCAACACCAAACAGGTTCCACTACCAGAAGCTATGATACCAGCAGCAAGATCTGTTCTCATGACTCTTTCCAGAGGCCCAGATTTTCTTTTTACATTTTGTCCTAAAAGCATCCTGTTGGAGACGAGGCATGCCGATATACACTGTATCAGAATCTAGCAGTAGGTGCTGAATGGGTGCATAAGGCCTGGAATTGTGGTGTAAGACAACTACACAAAAGACTTAGGAAATATAGAATGAAAGAGCTACAGTTAAATTGTAATAGTGCTGGCTTGGTAGATGGAACAGCATTAAGTACTTTTGCCTTAAGAGGGTGCTGTGTCCTCTTAGGTTCATCAAGTTTATTATTCATGTACACCCATAGTAGCTCCATTTTATCATTTGTTGTAATGGGTTTGGAAAATGAAAATAATTGTTGTCCTCTTAGCTGTATTGAGATGACCATAAAGTGAAATGTCGTTTTGATACTGTGAGATGGCAATGATACTCATCTTATAGAACACTATTAATTGCCAAAAAAATTGTATGTGAAATGAATGAGTAGGGAGAGGGGAAAAAAAGCATTTTTGGAAAAGCTTCAACTAGCATGAATACATTTGAATGACTGGAACAATATTTTTTGGCACAGGAATCACTGATGCTGCAAATAAACATTCAACTCTTTTGAGTGTGGGAGTCAAACATGAAATTTAAGAAGACATTCTGCAGACACTATTAAATCAAACAGAAAAAAAATCATAAAGTGGTACAGCTGGCACAGGGAAACCAGAATAAAAAACCCTCTTTGATTCTTGCCAGATATTTCACTAGGGAAAACTTAGAGGGATAGTGGCTAGTAGACCTTTGACTATGAAAAACTATAAATTTTCATTTTTGAAGTTCTTGAGAACAAATGCATTGTATCACTATTGAAAGTACTTGGCAAAACTTTTTAAACTTATGCTTTTATTAAGTTGGACTTAATATTGAAAAAAGGTGTTTAAATACATCAATGATATGTAATCAAATTTGTGATAATTGGGGGAATAAGTTTCAGTTCCTATCTGCTATAAATAGACCAGATGTCCTGGAAATAAATGGATGGCTCAGTTTTTGTTTAGCAAATGATGACACAAAAACAGTCAAATGGTATAGGAAGTCAGCTACTTGAATACTGACCAAAAGCAAACTTTAAATTTGCTTTATGTGGGCAAAAGCAACATAATTGTAAATTTATGCTCATGCACTCCCAAAAGAGAAATAATGATACCTGATGAATATAAACCATTATACAATATGCAACACTTGATTTAGATAGGCCGCTGATAGTGAACAAAAATTGCACCTGCAAATGATATGCATGTACAAATGGAGAGCAGGTTGGGCTGTGTTATTTTGAATATTAATCTTAAAATAATTGCTTGCTGATTAGGTAGTAAATAAGAAACATCTCTATGTCTTTTAGAGTTGGTGATTGAACTTGTATCCTAAGTTCTATCATTTGATATATATTTAGTAAGAAGAAACAGCAGAGTGATAGACTTCCAGCAAACAGAACACACATTTGCCCTTTTCACAGACGAGCCTATGAACTTCACTTCATCAACCTCCTAGATACACAAATTCACGGACTCAATATAGATACTGAATTTATGACATACTATAACCTGTCTGACATCTGACTCCCCAGGTACCTCTCCACTTTTACCTGCTACATCCCCCTCCTTCCCCGCTGTAGCCTCTCTCTCACCCCTTGATGCCTCAATTTACATTTTCACTGAGTGGCTTTCTTGCATGCATACCAGCCTCTGGCTTTTTTACTGTTCATTCCATTCAGGAAGAGCACAAACTAACTGCAGATGCTTCCTCAGCCTGACAAAGGGTTTTTAAATCCGAAAGCTTGCTAAGATAGATTTCTCCAACTATTTGGCTGATCTAATAAAAGATATCCGATTGACCCAAAGAACCTTGTCTGCCTTGGGTGTGTTAAGGCAGAGTAGAATGAATGCAGGAGTTATGGTAGCCTGTAACAGGGGGCCTTCCCGGTGCGGGTTAGATCTCGGCCCGTCCACCTGTTTCTGGGCCAACCACCTGCCCATCTTTCTCCTGCCGTGCCTTGATAGAAAACTGATTCAGCTCTTACCCAGGTGGGAGGCTGCCCATTTAGGCTCCTGATGTCTAGGAGTGACATCAGTTCTGCAGCTCTGTACCTCCGCTACACTGCAGCCCATACCTTGCAGATTGCATCCTTCACCACCTCCAACTGTGGTCCCCTCTCTGGGACCTTTGGCTCCCCCTTAGGCCCTGGCCCTGCCTTCAGGCCAGTTGGAATCCCGAGCCTCTTGCTGTGGGTATTCCTCGTGGTGGGCCCCTGGCCCTTTGACCCCCGTTTGGGTCCTGGCCCCAGTACAGACCAGTAGAGGGTACCTCAGGTCAGATCTGAACCTCCTGCCTGCTCTCACTCACACAACTCCACTGGAACCAATAAGCCTCAGGCCTCTCAAAGATCTTACAGGTATGGGACTGTGCATGCATGTGGTGGCTGGAGGTTATCAGGTGCCCCCTACCTGCCTTTCATCAGAGAGGTTTGAGGTCCTGGCATTTCCTGGGACTGCTGTGCCACTGGCAGTCCCACCAGGCCTCCTTACCCTGGCAGGGTGCGGTTTTAGGTCATGCCCAGGACCTGGGGCCTCCTCTTTCCCCATAGACCCAGTCCATACCTCCAAGTTCTTCCTGGTACAGGAGCTCAGTAGGGAGATGTTCTTCCCCTGCTGGCTGGTGATAAACTAAACTGCTGCCTCCAGCTCCGAGAGAAGGGCATTAAATGGTTCTCAAAGCAAATAAAAAATCAAATAGGTGCAGAGCGAGGAGGGTGGCACTCACTTCATTTGCACATGGAGTTTGGGGAACCCCAGCAGTGGGAGGTTGGCTGTGGGTTGCCCAATAGGCCAAGGGGTCGCAGTGCAGTGGCTCCATGTCCTTGGCAAGATAGGTAGCCACCGAGGCCTCCATGCTACCTGCCAGATCGTGCCTCTGGACCCCAACATTGGCAGTGGCTGTGGTGGAGGAGATTGGCTGGTGGTTGGAATGCTGGCACAGGAAAGTGGATCCCCCTCTTCCATGCCCCCTTCCCTCTGCCCTTCTGCCTCCCTGACTCTGTTTACCAGCACCTCCGGCCAATCATCAAAGGTTTTGCTGCTGCAGATGCTCCCCTTCATCCTTGGGTCACACATGCCTGCCAGCACATGAACCATACTGGACCACAATGGATCTAGCTATTTTTTTATGCCATCCTTCAGCTGGTTCACCAGTACCTGCACCTCTGGTGAAAGCGGCTTGCCTCAGCCAGGAACATTGATCCCCTGGAACTTCTCCATATGATTCTCAAGCTCATTTCATAGTTTCATAGTAGCTAGGGTCAGGAAGAACCTGAACAGATCATCTAGCCTGACCCCCTGCCACAGGCAGGAATGAATGCTGGGTTCACAAGACCCCAGACAGGTGATCATTCAGCCTTCTCTTGAATTTGCCCAAGGTAGGGGCAAAGACCACTTCCCTGGGAAGCTGGTTCCAGATTTTGGCCACCCTAACTGTAAAATATTGCCTCCTGATCTCTAACCTAAACCTATTCTCTATTAGCTTATTACCATTGTTCCTTGTCACCCCAGGTGGTGCTGGGGAGAAAAGGGCTCTACCTATTTGCTGTTGATCTCCCTTGATGAGTTTGTAGGCAGCCACCAGGTCCCCCCTCAGCCTCCTCTTGCTGAGGCTGAACAGGTTCAGGTCCTTCAGTCTCTCCTCGTAGGGCCTGTGCTGTTGCCCTCTCACCAAGTGGGTGGCCCTCCTCTGAACCCTCTCCAGGCTGGCCACATCCCTCTTGAAGTGTGGCGCCCAGTACTGGACACAGTACTCCAACTGCGGCCTGACCAAAGTTGCATAAAGGGGGAGTATTACCTCTCTGGACCAGCTTGAGATGTACCTTTGGATGCATTACAAGGTATGGCTGGCCTTGCTGGCTGCGGTCCGGCATTGGCGGCTCATGTTCATCTTGGAGTCAATAATGACTCTGAGATCCCTTTCCACCTCTGTGCTTTCAAGAGGGGAACTCCCCAGCCTGTATGTATGCTGTGGATTCCTTCTCCCAAAGTGCAGCACCCTGCATTTATCTACATTGAACCCCAGCCTACTCTCATCTGCCCACTTTTGTAGTCTGTCTAAACAAGCTATCATCAAGTCTGACCCCCTGCCATGGCAGGAAAGAGTAGTGGGGTCAAACGACCCTGGCAAGGTGTTCGTCTAGCCTCCTCTTAAAGACCTCCAGGGTAGGAGCCAGCACCACTTCTCTCAGAAGTTGGCTCCAGATCCTAGCCACCCTGACAGTGAAGTAGCACCTCCTGATGTCTAGTCTGAATCTACCCTCTGCCAGCTTGTGACCGTTATTTCTAGTCACTCCTGGTAGTGCTCGGGGGAACAGGGACTCCCCCAGTGCCTGCTGGTCCTCTCTGACTAGTTTGTAAATGGCCACTAGATCCCCCCTCAGCCTTCTCTTTTGGAGGCTGAATAGGTTCAGGTCCCTTAACCTCTCCTCGTAGGGCCTGCCCTGCTGCCCCCTGATCATGCGAGTGGCCCTCCTCTGGACCGTCTCCATTTTGTCCACATCTCTCCTGAAGTGCGGCGCCCAGAACTGGACGCAGTACTCCAACTGTGGCCTGACTAGTGTTGCATAGAGGGGGAGGATCACCTCCTTGGACCTGCTTGAGATGCATCTGTGGATGCATGACAAGGTACAGTTGGCCTTCCTGACTGCTTCCCCACACTGTCAGCCCATGTTCATTTTGGCATCAATAATGACTCCAAGATCCTTTTCTGCCTCTGCACTGACAAGAAGGGAGTTCCCCAGCCTGTAGGTATGCTGCTGGTTCTTCCCCCCCAGGTGCAGCACCTTGCACTTGTCAGCGTTGAAACCCATCCCGTTCTCATCCGCCCACCCCTGTAACCTGTCTACATCCGATTGTAGCCTATTCCTCCCTTCTAGCATTGCCCACTTCCCCCCAGATCTTAGTGTCATCAGCGAATTTGAACAGGGTGCTTTTCACCCCTTCGTCTAAGTCGCTGAGTGTCTGCGAAGCTTTCATAAAAGCTGTGTTATTACAGTGCTCAAGAGAACATATTTTGGGAAGCACTTTGTGGGCCATATCAAAATGTTACAGAAGGAGGACTGAGAATCTAAGAAATCTTGTGAGGGTCATCTTGTAGAGTTTCCAGCAAATATTCAACTAACCTTGTGATTCACACTGAAAAGAAGCCTTAAGCTTTCAGTGTGGGTGTGCATCCCTGTGGTGTAGTCTGGCTACACATTTTTCTGTGTGCTCTTATACACCATGCTCCTGCGTAGTGTGGGGGCCGAGTATAGCCGGAATGGGGCCGCACCGATGGAGTGGAATTAGGCACAAACGCGTACTGGTTGAATTGAAAAGAACTTTACTTACAAACTGGCGTACAGGGACTTGTGTCGATGCACACAGTGTAGGCACGCTCCGTACAGGTTACAAACAAAAGAAAGAAACCGGGTGGCACACCGATGTTTTCCGAGCATGCAGGGTGCAGGGTACGTCGGGACGGTCAGCAACGGGGAGTGGTTGCTGGTTGATCAGGTCTCCAATTTTGCTCCAAGGTACACAAGGAACTCGTTCCCAACGTACACGCGGACTTCTCCGACTTGGGCGGAAACTACCCAAGCTTTTATACGGCTAGTGAGCCAATTGCTAGCCATCGGGTATGAGTAATTTACAATGAGCCAATCGGTAGCATGCATCCAAACAGTGCAGCTGCTAGTTTTGGCGGGAGCTGATCACTGCACCAAGGCTTTTCCCACTGTAGCGAGGCATCCCTTGCACTGAGTACTCGCATCGTGCTAAGAATTCTGCTGTGTCGAGGCACTTTTAATTACTAAGTACAGACGTGCCCCCTTGCCGATGGCACAGCTGAAATTGGAGCACATGTGAGTCGGTCAAGTTGTCGCCTTGCCCGAAGGGTTCATAAGGCAAATAGGTATGAACAAAGGTAGATAACGAAACAAGTTCATTCTCTAAAGATCGGATTAAACAATAACCTAGCAGAACACAACTACACATTAACAAATTCGTTTTAAAAAGTTCAAATATAAGGATTTCGGTGGGTGTCATGATGACGTCACACGTTGAGCCCTTGCTTCTTGGAGTATTCTTTCCCTCTCTCGTCCGGTTCTGGGACGCATCTCGGATCTCGGACCTGTGGAGAAAGAAACTCTCTAGACATTTAACCAACTTATCTTACAATACTACTAGTATATTTCGGATTTTAACAAGATGACTCATCATCTAGCTTAACTGAATATCGAAAACCTTGCTCATATGCTAGTTTCCATTGACCCTCATCTCCCAAAATTCGCAATTGCCGTTTCGTGAGTCTAGAATGCTGCAGGAGGAATCCGAACATCATCCGCTCCTCTGGTGTTCTCTGCGGCGACATGTGTGGTCGTCGCGAGCTGGACTTGTGCGGGCATATGGTGGATCGATGCTCTGAATCACTGGTTGTTTCTGTGTCCGGCTTAATGAAAGCTTGCAATCGTGGGAGTTGACACAAAAGATTGCCTGCGGGCCGTCCAACTAGTCGGTTTAGAAGAATTCGGAGAATGGTGGCGGCTTTTCCTCCGTAAACTTCAATGCAGGCTTCCACGCCGTTGAGCGTTATTGGGACAGCTCCAGGATCTTGCAGGTGACGGTGAGGCCATGGTCCTCTTTGCTGGGGTGGTGTCAGTCCCAGTGCATGTGTTCTAGGATTCCAATTGCAGTACGAGATTCCTATTGTTGCCAGTAAGATTTGTTTTATATCAACCTTTAATGGGCGACCTCCGTGCCATGCATAGGACTTGTGGCTAGCCTGATCTGCAACAAGCGCTGGAAGTGGGATGGGCCAGTGGACATTACACGTCACTGTATCAATGTCGGTGGCGTGTCCTCCGCTCCACGAGGCTCGTCCAGTCAGAAAACTTGCCTTTTCTCTGTCCACTAGGTCGGACCCAAACTCCACAACCAGGCGTCCCAGCCACATAGCCAAGGTTTCTTCAGGTCTCATCTTGGACTTCTTGCATAACTCTTGCAATTCTGTCCAGGTTCCGGCATGATAGGTGTTGGCAGTGATACAAGCTGTACTCTGCGCACCAATCACTCGGCTTCTTGCTGCCACGGGATGTGTGGCCATCTGAGACGTCGCTGCATCTGTTAGGGGAACCGGGTACAGCTGTTTCTCTGTTGCCCCCTTGCTGTACTGCAAGGGCGGGGCAGCTGGGAAAAACGCAGCCTCATGGGGCGGAGTCATTAACTGAACTCCTGCTCGTCCATCGAAGGATCCGCCTTTCTCTTCCGGGTCCTCCAGGCAGCTCCCTTCCCTCTCGGCGCCATCTTGAAATGGCGGGGGACCGGGTTTTTTTCCCGTTGCTGTCTGCTCAGCTGCCTGAACGGCAAGCAGTCGGGCTTCCAGGTCTGCCTTTTCCCACATCAAAGTTGTTATCATGTGGAACATTGTGTTTAACATTTTCCCCTTTCCGTGTTCCGAGCCGGTCCTTTTAATCGCAGGGTGACTTTCTGCTTCTAACTTTCCGCGGAGCTCCGAAAGAAGCTCGGGGTCTCTCAGCTCAGGCGCCAGTGTTAAATTAATCAGCGCTGGCTCTTCGCCCTCCTGCGTGCAGCGCATATGGCGGGCAAACTCCTGGCTGAGGGCAGTATTTTCTTCGCTTGGCTTTGGTCCGGCGAAGGGTTCTGTGCCCCCTTCCTCTCGGGGTCTAAATAGAACCCACTCACTTCTTATCACACATCCAAATGCCCCAGGATGGAGATGTACTTCCCACTCTTTCGTAGTTTCCTCTTCTCCTTCGAGCGAGAGGTGACCGCTGACGAGTCTTCCACCTGTTCCACCTGCTTGGTGGTAGGCGATGTGTGCACCTAACTCTACGGCGTTCTGCATGTGGCGGTTCCCATTGCACCAGGGGCAATTCTTAACTAATCCCAACTCCACTGCATCTTCCCTGGATACTGATCCCGTTCGTGACGCCATGTGGGGGCCGAGTATAGCCGGAATGGTGCCGCACCGATGGAGTGGAATTAGGCACAAACGCGTACTAGTTGAATTGAAAAGAACTTTACTTACAAACTGGCGTACAGGGACTTGCGTCGATGCACACAGTGTAGGCACGCTCCGTACAGGTTACAAACAAAAGAAAGAAACCGGGTGGCACACCAATGTTTTCCGAGCATGCAGGGTGCGGGGTACGTTGGGACGGTCAGCGGCGGGGAGTGGTTGCTGGTTGATCAGGCCTCCAATTTTGCTCCAAGGTACACGAGGAACTCGTTGCCAACGTACACACGGAGTTCTCCGACTTGGGCGGAAACTACCCAAGCTTTTATACGGCTAGTGAGGCAATTGCTAGCCGTCGGGTATGAATAATTTACAATGAGCCAATTGGTAGCATGCATCCAAACAGTGCAGCTGCTAGTTTTGGCGGGAGCTGATCACTGCACCAAGGCTTTTCCTGCTGTAGTGAGGCATCCCTTGCACCGAGTACTCGCATCGTGCTAAGAATTCTGCTGTATTGAGGCACTTTTAATTACTAAGTACAGACACATAGGTAGGTGCGGATAGGGGAAGATATACATGGCAGAGCAGAAGTTAATGTTTTAACAAGCTCTAACCAGCCAGCACTGAAGTGTGTATTGGAGCCAGTCTCGGCCCTTCTGACCATATGAACCTCCATCCTTCCCACGTGAATAAATTTTGTTATCTTTTCCTTAAGAGTTACCCCTAATTCATTTTGAGGGGCTGCCAAAAGTAGGTGAGTACATGCTGAAAAGCTATTGATTTTTCACATCTGCTACTGTAGAAATATTTCTGTTTAAATCATCTTTCTTCCCTTCTTCCCTTCTGCTCCTCCCAGGAGAGAAAGGAGCATATGGTCCGATTGAACTGTTGCTTTGTGCCATTATGATATTAGGTGCAATTAGACCTGGTTTTAGTATCACACTGTTTTCCATGGTCATAGAGAAAAGAACATGTTCTATGGGAATTAAATACCCCATTGTTAATTGTAATTATACACATATGATAGAATATTTCATACCTCCAGTAACCTTTAAGTATTGCCATCTGTCCCCACAAATTTAAGAAATAAACTTAATTTGGAAAAACCTACAAAGGACAGTCAGGTCAGTTAAAGGATCATTTTTAAATATAACACAAGGATTGATCTATTTGATAACCCTTTGGTCTACCTATGCTAACAAGTTTGTTGCTGGCTTTTTACCTGCAGTGCCAGAGATGCACTCTCCTTTTTGTTCAGTGACATCTCTTGACATTGGCATCCTTGAAGCCAAATATAAACCAGTATCAGAAAGCATCTGAATAGTAATAGAGAAATCTTCCTACATTAGTAACGGTCTTTTAACGGAAAATCAACTTTTGCTAAATACAATGGTGACATCAGGTAATATAGCATATGTTTTAAAATTAGTAAAATATACTGAATTATACTGGATTGTACTAATTAACAAATGCATTGCAGTATAGCTATGCCTTTACCCTAAAGGCTTTAGGGTAAAAATCAAAAGAGATGTGCTGTAGATGGAGAACAGATATGTCTGAAGAAGCATTGGTTTAAAATGACTGACTACTGACTTCTGTCTTACACTAAAACTGGTTAATTTAGGAAATAATGTTGGCCTATGTATAATGGATTGAAGTGCAGTACTTAGACATTCATGTGTTGTGCTTTCTCAGAGTGTTTTTAGAGTTATATTCTCATAATTATTTCCAATGTTTTAGCTGTGGGTTGCCATGTATCTTGTTGGTTTTAAAACAAAATGTGAGAAGCCTATAAGCTATGTGCCCCATATTTACTAAATGAAACATGATTTTACCTGTTAACAGAGTTAACCACAGAATTTAGATTCCTTTGTTAAGATGTCAGAAATTCAAGCCTATTAGTCATTTTTGATGCAATGAATAAGTCTCTATTATTGCTAATGTTAATAAGAGGATAAAGATAAATTGAATGCTGTAATCTCTCCTTTCCAACTGTTGTTCATATTACCAGCTGCTGCTAACAATTCCCCATGTAATTAAATGGAAAACTGCAGGTAAAAACTACCTGCACCCTAGCAAGCTTAGTGGCCACTGCTTATTTAATATTTTATGTATAACAATATGTGTGTATAACAGCACTAATCTGTTGAATGCCATAGGCTTACTGTTCACAGCAAAGTCTCAGTTGCTGTATAAGCAAATAAGATCATACTAGCATTTCTTTCAGGAACACCCCCCTCCCCGAACAAGATGTGGTTTGACACCAAGGTTTTTTCAAGTGCTAGAATTAAGAATATGCCATGCAGCACAACAGAATCCAAAACAATTGCAGAAGAACTATGGGCTAATAGGTCCCATGAAGGATTCAAAATAAGCACTGCAGTGAAACTACATATCATACCACTTGCTCATTTGCATGCTTGATGGAGGGCATATGTAGAAGGTTATAGAGTCTCTGGAAGCTCCAGAGAATGTAATATCCTGACCTGGAGCTGGAGGAGGAGATGGCACCTCTTTATCTGTCCCCTCTACTTCCTTTCTTCCTACAGTTCACATTCAGGACGTGTCTTAATTATATTTAGTACGCATGGTTGTGTTATATAGTATCACTTCTCTGCCTCTTGGCTCAGATCAAGTATAGGTGTGCATGTACTTAGTATGCATGGTTATAGACTCTGTGTTTTTAAATCACAAATTAATCTCAGGTAAAACAAGGCCAGAGACACTACTTTTGATTTCGGAGGTTTGAGATGCCCTTTAATAACAATTATTAAATAAAAATGACCCATGTTTTCTCCATTATCAAAAGTTTGTAGTTCTTAGAAAAATAGTCAGTCATGACTGGATTGACAGAAATTGGCCTGCAGAGAGAACCCTTTTGCTGTTTAAGGATTTTTTGTGTATTTGGTCTGGGCCAAGGGGTCAAAAGCTGGGATAAGTGTATTGACAGAAGGAAGAACAAGGTGGCAGATTTCAGGTGCAAATGATAATATCACTTTCAAGGTTAGAACCTCAGAGTCAAAGGAAGATCCTTGGCACTGTGATTAATGATTATACTGCCTCAAGGTGGCTTCTTTAATTTGGGCATCTTAATTGCAATTGAGATACTTTGACTTCAGAATACCTACATGATATTTATTGACACTAATAAAAGCAAGAAACAGTCCTGATAACTATCTGCTGGATCCCTATCTGTCCTTCACAAAACCAGCCTTGTGTAAAAGTAAGGCTATAGCCTATTCCTTTATCCTGGATCATACTAAGGATGCTTGGGCCTCAGATACATAGAAGATGAGTAAAAATTGTGTGTGCGCAACAATGGCTACTGCCATTTTACCAATCATTGGTGATTGGTAATCCTAAAGACTCAGTGAAATGATGCTCAGCAGCAGCTCTTGAACTCCTAACTACATTGTTTTCAATATTTGCTGATAGCAGCAGGACTGTGATCAAGCCTGGCTGAGACACGCCCATGCACAGTAGTCTTCCTGCAGTCGGGAACAGCAGGTTGCCAAATCCTAAATGGAAGCACTAAGGCAAAACAGTCTCATTCTCCTTCCTCCCTTTCTTAGCACACCTGCATGATGGCAGCCAGAATTTTGTCCTTTAGGTTTGAAAAGACTGCTTTGAGTAGATGTATAAGCTAGTTGTCACCAATATCAGCAGAGAGGCAAAGACCAGGATGGTCTTGGGGAATGAACTTCCAATTCATTTCTAGAGGAAAGAAAAGTTGCATTTTAGAGGGACTGTGGATGCATAATGGAGATATTAATGCAAAAAATTTTAGCATAGCAAACCATTTCATACGGTGGTGCTGTTTTAATATATATATTCATACCTGTCCCTGACAATGGTTCTCTTCACATGAGAGCAAAATTGTGTGAACAGCTGCAGGGGGAACCTGGTGCTTCCCTCCGTGGTGGCAGTGCCCCCCGGGGCTGCCCAGGCAGGTTGCTAGCTGCACAGGTATAGCCCCGGCTCTCAGGCAGCACCCGCCAGATCCAACGGTGCATGGGGTGCTGGAAGCCCAGGCTTGGTGGGTTTCCCGCTGCCTTCCTGCCGCCTGGGACCTCATGGGAATGGGCTGGCTGCCCTGGAAAGGTGGCAGGAGGGTGGCTGGGTGTGCTGGCAGCTGGAGAAGGTGACGGGGACGGTGCATGGAGCACTATCTCTGTTCTCCAGATAGGGCCTCTGTACACATGAGGAATATTGCTGTAATTTGTTACATAGCAAACCAAAATACATGGGATGTGTTTTAGTTTTCTATGTGAAAAAGTAATTTAAATCGAAATAAGCTGCCGAACATGTACACTGTTATGAAATTTAATTGTAACATGCCGCCAAACGTGTACACTGTTACAAATTAAATAATTAAAAAGGGCAATTAAACCACTAAAAAGGGCAATTTCCTCCTGTGGAGGAGAGCCCTTACTCACATGTACAAGGGCTCTCTTATTCTATGACTATAAACAAGTCACAAGCTCAGAGTTTTGACAAAATATGTATTTATATTCCTAAGCCTATGTTTACACATGGACAGCTTTACATAGCCTTTTCAAGGGTGAGAAGTTTTGATTCTGTTAAAAGATTTGGTCAAAGGATAACTAAAAATCCTGTATCTAATTAAATACTTTTGCAATAAAATTGATCACAAATGTTTTATGGGTTTCAGTTAGTATAGTAATAATAATTTATATATTTAGAAAGTGGTGAATGAAATGCTGTCCATGACATTTATACCTTTCATTTTAGCAAAGCATATTTGAGATCTGTATTCCTTTAACAGTGTTCTGTTAAATGTACTCAAAGGACCAAACATCAGTCAGAAATTAATAGGACATTGTGTCACTAGCTGTCTTTGTTTGCCCATTAACATTTCTGATATTTACATTTGCAAGCAGCACATAAAATATAGCAGAATTTCCTGACTTCTGTGTTCAAAGTTAAAGGCACAGTTATTGTGCTAATACAGAATTCACTGAAATTGAGATAACATTGAAAACTCGCCATGAGCTAAAAACTTGGCTTACAGTTTAGAGAAAGGCCTGTGCTCTGTAGATAAGTATGCCGACAATGCTAATTCTGTGTTTAAAATGTTACAGCTACAGAGGATGCAACTGTAGAATTGCTTTTAGTCCTTCAAAACAGGCCAAGCTGTGCATCCCCGGAGAGTGGATCCAGGTTTGGGAGGCCTGCTCTTGGGGATGATAGATTAGACTCACCCTTATCACAGGGACGATAATGAAAAATATTATGGTCATGGAGTTTAAAAATTACATTTTACAAATAATACAATTTTGGGGTGTCATTTGAGGAGTCTGCTGTTGTTTCGTGTCCATGGGTTGTTTATCTGAGCCTTCTGGATAGAGTGGGATATAAATCTAAATAACAAATAAGATCAACAACTGCAGTTTATGGTGCAGCCTTAGAGATCATGTGCATATCTCACAGTTTTTTTAATTCTTGCATGCTTAGATTATTTTCATTTTCATCAGGATCTTGTGTGTCCTTATCAACGTAGTTTACTGATATTTGATCTTTTTTCTCCAAGATATGGATTATATTAATTTGAGTCCACCTCTTTAACTCTTGATTAATATTTACTTTGCACTATTTGGGTACTTATACAGCTCCCATTACTTGGTACCTGGCAGTGAAGTTACTGGAACTGAATTCATGAGTAGGAGTTAGCAAATTTACTGGCATAAAGGGAAATAGTAAGGATTTGTGTTAGTCACTATTTTTATATAGCATCATAAGTGATTATGGCCCTTTACAAATAAAAAACAATAGCCAAAATTCTTGGCCCTTAACAAAACAAATCCCAATGAAAAAAAATCCTGTAATATCAGTTGAAGGTTTCCTTTAAAAGAAGTATAAGATTTAGACTACTATCCCTGCCACAAAAACAAATTGGCAAACAAATTATATTAAGTTACATGACATATGTGTGCAACAATTATCCTGGAGTAATTGCTTCATGTGTGTAGTAAGTGAAAGCTAAATTGTGGTAACTTAGCCCCATTTCATTGAGGAGTAAGCTGTGCAGTTTAGCTTCCATGTACCGTAGGATAGGAGTAGACATGCAAAACATTTAGTGTATGCAGATAACCCAGAGTGAGTCCCAGCACCTTTTAACTTACATATTCATATTCAAGTCTTTATTTTCTGGGTCTGTTAAAGTTAAACAAGATTCCTATTGACTTCAAATGGAGCAGAGTTTAGGCCTGCATGTGACAAAAGTTATGCAACCTTGTTGTCTTTAAGTGGTTTCAAATGTAAAATACCACATAAAAATGCATAGCCACCATTGCAATTTGAAAATTAGTCTTATGGTCCCATTTGAAAATCCCAGTCTTAGGTTAGGTACAGACATTCAACAAATCCGAGGTGGAATCGATCTAAGTTACAGGGTTTTCTGTAAGCAGCATAGTTTAGAATGGTAGGAAACAGAACACACATTCTCCCTTGGGTGGTGGTAGAGCTGGGGGGGGTGTGCAAATCTTAGGCTGGGTATGCCATTTTTACACCAGTCTGTGCACCAAACTTTTGTTCTGTTATGGTATAAACCAGTTTCAGTCTATATTGGTAAAAGTGTAACGTCTGTACCTGGCCTTAGTCCTCAAAGTTCTTAGCTGTTGTCAAAAGAAGGAAGAATTAAGTTTATTGAAATGGATAATATACTCTGAAACTGAAGTAAAGGTGGGTAATGTAAAGTATTCCACTGTAATGAGTAGAATATTTAACCCCTTGGGCTAGAGACAGACATTCAAAAAGCCTGACCCTGAATTGATCCAATCTTTGCAGGTTAGTTTAACCTGGGTAGGTTGAACTAGTTGGTAATCGTACAAACATGCCTTCTGGACTGAGGAAATGCAGGCACGTGCCTACAGTGGCTCAGGCTAGAAGCTGGCGGGTGCTAATGCAGCCTTCCCTCCCCTTCTACAGTGCTGAGCTAGAGGGGGGCACGGTCAGGCCCTGGCAGGATGCTCTGATTAAGGAGGGGTTTCCCCCCACCCCTCACTGATCCTCTAATCAGCAACAGAGCCAGCAGGGGGTTACATAGCACTTACTTACACAGCAGGGAGTTACATGGTGTCTATGAGCCCATCAGCAAAACAAAAGCCTCTCTCATTAGTTCAAGCTCTTCTTAAACAACTTTTTCCAAGGAAGAAAGGGAGGGACATTACCAGCTACCTGTTGACTAGCTCCAAAAAGCCCTAAGCGTACACTGTCCTGTCTGCCTTTGTCCTGTATGCCTTAAACAGACACCTCACAGCAGTAGCTAGCATACCACATGCTGACTATGCCTGTGCTGTGGGAGAGAGGAGGGAGGGATCCCTGCTTGAGTAGGGTGATGGGGGGATAGGGGTAGTGGGAAGTCAGGCAGACACTGCTGTGCCTGCAAGTCTCTGCCAGAGCTCCATCCAGGGAGCAGAGGGGCAGGGTCAGCTGTGGTGGAGCTGAAAGCCCTGCCCAGGGCTGCAAAGTGCTGGGGCACTCTGGTTTAAATTAAACCAGGAAGGGGTCTGGGACAGACATAAACTGGTTTGAACCAAATCAGTTAAGTCTGATACTACATTCAGGCAAGTTTATCTCAAACCAGTTTCAGCCATTTTCAAACTGGTTTATGTGCAATGAATGTCTGTTCTGTTACAGGTTTAAATCAGTTTCTGATCACTTAAACCAATTTATGTGTACTGTCTGCCCCTAGCCTAGGAGTCTTCTCTTCTCTGTGGCAGAATGTGATAGAATTGCTTAAGGTATTAGCAGTCCACTGCTTATTGTTATTTTGAAAATGATGCATTTATCATACAAGGCAAAAACAGAAGTTCCCTCTCTCCCATCTAACAAGTATATAAGCACTCAATAAATTAACTAACCGTGCTCCTTATATATCATGATATACATTTCTGCATGTCATTACTATACAGATTATTTATCAGACTGATTTCTTATGAAAATATCTACCTCTGATTTATGTAATGAAATGTACTTTGCATAGATTGAGGTGTAGAACCTGATTCTTCCACAAGAAATCTCTCAAACAAGAGCTATAAAAAAGAAGTGCCCTTCAGTGTAAAATCTTTTGTTATCATTTCACAGCAATTTTAGACTATTTGGTAGTGATTCCCTACAGCAACTGAAAAGAAAAAGGTGGCAGGAAATAAAAAATAAGGAATTGTTTTAGCCAGCAAGCTTCTCTTTTTTAAGTTCAGCTATTTAATTCATAGATCAGGGATGAGCAAAATAAGGCCCGCGGGCCAGATCTGGCCCACGAGGCCATTCTATCCAGCCTGCAGAGCCCCCCAAAAAACGTAGAAAATTAGTACTTCTCTGCCTTTGGTTCCTGTCATTTTTGACAGGAACCAAGGGCAGTAGTACCCAGGGGAAGCCTGGTGGGCTCCAACAACAGTGGGGCTCACCCAGCCCCGCCCCCCAGCTGGAAGCGTCAGCCAGGGTTTCTGGGCTGGGAGCACGTGGCTGCCCCGGCGCGGGAAGCTCAGGTAAGTGGGGCAGGAGGAGGGGACCCCAGGCAAGAAAGGAACACGTGGGGGGAAAGCAGCCCCTCCCCGCCCTGCGCACAGTGCCCCACGATGCAGCTGCTTGCATCCCGCATGGGGCTGCCTGTGCCCACTCCGGACAGCTCCATGCGTGTGGCAAGCTCCTGCAGCATGGGGCACCGGGTGTGGGGTGAGGGAGGGGCCTCTTCCCCCCCGAGCTCAGCTTTTCCCTGGGTTCCTTCCCTGTGCGGAGAAAAGTGGCCCCTCACCCATCCCATGGCCGGCGCCCCACGCTGCAGGTGCAGCCCGTGCGGGGCTGTCCGGAGCAGGCACAGGCAGCCCCAGGCAGGCTGCGAGCAGCTGCAGTGCAGGGCGCTGGGCATGGGGTGGGGAGGGGCTGCTTTCTCCCCCCCCCACTCAGCAACACCTTGTAACCCGGCCCCACTGCCAGGCTGGCAGTGGGGCAGGTTACAAGCTGGTGCTGAGCACAGGGAAAAGTGGCCTCTTGCCCGTCCCATGGCCAGCACCCCACACTGCAGCCACCTGCAGCTTGCATGAGGCTGCCTGTGCCTGCTCCAGACAGCCCTGTGTAGGTTGCGAGTGCCTGCAGCAGGGAGCAGCGGCCATGGGATGGGCGAGGGGCCACTTTTCCCCACGCTCAGCACCAGCTTCTTCCCTGCCAGTGAGCAGGGGGTCAGGGCTGTGCACTGTCCCCCGCCTGTACCGTGGGGCTGGAGGGCACTGGGTGTGAGCGGGTGGGGAGCCAGTGGGAACACAGGGCCCACACCGGTGTCCCGGGGCCAGTGCCAGTGGGACCCAGAGCAGGGTGGCAGGTGCACGGGGTCCCAGCTGGCAGAGGCTCTATGGAGCCAGGCCAGCTACCCCCTCCCTGCTGATGCAGCCCAGCCTGGCTCCACAGACCCCTGCTGGCCTGTGCCCCACTTTGGGCCCCACCGGTGTTGGTCCCAAGACATTGGGACGTTGGTTCCAAGATGGTGACCAGGGGGTGGGGCATCTGTCAAAGGGCAGGGCTACCCATGCGGCCCTCGACAGCCTGCTAAAACTGGGTAAGTGGCCCACCGCCCAAAATAATTGCCCGCCCCTGTCCACGCTGCAAGGAAAGCAATTCAGAGTCCCTTAGCCAATGTACAAATGCATGGCCCCTGTACTGTTCATTTGGTGTTTTTAGCGGATCGCTAGGATTAGATGGCTGACAGCTGGGATTTTCCAAACCCCTGAAGTGATTCAAGCCAGGTCTATACTTTTAAGTTTTATCAGTGCAGCTACATTGGTAAAGAGAATCATAGTACTTTTTAATATAGTTATGCCAATAAAAGTCCTATGGTTTATGGAAGCTTTAGGTTCTACACATTAATCTAAGCCAAATGTGTGCAAAGAAGCTACCCTGAGATGAGAGAGTGTAAATTTACTTTGTCAGCTGTTCTGCAGTGACTTCCCCATGCATGTTCCAATTCTTACCCTTCAGTAAGTGCAAGGTAGACTTCCCTTTGATGAAAATGGGGTGGGCTCTCTTGCATTTACTGCAGGGTCAAAGCATTCACTCAGGCAACTACTGAAGAGCAGCAGATGCATTTTAAGCTTCTTCCACAGTAACTTTTTCGTGTGACCATATTCCTCATAAAGATACAGTTACTAGTATGAAGCTGCCTTATACCAGCACAGTTCATCTTGGTTCCTGAATAGAAATAAATTTTGCCAGTTATAAGTATGTCAAGATTGGCATAACTGCATCAATGCTAATGGGCTTCTACCACTTTTACTGTGGTGGCTTAGGTGAGGTGACAAAAATTGTAGACAGCTTCTTAGGATATACATTTCATTGTCCCTCAACAGGACTAGTGCTCTTCTGTCTTTTGGGTGCTTTTGAAAGTTCCAGCCTGAACTCCCTTTACAGTCCAAATCCTCCCAGCAATCCAAGGGAAAAATATAAAAATAGCAAGAGCTTAGGTCACCCTGTTGATGTGAGTGAAAAAAAAAAGTGGGGAAGGAGATGGAAAGATTTAATGCATATAAACATAGGATTAAAAGGGACCTCCTAGAACATAGAAGGTAGTGTTACAGTGCACTGGCTGGATACAAGATCAGGTCTTCTGGTCCCAATGAACTCAATGAAAAATTTACTCATTAACCTCAGTGGAGTCTGACTTTCACCTACAGTCTTTTGAACAACTGGCAAGATTCTGAATTCCATTGTCCTGTCTTTTATATTTTGACTTCAGCAATAATGCAGTGCTACAGTGCAGTGCCCTGAAATGCTACTGTCTATTTCACAAATTAGAAATCTGGTAAGCCAGTATTCCATAAACTTGTGCTTAGAAAACTCCAAAATGAACTTCTAGTATTTACATGTGCGCATATTGATAGATTTGTTACCATAAAAAGGGTTGTTATAAAGAGGATGGCGATTGGTTATTCTCTCTGTCCACATGGGACAGGACAAGAAATAATAGTCTTAAATTGCAACACGGGAAATGTAGGTTGGATATTAGAAAGAACTTTATGAGTGTAGTTAAAAACCGGAGCAGGTTATCTGGAAAAATTGTAGAATGTCCATTATTGGAAGTTTTTAGGTGTAAGTTATACAAACACTTGACTGGGATGGTTTTCACAGGGATAATCTGGCCTTGAACTACATAATCTCCTAAACTTCTCTCTTTCCAGATCTATTTTTCTGTGATTTCATTACATTTTAAAAAATGGCATCTGCAAAAAAATAGTGCTAGCTTAATACTCATTGTATTCCCTCTAGTAAGAATGGAACCCAACACAACTACTGTAGTAATGTTAATAAAGCAAAAGGCCATTACAAAATATACTGAAAACCACTGTTTTTGAATAAGCTTTGTAGACTGGTGGACACTAAATGAACAGAAAGAGAGAGAAACAAAGAGAAAGAGACATGTTGCCATCTTCCTAACTTATGTTTATGTAAAGTTACAGTAGTTTGTCCTCTTAGATGAAGATTATATGGTATAGGACAAAGGTTCTCAGACTGTGGTCTGTGTACCACTATTGGTCCATGAGCTCCATTCAGGTGGTCCGCAGAAAGGTGATCTAAGGCTAAAGATAGCAAACATTACACCCGACTTCCCAGACCTTTGCTCAAAAAACAGGCACATTCATCACATTAGAAAGGTAAGACTACTGATATTAAAATATGAGTTGTGTGCTTTGATTTGTAGAACAAAAACAAGTTTATTAAGTGGTCCACTGAGACCCTCAGCAATTTTTAAGTGGTCCACAAAAAAAAAAGTTTTAGAACCACTGGTATAGGAGAAAATCAAAACCTAAACATTATCGTTTTCATATGAATGTGACTTTATTACCCCTTGAAACACTCTATTTACCCAATACAACAAGATTTTATGATGGTCATTAATTTCACTATTATAATTTGGAGAAAATTACACTCTTATGAAGCAGAGGTATTCTGCATGGTTTGAGTTTTTGAATTTTAGCCAGCAGGTGGCAAACAAATAAAGGCTACTATAGAAGATTATCTCCATGTATGCATTTTGCAAAATGTTTGAAAACAAAGTAAAATGAATAGCTGCTAAAGTCACTTAAGGGTAGCAGAATTGACAGAAGTTAGCAGAGTTGATGGTCTCAGAGGTTGCAAGTAGCCCTAATATGTTCTGGGTGAATAATTCATTCTATGAAATTCATTTCCATTCATCCTACCAAAAAGAAACCTATTCAAGGAGAATTTACTCCTATCATCTTCAAATTAATGAGGCAGCTTTCTCTTGATCCTTAGAGATTTAAAGGCAGCAATAGAACTAACAGAAAAAAATGGTAAAATAAAATATTTTCTGAAGCGTCATCACAGAATAGGCGATGTTCACTCAGTGGAAAGAATGTGGTCTTGTCACATAATTTTACTGCCAGTAACTGCAAAATTCATTGTTCCTCAATGACTTCTTTCACAGACAGCCCTGCAAACATGCACAAATGGTAAACTAGTTATCTGTTACTTTTACCTGCTGGGAAGGAACGAAGGAAAGGAGAAACATATTGTTTTTATTTTTAAATACTTAGCAGCCCCAGGGCTACGGGTTGCATAAACAGTGAGCAAGAAGAGTATTAGTAGACTGTCATTGCAATTCTATTGCAACTTGTTTTACATGTTGCTATATTTATACTAAGCATGGTGAGATATTTACATAGAGATGTCTATCTTGGTAGATTTTGTCCTTGAAAGCATAAAAACTGACTTCTGTCACTGGGTGAAATCCTGATTCTACTGCAGTTGAAGTTAATGGGAGTACCTCTTTTGATTTAAATTGGGCCAAGATTAAATCTCCCTTTCCTGGACCTGCCAAAAGAACAGAATAATTTTTTTGCATACCATTTGCAAATATGAGGAGAAGGTATTGAATATTATTCCCATCAAGGTTGCCTGCTTTGTAAGGTCTGATTATTAGAGTGTATATTTCAGCTGCTTGCTGCTTGTGGTGGGATCAGCAGCCCATGCTAGCCAAAGGGATGGATATGGCTTCTTGTCAAAGATGAAACACAGGGTCAGTCATCAACTTATGGCAGCTGCTTGCTCTGAGCCTTACTTTCTTGTGACAGCATATTTCAGCCCACTCCATACCCTCCATTTGGCTCCCTCCTGGAAGGATAGGTTTCCCTTTGTGTTGTACAATATCTATGTTGAATGAGATGAGCATGCAGACTGCTAATATGTGGAACCAAGTGTTTAATCTTTTCTGGCATCTGTACTTATGCCAAGCAATATGTTCTAATGTAAATATATATGAATGTGTGTGAGCCATAACACATTAAGATATTTAGATATTAAGATATTTTCACATTAGTCAAAATAAGTACGACTAATGTCAGACTAATATTTTGTGAAAAATCTCACAAATAAACCTATCAATATTGTTTTCTTTGTAGAAACTGCGCAGAAGTTTACATTCTGATCTAGGCAAACTTTCAAAATTAGCCTTCTGTAACTCAAATTACTGCTTCCAAAATGTTAATCATTAGTAAAATGTTCTTCCCTGTCTTTTTGTAGCCCTTCCTGTATTATTACAACTTTATTTTCCAAGCCTTTCAAAGTAGGCTAGGCAGCCCAATCAGCAGAGCTGGACAAATTTACCACAGAAAACAATGTATTCAGTAAATGTAGTCTTTTTTACTATGGTCCCAAATGTTCCCACTTTTCTATTTATTTAAAATTAGTGGAGAATATTTTATGTGGCTTTCTGTCAGACTGTCAATACTTAGAGAAAGGGTGGTTCCATAGGGGGTGCAGTTGCATCTGCCTTCCACAGAGAAGGTTACATGCCAGCAGTTCTATTTCCATGCACCTTGGTCCCCTGCAGTGTTCAAGGGCTGGAGTGGGACACTTGATGGGTGAAGCAGGGAGAAGGTGAGGAAGGAGGGCATCCATCTGCTGCTACTGATTTTCCCAGCTGACCCAGGGTGGGGGAAGCCTGCCCTGCTCCAGGCAAAGGCTGCAGGGAACACCGAAAGGGGTGCTGGGATGGTGGTGGTGGGAGGGTCGAGTCCCTGCTCCCTCCTTTCCACTACATTTCCCCCAGTGGCCCTGCCACTGCCAGTGGACCAGACACTCCATGCATCTGCTCCCCATAGTCTTCAGCTGGAGCAAAGCAGGAAGTCCTGGAGCTTCCCCATTACCCTGGGTCAGTTGGGGACAACAGTGCCATGGGCTTCCAAGTGCTCCTGCCCTTCCAGTTCCCCATGCAGTCTGGGAGCAGGCAGTGGAAAGGGGGACCTGCCCATCTGGCATCCCTGGCCAAGCCTGGCACCCCATGTTGCTACTTACCAAAGCTTCCAAGTCCAGCGGGTTGGAGGAGCCCTGGGATTCCCCCACCTGAGTCAGCTGGAGACAGCAGCGGCAGTAGGCAGGTCTCTGCTTCTTGCACCCAGAGGCCACCCCTGCTAGAGATGGGGAGAGGGAATGGGAAGGGAGGAAAGGAGGACCACTAGAAGGGAGGGGGTACCCAAAGCAGTGGAGGGAGCCTTAACTGTTTCAGGGAATCCAAAAGGTCCCTGGGTGCTGCTGATGTGGTGTAGTCTGCCCATGGGGCATGGGGAATGGGGGAAGAGGAAGCTGCAACCTCCCCTGCAATACCAGTGGATTCTTCTGCACCCATCTTTTCAAGTTACTAGATACACCCATGCTTACAGATAATTCATCATAGCTATTGCTTTAAGTATTTATCTTAAATCTTTATCCTATATGTCTTGTATTTTTTAGCTGGCCCTATTTTTGTGCAACTTTTTGCACAAATATGCATAATTATTTTTATGACTATTCATGTGACCCAAATTATGTCAATACAAAGGTTTGTGAAAAACAAATTAAAATGATCAAAGATGCAACCAAAGCAAATTTCCATGATTTATTTTGAGAAATATACTTATGAATATTTTTGTTGAATATTTGACCAGTTCTAATTACAGGAATTCTTGGTAAAAACGTAACTTACAAATTCAATCAGCAAGTCTCCAAGGAACAGCAAGGAACTCCAAAATTTCATTTACACTTAAGTCTGATTGTAAGTATCTAAGGCTGCGTATAGATGTGCTCATCTGCGTTCTAATTAGAACACTCCAGCATTGCCTCACCATGACGTGTATTAAGCCTCCATGCATTTCAAAATGGCCATGGAGGCACTTTATCTAAATCTCGTTGAATGTGCTTTAGATAAAGTGTCCCACTGCCATTTTGAAATGCATGGGGGAGTAATACATATGACAGTGAACCATTTTAATTAGAGCATCTGTCCAGGAACTGCTCTAATTAAAACACTACCCCTCCCCAGAGCATGTGCATAGGCAGCCAACAGTCTTAAGAGAGCTGCATACTTTGATCTCTTTGATCATTTTTGCAGTCTGAGAGTGTAACAAGAATGAATTTGGCAGGATGGCAAGAAATCCAGAATTGGTAGCAAGATGAAGATTTTAACTCCTGTGGACCATGAAGACTAGGAATAGGGGTATTTTTGAGGAATAGTCATGTTATCCAAATAGAGTAGTTCCTAAACTGTAGTTTATGGACCATGGGATGTCTGGAATTGAATGGAATTTTGGTGGCTTTTCGTGTACTTGCTGCTAAATGTGATTTCAGGTTGACCAAAGCGATTTGTGAATTTGTGCTGGATTTGACAAATAGTTCAGTCAAAAAACAGGAAAAAAGTTAAAAATTCTTGAAAAGTTATTGAATTTAATTTTTTTTAATGTAGCAGAAAAGGAAACGTTTATATGTGTGAGTGGAACAATTCAAAATGAACATTTTTCTGGTTTTCATTTTAGCAAGAAAACACAATTGGGTATACTTGGAAAAATCCCTGCCCCTCCCCACCTAAAAAGCTCCTCTTTTTATTCTGCACAGCTCCTCTTTTACTTAACCAGATACTTCTCTGATATGAATTCAACTATGAACAGATTTGTAGACAACAGCAAAACAGGACAACAAAATAAAAGATAGTGATTTAGGGCTTTAGAGTGCATCTGAAGGAAGTGGTTATAACTACAGCTATTTGCAGACTGAGAAAAAACATTTGGCTCCTACCCTAACTTGCTAGAATAGCAACCTAGTAACTAGTGGAGCCCACAGATTGTGAACAGATTGAGTATTAACAAATAGCAGTCAAGTCTTTTATTAAAGCAGCAAATGTAATCTAGATATTTTCAGATAGCTTTATCCAACCTGCTGCCATCACTTCTGTTTGACTTGGGTAAAGTCTGAGGCAGCTAGCTCTCACCCCTGCCTGCTATGGTCAAGACACTTGACACATTCAATTCACTAAATAGATTGCCTTCCCTGGGACTGACAATAGACCCATTGACCAGGAGGAGAGACAAAGGAGAACATTCTTAAGCATATGTGACAGCTCACTCAGGACAAAAGAGTGACTGCCCAGGACCTCTCCCAGTCGGTATTGTACGAAACGTATTGTGGAAACGGCAGTGCGGCGTCTCAAGCCAAGGCACGCAGTATCAAGGGGCGGCTCCTCGCTTATCGACCAATTCGCTTAACAACCTAGTCACAGGAATGGAACTCGGTCGTTAAGTGAGGAGTGCCTGTACTCAACATCAGAGCCACCCAAAGCCAGTCCTGCCTGTGCCTGCTACAGTGTGTATGCAAAACAAAACTCCCTCATAAATAATAATATTAGAATGGACATGTATTAGTTAATCATAGAATGACTGTGAGCCACCAGTATGATGAAATGGTGAAAAAGCAAGTGAAAGGGAAGTATTAAAGTTGAGAAGGGAAAATGAATGCCATTGAATAAGGCAATGGTGAGACCTTATCTGGAATTCTGTGGACAGTGCAGGCCTTCCATGCTCAAGAAAGATGAATTCAGATTGGAACAGGCAAGAAAAGAGCTGTTATGAAGATCACAAAATTGGAGAAGCTATTTTATAAGAGAAGAGTAAAAGACCTTGATTAGTTTAGTTTAGTAAAATAGAGGCTGATAGGAGATATGAATGGACTCAATAAAAATGTTGGGTGTAGGCATTAGAAAGAAAGAAGAGATGTTAAACTACAGGTAATTGTTAACACAAAAATCAGTGGGCTTAAAATGGCCAAGAATACATTTAGGCCAAAATTTAAAGGGCTTACAATCATAGTATTAGTAGCATTAGTCAGAATAAAACTCTAACTAGTTTTAAGATGGAATGTGATAAAGTTATGAATGGAATTATATAGCATGGATGCCAAGAGGTCCCTTCTAATCTACTGTTCTATTTCCTATCGTCAGTGCAACTAATTCAGGATCCATGCCATGCCCAAATTAAAATGCAGACTCATGGGGCTTAAAGAAATGTAAAGCTATTAGATACCAAAATGACAACTCTCACAAGTAGGCTGAACAAAAAAGTGCTGGCTAGAAATGAAGTGCAATATCTGTTTTCTCTGGATTTAACCCTTCCCTCATGGATGCAGACAGGTTCTGCATTTATAGAATTGTATCTATGAAATAACATGAAAAAAAGGAAATTATTAGTGAATGATAATGCTTAGCACTTAAGGGGGTGCATTTACATGTGCGCTTTAATGCACAGTAATTTATTTTACTACGCATTAAAGCATCATATAAAAAACTGTTTGATTACACTAATGCACAGTAAAATAAGCTATTGCGCATTAAGAGCCACTTAAAAACTGCGCATATTCATTACTGTACTTTAAGGCAGCCCAATGCACACTCTTTTAGTACCTCACATTGGAGGTAATGCACATGTAGATGTGCCCAGATAGTGCCTTTGAAAGGAAATTGATAGGCATTAAATCAGTATTTAATATTATAAAATAAATAAAATAAGTGTTACAGATATTACTAACACTGTTGCATAAAGAGGGAGTGGTTAGGTACTTTTTAAAAGATCACATGACAAGTAAATGGCACATGTAGCACTAAAAACCAGGGCTACTGACTCCCAACTGCCAAGCTGAGACTAAACATCAATTCGTCTCCCAAACACACTTTGCAAACTGTGGCTAGTAAAGCATTTGACTGTACTGGAACTCATCTACCTTTGGGTGAAATGCAGCAGCTATTTTAATACGTCACAACAACCACAAAGCATAGGACATCATCCAATCAAAGTGGTTGGGTAATTACTTTCAGATAAATGAACGCATTATGTATAATTAGCAAGATTGGAAAGTAGTGAAAATTCCTGAGTTCAAGAAAAATTAAAGGAGCTAACTTGAGTTGATTACTTTCTATAAGGATAACCTTAAAAAGGTACACAAATAGTAATTTATTCCTTTTTCTTAAAGAGAGTTACCAAAGCAGCCACAAGAGCGCACCACAGGCATTTTAGAACAGTTTGCAGGAGAAGGGGGAAGTATGAAAAGTCTTTTTTCCTTTCCTTTTTACAACGGAAACACATCAGTGTATAAAAGGTTATATGTGGGGAAGTGGGGGAAAGGAAATAAAGTGTCAACTCTCCTGTGTACCATCGTTTCCTTTTTGCTGCTGCTGCTGTCTCACAAACAGCTTTCTACAAATTCCCTGACTCAGAATATAGGCAGACAAGGTTCCTTGGGTGAATCTGATATCTTTTATTAGACCAACCCAAATAGTTGGAGAATAGTTATTAAGGAAGCTTTCGGGTTCAAAAACCCTTCGTCACACTAAGGAAGTTTCAGCAGTTGGTGTGTGCTTTTCCTGGATGGAATGAAAAGTGAAGAAGCCAGCGGCTGCGCTGGTATGCATACAAGACAGGTAGTCAGTGAAAATGTAGATTGAGGAGTCAATGAGTGAGAGACAGGCAGGGGGCAGGGGGGAGAGAGAAGGGGGATGAAAGTGGAGAGATACCTGGGGAATCAGATGTCAGGCAGGTTATAATGTGTCAAAAATCCAATGTCTCTCCTAGAGAGACCCTATTCTTAAAAAGATCTTCCCAGAGCCACCCATCCTAGCCTTCAAACAAGCACCGAACCTCGCCAACCTCATCACCAGAAGCAAACTTCCTCAAGCCCAGAACACACCGAAAGGATCCAGACAGTGCCATGACAAGAAATGCAAAACCTGCCAACACATCTCCACCACCCCCACAATTACTACACCCCCAACAGAGCCATCAGCATTCCTGGATCTTACAGCTGCACCTCCAGAAATGTAATATACCTCATCCAATGCACCAAATGTCCTGATGGAAAATATGTAGGAGAAACCAAACAACAACTGCGCACCAGAATGAACGCACACCGGAAATCTATCAAAGACAGAAATACCCAATTACCTGTGGGGACACATTTCTCACAAGAAAACCACTCTCTCTCCAATCTCTCAGTCCTGATCCTCAAAGGAAACTTACAAAACATTTCCCAGAGATGAGCCTATGAACTCCACTTCATCAACCTCCTGGATACTAAAAATCATGGACTAAATATAGACATTGGCTTTATGACACATTATAACCTGCCTGACATGTGACTCCCCAGGTATCTCTCCACTTTCATCCCTCTTCTCTCTCCCCCTCCCCGGCCTGTCTCTCACCCATTGACGCCTCAATCTACATTTTCACTGACTACCTGTCTTGTATGCATACCAGCCGCTGGCTTCTTTACTTTTCATTCCATCCAGGAGGAGCACATACCAACTGCTGAAACTTCCTTAGCCTGACAAAGGGTTTTTGAACCCAAAAGCTTGCTTAATAACTATTCTCCAACTATTTGGGTTGGTCTAATAAAAGATATCAGATTCACCCAAGGAACCTTGTCTGCCTATGTCCATAGACCAACACGGCTACAACCTACACCCCTGACTCAGAATAGCACTGAGCACCCTAAGTACATGAATAACGGAAATTTAGGTTGCTCAGCAATATTCAAAATTAGCCCCCCAAAATAATTATAAAATGCCAGTTCAGAAGCACAGGATCAGCTTCCTGTAGACACAAAGGGGATGGCTTCTTGCCCATTTGATTTTTGTGCCTAACTACACCTCTTACACCCCTGTTCAGTGTATCTGCAGTCTTGAAAACTCTGAACATTATGTACCATATGGTGCACATTTAGCTGAACTACACTGTTAAATCTGCTTTTCTATTTTGCATAAGCAGCATAGCAATTCTAAGAACTTCTCCATGATTTATTATTCATCTGTGGCTATAGGATAATATTTACATATTCTGGCTCTTTATATGGTAGTGTACAATAACTTAATAATATGCAATTGACTAGAATATTACCATTTGACATATATTGTATGAGCAACTTGTCACTTCATTTCTTCTGTATCTGATTTGGAATGCTATAAATGAACACAATTTAACTAAAGGAAATGCTGCCACTGTTTTATATGTATGTGGATCAGGATGTTGGGCTACTGAGACAATTCCAGCTCAGTTTAAAATACATCTGGACTAAACTTCAGCAATAAACACTATGGATAGAGAAAGGTACTAGTATAATCAGTACTGGAGCATAAAATATACCTCATGGGCTTGTCTACATGAGATGCTAACTATGCAGTAGCCAAATAACACTGCACAGTAACGTGTTACAGCACCAACAGTGCTAATGCGCTCCTGCACAGTATTTAAAGGCTACTGTGCAGTAGTGTCACTTAAAAGGTGTTCCCTGGTGCTACTGCACAGTAATTCTGGTTCCTGCACATTTATTTAGTACTTGATTATACAAATAATAAATGTGCAGTAACCACTGTGCATTAGCTTTTTGTGTAGACATGCCCTACGCATCACTAAACAAACTTATGATCTTACTGCAGCATTGTGTCAATGGTCCAGGGGCCCTGAATAGATATTAGAGTAAATCAATATGGTGCTATTGAAGCCAGTGACTTGCAACTTGTAGGTTCATGCATTGCTGCATCAACCAACCAGAGCTTCTCAGTGAACACCATTTTAAGATGGTGAGACTGTCATACCTGCAGGGGATACAAAATGTGAAATTAATTGGTAACATGAAAATGGAATAATCTGTCCAGTTAAAATAGTTTTGGGAATAGGAAAAATGAAAGAAAACAATAAATATAAAGAAAAGCCCAAAATACATACTGAATGAACTAATTTACATAGATTGTGCCCTGCAAAGACCATGCTAAAAGATATTATTATTACAGGTAAAGTTTCAGGAAAAAGCACAGCTTCCATACGTAACAGCATCTTCTACACCCCTCCATACTTCCTTGTAGCAAGGTCACCTGACCCCTGCTATTTGATAGGTAGGAAGCTAGCAAAGAGTTGCAAGCAGGTAGGGAGAACCACAAGGGGTTAAAGAGTTGTTGGGGAGAGGACCAGGGCTGTAGTTCAGTTATGTAAACCACAACACCTGACAGCAGGATATAGACCAGGCTAAAGAAACTCCTGGCCAAGGGGAATGCCCTGTGACCCAATAGGGATGGAGCCCAGCCTAATAAAAGCCTGATTCCTCAACCAGAGGGCTTCATCTGGCCCTGACTATCTCTGTAGGCAGAGTTCCTGCTGGCCTGGGCTGTAGCATGGGCCTGAAGAGTTACAAAGAGCTAGCAGTCAAAGGGTAGGAGGTGGCTGGGATCTGGGGAGACCCAGAAGTGGTTTATCAGTAGCTGGCAGAGTACTGGAGGACTGAGTATGGGTGAAAGGCTGGTAAGGAGGCCACAGGGTGCCTTAGGGGCACCCAGCATAGAGCCCAGAAAGGGTTAGAGACCACAGGCTGGGGTTGACAGAATGGCCTCTCCTAGCTCAGTGACCCCAGGGAATGAGATGCTGACTGAGGCCAAGAGGGCTGAGAGCCTCATATGATTCAAGGCTAGGGGATAAGGCTGAGAAAGCTGGCCCAGAACAAGTGGGCCAGGGCTGGAGGCTTGCAACTAGAAGAATTGTGGGCTAAAGTCAAGAGGGTTGAGGCCCTACAAGAAAGCATGAATACTGAGGGAGTAACACCAGTGAGGCACGGGTATGGCTATAGGGAAGAATGGAGGCCACTATTTCAGTCCTTAAAGCAATTAGGCCTGGAGGAGGGGTGGTAGCAGAGGACTAGAAAGAGTATCCAGAGCCCATCAGCCACTAAAGGCAGCCTTCCCTCTTTGTTGCCATCAAGGTGTGGCAGGTAAGGCAGCAATGTAAGGCCCTGAGAGGCTGGAGTGGGTGAGCAGGCAGGATTTAGGTGGCCACTGGGGGATGTAATGACCACGCGGGGAGTGGAGAAGGGGCTGTGCTGCTACACTTCCAAACCCAACTTAGAATTTTAAGTGAGCAACTACAAAGGTATAGTATGACTGCATAAAGCAGGCCCTTTTAAATTGGTTGATTTTTTTTCTCTTGTCATATTTCTCAAATTGAGAGCAGCTTTGTCTTCAAGCATCTACTTGATTATTATAAAAGAATATGGACATTTTGGGGGCAGAATTTTATTTCACCTAGCAAAATGACCTTTGGAGGTAATGTGGAAATATATGCTGGTCTCCAGAGACTGATCCTATTCCTATAATGGAGGCTCTTACATGCCTGGGTGGGGGTAGAGGGAGTAGTAGAATCACTCCCACACTGTAGGTGGATAGCTCAGAGTTGGTCCGAAGTTGCACTTCGGTCATCTACTAGGTGAAATAGAATCTGCCCTCTGTCTTCTTTCAAATACATGTTTCTTTGTTCTTAGCTGACAATATGAATATATATTGCCATATTCATTTTTGTTATACACTTGTCACAAATTCAAAAGAAAGTTACATGACTGGACTTATGCTGATGTTACAGACAAGAATTTAGTGCTTTATCAGACTGCCAGATAGTGATCAAGATTTAAAAAAAAAGTAGGTCTAGAATTAAGTTCCTTAAATCCATGGGAATTGTTGCTTGCTCAGCAGAATGAAAAACCAGGCTACTTATGTATCCAAACCCTAATCAAGACGGAATCCAAAGATGAGGAAGTAGAAGGATTGTGGGTTAGGCTACATGGGAGGCAAGGAGAAAGGGATTTGGTGGTAGGGGTCTGCTACAGACCCCCACACCAAGGGGAAGAAATAGATGCGGGGGTCCTGAGGCAGCTCTCAGAGACGATAAAAGCTAAAGAGGCGGTAGTCATGGGGGACCTAAACTACCCAGACATCTGCTGGGAGACACAGACGGCAAAGTCCCACCACTCACGCAGGTTTCTAACCTGTGTACAGGACCTCCACCTGACACAGGAGGTACATGGTCCCACTAGGGGGAATGCCATACTGGATCTGGTATTGGCAATGGGGGATGACATGGTAGGGGACCTACAGATTGGTAGCCATCTGGGGGACAGTGATCACCTAATACTAGAATTCACCATAAGATGTCGAGTGGGTAAGGTAACTAGTAGGGTAAAAGTACTAGACTTTAGGAAAGCTGATTTAAATGAATTCAGGCGATTAGTCAAGGATGCACTGCAGAGTAGGAGTTTTGAAATGATGGGAGCCCAAGAAGGGTGGCTGTGCCTTAAGGAAACGATCCTTCGGGCACAAAGCGAGACGATCCCTGTGCGGGGTAAAAGAGGGAAAGGGGCCAGGAGGCTTCCCTGGCTGACCGCAGAAATCCAGGGCAGCGTAAGGGCCAAAAGGGGAGCACATAAAAAGTGGAAACAGGGAGAGATCACCAAAGACGAATATACCTCCTCTGCTCGTGCTTGTAGGGAGGCAGTTAGACGGGCCAAAGCTACCATGGAGCTGAGGATAGCATCCCAAGTAAAGGACAACAAGAAATTGTTTTTTAGATATATAGGGAGTAAAAGGAAGGCCCAGGGAGGAATAGGACCCCTGCTAAATGGGCAGAAACAATTGGTGACGGACAGGGGGGACAAGGCTGAACTCCTCAACGAGTTCTTTGCCTCAGTGTTCCTAAGCGAGGGGCACGACAAGTCTCTCACTGGGGTTCTAGAGAGGCAGCAGCAAGGCGCCAGACTTCCATGCATAGACCCTGAGATGGTGCAGAGTCACTTGGAAGAACTGGATGCCTTTAAGTCGGCAGGCCCGGATGAGCTCCATCCGAGGGTGCTGAAGGCACTGGCCGACATCATTGCAGAGCCACTGGCGGGAATATTCGAACGCTCGTGGTGCACGGGTCAAGTCCCAGAGGACTGGAAAAGGGCCAATGTGGTCCCCATCTTCAAGAAGGGGAGGAAGGAGGACCCGGGCAACTATAGGCCAGTCAGTCTCACCTCCATCCTTGGCAAAGTCTTTGAAAAAATTATCAAGGCTCACATATGAGAGAGCCTGGCAGGACAAATTATGCTGAGGGGAAACCAGCACGGGTCTGTGGCAGGCAGATCGTGCCCGACCAATCTAGTTTCTTTTTATGACCAGGTTACGAAACGCCTGGACACAGGAGGAGGGGTGGATGTCGTATACTTAGACTTCAGGAAGGCCTTCGATACGGTATCCCACCCCATACTGGTGAACAAGTTAAGAGGTTGTGACTTGGATGACTACACAGTCCGGTGGGTGGCAAATTGGCTGGAGTGTCGCACCCAGAGAGTCGTGGTGGATGGGTCGGCTTCGACTTGGAAGGGTGTGGGCAGTGGGGTCCCGCAGGGCTCGGTCTTTGGGCTGATACTCTTTAATGTCTTCATCAGCGACTTGGACGAGGGAGTGAAGTGTACTCTGTCCAAGTTTGCAGATGACACAAAGCTATGGGGAGAGGTGGACATGCCGGAGGGCAGGGAACAGCTGCAGGCAGACCTGGACAGGTTGGACAAGTGGGCAGAAAACAACAGGATGCAGTTCAACAAGGAGAAATGCAAAGTGCTGCACCTAGGGAGGAAAAATGTCCAGCACACCTACAGCCTAGGGAATGACCTGCTGGGTGGCACGGAAGTGGAAAGGGATCTTGGAGTCCTAGTGGACTCTAAGATGAACATGAGTCGGCAGTGTGACGAAGCCATCAGAAAAGCCAATGGCACTTTATCATGCATCAGCAGATGCATGACGAATAGGTCCAAGGAGGTGATACTTCCCCTCTATCGGGCACTGGTCAGACCGCAGTTGGAGTACTGCGTGCAATTCTGGGCGCCGTAATTCAAGAGGGATGCAGATAACCTGGAGAGGGTCCAGAGAAGGGCCACTCGTATGGTTAAGGGCCTGCAGACCAAGCCCTACAAGGAGAGACTAGAGAAAGTGGACCTTTTCAGCTTCCGCAAGAGAAGGTTGAGAGGCGACCTTGTGGCTGCCTATAAGTTCATCACGGGGGGCACAGAAGGGAATTGGTGAGTATTTATTCACGAAGGCGCCCCCAGGGGTTACAAGAAATAATGGCCACAAGCTAGCAGAGAGCAGATTTAGATTGGACATTAGGAAGAACTTCTTCACAGTTGGAGTGGCCAAGGTCTGGAACGGGCTCCCAAGGGAGGTGGTGCTCTCCTCTACCCTGGGGGTCTTCAAGAGGAGGTTAGATGAGTATCTACCTGGGGTCATCTAAACCCAGCACTCTTTCCTGCCTATGCAGGGGGTCGGACTCGATGATCTGTTGAGGTCCCTTCTGACCCTAACATCTATGAATCTATGAATCTATCAAACTTATTTATTTTGAGAGGGGAGTCAGCATCTCTATTACTTTTGAGGCATCATTTATGTAATTCCCATCTTCCTTTAGTAATAGATCTACTTTCTTATATTTCTGTTTTTCCTTCCTTTGCAACCTGTTTACACAAATTTCTTCTGACTTTGTTTGATCTGTTTTAACTCACTCTGTTTATTTTGCCAACCCATTCTCTTTTCTTTTATGCTGTAGACCCCTTGTGCTTCATCTTCTAGCTCTGAAGATATGGGGCTGGTTCATGGACCAGAATGGGCCCTAGGGACCAAGATCAGATCCTGTGCTGTCCCTATAGGATTGGGCCCCACACTGTTTCAGCTCTGCCCAACGTGCCCCACATTGCCTCAGTCCAGCCTAGCACGTTGGGATTGGGCGTCCAGCCCAATGATCTGGGATCAGGTCCTGGAGTGTCTCCACTGGGCCCTGTGTACTGAATATATTGCACTCAGGTTCACGTTATCCAGCCTGCAGGGTTTCCCACAGATCTGGAAACTGGGGAGCAGCAATTGCTACCACAGCTCCTCCACCACTACATTTTTGTACTAGTTGGGAGCCCTGTGGGCTGCATAACGTGGCTCCTCTGACTGCAGGTAGAGGGTTTTGCACCCCTGCTCTGGAGTATGAATATTCTTCTTTGGCTGCCTTCTTTCTTTTCCATTTGTAGTATAACTTTATTTGAGTAGTCCCTAGTGACACTACATTGGCCACACCTGATTTCTGCATGTTTTTCTCCGAGGCAGGGCAGCCTGTTGTGCCTTAAAAATGGGGTCTTTCATAATGCTTTAAAAAAGAAAAGGCAGTTTATATTTTAATCTGAGAGCACCTCAGCTCCAATATGTGAAGCACACTCTTTTGAAATTCAGTGTTTTTAAATATTTTTGCTATTATATTTATTTACTCTTTACAGGGTGTTTCATAATGAAATACTTGGCTTGCAGTTGATTACCTGAAGACTTAAACTCTACCAGGTCCTAAAGACCCTACTATTCATATTTTATTTTTCAAAGCTTTGTTCTCAGTAAACTTTCCTGTGTCTCTTTTACCAAAGAGAGCAGTGGTCAAAGATAAGATATGGTTCATGCGGTGACATACATTAATAAGACTATAGTTTATGGTCTCCTAGAAAACTGCACAACTCTTATGAAGTCAGCTGAGGGAGGGAGGGAGGGTGGGTGTGTGTAACCAGGCACCATTTTGTATCATGCAGATTGTTTGCATTGCTGCATAATGCCATGGAGAGCAGTATGGAGTATTTTCACAGTTACAATACACCCAATGGCATCACACCATTTTTTAGGTGTGTGTGTGTTTGCATGTATGCCGATAACTTGTCCAGTCTGATTGTAAGGTAGAGTCATGGCCCTGCTTTCACTTGCCCCTATCTCTTTTGAGGCACTGGGCACTCCCAGAGGACCTTTGCTCTCCTCTGAGGGTTGGCAATGCAGTTCTCCCTTAGCAGAGCTAGTGGAAGAATGGGGGGTGGGGGAGGAAATGACTTAAAATGGTTCTCTTCTCCTGCCCCTCACCCCCACTTTTTTTCTCCTATTTATTGTATTACTGAAACAGTCATTCCAGAAGTGATTTCAGTTTTTTAATTAAAAGTTTAATTCTGATTTTGTTACCAAAACCAAAACTAATACAAATCCCTCTTACACACACATTTTGTTTTAGATTTGGGGGGGAAAGGAGTCAATTTTTAACCAACAGCTCTTCCTACCCTCAGTCCCCCTTCTTATTTCAGCCAGTTCCCCAGCCCTTGTGCAAGCAGCAGTAAAAGGATGAAGGAAAGCTGTATGCAGGCATACATACTGTAACACGGAGCTTAGAGGTCCTGTTAAAGTGGGAAACTGCAGCAGAGGGAGCCCAGGCAGCTGAGCAGGGGTTAGCTGCAGGAGGAAAGGCAGGCTGTTCATTAAGCCTAGAATGAGAACTCCTGTGGGTGGCTGTGGAAGTCACTTGACTGAAAGAAGACCGGGTTTAGGGAGTATATAAACCCAGGGCCTGAGCCAGGATGGGCAGTCTGGCCCTGCAAGCTGCAGGGGAGTCCCTGGCAGATACCTGGGCTGCCCTGGGGGAATGCAAGTAGGATGCTGCTGACTTGCAAGGGAATATGGCTCAGGGTACGGGGGAGTTCTGTGGTATAGCCATGGAACTGATGTTTATGTTCAGACCCAGTATGGAGTTTGTGGTATAGCCAGAGATCTTATTCCTTTGTTATAGTTTAAACCAGTGGACTGAGTTGGGAATATTAGGGTGAAAGAGGTCCCAGTAGTTGCTGAGCATGGCGGAGGCAAGGCCAGTGTGCCCAGTGCCCAAGAGGGGCAAACACCAGGGCCAAGGGCCCACAGCCAAAACAGGGAAAACAAAAGCTAGAAGTCAGGTCCAGTACAGTGGGAGGGAGGGAGTGTACAGTACAGTACACTTTCCTCAGCTAGAGGGCCCAGCAAGAGGAAAGTGGTGGAAGCCATGAAGACTGAAGCCTCAACAAGGAGGAATGATTTAACAGCAACTTCTGTGAGGCTTAGGGGTGGCTACAGGGAAGGTCATAGGCCACAAATAGCCCATAAGACAACAGGCAGCCTGGAGGCACAGATGGGCCAGGACGGCACTTCTACAGTAAGTGCTGGATTACCAGCAAGATATGAGAGGGATCGGCTGGTGGTCAGACGGACTAGGGTTTGCTCTAGGACCCTTGAACAGGCTCCCTTTTCACATTTTAATAATTCCAGCAAAGTTGTGGCAGGCAAGGGAAGGAGGGTACCCTGGAGCTGAAGTACAGCAGGAGCTGCGTGGCTACCAAGGGGCATCATAGCAGCCCCTGGGGCCTGGCACATGCTGCACATACTGTATTTTCTCATATATAACACATTTCTTTTTTCCCCCTTCCACTCAAACCTAGCTTGTGAAAATCAGGATGTGCATTATATATGAGAAATGACTCCATGAATCTGGAAACTTTATCAGGGGAGCAGTGGCAATTAATGCTATTACCGTTCTTCCCATTGCCAAATTTCCAAACCTGTGTGGAGCCCTCCATCCAGATGATATGACCTCCATATGCTACATTGAGCTGATACACAATGTTGATCCACAGATGGAACCAGAATGATGGCTGGGACCTGGCACTTGGGCCCAGGCCTGGCACGTGGCATCAGGCTGGTGCACAGGATTAGACCCCATATGCTGGCCCTAGACCTAGCATGCAGGATTGGGTTGGCATGTGGTCCTGGACCAGGTGTGCAGGGTCAGTCTGGCACAAGGGGTTGGACCTAACACATGGCCCTGGACCCCAGTGCCTTGGGCTGGGCCTGATGTGGCCCCCCATCTGGCACACGGGGCTGGCAGCAGGCTTGGTTCCTGTAGCTGTTGCTGCCACCCGGTTCTCTGAAAAGCCAGTTATTTTTTTCTTTAATGCATCTTCCAAAAAAAATTAAAAGGTGCTTAGTATCTATTGGGGTGTGTTATCTGAAAAGATGGCACCTACAGCCAAGGCAGAAGGTGGCCCTGGCTGGTTTAACTAAACTAAAGGAACCTCTGCAATTTTTGGCCTAGCAAAGCTTGGTTAAGATTCCTATGGCTCTGTAATCAGAGACCTCTCCCAATTCCATGGGGTTTCTACTCCCTCTCCAACATTGATGGAACATCCAGCTGGGTATTCTGTAACTGCCTCCCCTCCAACCAGGGATCCATTGGTTTAAGATTTGGCTCCACTCTATTCACTGGCAAAACTGTTATTAGCTTTAGTGAGGTCAAGGATATCACTAGTTAACTCTGCCAAATCAATGGCTATATATAGCATATGTGTTCAGAACTAGCTCTGAAGGACAGGCTGATCTTGCTTGGTGACTCTCCCAGTGTTCACACATAAGGGCAAGGCATTAGGATAATAGCTGAGAATCATTTAAAAGTGGTTACAGGTCAAAATTGTTGGGGTGTCCCTTGGTGACCACTCCATTCTGAAGACTGGGCAGGCAGAAAAATAAAGGGACTACCCTTTGCCATTTATAGTAGGCTTATTTCAATGTGTGCTCCTTGATTTAAAAGAAGGGTCAGATGTTTATGTATTTGCATGCTGGCAAATAGCTCACATTACACTGCACTTGTTTGATATTTACATTGTGCACTGTATTATATCTACACACAGAAACATTCATTTCATTGGAAGAACTTTTGATTTTTTTTTTTAAGAAACAAGGTGATTCAGAAGTTATGATAATGCAGAATCCAAGTAATTCATTAATGGTGCACATCAACCATAATTCAGACGCAACATAAAGTTCTGTAAATGTAAGGCATATATGAATCCTAAGCACTGAATACATAAGCAGTGCTTACAGGGATACATTATGGGTGCTGTGCAAAACATAATCTTGAACTGTCTCCCTTAGACCATGGTCTCACTTCTAGCTGTTTTGTTCTGGTGTGTTCAGCACAAAGCAACTGAAAAGGTGATATGTGTGATTGCTTGAGAATTCATGGACATAGTAGGGCCACACTACCAGTTCACCTCACCTCCCAGCTCTTGATACTGGGAGACAGAGGACAGGAGTCTGGCCAAGGACATCGGCACTCAGTGCAATTCAGAGCACCACCTTGGCTACTTGATTGTAGTGGGGACAGAGAACCTGCCCTTATTTCTCTCTTCTAGTTACCATAGTCTTATAATAATATTTTTCTATTTAAAAAAACAAACAGAATATCTTGTGGATAAAACAGGTAAAGAAGTAACAGGAGAAATTGTCTACAATGAGTCAGGGAAATGGACTGTGCACGAAAAAAAGTAGAAGAAAAATGGAAAAATATGTCTTTCTTCTTATCTCTTTCATCTATAGTTTTATTAGGTGATACCTGGAATAACAAGCACATTTTGCAGACATGACTGGGATCTATCAATTGAATGTGTCTTTTGATTCTTGAGTGTAATGTTCCATTCATGCTTTTAAAATTAAAGTTTAATTTGAATGCTGGTGGGCACTGCTGTCATTACTTTCTAATAGCTGTACATTTCATAGAAGCATCTTAAGTGATTCAGAGCCTTTGGGATACACGCATTTCTATCCTTTGGAAATGCTGTATTCTCACTCTTCTCTCTTCATGCTGCATTTGCTACACTACTCAGCTGAATCTAGTCGTAAAATAGGCCCTGATCATGCAACCAGTTAAGCATATGAGTAACTTTATTTATTTCAATAAAGTTAGCCATCACATTGAAGTGAATAGGATTCTTCATAGCAGTAGAATGTTTGTATGATTAGGGTTTGAAGATTATAGGCAGGGATTTTTTAATTTGTGAGTCTGCCCAGTCCCTATCATAATAGTGTTTGTATCCTCATTGGGATTTTTGGATGCTACCATAATATAACATATTTCATTGTTACCATTGTATACACATACTTTCATTTTGGTGGAAAAAGCTTGGTGTGTAAGTTTGTCAGTCTCCAACTCACAAAAACAGAATCTGCTGTAGCTTGGAGAGCTGGGCAGTCATTATTGAGCATATGCTAGCATATATGTGAGCATATATCATCTCTCCAGTGTTGTTTCTCTGCTCTACTCCGTGTAGTTGAATTCAGCTGGGTGTCTTCAGAAAATTCTGATTCCGGTCACCAAGAGAAAGGAAATCTGTAACTCCTGCTGCACAAAACAAGCCAGGATAAATCAGCTGGAAGCAGGAGCTGGGAGGAAAAAACCCAAAACGATCCTTTTCCTGGAAAAAAGCATTTGTCTATGAATAAACTTATTTGTACCGATTAGCTGCATGCGTCTGACTCTGATGCTTAAGCAATTGAACGTGGAAACAGTCAAACACTGCAAGAAAAGCTTATGCCTCAGAGTCTCATTGGAGATACAGGAAGCATTTCACATAAATAAACTCCTCCCCTCCTTCTTTGTTTCCCTGATCTTCAGAGGAGGAGTTGGTTGATACTAATGAGTTGAGTTGCCAGGCGAGGCAGGAACTTCATTAGTAGCTTCGGAAATTATGCTGCCGCTTGCACCATGAACTGGCTGTCTGGTTCCCAAGGAGTTGTTTTAACGGCTTACCACCCCAGTGGCACCAATGAGGCGGCAAGGAATCAGACTAAAGAGGGCGAAGAGACTTGCCCCGCAAGGTAAGCTGCGGAGCAGGGGGTAAACTTCACCTGCTCTGGGAAAACGAGCAACTTGGAGGTGGTGTGAGCAGGGGGGAGAAGCTGCTACACTGCGATTGTGACGTAGCACGACGCTGTCCCAGCGTTCGACAGATCAGATGATCAAAGCTCAGTAAACGTCAGAAATTACCGCCTGTAACTAAATGCGGGGGAGGGGGGCACTGCTGACAGGTGCATTTTCAGCCCTGGTACAGGAACACCCCCCCCCATGTTGAAATCTTTAATGGCAAATCTTCTTTCGTATGGCTGACGGAGCAACAATTATAACTCGAGTTTCAGGTTAGTTAACCAGTCCCTTGAGGAAAAGGAATGTATCTCTGGAATGTCACCCTCACATTTGTTAGGAGAGCAGAGTGTTATTTTGCGGTCCATAGTCTGATCAATCCCATTCTGCACAGCTCCTAATACACATGCATCAAGTGACCGCAGCGGCCATGCCAAATGTGAGCCTTCTATTGAAGGAGCCCTTGTTTTGTCAGAAAATAAAATCATACTGCATAAAAAGCAGCATCTGTTGAAGAGTGAAGCAGCAATACTTATTCTGATCTTAGTTTCTGAGCATAACAACTGCTGTGTTACTTTAGGGGATGGGGGTGGGGGAAAGAGTTGGACCCAAGTCACTATTAGCGATTTTTTTTCCTACTTGCCATTACAGTAAGTTTTATTTATCTTACCAAAGCTGCTGCTTCCTGAGAAAAGGTGATGTGGTTAATATTAAACTGCTTTACAAGGCAAGAAAGGACTCGTTTTTCATGATCACTGAGGTGCGAATAGCCTTCCTCTTTCTGTGTACTTTGTTCTTTCTTTCCAAACTGTTTTTTTTTCCTTCCCCTAATGACCTCCGCACTTACTTAGCGAACACTTAATGCCTCATCGTATTGTAAATAGTAAATACTGGCTGCTGCCAAGACATCTAGTTGAAAAGGCTTCGAGTTTGAAAATAAATGAATGCCATTATAACTCAATTAGTTCTTCAGTGTGCATTACTCAGAGATACAATGCCTTGAGTGCATTTAGTGCCTGTATGTGAGAAGAGCTTTGCATGAGCAACTACCACTGGCAGCTACTGCACAGTATTTCTTTGGGTCAGCTCCCATTTATTAACTATTGTACTGTCCCATGACTTTTACACATTTTGCTGTTTTGCTTTTTGAAGCATGTGAGGTAAGTGGGTTATAGTTCTGGAAAAGAGGATAAAACATTCTCTTAATTCATTTTTGCCAAAAAAAATACAACTGATGCACTGCAAAAGGGTCTGATTGACCTGAATGTGGACCTCTGATCACTACATGAAATGGATTAGCATGAGGCAAACTTAACTATATTAGCCCCCTTATTCCACAGAGGAAGATGAGTTCCCCATCCATAGTTAATTCAGTTCTTGACAGTCTCTGCAGAGAAATGGTTATTAAAAGTGGTGATAGGATTTCATTACTTAAGGCATTTGCAGAGATGTTAACAAATGGGGGTGAGGGGTAGGGTATGAAATGACTTGTACTTGCATAGTCTGCAGCTGAGTCAGGAGCTGAACTGGAAGTCCTTGTCCAGTGCTTTAAAACATGAGGCTATCCCTCCCTTTCCTCATTAGTATCAATAGTCCCACTTAGCAAATGAAGTTAAATTAATAGTACATTTGTTTAATTTACCACAGCAGTTGCAGTTTGTCTCTGTTATCAAATAACAGTTTTTAGGTAGACAAATGGCAAGAAAACCATTTTCACCCTTCCCTTGTTTTGAATATCCTTTCTTCTTCATTGATTTTAGGTATATTGTTTGAACAGGGGCCTGAGAGATACTGCAGGTTTGATTCGCATCAATGGCTGCAAGGAGCCAGTTTCACTTCTACTTGGGAACATGGGTGAGGGCCTAGAACTAGTGAACATGGAGACAAAGGTATTTGTAGTGCAACAGATTGCCAGGGGAGGAGCATCCCTTCTTGGGATGATGGAAGATTGTGAAACTCACCAGCACTAAATCAGGAGGGATCCTCATCCTTCATGGATGTTTAGACTTGTACACCTCTTCAAAAGACAGGGAGGACAGGAAGAGAAAGCCTGCCTAGGGAAGCCTTCTGAATGGGGCAAACAATTCTGCTTTGATTTGTTTTCCTCTGGCTGGTGGATTCTTTTTACCTACAGTTATTTGTAGCCTACAGAGGCCCAGGGTTTATGAGCACAGTATCAAGGCCTTCACTCTGTTTCCCATGGTAACAGAGCTAGCTGAGGAGCAGCATTCCCATGTGGTCACTCACTACCTGTAATTGGTAGCTGCTTCTAAATGCTGGTTTCCTCAAGTGGGTAATTTGTAGGAGGAGTTACCACCTGCAATAATTTGAGTGAGGTCAGAAGGATTTCTCATGGAGAGATCCATCTGGGAAGGTAAGAAAGGGGTGGAGAAGGAATGAAATGCAAAGAGAGGTCAATCTCTAGGTCACTTCTCTTTACCTTTGATTCCCTGGTTGAGCCACAGCAGGGATTCAATAGAATGGGGGGAATTGCTGCAAACAGACCATGGCTTTGCAGCCCTGTTCATGTGAGCTGATAGGAGGCCCAGCCAAACTGAACTTCTTTCTGAATGTGGAAGAAAAATTTAATTTCTACAGTGCAGTTTGAATATATCCAAGTCACCTTTCCAAAACATGCATTGTCGAAACATTTGATTAGCTAGGGTTTACATATCGTGCAGTATACTTAAACCAAGCAAGCAGAGAGCTTGGTTTAGGAAGCTGCTAATACCCTCAATTTTAGGAACTAAATCTAGGGATGATTAAGATCTAGGCATGAACATGTGGAACAAAAAATGTGTTATTCTGCTTTTTGAAACAACCTGGTGTATGAGAACAGCAGCAAGGGATTGAGCACGCCCAGGAGTAATGATCATTTGCATGACAATAATAACCTTTACCTGAGGATCTCAAAGTGCTGTAGATAATAATCACATTGGTACTATATATGGGCTTGCCAATTAATGGGTTTCTATGTTCACTGAGGATTATAAATGAAATGCACCCTAACAGATAATATTAGTACAGGATCTGTGAACTGCTAAATGCTGCTTAAGCCCATTTTGTATCTTCCACATGGTGAATAGGCATCATGCGAGCTGGCTGCATAAAATGCCTTTTATGAAATCAAATAGTGTATAAATACATAGACTTATGCAGTTACTTGCATATTTTAAATTCATGCATATTGTGTGTAATTAATTAAAAAATATTTCTTCAGCTGCATACTATAAGACATCACTCCATCTTCCTCTCAAACTCCTAAATGAAATAGAGATGGATGACTGGTTCATTAAATAGAACCCTTTACATACCTGGACATAATTTGGCTCAACTTTTGAAAGTCATGACTTTGCTACGTGCTGCTTACTTGAGGCCAGATTTTGACACTTATTTGTTGTACGTTATCTTGTTTGGGAGTAACTCCACGTAAATCTCATTCTTTGTGAGAAATCGTTTCTCATGTTTTGCAGGCAGACAGATGGACTATATGCTAAAGGCCAGGTAAACTCTTTCCAAGATGCTTTGAGTCAATGTCATCCAAAGAAATTTCAGTTTCTTTCCAAAAAAAAGTCAGTATTTCTGGTAGGACAGTTGAAATGACAGTCACCTGCTTGGAAGGCTGCCTGCAAAGAGAAAGCAAAATTGATAAGAGCCTTCAAGGCATGCGGCTGGAAAGTGGAACCAGGATGGGGGGGACTCTACCTACCCCTGCAGCCCGGTTGCCAGGACACTGAGAAAAGCCTTCCAGTGGGTTCAGGGGCCTGGGAGCCCAAGCTCTTGACCCCCCTGGCTTTCTTTCCTAGCCTGGCTCTTGGAGAAGCACACAAGCAGCTGGGCTCTGGGGTAGGTGAAATGAGCATGAACTCTGGGCAGGCAACTGGTAGGCCAAAAAATCTCATTTCAGTTCTCTGGAAATATAACTGTTTTTTCTTCACATTTCTTTCCATGAGAAGAAAAACTCATGATTGACATTTTATCTTGATTAGAGACAAGTGTTTTCAAAAACATAACACTCCTCAAGGGAAGGATTTATATTCTTTGGGCAGCTCTGCTTCTAGTTGTCATTGCTGGTTGTGTAGGAATAGAGCCTAGTAGTGCAGGACATTCCAACATCAGCACAGCTTTGAAATCTGTGAAAATTGGGTGCTTCCATCATGCCCCACAATATACATATACCAGTTCTGTGCCATAGGAGTTGCAATTTTATTGCGGATGTGAAAGTATTATATGCATTTTGCTCTAATCCTAGTCAAACAACATCAGTCTTTGTAATATGGCACCCACATATTTATTTTAAATATTTATCTTAATATTTTGATCACAATTCAAGATTAGGAAGGTAACATTTAACTCATCTGGAGCCTACAGGATATGGACTGTCATTCACTGGGAAGCTGTGTAATCACAATCCCAGATATCGGTGATTATACTGTAATAAAACAACTCTTCTGATAAATAGTCATGATAAAATAATTGACTGTGCTGAAGATGCTGTCACTGTGTTAGTACTTCAAATAGATCTTCAACTTTTGGAGATTACAGAAGTGTAACCTTATTTTTTCTGACACATCTAAGGAATCTGTTTCACAATGTGCAGCACTAGAGCCAATGCATTCTGTACTCCAAAAATAAGACTACTATAGAACTAAGTCGGTTTACTCTCCATGAGCTTAGAGAAGTCTTAGTTTACCAGAGATAAATTGAAAATCAGCAGGTCGGTGAAGGATTATATACTGCTTTGCAGTTCCTAGCTGGTCCTTGAAAAGCATGCAAAGTTTTTTAGGTATCTCTTGTAGAAAAGGATTGTACTAGCATGGTCTCAGTAAGCAGAACTCTAGAAAAGCCTACATAGTGGTTGTTTTAATTTTTGCCAATCTAGAGTATTATTTTGCAGATCTTGTCCGAAAGAAATACTGGATCCTTCTCCTGCACTGCATAGAAATCCAGTGTTTATTCCTGTTTTATTCTCCCTTCTGTGTAACCATAACAACTGCTAGAATCTCTTCTCTTTATTATAGTTTAAGAAAAACCTGTGGGTGGTTTCTAACTCTGGTTCAGTTTTGCCTCCAAATCTTGAGAGAGACCAGAGACAGTTGACCCAATGTCAAAGTTTATTTTAACAACTACCTTCTGTCCACACTTTTTCACTTTTTTTTTCCCCCAATTCCCTCACCTAGCCACTGCATAGGTACGCTATCTGTTGCTTGTGTGTTCTTGTATATCTGTCAGAAACTTTGCTTTCTCTTTTCTGTGTGTCTCTTCACCTTAGATATTTCACCAGTTTGATTGTTTATCATCATTCATAGTGTCCCAAGCATGAGAGCGTTACTTTGTAGCTCATTCCTAAGGCATTTGTGCACATGTGTAAATGTGATGTATGCTAAAAGTTCAGTTGAACTCATTGGTGTATTCCCATACTAAAAAGAGATTGCACAGATGTAAGTGTTTCAAGGATAAAGGCTGAAATGGAGACTGTATAATGAAGGGTGGGGGAGAGCAAATATTTGAAGTGCTGAGTACAGGTATGACTGGTCATGGTTGTGCTCTAGGAAAATAAAATGTTTAATTAAAAATTGGATCTTGCATCCTTGAATTAATCCAATTATTTTGCATCCAATTAAACATCCAAGCTAACAGGTAGGGATATAATAAAAAATATATTTGTTGTGACCTCCTCCTGGTTTTCTTTTCTTCCATTTTTTTTCCTCTGTCAATATTGTCCTTTTTTCCTTTGTTTTTCTTAGCCCTGTACCCCATTTTGACAGTAGCAACTGAGTTGCCCTCCTGTGTTTCCCTCTGGTTCTGTCTCAAACTTCCTCTCTTTGTTCCTGAGTCTTCTCATGGGTCTTCCTCTTTTCGTACTGACTCACTGTTTATTTGCTGTCACTCAGCCTTCTTGCGCACTCCTGCTATCTGATGCTTGCCTGAGGTCCCAAAGAAGAAGGAAAAAGCTATTTGGACTTTGAAACATTCAGGGTTAGGGTCTTTCTGCCTTCACCAAAACCACTTAAACCTTCCAAGCCCCAAAGGGCGTGGGGATTCTGTGTGGCTGGGTCTCTCCCCTGATTCTCTTAGCACCACTGCCCTTCTGCTGACCATATTTTCTTGGAGAAATGAGCAAATGTGAAAATCTTTGGGCTGGCAGCCAGGCCCTTGCTGTTGAATTTCTCACGCTTTCCTATGTTGTTAGACCTTGCAATCCAAGATCTGGAATCTGGGTACACAGGAGCTTTAACAACAAAATACATGTGACTACCACTTGGGATTTTGGACTTCCTTTATCAGCTGGTAGCACTGGTAAACTCTTCTCCCCTATATAAACTGCTAGAGAGGGGCACAATTCTCAGTTCTGCTAGCACCGTGACATAAAGAGTCTTACTTGCTGTGTGGTCTTCCTTAGAAACAAGTCAGAAGGGAGCAACATATTGATTCTGAGGCAGACTTGTATTAAGAATAACTTACCTGAAAATAGTGGTTTCAAGCTTGGCCATGAAGGACTGAATACAAGTTGTACATGTACAAGTACAAGTCTTTGAAAAAATTATCAAGGCTCACATTTGTGAGAGCCCGGTAGGACAAATTATGCTGAGGGGAAACCAGCACGGGTTCGTGGCAGGCAGATCGTGCCCGACCAATCTAGTCTCTTTTTATGACCAGGTTACGAAACGCCTGGACACAGGAGGAGGGGTGGATGTCATATACTTAGACTTCAGGAAGGCCTTCGATATGGTATCCCACCCCATACTGGTGAACAAGTTAAGAGGCTGTGACTTGGATGACTACACAGTCCGGTGGGTGGTGAATTGGCTGGAGTGTCGCACCCAGAGAGTAGTGGTAGATGGGTCGGTTTCGATCTGGAAGGGTGTGGGCAGTGGGGTCCCGTAGGGCTCGGTCCTTGGACCGATACTCTTTAATGTCTTCATCAGTGACTTGGACGAGGGAGTGAAATGTACTCTGTCCAAGTTTGCAGATGACACAAAGCTATGGGGAGAAGTGGACACGCCGGAGGGCAGGGAACAACTACAAGCAGACCTGGACAGGTTGGACAAGTGGGCAGAAAACAACAGGATGCAGTTCAATAAGGAGAAATGCAAAGTGCTGCACCTAGGGAGGAAAAATGTCCAGCACACCTACAGCCTAGGGAATGACCTGCTGGGTGGCACGGAAGTGGAAAGGGATCTTGGAGTCCTAGTGGACTCCAAGATGAATATGAGTCAGCAGTGTGACAAAGCCATCAAAAAAGCCAATGGCACTTTATCGTGCATCAGCAGATGCATGACGAATAGGTCCAAGGAGGTGATACTTCCCCTCTATCGGGCGCTAGTCAGACCGCAGTTGGAGTACTGTGTGCAGTTCTGGGTGCCACACTTCAAGAAGGATGCGGATAACCTGGAGAGGGTCCAGAGAAGGGCCACTCATATGGTTAAGGGCCTGCAGACCAAGCCCTACGAGGAGAGACTAGAGAAACTGGACCTTTTCAGCCTCCGCAAGAGAAGGTTGAGAGGCGACCTTGTGGCTGCCTATAAGTTCATCACGGGGGCACAGAAGGGAATTGGTGAGTATTTATTCACCAAGGCGCCCCCGGGGGTTACAAGAAATAATGGCCACAAGCTAGCAGAGAGCAGATTTAGATTGGACATTAGGAAGAACTTCTTCACAGTTGGAGTGGCCAAGGTCTGGAACGGGCTCCCAAGGGAGGTGGTGCTCTCCCCTACCCTGGGGGTCTTCAAGAGGAGGTTAGATGAGTATCTAGCTGGGGTCATCTAGACCCCGCACTCTTTCCTGCTTATGCAGGGGGTCGGACTTGATGATCTATTGAGGTCCCTTCCAATCCTAACATCTATGAATCTATGCAGAATGGAGATTTACTTATTTTCTGAATAATCAGTCTTGCACGGTGGTCCAACATTTACTCACTGTAATCAGAACAATTTAATAGCTTAACCAAGGAAATGAAAAAGACACAATAGTTAATAGGATAATTCTCCCTCAAGGAAAGTCCCTGTCTATCTTGCTCCAATGAGTAGTGACTTCTTCACAGTAGACATCCTTCTCTGCACGCAAGTTAGCTTAAAGTTCAGCGGGAGATACTTACCGACGTTGAGGATTCATGCCAAAGTGCTGTGCTCTTAGAACCAGAAAATTCAGTGATCATTCATGGCAACTGACTTCTGCTTGTGGAGCCTTCCATACCCTGAGGTCATTCACAGTCTCTTCTTACTCTGCTGCTCATCTTCAGCATCACCTAACCTTTTTCACCTGTTTCTTATTCTCCCATTCTGAGTAATTATCCAGTGTTTTACATGTTCTGGCTTGTCCTAAATTTTTGCCTTGGCAAAACCAAGATTTTTCACACACGAGCTGATTGTACATGATCTTGATAGTCTCATGCGTGCTCTGGCTTCAGGAGTTGTACATGCAAGTATTTTTATTGCATTTACCTGAACAAAGTCATGTTTTCTTTGGATTTTCCTGCTTAAAGAAAGCAGGAAAATCCAAAAATGACTAGACTTTGTCTTATTAGGTGAGTGTCTGTTTGATGTTCAGCTAACAGAACATCAGACAGAATATCTAGAGCTTATGGCTTTCAGAAGACTTTTTATAGTTGTTCAATTTAAAGCAACAAGAGGCCTTCACATCTAGTCTGCTCAGTTACATTGCAGGCACTTCCTTTTTACCCAGTTGTTCTGAGCCCAGTCACTTGGGCTTGAGCCAGGTTCTACCTTCCAGAAAGGCATCTAGTCTTGATTTTTTGTTTGTTTGTTTGTTTTTTTTAACGACAGCAAGAAATAGAAAGTTCAGCATGACCCTTGTTCTATGGTTAATAGCCCCTGCTATTAAATTTGTGTACTTCATATTTCCAATCAATATTTTCTGGCTTAAGTTTCAAGCCATTGTTTTTGTTGTGTCTTTTTTTTTTCTTTCCCAGATTTAAAGAGCCTTTTAGTACCCAGTTACGCATACTTTTATCAAGTTACTCCTTAATCTACATTTTGATTAAACAGATTGAGCTCTTTTAAGCTCTCACTGTGGGGCATTTTCTGCCTTTTGAATACTTTTTTTGTGGTGCTTTTCTATCCGATCTCTGATTTTTTATTTTTTTTCCCCCCCCCCATCCTTTTAAAAAATGTGAATAGCCGAAAGTGTATATTTTATTTTACTGTCAGTTTAATCAATTCTTACTCCTACTCACTACTTTGCTTATGTATCTAAAGGTCACATTAGCCCTTTTTATTACCATGTCACACTGGAATTTGTGGCACATGGCTGTAATTATCAGCTACAATGAGCAATAAAGCTGGTAACCAATTTAATGTAATTTCTCCTTTTATTAGTGCTGATCCGATAGCCAACCAATATATCGGTGCACCTCTAACTGCAACAGACTAGCAATCTGGCTCCTGGGCTGTTGTCCTGGCTGCTACAGTTCCTGGGATCAGGTGTGGCAATTATGCTGGCCACGGGAGAGTGGGGAGGGAAGGGGAAGAGGAGCAGAGTCTTGCCTGCACCCATCTTTCTAACTTGTGCAGCAGCTACTACTGCTGCAACTGCTGCTGTAGCCATGTGGGGTTGAGCTGTAGCCACTTTGCTTCCACCCATGGGAGCAGGGCTGTGCCTCCCACTACTAGGCATGGAGATACGCCTGCCTGGGTACTATGGCCAGACAGCCAAGGGCTGTGGTTACCATGGCAAAGAGTCTACTGGAGGGAGGGAGCCATTCTGGTGCTCTATGTAAGTCAGTGCCCAGGGTTGATGTACCCTTCTCTCATTCCTTTTCCCCCAGTTAGGCTACTGCATGGGGAACCTTACATGGTGAGGGTGGTCCTTGCAAGCAGCAGCGTACATTACTTTTCCTTAATGTTAGTAAAGATATATTGTACGTCAGAAATAGTAGTCTGTGTGAGGTATTACAGACAAAGTATAATGGTTGAAAACTAGCTAAACAGTGGTAGGTAATTGAATTTCAGGGATCTCTTGGCAGCTTGGAGCCAACAAAGCTTCAGAATGTTATGAGACATAGATAGATATTGATACATTGCATGAAATGTAAATTACTTGAAGAGGAGAGTGTTTAAATTTGAAGCCCCTGTCTTAGAATGCACCTGAATGGCATTTCCAGTCATCTGGGATTGCACTTAGTAAACACTTGCAAAATTTAAGAGTATTATTGTTGCAATTTTTTCTTTCTCTTTGTATCATGGCTTGATAAAAAGAGCTGTTACTGGAGCAGTGAGAGCTGCAAACTGTAAGGCTTTCAAAAGGCTATTTTTAGGTGCTCCAGGAGCATTTGTAACTTGAACACCTTCTCTATAATTAATGTTTTTCCTAGAGTTACTAAATATGTACGTTTATTTTTTTTTCCCTATGAATTGGGATACTACAGCTAAACTAAGCCCATAATTACAGAAACTGGTGCAGAGGAGGTCTAGTTGTGAATGGTGTTTCTGATTCCTCTTTTATACATGGTTCATTGACTGTTGGTTTAGACTCCTCTGCTAATGAACTTGTTTGAACAGAACAACAGGCTATGTAAAAAATTTGCTGTTAATGAACCCATCTCTATCTAGGAATCCTGAACTCTCATGTCTAGACAGTGAATTTAAATTTCATCTGGCAAAACTACAAGTGGAAATGAATATTTTATAAAAATCTAGATGTGGAACAAACAAAAATCTAGTTCTTCTATAGACCACAGATTTAAATCACCATTTCCCAATGTGTAGTTTTTTGGTTGGGTGACTAACTTGTCAAGAGATTCTGTACAGTATCCACTACTACTGAAGGGGGGAATACAGTGCAAAGAAGCTCCTTAGCCTCTTATCCGTCCTTCCACAAATTCTTCAACAGAATGGCTTCCTTGTAATCTAGTGGTTTTTGACCTTTTTTTGACTCAAGGCACCCTTTGGAAAATGCCAGACTTTAGTTTTCATTTGCTTTTTGGAATATAGAAAAATAATAGGGCATTTTTTTTCTGTTGGAAAGAATCAGGAAAACCAAAACGGGTCAGACATGTTTCAATGCTAATGATGCCTATTTGCTTCCTATTTGTTTTGTGGATCATGTTTACACACGTAGCCCTACTAACATTGCATGACACCCACAGCATCCTTGGAAGGATGTTAAGGCACCCAGAATGCTGTAACACCCTGGTTGAGAATTGCTGATGTAACATACTGGGGAAAACAATGTTACTAGGCCAGCTGTCTTCATCACAGTTTACTACACCCTTTAAGGAGAAATCTGCTTAACCAGGATCTCAGCCTGCACATTGATGAAGTGAGCATGTCAAATAATCCCAGCAGGGGGCCAAAAACACAATTAAGGCATGGGCTTGTGACCTAGAAGATCTGTGTTTGGTTACTGGCTTTTAAATGTTCAGACACAATCTCTGCATTTTTAGCTGCTTATATGATAAAATGGAAATAACATTTTCACTTAACCATTGTTTAGATGGCAGACCCAAGTCTTTTACAGCTATTTTGTACAGCTTCTAGAGCAATGGTGCCCTGAGGCTGGAGGCTCTACCGTAATGTAAATGTTAAATTATAAAGTTACAGCTTATCTCTTGAAGTCTATATTCAGCTTTGTTCTTAGTCACGGATTTGAGAGAGAGTCGTGTTTTGTTTACACATTTTTGTTCCTGTTGATATATAAGATGCATGTTATTCTGTTTAAATAATATTGAACTGTACAACCGAACCTTGACCTCTGGAGTGGGGTTTGTAGAAATGTGGATTTCATGGGAAATGAAAGTGTCAAAATAATTTTTCTGTAGTTAAAAAAAAAATCTCACCTTTTTGGATGTCCTATGACATGTGGCTTGATTGCCAGACATCTGTGGAACAGTGTCAGTTGCCTTCCATTGCTGCATTTTTACAGAACATTCAAGATTGACCACTCTCTTGGTGCTGCATGAGGAATACACAGTGCTGCATTAGTCTACAATATAATTTTTACCTCTAGTCTCTTCAATAGCCATTGTAGATCCATATGTTTAGGGGGTTGGAGAACAGCCACTGAGGTGATATATAACTTTGTTCAGAAGTAGTTCATACGTAAAGCATTATCCTTCTAATGCTGCTATCTACTTATGTATCTACTGATTATAATCATATTTAAGGTTGCAGCGTTATATATTACTGTCTGCTTAGCTTCAAATTACAGGAGAATAAATTCTAATTTTCTGCCTAACTTGAGTGATGGGTCAAAACTTCTGCAGCCTGCCATCATTCAGATCTTCCTCTTGTTCCCAAGTGTTTAAAAAACCATGTGACCCTTACCTTGGCTGTTGCCAGACATGGCCCGTGCTCTCAACTTTAAAAATGGAGGTAATACATAAGAACTCTGCAGGGAAGTTGTGGTAATTTTGCGGTCACTGTTTATATAGCGGTTAGTAAATGCCTTTTTTGTTTAAATCCTATTATTCTTGCTTGGCTGAAAACCATCTCTATGTAATTGCCAGGACAATGGGGGGCTGCTTGATTGGAAACAAGCAGCAAAGCTCTGATAGCAGCCCTTTTTTCCAGAGCTCTCTTATGAGGGAACACATTAGAGTTTACAATAGGGAAGTATTTTATGGGAAGTGCTCAGCTCTTAACAAAAGCTATGAATATTGGATACTTTACTTCAGGGACTTGATGTTGCATTGCTGAAGTAAATGGGAGCTTGTGCCATTGATTTAGGGGCTCCTGGATCAAGCACTTACTGTACAGAAAATGCTGGGGTGCAGATGCTATGATGAATCATTCAATAAAGCCCAACATGTATTTTTCACCCATGAACAAGAAATTAGAAGCTTTACTAATATGCTAGGGGCCTAGGGCTGTATTCAGTTTTAAGATTGAAACAAAGACAAGTATATATTAATTGGAATATGCAGTAATTCGCTAGGTCATACAACAGTGGTGCTTTCCCTTTTTTTGCAGTGGGCCACGTGGGCAGTGTCCAGTCTGTCCATGGGCCAGGTTCGACCTGTGGTCTTGATCCGGTGCCTGGGTCAGGCCCAGTGGGCACCATCCAATGACATGGAGAGTGGGTAGGTAGGTGGGGCAGCCCAGCCCAAACCCAGCACCAAAACGAAAGGGATGTAGCCAGGCTCTGTGGTAGGGGATTTCCTTTGCTGTTGCTGTTGACAACATGGTCCTTATTACAAAGTCATTTTTATTAGTAGGAAACACTTGAGCTAATAATAGGGAACATTTTACATAGTCTAACCTCTTTATGCTGGGATTGTGGATGAGTATGTAGGGAAGGCTGGCTTCAAATATATAGTTATAGGAATACTTCAAGGTTGGTATGCTCGTGGGATATCTCCCCAGGGCATTAAAATTTTGCATGTTAGAAAGAAGCAGTTATTTGAGAGGGAGATTATAATATGAATTGTGTGTAATGTAAGTTTGCTTTCAAAAAAAAAAAAAAAAAAAAGGAGTGCTCATATGGCCCTGGCAGAGTGGCTGTCCTGGACCAGGGAGCTGCCCACTGCTGGATCCTGCCAGTCAGCTGACATAATTAATGACATTTCAAAGGACAACTGCTGCATCAAGTGGAGCTGTAGTTTTGGGCCAGACAATGGGGAAATAATATTGTGATGTAAACCTGGGGTGATCAGCAGTGGCACTGGATCATTTAGATTCAGGACAGATTCCTGAAGTTGTGTGCCAGATTCACCCCAGCTTTGCAGCACAGAAATACCAAAATGAAAAAATGGAAAGTGATAGTCACATGGAAGCTAGCACCTCCAAATTACCATTGGTTAGTAGACCATCATCTTGGCATTTGAAAGGTCAGCGATAAATGAGATGGGAAAGGGTTATAGTTTATGTCCTAACACAACACACGGCATAATATCAACATGCTGGATATACAGTTGTTCTGTAAAAGCACCCCTAACTGCTGGAACACAGGTGGGGAGTGCATCATCATTTTGTGATTCTTATCTACTTAGCCTCTGAACGCATAAGCCATCGTTTATTTGTCCGTCTTTCATAGATTCATGGATGTTAGGGTCGGAAGGGACCTCAATAGATCATCGAGTCCGACCCCCTGCATAAGCAGGAAAGAGTGCTGGGTCTAGATGACCCCAGCTAGATACTCGTCTAGCCTCCTCTTGAAGACCCCCAGGGTAGGGGAGAGCACCACCTCCCTTGGGAGCCCGTTCCAGACCTTGACCACTCGAACTGTGAAGAAGTTCTTCCTAATGTCCAGTCTAAATCTGCTCACTGCTAGCTTGTGGCCATTGTTTCTTGTAACCCCCGGGGGCGCCTTGGTGAATAAATACTCACCAATTCCCTTCTGTGCCCCCGTGATGAACTTATAGGCAGCCACAAGGTCGCCTCTCAACCTTCTCTTGCGGAGGCTGAAAAGATCCAGTTTCTCTAGTCTCTCCTCGTAGGGCTTGGTCTGCAGGCCCTTAACCATACGAGTTGCCCTTTTCTGGACCCTCTCCAGGTTATCCGCATCCTTCTTGAAGTGTGGTGCCCAGAATTGCACGCAGTACTCCAACTGCAGTCTGAACAGCGCCCGATAGAGGGGAAGTATCACCTCCCTGGACCTATTCGTCATGCATCTGCTGATGCACGATAAAGTGCCATTGGCTTTTTTGATGGCTTCGTCACACTGCCGGCTCATGTTCATCTTGGAGTCCACTAGGACTCCAAGATCCCTTTCCACCTCTGTGCCACCCAGCAGGTCATTCCCTAGGCTGTAGGTGTGCTGGACATTTTTCCTCCCTAGGTGCAGCACTTTGCATTTCTCCTTGTTGAACTGCATCCTGTTGTTTTCTGCCCACTTGTCCAACCTATCCAGGTCTGCCTGCAGCTGTTCCCTGCCCTCCGGCATGTCCACTTCTCCCCATAGCTTTGTGTCATCTGCAAACTTGGACAGAGTACATTTGACTCCCTCGTCCAAGTCACTGATGAAGACATTAAAGAGTATCGGTCCAAGGACCGAGCCCTGCGGGACCCCACTGCCCACACCCTTCCAGGTTGAGACCGACCCATCCACCATGGCTCTCTGGGTGTGACCCTCTAGCCAATTTGCCACCCACTGGACTGTGTAGTCATCCACGTCACAGCCTCTTAACTTGTTCACCAGTATGGGGTGGGATACCGTATCGAAGGCCTTCCTGAAGTCTAAGTATATGACGTCCACCCCTCCTCTTGTGTCCAGGCGTTTCATAACCTGGTCATAGAAAGAGACTAGATTGGTCAGGCACGATCTGCCTGCCACAAACCCGTGCTAGTTTCCCCTCAGCATAATTTGCCCTGCTGGGCTTTCACAAATGTGAGCCTTGATAATTTTTTCAAAGACTTTACCAAGGATGGAGGTGAGACTGACTGGCCTATAGTTGCCCGGGTCCTCCTTCCTCCCCTTTTTGAAAATGGGGACCACGTTAGCCCTTTTCCAGTCCTCCGGGACTTGGCCCGTGCGCCACGAGCGTTCGAATATTCCCGCCAGTGGCTCTGCAATGATGTCGGCCAGTGCCTTCAGCACCCTCGGATGGAGCCCATCCGGGCCTGCCGACTTAAAGGCATCCAGTTCTTCCAAGTGACTCTGCACCACCTCAGGATCTACGTATGGAAGTCTGGCACCTTGCTGCTGCCTCTCTACAACCCCAGTGAGAGACTTGTTGTTTCCCTCACTTAGGAACACTGAGGCAAAGAACTCGTTGAGGAGTTCAGCCTTGTCCCCCCTGTCTGTCACCAATTGTTTCTGCCCATTTAGCAGGGGTCCTATTCTGCCCTGGGCCTTCCTTTTACTCCCTATATATCTAAAAAACAATTTCTTGTTGTTTTTTACTTGGGTTGCCATCCTCAGCTCCATGGTAGCTTTGGCCCATCTAACTACCTCCCTACAAGCACGAGCAGAGGAGGTATATTCGTCTTTGGTGATCTCTCCCTGTTTCCACTTTTTATGTGCTCCCCTTTTGGCCCTTAGGCTGCCCTGGATTTCTGCGGTCAGCCAGGGAAGCCTCCTGGCCCCTTTCCCTCTTTTGCCTCGCTCGGGGATTGTCTTGCTTTGTGCCCGAAGGATCATTTCCTTAAGGCACAGCCACCCTTCTTGGGCTCCCATCCCTTCAAAACTCCTACTCTGCAGTGCGTCCTTGACTAATCGCCTGAGTGCATTGAGATCAGCTTTCCTAAAGTCTAGCACTTTCACCCTACTAGTTACCTTACCCACTCGCCGTCTTATGTTGAATTCTATTATTAGGTGATCACTGTCTCCCAAATGGCTACCAATCTGGAGGTCCCCTACCATGTCATCCCCTGTTGCCAATACCAGATCCAGTATGGCATTCCCCCTAGTGGGACCATGTACCTCCTGTGTCAGGTGGAGGTCCTGTACACAGGTTAGAAACCTGCGTGAGCGGTGGGACTTTGCTGTCTGCGTCTCCCAGCAGATGTCCGGGTAGTTTAGGCCCCCCATGACTACCGCCTCTTTAGCTTTTATGGTCTCCGAGAGTTGCCTCAGGAGCCCTGCATCTATTTCTTCCCCTTGGTGTGGGGGTCTGTAGCAGACCCCTACCACCAAATCCCTTTCTCCTTGCCCCCCATGTAGCCTAACCCACAATCCTTCTACTTCCTCAGCCTTGGATTCTGTCTTGATGAGGGTTGATGTATATTGCTCACTGACATAAAGTGCAACCCCCCCCCGCCTTTCTTCCCCGACTTGTCCTTTGTGTCTTATGCTTGCCTTAGTGCTGGCTGTCAGCAGCTTACTGATGTCAGGTGTTGGCTAGTTAGAAAAAGTCCATAATGTTTCTGCATTTAGAAATACAGGATTATTTTGACAAACGAAAGTTTGGACAGTAGTGTGTGGTTGTGGAAAGTTTTAAAAGCTCATTTTGCCAGCAGTACACGCAAATGTTATTCTTAGTGAAAAGGTAATGATTGCATAAAGATTCTTTTGCAGTATGCACGAATTATTTGCCTTTAATAGACTTTCATCATATAATATAACATGGAAGCCTTTCCGGCTATTGAACTACTTTTTAGCACTCCTGGCAGCACTGCAATGCCAAAACACAGAAAGATGGAACAAATTTGAAAGCTAGCTATCTTTTATTTAAAACACTATATCAGTATTTTACAACATTATCACGGAGGCATCAAGTCAAAGATATATACTGTGAAGTGTTTTAAATATTTGTTAGAATTCATGCTTTTTTTTTTTTTAAACATGCCTTAGTTTGGAGTGAACTTTACACTGTAAAGATTACTATAGTCTGATGACATCACAGTATGTAATAAATATGAAGTATAATGAAAACTGTTTGTTTATGTAATTTTCTGGAAGAAATACAGTCCAGTATATTCCCTACATCAGAGAAAGTAGTGGCTGGGGCGGGGGGGTGCCGTGTTCCTGCCTTCCCTCACTTCTGTCCTTTGCAGCCTCCCTGCCCTCCCCACTCCTAGCTCACCACAGCCTCTGCATCTTCCCCTCCCACCACTCTCTTATTGTCAGAATCATCTTGGGCTCTGTTTCCTCCTGAAGCACAGCATGTTCCAGTGGGGCGGATAATGATTCTTTGGAGTCCCGGGGCCCCTCCCCATGGCTCAGGGCCCCCATGACCTACACCTTGGCCGTGCAGCCGCAGGCTCTGTCCCTGGCCAGCACAGCGGGAGCAATGGCTGGAGTGGAACACGCTGCCCCCCGGACCCAGGGCAGGAGCTTTGGCCACCCCTGCTCATAGGTCTGCCAGGGGTATGGAGCTGCTGCCCACCAGGTGCACGTGGCGCAGACCGAGCTCTGGAGGGGGCCCTTGTCCTGCTGCGGCTCAGCCTGACAAATGGCACCTGGCAGCCATGGCCCACCATGCCAGGCATGTCTGGACACCTGGTTTTGCCTGTACTGAGGTAGGGGCCCTGAGTCCAGGCCCAGCTAGCCCGTGCATTAATCCACTTAGGTCAGCCCCTGCTGACCCTACAGCAACGTTGGAGCCACTGATTGGCCAGTCGGGATAGACTTTCCATGTACTGCATGCCCAGGAGGGAATCCAGCCAGAGTCTGACAGTAAGTGGGGTGGGGTGGGGGAGATGCAGAAGCTGCAGAGGGCAGACCAAGAGGCTGCTGTGGATTGGACCCTGGTCCCAACCTAGGCTCAAGGCCAGAGTTGGAGCCAGAGCAGCTGCCCTCTCCACTTTGTGTGTGAATCTAAAACAAGGGGCTTTCCCCTGCACTATGCTGATTGGGGAGCAAGGGGAACTTCATCTTAGTTTCAAGTAAATATGGTGGCTGACTAAGTCAAAAGAAAGGAAGTATTCTTCATGCTTGTTCACAAGTGGTTGCTTCTGTCAAAAGCTGGGTTAGTACTTCCGTAAAATATAATTCTAAGTGCTTAGACCAGTGGTTCTCAACCTTTTTAGATTCAAGGCACTCCTCAATAGACTTGCACTGCTTGGAAAATGCCACCTCTTAAGTTTTCAACTCTTTTTTTTTATTATTACAGGAAAATTTTAAATAGAGCAATAGTTGCAAAGAACTCGGATCACAACAGGGCAGAAGGTTTCAGCACTAATGATTCGTGTTTGAAAACTCTGGATTTATTTTGTGAATCATGTTTGCATACATAACAGTGCTAATATTTGCATGGCATCCTTGAAGGCATTTCAAAATACTTCCGGGTGCCATGGCTTAGCCACTGACCTCCATTAGTTCAAAGGTTGGACTGTAAAACTACCGCAGCAAGCATATCACTTGCTTTATTTAAACATAATAAATACAGTATGAAAAATTTCAGGCCTTATGGATTGTCACAATGTCAGATGGGTATATTATATGATTTTAAAGATGCAATGTAATTTCTCAAAAATACAATTTAAATGAAATTTGTTATCCACCCTGACAGAAACAATAGTTTCAGCTTTATTTCTTTATATGGTATGTGTCAGAAAGGTGGAAGAACTGAATAAGATGCATTTCGGGGAGGGTGTTGTGGTGCAGTTGCACGCACTTTTTGATCCCTGGACTACCCAAAGTTTAAGTCAAACTACCTGGCAGTGGCAGCAGCATTTCTCTTCAGGCATTAGTGAGGCAGTTATTTGACTTCACAGGATATTCTAATCTACCTGATTCCCTCTAAACTCTTTATTCCACAGCTGTTAACAACCCTCTGGTCTTTTAAAGCAGTTTTTTTTCTCAACCTTTTTTGTACTGGGACCCATTTGTAAACATCAGTGGCCAGTCCCAACCCAGGCCCCAGCCCCTTTGTGTGTGGGGTGGGGGAGCATGGGGGTACTCCAAGCAGCCCCTTGCAGGCTGGAACTCTTCTAGCCTGCAAGGCAAAAGCTACAGTTTTCTGCATTTTTTTCCTTTAAAGTTTGTTTGCATCCCTTTTGATTATATTCTTGCAACTCACAGGTTAAGAAACGTTTTAAAGGCCTTGATGTTCCACTAATCAAGCTATCCTTTCTTCTGCAATGCTGATGTCCATTAGCTGCTTTTCTTAATGCAGCTCCTATGCACAGCTGCAGACTGTTTTTAACTTTAGCTAAAAACATTCACTCAGGTGTGGAAGTAACTGGTCACAGAAGCATTGGAAGCCCTATCAAGATGCCCAAGAGTTTGTTTTATAAATGTGAAAGAGATGTACATTTAATTCTAATGACAGGACCAAAGAAACAACATGTGATTTATTTTTGCCTACTTTGGTGTGATAGCAAACTTAATGCACATTCCAATAGTTATCTTTGTTCTTGTTTTGAACTTAAACCGATTAATAAAGCCCGTAGCATATTAGTAAAGCTTCTATTTCCTTTTTACTTGAAGAAAAATGTTGTTATGTGGGGAAGCACTGTACCATCTGCCCTCCCTCTTCAAAATCCTATATCTGCCTATGTGCGTGTCTCGTAGGACATACAGCTAGAAGACTGACTTAAGCAATTATCCAGTGTGAAAGCTGCAGCTAGAGCTTAGAATCCTGTAATGAGGGCTGTGGGGTGGATTACAAAATGTGATTCGGAGCAAGCATTAATGTTTTCTGTTATACCAGAGCCTTTTCAAACAGTGCTACAATCCAAAGTGTTCTCAGAATTGTATAGATTTATATTAACGTCGCTTGCAAATATGTTACATGAATATGATTAGTCCCTCAATCCCTCCAAGACAGTGGTGTTAAACAGACACTAGTGTAAGGGAAATGGCATTGCTCTTACTGAAGAACAGTGCAGAGAGGGCACCCTCCCTGAGACTGGGAGTTACCTTTTTTTGTGGACCCTCTTTTCCCTTAGCATATTTTTAAAGTTTTTCTTAATAGATATTTTATGAAGACTCTTCAATTAGCTGCCTGACTATTCAGTTAGTTTAGATCCCCTTCCCAGTTTTCTCCCATGGATATTTCTATGGGAGAACAAAGCTTGACCTTGTTCTTTAAGTGCTTCAGTCTGAGAGGATGCTTCATCAAGTAAATAGCTTGAAGTGCTAGGACATACTGTGTGTTTGAAACAGAAAAATCAAAGCCTGAGGTGTAGCAATTATTAACACTTTTTCTTGCTTTTTATTCATAACATGCCTTGCATATAACGATAGAGATAATTGCAATACATGTACATATATTACATGCTTTATCATGTAAAATTCATAACTCTCCTAATCCTCCTGCCTGTCACACAGTTATTTCATGATGGGCCAATTCCATAATTCAGCACACCGAGGTCAAAGTTCAGTTTGTTGGCATTGCTACTCTAGGTCAGCGCAGCTTTGATGCAAGTAGCTTTGCATCAAGATTGCTATTGTATTTTTTCTCAGCTCTTTGACTTCCTGTAGTGGTCAAAATTTGACCTTGTTTCTGAAGGAAGCTCTGTACTTCCACTGTTTTAAAATATCAGGCTTTGCAAAATCCTTGCCTTATTGAAGTTGATGGGAATTTGTTTAGGGCATGGGTGTCCTAGTAATAAATGGTCGCAGGCTGGCTCCAGCTGTGGAGCCCTATAATTAGGCCTGACATAATTTTTAAAATCTTGATGTATAACACTTTTTGGGGGCTTTTTTTTATTTTTAAAATTTTTTTAAAGCATTCATTTCAATTTCTATAGTTTGTTTGTTTGTTTGTTTGTGTAGGATTGCATGAAATTAGGGGTGTAGGGCCTGCGTCCTTCTCCAGCTCAGCACGCAGCAGGCACGAGGGAAATTGCTGTGCTGTCAGCACACGCACACACACTTTGCCCAGCCCAGAGCCTCCCTGGGCAGCAGCAGCCTCTTCTTATGTCCCCTTCCTATAAATTCTGATTATTAACACTGCAAATGTTTCTTTGTTGGTCTGTGAGTATAAGGTGCAATCATCATTATTAATTAATGTTTACTGATTAAAAAATCTAATCCTACCAAGCCATCTATGATTTTTCCCCTGGGTCTTGGACTGACCCTGCACACTGCATGTGGCCCATCCAGCCCTGTGCAGCATGTTCTAGTTCTGCTCTGGGGCTCATTCTGCACGTGGAATAGGGCAGAGCCAGCATGCATTACCACTCTGGCCTGGCCTTGTGTGCTGGCTACAGTGTGTGGTCCTGATGTGGCCACAGACTGACTTGATAATCCTCATCTGGTCTGCAGGGCTGGATGAACTTGATAACTATGGTTTATGAATTTCACTAGGGGCAAGATTTCATCCCCTTGTAATTATTTAGATCCCGCAGATATTTTATTTCTAACTTGACAAATGCCTGCTTACAGGACTCTCATGACAAGTCTCTTTTTCTTAGAATCATAGAAAAGTAGGGTTGGAAGGGACCTTCAGGTGTCATCTAATCCAGCCTCCCACCAAAGGCAGGGTCACCCCTATCTAAACTGTCCTATACAAACCCATTGCCCAACCGGTTCGTAACAAAATATAATCAACCTTGGCACAACCGTAAAGCATAACACCATAACATAACACCTTGGCATCTACATGTGCACCCCTGTAAGGCTGGAGTAAACTAATTTTAAAAAAAGTAGCAGCACATGTGTAGATGCTGGAGGGTCTGGCTGGGGCATGAGGGTACTTCAGCCAGGCCCCTGCCTGCCCCCCCCCCCCCCCCCCCCCCCCCCCACACACACACAGCACAGTGAGCATGGTGGGGGAGCAGTCCTGGGCTGGCAGGCTGACTCCTGGGGTCTCCTGCCACCCTGGCCTACTCTGCCACAGCTTGACTTGCTGTGATCCTGGGTGCATATGCAAATGAGCTCCTGGCAGCAATAAGCTCCAGAGTGATAATGTGGAGCTTATTGCTGTGCATTAATAGGCATGTGTAAATGTGCCCACTATGTCACTAACATATGCTAAGGGTAAGTAATTAGCCTTTTTAACTTACATTTGAAAATAACTTACCACCTATAATATTGAATTGCCAAGCATGTGTGTTACAAATAACATTCCTTCATTTTATTTATGAGGAATATGCATCTCCCATTTGGAGCAGAAATCTATAAAGAATATGTGTAGATATATGCAAAGAATACATAATATATAGATAGAGATCTGCTGTTTATCTATTGGTGTGTATATATATAAATAAAAATATGAAATCATTTTGCATAGTTTTTTCCCCCTGAATGCTTTTGTCTTGTTTGTGTATATTTACTTCAAGACACACTCAGTAGGGCAAAGGAAATTAAACTGCAAGAAAATGATAGCCTTATATTTAATCTTTGACAAAATGTATGAAAATAAAGGGATTGAGAGCTAACTTTCATTGCCAAAAAATTCAAGATGACTTCAATGGCTGATTTTTAACACATACTAAAGGCAGCATCAATTGGTGGGACTTGTAGAGGCCTGACACAATACTTTTGTTACAAGCAGTTATCACCAGAAGCCATCACTACTATGCTTAACAAGAAAGTGACTTGCAACAATGCATTTTATGTGTAAATTAGTGTGGGTTTTTTTTTTCTCTACCACTTACAGTAATGTAATCCCCTACCACACATAACCTATTAAAAGCTGTGCTGACAATTTCAAGGCTGTAATACTTAGTGGATCAACACTATAGCTCCAGAAATAATTGAGCATTAGAACATAAGTCAAATTTTTCTTTTCTTCCCCATAAATGAGCCTGGCTTCCTCCTCTTCTGGGATGTAGGGCACTTGCTTACATGCATTGTTTTTGTTATAAATATTTAAGCCATAGAGCTTTACACGATCCCCACTAACTTCTAGGAAAATTCTGTGGATGGATCAAATGGGTTCCAACAACATGCATGAACTGGAAAGAAATTAGAGCAATTCAGAGGGTCCATTTCAGTAAAGGTATTAGAGTCTGACATGAAATTTTAAGTCTCTGCAGGCACAACTTAGTAAAAAAAAATGCTGTTGATACAAGATGGAACAGAATTCAGTTCACTCTCGTGTATGCTTTGCAACAGGAGTAGAAATACCTGTTCTCATAACTAGAATGAGTAAATATGATTCTAACCTACATGGAAGTTAGATAATACAAGCATTATCTTATGAGAATCTGAAGCAGTTTTATTAACTTACTATTTTAAAATATGGAAACATCATACAAATTTAAATCAATTATTAAAAGATCCCAGTGAATGCCCAACCTTTTTTTTGTGGGGGGGAGATCACGGCACATCTTGCTTGTCTGATTTTGCTGGGGACCGGGACTGGTGCTCAGGGTACACTGATAACGCATTGCATCAGAGAGACTTAAGGAACTCTTTAAAAAATATGCAACCAAAACATTCTCTCTCCTTCCAAAAACTTATCACCTCTTACTCTTTCTTTTTTTAGCCAAAGTCTCCATTTCTTCATTTATAGGGTTCTCCGCTCCCTGTGAAGTCTCCATGAATTACTGTATTTCTAAGCCAGAATTAGCTGGCCTGCATTTGGTTGGCAGTAAATCAGATGGACATCTAATAGAATAACTTAGATCTACTATGATTGGTTGGGGTTGTATCTAGATAAATCAATAGGTACTGAATGCAGTACAAAAGGACACCATCAGAAATTCTTTTGCCAGTTTGGAAGTGGCTTCAGTGGTTGCTTATTAGATGTTCATTTCAACCACAAGAAATTTCTTCTGGTAGAAAAGTAGCCTGAGACCTGGACTGTCCTGATGTTCATCCAGCCTGGAGAGTTTCACAGGCAAACTGTCTAGCCAGGGAACATTAGAGATTTGCTTCCTGGGCCATCCCTACCCTTAGGGGAGTCAGTCAATAAACACCTTTGCCTTCTCATCTCTCTGGGAAGGGGGCAGGCTGACAAGTGGCATTTGGCAGCTGCTGAAAAGAAGCAGCTGCCATAGACAGCCCCAGGAGGGTTCCAGCCCCAGGTGAATGCCCCTGTTTGGGAAAGAGACGGTGAGCTGTGGCTGCTTCTCCCTCACCTCTTGGTCTATGGTGGGGAAGCAGGTACCTGCCATGTTTTGACAAGCCTGGGGTGACCCTGGTCTCAAATAGGCACAGGAGCCTTTCCCCTGAATTCACTTCTTCTGGTCCCTGGGAGGAGTTAAGCTGGGAGAAAGTGTATAGATAGTTAGTCTCCCAAGAATCTCTTCCAGGAGTGATTTTTAACCTTGGTTGCTGCTGGGTTATTTTTCTCTGGAGTGGCTATTTTTGCTTTGTGAGAAAAAGCTTGCACATCTGTAAACTTCTGGTTTTCACTGGGAGATTGGTGATTATCTTGGTAGAAACTGAATGTCTGTACCTGGCTAAGTGGCAACTGACTGCATGCAAGAATAGATAGAGAACTGTAGTAAAGGTCAGTCAGACAGAAGACGGGTTGAGTAGAAAAGGTGATTTTTGTTAATTTTTATATTCTGAAATTATATTGCTCTCTCTCTCACACTCACACACACCAGTGTTTCCCAACCTTTTTCAGCCCATGGCACATAATAAAAATTTTCCATGGCACACCTGTTAAGGCATTCCCCATCATACCTATTGTAGCTCATTGCCATGGCAAAATTCCATGGCACACCTGTTCATTTCTGACTGCACACTTTTGTGGCACGGCACACTGGTTGGGAAACACTGATATAGACTATCTGCAGATTCTTCCTCAGCCTGAGAAAGGGTGTTTGTGCCCAAAAGCTTGCTAAGAATAATTTTTCCAATTGTTTGAGTTGGTCTAATAAAAGGTATCGGATTTACCCAAAGAACCTTGTCTGCCTGTATTCTTAGACCAAAACGGCTACAACCTACACCCCTAGAATATATGAAGCATTCTCTTATTTATAGAATTAAGAAAAAAATAACTTTTCCTCTGCCTGTCAGTTTTTTGAGAACCTGTTCCCTCTTCATACTGCAGTGTGCTAGAGGCTCATTTTGTGTCCATATCCATCGTGCTGTTAGTGTGCCAATTACAGCATTTGAATACTTTGAAACAGACAGGTGTGCAGTTCTCTTGCTGTATTAAGCTATGAGGACATCTATAGTCTTTGCAAACAGACAGTACATGTTTGTCCAGGTGCCTTACTTTAGTGAGGAGATTATTTTTTATCCTTCAGGGTAGGATGACTATTGTGGAATTAAATATTCCCTGTCCACAAAGAGATTCATGTTATGGTTTCAAAAGTGCATGTTCAGTGTAAACAAGATATAAGAAAACTGCAGTCAGCTCACTCTTCAGTGTCTCTGGTGAATTCAAAAAGTGCTAAATTGTGCCAGATAGATGCAGTACCATGTTGCCCCATAAATGCTGGGAGAGACTGTCGAGACTCTCTCCTTTTTTGGAGGCATGGTCCTTTCCTTCCCCCATCCCTGCACACTCTGGGCCAGATTCTGTTTGCTCTGTTTGGCACCTCAATGTGATTTTATTCCACCCTGTTCAAGTTCCTGAAAAACCATTCGTGTTACTTTTGTAACACTGCCATTTTATCCTTAAGATTTGAGTTGCTAAAAAGCAGTGAGAAGGAGGAAGACCCATTCAGCTTTTGTATTAACCAGTTTTCAGAGACTGGAGCAGAGTAGAATAGAATTGCCTTAGGCCAAAGACTACTAACCTTTTGCCACTGAGGCCATTACAACCCAGCCCCCGCTGTGGGCCACTACAAATCTCTGCACCTTCCCCTGTTTCCTTCCTTTATGGCAACTTGGGGACTGGGAATGTATCTTCTGCAGCAGAGGAAATAAACTGAAGAAAGAAGGTGGTAGGATCCTGAGGATACCTACGCTGCTTCTGTGGCTGGAGCATACTGCTGATTTTTTTTTCTAAGCTGTCACAGACTGAATCCAATATCTTCATGGGCTGGATGCAGCCCATTGGCCATACGTTGCTGACCCCTAGCTTAGATTCCTAAGTCTGCTTACGTGCCTAACAGGTAGAACAGAATCTGTGGGTATGTGTGGAGAAGTTTCTTTGGGTAGATGTGATATCTTTTATTAGACCATGTGGGAAAGGGGACCTCAGGGATGTACAGGCTGTACCATTGTTTAGTTGCTTTCTGTCCACCTTCATGCTCTTCCTTCCTTTTTGACTGTCTCCATGTAGAATCCCATCCCTGCAAACACATGGACCAGTCACAATTTGGCCTCTGAATCAGTCTGCAACCTTAACTTCTTTAAAAAGTTTACAATATATCTTAATATTTAGTGCAGCGCTATATAAAATAACACTTTGTATACAAGCATTTGTTATACAGCTTATTGTACAAAGGCCAGATATTTATTGTGAATGCTATAGCCTTCAATGATGCAATATATAGTTCTATAACTAAGAGTTCAAAGATATCAAGAAAATCCTGAGAGAACGTAACTATGCTCTATTTTTTTTACTACACAGTATATGAAAAATGTGTGTAGACAGAAAAATAGGCAAATTCCTCTCATAATAACATTCATGATAACCAGTTTCAGTTGTCAGAGACTAGTTTCAAAGTTAACGCACACACATTTTCGCACACCAAAAGTCTATCAGAGACAACTACCTAGAGTGGCACACTTCTCACAAGACAATCACTCCCTCTCTGATCTCTCAGTTCTAATCTTCAAAGAGAACTTTCAAAACACCTTTCATAGATGAGTCTATGAACTTCACTTCATAAATCTATTGGATACAGAAAATTATGGGCTCAGTGTAGACATTGGATTTATGACACATTACAACCTGCCTGACATCTGACTCTCCAAGTACGTGCCAGACCTGACCTCTTACATTTTTCTTCCCTCCCCCCCCCCACTTTTCTGCCTTTTGTCTTCCTAATTTACAGCTATTTCCTCTCTTCTCCCTTGAATTACTACCACAGTAGTGTCTCCCTTACTCGCTTTTTCCCCTGCTTTTTTTCTTCCCCCTCCCTTCCCCGCTGTACCTTTTTGTTTTTCCTAATTCTACCTATTTACACTTCACTGACATCCTGTCACACTTTTAGCTTCTTTCATTCCTTGGAGCATCAGGACAGCAGAGACTGCCTATGCCTGAAGAAGGGTAATTGCACTCAAAAGCTTGCTAAGAACTTTTTTCCATCTATTCAGTTGGTCTAATAAAAGACATCACATCTACTCAAAGAACCTTGCCTGCCAAAGTTAACACATAAGGCACATGTAATTGTAAAAGTTACTGAGTTGTCTGGGTAGGATATGGTCTCAATGCAGTACTGGAGTTGGATTGAAATTGCAGCAACCTTGCCGTTCCCAGCTGCACTTTTGTCAAAAAGAAACATGAAAATTTAATCTAGAGTTTGGTCAAGACTACTCTTGTCCTTTATAGATTTGCAGTATCTTACATTTTCTTTTCCTGTGGCAGTTGCTCCAGAAAGCAGGGCAATCCCTTTCTAAATGCAAAAGAAACAGTTCTAGCCCTTTCCACTTGAATTGTTAAAAGTTACTTTTTGACCATTGGAATTCCTCTTATCTACTTGAAGGTTGACAGTGATTGCTGTTTACAGAGGGCTCCAAAATTGGCTAGGTGCCATCTATGTCCTTATTCTAACATCCTTTATTCCAAAGGGCATACATTCTGCCTTAATAAGAAAATACAAAGGAAAAGAGGAAGCAGAAACAAGGAACAGAAGTTACACATTTTAAGGATTCACTAGTGACACATCTGGCATTCCTCTTATGTCTGCTTTGAGTAATTAGCTATTTTTAACCCTTGGCTCTTTTCTTTTTAGGTTTTTGTTTGTTTGTTTGTTTTTGTTTTTAAGTCTGCCAGGCTTCTGTGCTTTTTCTGTTTTATTTTTTCTTTTTAGATTTTTTTTCATGTGCTTTTTGTTTGTATTTTTGATGTTTGAGGTTCCCAGGGTGTAATTATTAATATTTTTTTATTCCCATCTTTCTCCCCCATTCTATTAAATCCTTTCTTTGTCACTAAAGGTCTCTTTGATTTTATAATATGCTGTTCTGTTTTAGCTTTAGTAGTGGATGATACAGTTGATGATGTCACAGTAGGCTGATCACAAATCGTAGGAAGTTTCATGGTAGGACACCTAGAATAAGAGAACAGGTTAAATTTTCTGGTGGATCCCTCATCCCCCTATTTTCACTAGGACCTAATTGAAGAAAGTATGCAATTATTTCTTCCATGTTGTCAATGTTAAATCATCCAATAAATAGACATTTCTGTACCTATGGAAAAAGGATCAAATGAGCAGCTGGATTTCATAAAGGAGAGACCACATGTCCATGGTTGCATCATACATTAAGGAGTAGTGTCCAAAATTGCATATGAATTCATTTGCATGATCACACTGTATAGCTATATCAGCCTACTTGATTTGCAAGCCAAAACAAAAAATTTAGGTACCTGCACAAAGTCATGCAAAATATTAGAGCTCAGGTTAGAAAATTTGACCCTTGCAATCTTCTTGGTTTTAATACTAGCAAAACACAAATTGGTAATAAGAGGTAATAAAAAATACTGGATTTGAGAATAGGACAGTGTGTTTTCTCCATCACTTCATACTGTACAGTCTGCTTATTTTAATCTCAAAAGTGACCTAAAATAAAGCTGTAAATTTTGTTTAGTTTTCATACTTTTTTTTTTTTCCCCCATGTGCATTTATTTTATATATTTGTAATTGGGTTAAGTGCTGTTGTTTTTGTATATAGTCATTTGGACATATTCTAGTAGGGTTACAGTTGCGAGGCCCTTTACCTGGTATTTCCCAAGATGCTTTCTGATGAGAGAATTTACTAGGGCTGTCAGAAAAGTAGAAGTTGCAGATTTTTTTTTTTACTTAAAATTTTTCCATATTCCAAGCCAATTAACCAAAACGAATTCCAAATCCAAGAGTCAGTCTAGAACCATAAGTGGCCCTACTACCGACAAACATCCTGCACCCCCATTTGGGGCTTCAGATGTTTCCAGAACCTTTGGGAGGCATCCTAATTGCAGGCCCACGGCCAGAGCTTTGGGCTTCAGATGCCCCTGAGTTTTGCTTGCCCTCAGCATTAAGGCTCCAGGGGCAAGCCATGGGGGAGTGTCCCATTTCCATAAAGTGGGCTTAAAGCCAAGATCTTCCCCCTTCAACACATAAGTGGAAGGTTTACTATACATCACCTTGGCCGGTACTATCCCTGTGCCAGGAGAGTGGTCTTTCCCGGTGCGGCTAGGAAGACCACCTCCGTGGTCATGGTGTTTCCCTTGCCAGGTAAGCATAGACTATGCTTTATCTGAGCCTTCAAGAGCAGTTGCGGATACTCTCAGTACATAAGGCTTAAGTACTTATATTTTGAGACAAAACACTTGGGTTAGGCTTAACTTGGTTTAGTTGTCTTCTCTGCTGGATGTAGTGAAGTGATCTTCAAGTTTTCCTGGCCAGTTTTAAGGTGATTCTCAGGGAACCACTCTGTAGTCTGTCTGCAGTTGCTGTAGTACTTCTTACATTGATCCTGCTAGAAAACTACCTACAGCAGCTGAAAGTCCCTCCAGTTTGTATGTACTGGGTCCTTGCAAAACTGTAGTTTTTTTTCTTTTGGAGCCAAATACCTGGTCACAACCCTACAAATACTTCCTAAGTAAATCTTCTGTGCAAAGGTCACTTTAGCTGCAGTCACCTTCTTCTGCCTCATGGGTCTTATAAGAACAAGCAAGCTTTGGCTCTGTCCCTAAAAGTGTCCTTCAGGCCTTTACTTACTAGCCCACTGGCTTCAGGGCCCTGTCTTAGTCTCTGCTGCTTCCCTGCATGTTCTATTCCTGCTGCGATGCCAGGAAGGCCCAACCTGCTCTGCATGTGGTTCCCCATTCAGTTCTGGCTTGGCTGCCTGTTCTGTATACAGCATTCAGCTCCTGTGGTGACAGCACATTTTTACAGTATGTTTTTTTTTAATTGTTTTCTTTTGACTAGGCTTTTGGGGGGCATTGCAAAACCCATCCTTTAAAAAAAATGCAAATAGAAAAATGTTTTTTGTAACAGGGTCTTGATTGCTAATTGTGAAGGCTCATAAAAATGCATTGACAATTTAATTAAGATTATGTTGTAGCAAGTTGGTTAGGTATGTTGAATAATATCCTTCAGACCTAACTGAATCTACTAAATACACCCAATGCATATGATAACAGAGAGAGAGAGTCCCTTGAACCAAAGCAGCAGAGGCCTATGATAATAGAGCATAAAATCTGCACCCACTAGGAGTGTCTACACGTGCCATTAATCACAGAATCGTAGAAAGTTAGGGTTGGAAGGGACCTCAGGAGGTCATCTAGTCCAACCCCCTGCTCAAAGCAGGATCATTCTCAAGTAAACCATTTCAGCCAGGGCTTTGAGTCAGGCCTAAAAAACCTCCAAGGATGGAGATTCTGCCACCTCTCTAGGTAACTTGTTCCAGTGCTTCACTATCCTCCTAGTGAGAGGGTTTTTTTTTCCTAATATCTAACCTAAGCTTCCTCTGCTGCAACTTGAGACTATTGCTCCTTGTTCTGTTGTCTGCCACCACTGAGAACAGTCCAGTTCCATCCTTTTTGGAACCCCCTTTCAGGTAGTGAAGGCTACAACAAATCCCCTCTCAGTCTTCTCCTCTGCAGACTAAGTAAGTCCAGTTCCCTCTGTGTCTCCTCATAAGTCATGTGTCTCAGACTCCTAACCATTTTTGTTGCCCTCTGCTAGACTCTCCAACTTGTCCACATCATTTCTGTAGTGGGGGGACCAAACCTGGACACAGTACTCCAGATGTGGCCTCACCAGTGCTGAATAGGGAGGAAAAATTACTACTTTGTATCTGCTGACAGCACACCTACTAATGCAGCCCAGTATGCTGTTAGCCTTCCTGGCAATAAGGGGGCACATTTTGACCTGTATTCAACTTATTGTCAACTGTAATCCTCGGATCCTTTTCTGCACAGCTACTGCTTAGCCAGTTGGTCCCTGGCCTGTGGTGATCCATGGGATTCTTCCATCCTAAGTGAAGGACTTTGCACTTGCCCTTGTTGAACCTCATGAGATTCCTTTTGGCTCATTCCTCCAATTTGTCTGTGTCCTCCAATTTGTCCTAGCCCTACCCTTCAGCATATCTACTACACCCCCCAGTTTGGTGTCATCTAGGAACTTGCTGAGGGTACAGTCCATCCCATATTCCAGGTCGTTGGTGAACATATTGAACAAAACCAGCCCTAGGACTTACCCCTGGGGCTCTCCACTTGATAATGGCTGCCAATTAGACCTTGAGCCATTGAACACTGCCCCTTGATCCCAATGATCCAGCCAGCTTTCTATCCACCTTGCATTCCATTCATCCAACCCGTACTTCCTTAGGTTGCTTGCAAGAATGCTGTGGGAGACCATATGCAGAAGTCAAAGTATATCGCATTCACTGCTTTCCCTGCATCCACAGAGACAGTAATCTCATCATAGAAGGCAATCGGGTTGGTCAGGCATGACTTGCCCTTGGTAAATCCATTATGACTGTTCCTGATTACCTTCTCCTCCAAGTGCTTAGAAATGGAGTACTTGAGGATGTGCTCCATGATTTTTCTGGAGACTGAGGTGAGGCTAACTGGTGAGTTCCCTGGATCCTCCTCCTCCTTCCCTTTTATTTAAAGATGAGTATTATATTTTCCCTTTTTCCAATTGTCCAGGACTTCCCCTGATTTGTCACAAGTTTTCAAAGATAATGGCCAGTGGCTCTCCAGTCATATCAGCCAACTCCCTCAGTATCCTCAAGTGCGTTGCATCTGGCCCCATGGACTTGTAGACGTCCAGATTTTCTAAATAGTTCCTAATGTACCTGAATAAACTGTGGTGCAGTTATGCCCAGGAAGCAGCTGACTCAGGCACAGTGTTTTCATGTGTGCCCAGGATCACAGTAATTCACGCTGGGACGGAGCAGCCCTGCTTGTCAGGGAGCCCAGGGGGTCAGCCTGCCAGCCTGGGGTTGCTCCCTCCTTTTCCACCTCTGACCTCTCCCCCTCTGGCTCAACATGCTGTGGAGTAGCTGGCTGGGGCATGATGGTGCAGGGCAGCCCTACAGTGCAGGATAAGGTGGCAGGTGGCCCCACACTGTAGCACCCTAATGCTGTAACCAGTGCCAGTCACAGTCTACATGTGCATTTGAATGCATGTAATTAATCCACTGTAGGATAGTATTTGTCCAGGATGGTACTGTTCTATAGCAGAGCTAATTAGTTTACTTAGCAGAATTACAGCAGAGTTAATTAGTTTATTTAGTTTAAATACATAGGGGGTAAAAAGAAGGTAACAGGTAATGTAGGGCCTCTGCAGGACATGCTAGGAAATCTGGTGGTTACACCAGATGACAAAGTTAACCTCTTTAACAATTTCTTTGCCTCCATTTTTTTTGAGCAGGGACCGGGGCATCCCCCTCCACCAGGATCCCTGACGGACCCAGGGGAGGTGCTTCCAGGCCCAAGGTCAGTGAGGACCTAGTCAGGGAACTTCTGGTGGGACTAGACATGTTCAAATCAGCAGGTCCTGATGATCTCCACCCCAGGGTGGTGAGGAAATTAGCAGAGGCCATTGCAGGACCCCTGGCACAGCTTTACAAGCACTCATGGTGCTCTGGCAAGGTGCCAGAGGACTGGAAAAGGGCCAATGTCCCCATTTTCAAAAAAGGGAGGAAGGAGGACCCAGGAAACTACAGGCCTGTTAGTCTTACTTCAGTCCTAGGGAAGCTCTTTGGAAAAATTATCCAGGAACACATCTGCGAGGGACCAGTAGGGGGGATCATGCTTAGGGGCAACCAACATGGGTTTATTTGAGGCAGGTTCTGTCAGACCAGCCTGGTGGCCTTCTACAACCAGGTCACAGAATCCTTGGATGCAGGTGTCACGGTGGATGTAGTTTTTCTGGACTTTAGGAAGGTCTTCGACTCTGTCTGCCACTCCATCCTCATGAAGAAATTAGGCGACCGTGGTGTCGACGCCTACACAGTCAGATGGGTCGCAAATTGGCTGGAGGGCTGCACCCAGAGAGTGGTGGTGGTGGACGGGTCTCTTTCGACCTGGAGGTATGTAGGCAGTGGGGTCCCCAGGGCTTGGTCCTCAGGCCCGCACTGTTCAACATCTTCATCAGCGACTTGGACGAGGGGGTGAAAAGCACCTTGTTCAAATTCGCGGATGACACTAAGATGTGGGGAGAAGTGGGCATGCTGGAGGAGAGGGACAAGTTAAAACTAGATCTGGACAGGTTACAGGGGTGGGCAGATAAGAACAGGATGGGTTTCAATACTAACAAGTGCAAGGTATTGCACCTGGGGAGGTACAACCAGCAGCATACCTACAGGCTGGGGAACTCCCTTCTCATCAGCACAGAGGCAGAAAAGGATCTTGGAGTCATTATTGATTCCAAAATGAACATGGGCCACCAATGTGGGGACGCGGTCATGAAGGCTAACCGCACCTTGTCATGCATCCACATGCATCATGAGCAGGTCCAAGGAGGTGATCCTCCCCCTTTATGCGACATTGGTCAGGCCGCAGTTAGAGTACTGTGTCCAGTTCTGGCAGTTCTGAGCACCGCACTTCAGGAGGGATGTGGCCAGCATCGAGAGGGTCCAGAGGAGGACCACTCTCATGATCAGGGGGCAGCAAGGCAGGCCCTATGAGTGGAGGCTATGGGACCTGTTCAGCCTCCACAAGAGAGGGCTGAGGGGGGGATCTGGTGGTCGTCTACAAACTGGCCAAGGAGGACCAGCAGGCAATGGGAGAGTCCCTGTTCCCCTGAGCACTACCAGGAGTAACAAGGAATAATAGCCACGAATTGACTGAGAGTAGATTCAGGCTAGATATCAGGAGGCACTACTTCAGTCGAGGCAGCTAGGATCTGGAACCAACTTCCAAGGGAAGTGGTCTTTGCTCCTACCCTGGGGGTCTTCAAAAGGAGGCTAGATAATCACCTACCCGGGGTCATTTGACCTCAGCATTCTTTCCTGCCCGTGGCAGGGGGTCGAACTTGATGATCTACATGGGTCCCTTCTGACCCTACCAGCTATGAAACTGCACCCTAGTAGGGCCACACATGTAGGCTGTGACACTTTACTGCAGAGCTAATTAGTTAACTCCACAGTAGAGTACATGTGTAGATGTATCCACTGTGCTCCAAAGCTCTGAGGTAGCTTTGGTGTAATTTCATGGATGTAGGTGAGCTGTTATTTGGTGGCATTGTCCCCATGCTCATTTTCCACATTGGAACAGTGGACTAAATTGTAGAGATCTTAATCTCTCTCTTGCACATGAATGGAATTACAAATACTGTCCTTATTTCACCTCTGATATTTGCAGAGTTTAAAAAACCAGTGCTGACACCCAGGTCTTGTTCCTCTTTTAGTTATTAGTGTGAGGAAATCAGAAGATTTCAGAATTTTTCAAAATATTGTAGAATGAATTTTCAGAGTGTAAGCACAATATAGATTCTAGGGTCAAAAGGGACCTCAGTGGGTCATCTAGTCTGACCCTCTGCCCCTGGCAGTTGAGAAAAAAGGTCACCAAACCTGGGGTCATGTGAGCCCAGCCAGGTGCCTGTCCAGTCTCCTTTTGAAGACCCAAGGATGGGGTGAGCACCACCTCCCTTGGAAGCCCATTCCAGATTATGGCAACCCTGATTGTGATGGAACTTTTTCTAATGTGCAGTCTAAACTTTCTCTCCAGTGGCTTGTGGCCATTGTTCCTTGTTTACCAGGTTGTGCCCTGGTAAACAGATTGTCTCCTACTTCATGTTACTCTCCCCCTTATGAATTTGTACGCCGCCACAAGGTCCCCCCTCAGCCTTCTCTTGGAGAGGCTGAAGAGGTTCAGGTCCCTTAGCCTTTCCTTGTAGGGCCTTCCCTGCAGGCCTCCGATCAGACAAGTGGCTCTTTTTTGGACCCTCTCCAGGTTGTTCGCATCCTGCTTGAATTGCAGCATCCAGAACTGGCCACAGTACATAGAGGAGAATCACCTCCCTGGGCCTATATATTAATATAGTCAAGTACTTCTTAAAAGTGGAACAGAAGTTATGAATATTGTAGAGGCTTCAGATTACATGCTTTGGTTGTAAAGGTCTTCATTGAAGAGGAGCAATATAATTCAGCTTCAACACATATTAGAGTGAAAAGAGGTTAGGAGGAATAAGAGAAGTAAAGTGTGTGTCTGAATAAGGGAGTAAAAGAATAGAAGCAAGGGTTAAAAAAAAAAAAAGGTAAGTAGTTGCATTATCTTTCTTGCTTGCTTAACTATATGAATCATACTATATTTCAAATTAGAACCTTTAAAAATGAGTGGAGTATAAGACAAATACTTTAAAATATTTTATGAGTCTATTTCTGATCATTGGGACTTAAGCTCTTAAATCAGTTAAGCCCTTTTAAAAATCCTCCTGATCCACAAAGCCATTTCTGAAACTTTTGCCAGTTCTCTGAATCCACTAGGTGATCTTTGTGAGCGTAGTCAACCATGTTTTTTTTTCTTATCTCTGGTTCTTATTACAGGATGAGTGGATGTTAACAAGTGTGTCTGAAGATGCTTCTGAGTGCCTATGGATACACATTTTAGGATAAAACAAAATTGAACAAGAAACATTTGCATTTAATATCAAAATATTTCTAAAGCCCAAGAATTATTTCACAATTTATTAAGAATGAGAGGACTAGAATGACAACAACTAGTTTGTGAGAAGCAAGGATTTCTTAGGGCGATATTTTTTTTGATAGTTTGTCTAATAACAGATATCACCCTAAGAAGTCCTTGCCTCTCACATAATTTTTGAACCATTACAGTTACAACATCACCCTTACACTACCAACTGCTAGTTTGACATTTTGCTCCCACTCATCAATATGAAGATAAGAGCAGGCTTCCAATTGAGCAATTCTCAGTGTTGCCAACTGGCATAATGTTACTGAGAGTCTTTTAACATCTGGCATTTTACTTAAAGCCCTAACAGGTGGAGACATGAGGTTTACTGCTATCAGCAAAAGATAAGCAAGTTTCTATACCTTGTAATTGCAGGATAAAGCTTGAAAATATGAACTGACTCAGAAACCAGAAAGCAAATAGATATATCTATATTTAACAAAAATGATGTCTTAATCGTGATTTGGGGGATCTGATTTTTTTTTTTCGTGTGTGGGGCTGGCAACACCTACTTCTAGTCTGGGAGTTGGATTCAGGTTTATGCATACAAAGGGTTCATACAAGCTCAATTGTTTTGCCTATGTACTTCTTCATATATATTTTAGATAATATATACATATCAGCCAAGTCAAAGAGTGGAAACACTCCTTACTATGGAGTTAGTAAGGATTAGGACACTTAATTTTCTTCATCGTACCCATAATTTACCCCTTTTGCTCCTGAAAAATTAGCTAATCATCATCTTGTATGTCATGGCCATATACATGGAAGAGTCCTTTGAAGAAGTGTTCATAAAACATGTTGCAAGAACAGTGCAACAATTACTACACTTTCATATACCACATAATAAATATAAATAACATTTGTCTTCAAATAAAAGGTAACTCTTGTTTTGAAAGGCAGAATATAGAAAAAATGTTTTTTCTAGGTTTGTGGTTGACTTGTCACCTAGCGTAGCTCTTGGAAGCATAGAGTATCCAGGGAGTGTGGCATCCAGGAGACAGTCTGGGTGAGGCAGCAGGAACTCCCTGGTGTGGCAGGCTAGCAAGAAGGCTAGGCTCCAGACCTGTGGAAGGGGGAGAACAAGACTTTTTTTCTTTTTTGCTGTAAATAATAAACTGTTTTTTATATACCACAAGCCTCATCAAGATGCTACAGACTGCATGCATCAGCTCGCTGCTTCAGGCACAAGCTACAGTGGTCAGACAATAGCAGCTGTGAGCAGGTTAACACTGGCCCCCTCCCTTGCTGCTTACTTAACCAGAAAGAAGTGGCAGCTTCTAAAGGTGGGCCTTCTCAGGGTTGATTGTCCTGTGGCCCGTCCACCTGCTTCTGGGCTAGCCGCCCGCCTGCTCATCTGCCACACCTTGTTGTTAATTAAGCGGGAGGCTGCCTACTTCTTGCCCTGCTGCCAGGGGGTGCTATCTGTGGCTCTGTTTCTCCCCTTCACCGTGGCCCATGCCTCACAGGTGGCATTCAACAGTTGTCAATATCACCAGCCTCACACTGCTCTTCGAACCCCACCTGGATCCCTCCATTCAGGCAGCCTATCCTGCTTTCATTCCAGGCTACATAGCTCCCTGAGCTGCTCCCCCTTATGGGTATGGTCCCCCTGGGACCTTTGGCTCACTAGCCCTGGCCCACCTCCAGGCCAGTCAGGATCCCAGGCCCTTAGCTCTGGGCGTTCCTCGCGGTAGGCCTCTGGCCCTTCAACCCTTCTGGTCCTGGCCCCAGTTTGGATCAGTTGGGGGACATCAAGACAGACTTGAGTCTATGGCCCCACTCTCTCACTGGGGTCCACCTTCCAGACCCTACAAGGGGGTAGCCCACCCAGTTGTGGGAGTTGGGGCTAAAGCGCCCTGACCCACCTTTCACTGGAGTGGTAATGGGCCTGGCATTTACTGGCGCCTCCTGCACCACTGAGAGCCCCACCAGGCCACCCACTCCCAGCAGGGTGCAGTTTTAGGTCATGCCCAGGACCAGGAGCCTCCTGACCATCTCCTACAGCTCCTCCCTTACCTCCAGATGATACCAGCAGCCCTGTAGCCAGGCGATTTTTGTTGCCTGGCCTTCCAGCAGCAAAACGCCCTGTTTATATGGGCAGCCCTGGATCCAAAATGGCTGCCCTAATTGGGCACTTGCCGGCTGCTGTCTTCTGGCCCTTAAAGTGGCAGGCACACATAGTGTCCTGCCACACCTATTTTGGCAGTCATTAGACCCCAGCATTTCCTTGCTTCTATTCCAGTGAAGAAAAATCAGCTGCCCCACTTAAGACACACCCCAATTTGGGAGGTCTGATTTTGGGGGTAAAGGTGTGTGTGGTATTCATAGATGTTAGGATCAGAAGGGACCTCAATAGATCATCAAGTCCGACCCCCTGCATAAGCAGGAAAGAGTGCTGGGTCTAGATGACCCCAGGTAGATACTCATCTAACCTCCTCTTGAAGACCCCCAGGGTAGGGGAGAACACCACCTCCCTTGGGAGCCCGTTCCAGACCCTGGCCACTCGAACTGTGAAGAAGTTCTTCCTAATGTCCAATCTAAATTTGCTCTCTGCTAGCTTGTGGCCATTATTTCTTGTAACCCCTGGGGGCGCCCTCGTGAATAAATACTCACCAATTCCCTTCTGTGCCCCTGTGATGAACTTATAGGCAGCCACAAGGTCGCCTCTCAACCTTCTCTTGCGGAGGCTGAAAAGGTCCAGTTTCTCTAGTCTCTCCTCGTAGGGCTTGGTCTGCAGGCCCTTAACCATACGAGTGGACCCACTCCAGGTTATCCTCATCCTTCTTGAAGTGTGGCGCCCAGAACTGCACACAGTACTCCAACTGCGGTCTGACCAGCGCCCGATAGAGGGGAAGTATCACCTCCTTGGACCTATTCGTCATGCATCTGCTGATGCATGATAAAGTGCCATTGGCTTTTTTGATGGCTTCGTCACACTGCTGACTCATGTTCATCTTGGAGTCCACTAGGACTCCAAGATCCCTTTCCACTTCCGTGCCACCCAGCAGGTCATTTCCTAGGCTGTAGGTGTGCTGGACATTTTTCCTCCCTAGGTGCAGCACTTTGCATTTCTCCTTGTTGAACTGCATTCTGTTGTTTTCTGCCCACTTGTCCAACCTATCTAGGTCTGCCTGCAGCTGTTCCCTGCCCGCCGGCGTGTCCACTTCTCCCCATAGCTTTGTGACATCTGCAAACTTGGACAGAGTACATTTGACTCCCTCGTCCAAGTCACTGATGAAGACATTAAAGAGTATCGGTCCAAGGACCGAGCCCTGCGGGACCCCACTGCCCACACCCTTCCAGGTCGAAACCGACCCATCTACCACTACTCTCTGGGTGCGACCCTCCAGCCAATTCGCCACCCACCGGACTGTGTAGTCATCCAAGTCACAGCCTCTTAACTTGTTCACCTGTATGGGGTGGGATACCGTATCGAAGGCCTTCCTGAAGTCTAATTATATGACATCCGCCCCTCCTCCTGTGTCCAGGCATTTCGTAACCTGGTCATAAAAAGAGACTAGATTGGTCAGGCACGATCTGCCTGCCACGAACCCGTGCTGGTTTCCCTTCAGCATAATTTGTCCTGCCGGGCTCTCACAAATGTGAGCCTTGATAATTTTTTCAAAGACTTGTACTTGTACATGTACAACTTGTATTCAGTCCTTCATGGCCAAGCTTGACACCACTATTTTCAGGTAAATTATTCTTAATACAAGTCTGCCTCAGAATCAATATGTTGCTCCCTTCTGACTTGTTTCTAAGGAAGACCACACAGCAAGTAAGACTCTTTATGTCACGGTGCTAGCAGAACTGAGAATTGTGCCCCTCTCTAGCAGTTTATATAGGGGAGAAGAGTTTACCAGTGCTACCAGCTGATAAAGGAAGTCCAAAATCCCAAGTGGTAGTCGCATGTATTTTGTTGTTAAAGCTCCTGTGTACCCAGATTCCAGATCTTGGATTGCAAGGTCTAACAACATAGGAAAGCGTGAGAAATTCAATAGCAAGGGCCTGGCTGCCAGCCCAAAGATTTTCACATTTGCTCATTTCTCCAAGAAAATATGGTCAGCAGAAAGGCAGTGGTGCTAAGAGAATCAGGGGAGAGACCCAGCCACACAGAATCCCCACGCGCTTTGAGGCTTGGAAGGTTTAAGTGGTTTTGGTGGAGGCAGAAAGACCCTAACCCTGAATGTTTCAAAGTCCAAATAGCTTTTTCCTTCTTTGGGACCTCAGGCAAGCATCAGATAGGAGGAGTGAGCAAGAAGGCTGATTGACAGCAAATAAACAGTGAGTCAGTACGAAAAGAGGAAGACCCATGAGAAGACTCAGGAACAAAGAGAGGAAGTTTGAGACAGAACCAGAGGGAAACACAGGAGGGCAACTCAGTTGCTACTGTCAAAATGGGGTACAGGGCTAAGAAAAACAAAGGAAAAAAGGACAATATTGACAGAGGAAAAAATGGAAGCAAATACAGTACTGTAAAGATTAAAGTTAGAGTAACAGATACATACATACTCTATTAATTTGTTGCCCCACATATTCCCACTTTAGCCTATTTCTAGCTTGTTATTCATTTAGATTTTTTTTAAACGTTAGAGATTTGATACTGTTCTTTTCAATGCTAAAGCATTTTTGAAGAAGTAGCAACAGCTGCTGATGGTGTTCAAAAATGCTAAAGGGTTTGATTCTTCATGGCTGCGTATCGTGTGTGGTAATTTTCAAAACAAGTGCTCTTTGGATACAAAACTCTACTGAACTGTTTCAAATATTTGAAAAGTGACCATCACTTTGTTTAACTCCTACTGCTTCACTGCCTTTAAAGCTGTAGGTAGAAGCCTGTACTTGCAAGTGACCAAAATGCCATCTTATAACAGGTCAAAAAATGATTATTTGAGTCCTTTAAAGCTATAGGAGAAGCAGAAAAAGAGGTTTGATGATGGTTAACCAGAAAATATATTTACATAGTAACATAACTAGGAGTGGATAAGTAGAGCACTAGTGCTGGGGCACCAACTTAAGAGAGATGCCAGAATCACCCCCACCCCTGCAGAGTCCATGCTGTAGCAGCAAAAGTAGCCTGATAGTGTTGTTGCTGTAGCAGCATCTGGATGCCCAGACATTGTGCTGCTGCTGTAAGAGGAACAGGCAGGGTGGGCAGACCATGCTGCAGCAGCAGTGGCCATGGACTGTTTTTGAGTCCCTGCTAGCGATGAGATTCATGCCACCTCCTCTCTTAGAGTCTCTGCCTCTCTAGTGCTCAGCAGCATGTTCTTCCCTGCTGCCCTGTCTCCCACTATCCTGCAGGGTTTGCCCAGGGTGCAAACCCTGCTCTTTTTATCTTTGCTATTATGGGAGGTTCAGGGCATATCTACACATCTCCATATGGTGACATTGCTATAGTGCTGTACTAAAACACACCATAGTATGGGTGGTTACTACACCGTGTGTACGGTTAGATTTTGCCACTGTGGTGATGTGGTGCATTATAACCAGGGAGCATGCTGCTGTGGAAATGTAGTTAGTGATCACGTATAGACCCGTGTGATTGCTACATCACTGTATGGCAATGTAGTGTGTCACTGTGTTTCTGTAGGTTGACATGCACATACGCCCTCAAAAACCAGATGACCGATATTCTTGGTTTTGTTCAAATAATTGTTAGCCTTCATTTTTCCTAGTATGCCTAGAGGATTGAGGAACCGAAGGGAAAGTTGCAGTCAATCATGGAGAGAATATATAACAGAAAAGAAAGAAGTCAGTTTACAATTACAGTAACGCCTGACTAGGGACAGCAACAAAATGTAAACTCAATCTCAGCATAAGTATTCCCTTTTGCTTTCCCGAAGTCAATAGAAATAGTATAGCATGCGTGCTGGATCCAACAAAGTGTCCTAAATTAAAAACTTTATGCTGCAAGTGACAATTTTAAATTTCTGATATTTATTAGATTTTATGCAAAATAGAAAAGCATCTGTTCAAGACTCCAGATTTAGCATAGTCACTATATTACGTTTATAGCTAATACCTTGTAATTCTGGGGGCATTTACAGTCAATCCTGGCCTGTTTATATTTATTTAGGAGCTGCTGAAAAGATGACTTCTCTGGGCAATTATTTTGACCACCTCACCCAACTCTGCATTTTTCCAATGGTTCCCCCCTTCTCTATCACAAGCATATGGTCTCTGTCTTTCCTGTCAAGGCCCGCCCTGGACTATCATAGCCCTATCATCTCTCATTCTTTATCCAAAGGTGATGCCCTTCCCCCTCCCATGATGGTAGCCTCTATTTTCTATTCCTTCCACACTGCCCCTCACAGTTCAGAGGACTACTTCATAATTATTCAGAAATCCACTCTGAGGGTACGGACCTCTTTTTGTTCTGTGTTTGTACAGCACTTAGTACAGCAGGGTTCTGGCCAGTGCCTGGGTCTTCTAGGCACTACAATAACATACATATTGTATCAGTCACTCATTTTAAATATGACTGGCATTTCTGCCTGGAATCATGAGCCAGAAACTGTGAAGGACGATAAGCCTTGCTTTGTGGGAAATGTGACTGATAGCTCATCTCCTATTATCCTGGCTTCTTCTTTATCCAGCACAATATCTTATTCTAAGGACAGTACTACAGGAGAATCTCTTTCAAACAAAATCATCATGTGCACAGACTGCAAGCTCCTCCACTCATGCAGGTATCCTGATCGCTGCCTGTCCAGTGGAATCCCTCTGTGTAGAAGCACAAACTAAAAAAAAAAAAAAAAGAAAGTATTTTAAGCAAAAAATGAAGGAGTAAAAATCTGTGCATCACCAGCAAAAATGAAATCCCATCTGTGAATGTACAAGTGTTAAGAATGAGGCATGTTTTGAGAATACTTCATTCTATATTCACAGTGAGTCTTTTTCTTCTGATAAAAATGCTGATGCAAAAGCTAATGGGGGGGAAAAAATCATTGTCAAAATGCAGCAAGTGTTCTAGGTTTTTATGTTCTTGAAAAAGTGTTCTGGTGGATTGCTTCCTGAAAATTAGCAGGATCAAAATACAATGCAGTGGGCGTGTCTACACATGCACATTTACTGCACAGTAACCAAAATCATTACACAGTATGGGTGTGCATCTACACATGCACACCTGTACTATGCAGTAAATATGGTGGCTTATGCCAACTTGAGCATAAATTTGATACCTGCATCATACAGGTATCAAATTTACACCCAATTAGTTACTGTGCAGTAATGCAAATGTAGATGCCTTACTGCACAGTAACACTGAGTGTGGACTGACTTGGGACTAACTTGAGTCCCAAGTCAGTCTACACACAGCATTAATGCACTTTAATGCTTGCACATGCAGACACCAGCCTATTCTCACTGTGCGGTAATTTACTGCGCAGCAAATTTAAGCTGGCGTAAATGCACATTAGACGTGTACATGTGAGATTAAGGCAACACAATAAACTCTGGAGCAGTTTGCATTGGAGTACACTGTTCCCGGGTACAGCATCTACACATGCATCCAGAACAGCAGCACTTCTGAGCTGGTGCAGAGCAGCCCCAGGCTGGCCACAGGCTTGCGGGGTCAACCTTGGGCTCTGCATGGTGGCTTCAGGCAGTGGAGGGGATGGCTGGGACATGAGTGTGCTGAAACTACAGAGTTGTGTGGCTAGGCAGCAGGCAGGAGTCTGGCCCCCTGCTGGCTGGGCTGACCAGGTGCTTTTTATGGCCACAGTTACCAGCTACATGTGTGTTTAGTCGCACTTAATTACTCCACCATAAGATAATTCTACCCTGACAGTATATCCTACACTGGAGTTAATTAGTTTACTGCACCCTAATAACTGGTGCAAGTATAGACTGTGACACTTCACTGTGGAGCTAAGTACAATAAAAAGAATAAAATCTGTTAAGAAATAGAATACTTCAACAGAAAAAAATCAACAAAAATATGTCAAAATTGTAAATATGTGACTTAACAAAAAACAAAATTAAGAAAACCCCCAAATAACTGCAAATTGATATTTTATTTTTATTTGGAAAATATGGAAACTGAAAAAAATAATATATAGAAGCACCTACTTTAACTGACAATTTTCATGGAGTCTACATCCTAAAATTGCAAAAAACAAACCAACAAAAAAACCCCCAAACCCCCCAAACCCTAGAAAATACCATAATTTCTCAGTAATTTAAAAAAAAATGCTCTGTTGGAGTACCAGTGCACTGAGGGGAGAGTTTGCCACATTACAGAAAGATAGCTCAAACCCTTATCTCTATTAAAATCCTACTGATATCTACTTTCAGTCACAATAATTTACGTTATAAATAACTTTATTTGAACCAATGTAATGATCATGCTTCAAAATTATGCCATCTATAGGTTCAGTTCTGCATATGTAGACACCAGCCTATTCCCACTTACTGTGAGGTAACTTACTGCACAGCAAATTTAAGCTGGTGTAAATGCATGTGTAGACATGCCAACACAATACCCATTGCAGTCCAAGGGATGTTTGTCTACTTATCTGAAGACAAAATTTGACCACTATCTTTTAAATCAGTTGTTCTATATGCTTAAATACCCTCATAGTGCAATCTGTAGATAGTTAACCTACAAGCAGAACCTTTATTTACTTAAATTATCATGGTTCTGGGGAAATAGACCCACAATAGCCTTCAAAGAGACCCATTAAAATCACTTCCTATAAGAACATTATTTACTATGTACTCTGTATAAGTACGAGGCTACAATGATAAGACAACTGATTTGGGTTGTTCTGGTTAAGGCTGATGAGCACAAGGCTGTGCTAAGAATTTAAGTGACAAGAAATGCTTGTAATTATTTCAGGCATTTCCTATGGTGATTTGGCACTTCGCCTACCTCAGCCTGCAATACAAATCAGATCAATCCTTAAGATTAATCAATGTTTTATGCTATCATAATAGCACCTTGTTTTTTTTCTAGTTTCTTGCAGATGGATTCTAATCTTACTAGTATCTGCTTTACATTGATAGACCTCTACTTGCTCCTGTGGAATTACTCCCAAATTCCATTGCTGTGAAATCAAAAACTGTATTTTTTTTTTTTTCAACTCAATGGTTCATATTTAGTGTCAACAACATTCAAAATGCTAATGTAAACTGTGACAGCTTGATAGCTTCTCAGTGTCAGAAAGTGATTGCTTGAGAATTACCAATTAATAACAAGGTGCAATTTTGCTCAATTTCCATGTATTGTTCAGCTCATGAAGAGGATAACTTTGCCTTGAGTTACATTTTTCCACCTTAAAATATAGGTATTTTGATTTTTTGTTTTAGAGAAACTTTTTGAAGAAAATAGCTTTGCTAGTTCTTTACTATTTGCTACCAAATGAGAATGTGGACTGTACACTTTGTATAGTGTATACATACACACACAGCACACATCCCATTTTCATTATATTTTATATAAAAAAAAAAAAAAATGCGAGTACCATCATAGTCATGAAACAAAAGGATTAACTGCATGTGTTGAACCAGGTGTTGAAGCAGTTTTACAGCATTATTTGTGCTAAAAAATCACATGGATTCTAACAAAGGATGTCTGACCTGCTGCTAGATGCTGTACTAACAAACAGTTGTACGGTAGTTCCTGAATCTACAGCCGTGTTTTATAAGAAGATGCAAATAATGATGAGCCAGAACTGAATGGGGCAAATGAGGTAATAGTAAAACAAATATTTGGTCAGTGTCCTTCTATCTAGCTTAAAGCATGTTATTTGACTCTCTCTCTTTTGCAATGAAATGTAATTATATGGTTTTATGACCACAAAGACACAGCTCTCAGAGACTGAGATGAGGCCATCTAATTAATTTTTCATTTGGACTTACATTAGAATTAAACCCATTTGTCCATAACTTAAGGGTTGACTTCGTCTGGGCCAGTGCATGTGCCCTAAAAATCAATGGGAGGCTTTCTGTTGAATTAGAATTAAATAATTAGGAGAGACCTATGGGCTCATCTGGTCCAACCCCCTTCATGAATGCAGAATATCTAATCCTAGACTTAAGAGTGGTAAACTAAGGCCTGATCCAAAGCCTGCTGATCAGACTGAATTTTTTTTATGGACATTTATTAATTTTAGCAGCCCTCATCAGTAAAATGAAGAAGAAACAAAAATTTGTCAATCAGAAATTTATTTTCCATGCTAGCATTTAGTCAGTTTTTTTTAATCATGTATCAGGGCCTTTAATTCCACTGAACTAAAAAGTATGTACTATCAAGCGTTTAAATGCTATTTTTAGTACTTAAACTTGCAACCAGTGGTGTAATAACCAATTAAGCTCTGTGAATTATATATAAATGAGCAGTGTGTTAAATATGACTGATTATAATAATGAGCAAATCTCCTAATGGAACTGTTTTATGGAAATATATATCTAGGTGATAAAGTATGTTGATGCACTCTTAACCTTCAGAAAGTTTTAAAAGTACTAGCCAGCGGATAGTAATAGTCAAGTAGTTGGGCTCTGTGCCAATGTATCACTTTTGTATCATCCTAAACAGGGAGCATCTTGTGTAAAATCTCCTGAAAAAATACCAGCCTATTAAGCTGAAACAAAATGACAAATTTCTTATGACCTAAATGACAGAAATTAATTAGAACCATTTACAGCATGTAAAAATTAATTGCCTATATTTGGGAACTAAATTTTGATCCTACTGAATCAAATGGAGTGTTTCAAGCAAATGTGCTACTGTTGTTATTATGATGGCACCCAAGAGGCCCCCAGCTGAGCTTGGGTATCTGTTAAACTAGCCACTGATCAAATGCATGGATTTTACAATGTAATGGACAAGACAAAATCTAGGAGTGAAAACAAAGGTCCAGAGTGTTTCCTAAGTTCATACAGAAAACCACAGGCAAAGATCCGGAGTTCCCCACCTGTGGGCCACACTGCTTTTAGGGAATCAGGATTTGATCCACACTGCAAAACAGATAAGAAACCATTTTTGTGGTAGTTTCTGAACAGATTGAGTGTGACTCTTAAACCAGGACAATCTTGTTTGATATAGACATTACATCATAACACAATAATTGAAGCAATGTCTCCATAGACTAAATTTATGTAACCTAAAAATGTTTGAAGGTATCACAGCCATGCTGCAGTCACTCTATTTACTGTGCAGTCATGTCAATTATCAGGGTGTTGGTGGTGTCTATATATAAACAAAGAATCTTCCAAGTACTTTCCAAGTCTAAATAAAACAAAGCAGCAGCTAAGGAAAGGGAGGAAGTGTAGTCATGTGGATAGGACACAAGGGAAGGATCTAGAAAACCTGGGTACTATTCGATGTTGGGCCCCTGGCTTGGTGTTTGTTTTCGAGCAAGTAATTTCAATTTTCTGTCATGCCTTGTTTGTCTATTTATACTGTAAATTCTTCCAAGATGTCCCAAATAAGCTTAAGACACCACTACACTAGTCACAATTGGTAACTTTAGTGTCCTATTGCCTCGTGTAATAGCATTAGAATAGCCAGCATGGACAGCTGGTTTCATTGGGTTTGGTTAGAGCCTTATCCTTTTAATAGGAAACCAGCAGCAATTAAAGCTCAGGGTTGGGGCCTCCTTCTACCAACTTTCCTGTGTTTATGTACCATGCCCAGCACAACAGTGCCTTGAGGCTTCTACATGGTGCTACAACTGATCAGTAATAAAGGTAACATAAGGCACTGACTCAGGAAGGCTGAAATCAAGAAATCCTCAATGCTCAAAGCAGGAATTAGAAGACACACTGTTGTGGCAGGGAGACAATTCATGTACTGGATCACTTATTCAGATTGGATGCAGTTTAATTATTAAGGAATCTTTTTGCTAGTTTATTTACATAGTAAATTCTGCTGTCATAGCATTGTCTTTTCAAGTCTTCTGTTAAAATCATTGAGCTATAACTGATGCAGATGTTAAAGCAGGCTGTTGTGATGTTTTAATGTAGGGGGTAATAGCAGTGTGACACTATCAGCTGAAGTTTATAAAATCAAACAGTTAACATCATGTACTTTAAAAAAAACCACCACAATTTAGCATAGTAAAGATGCCCATAAGGTATTTGATACCTACAACCATTTAGCAAAACAAAAACTGGTGGTTTCAAATATCTTGAACAGCAGGAAAGACCTCAGTAATCCCTTGTTAGAAGCAAGACTGGGGGCATTTTTCCTTCACTTCTTTCAAAATGTAGCATAGGGCATCAGACTGCCACAAAACATTACATAGTCCAAAGTCATCACCATTGCCCATACGATTCAATGCCTTTGATTTATTTTGCCAGTTTCTTTTATCTGTTTCTTCTGCTTACTGTAGTCCAGCGTTGAGTGAGTTCCAGACATGAAGGACCTCCATTGTGAATCCACTTAGCAGCTCTGAGATAGTTAAAGTGACTGTTGGCTTATTGTTTATTCATGAAGACAAGAGTCTATCTAAGATGGATTCAAGCCACTTGGGGCTTTATAGGTTAAAGTTAGCATCCTGAGCTGTACCAGGAAGGAAGAAAGCAAGCCAGTGCAATTGCATAAGTCCAGCATGTTTCCTGGTGCTTGTTCTAGTAGACACATGAACAGCTGCATCCTGCCTCCGCTTTAGTTTGAGCTGTTTTCAAGGGTGGTCCCATAAACACTTAGATGTCACAAGGCTATGAGACACAATAGCAAGGTACATGCCTGTAAGAAGGTCATAAGGGTATAACCCAGTGATTTCTGAACTGGAGTGCCTTCAGATCCTTTTAAGGGTGCAGTGGTATGCTATACAATATTAGCACTGTTAGGTGTGTAGATATGATTCACAAAATAAACCAGAGATTTCAAATAGGAACTCATAGTGTTAAAACATGTAAAAAGCTTGTTTTTTTTTTAGTTCTTTTGCAACAATAGAATTATTTTTTTTTACTACAGAAAAAAGAGTGAGTGGAAACTAAGATTTGGTGCCTGGAGTTTAATAAGGCGTTTGTGTAGTCTTAAAAAGGAGAACCACTGGTCTAACCAGTTGCATGAAAAGGATAAAGATATTTTGAAATCCCCTACTTAGTTTATTCATTACAACAATTGATAATCTGTGAATCTGAATGTATATTTAACTGATTATAAACTAACAAAGCGTTGAGAGAGCCTCAACTTCTTTTTATTATCTTCCCTTTTTTGGATTTGCAAAAGTTCAACTAAGGACACTATCCAAGTAGTTAGTATGTCCTGTTCCATAACATTCCCTTCTATGCAGATTCCTGCTCCAGCAGGAAGCATTTACTTTTATAGGCAGATGGGTCAAATCACAATATCCTTACATCTATTTCCTGAGCATTCAAACAAAAGAAGGGGAATGACAGGGTAGTTGTATGTGAGATTAATTGTTACAGATAAACTTGAGAACTGGAGCAGGAAAATAATATCGCTTCTGTAGACTTTATACTTAAGAGTGAAAAGTATTATAGAGACAAAGACTATAAATATTCCACATAATTTATCAGATGCTCAAGCACTTTCAAAAAACACATATCTATTTGATTTGATTTAATTTATATGCTGCCCTTCCCAGCAAGTGGCTCAGTGCAGTTTACAATAAGGGGACAGAATAATTTATAAAACAGGAAAATGAACAAGATAAAACAAGACTGTTTAAAAGGGAAACTAGAGCATCAACATAAAACAGACCCCTCCCCCAACCAGTATCTCAGCTGAGCTTTGTTTGATAAACTTCTCTCTAGTCTTCTCCCAGTCTTACATGCTCAGGTGGACCTCAAGAGGGAGGGAGTACCAGAGCTTTGGAGTGACTGCTGAGACTGACTTCCATTGTGTTTTTGCCAACTTAACTTAGTGCACTTGATGCTACTTTTAGGAGGTTGTTCTTGACTGAACTTAGAGCTAGCGATGGAGCATAACAGAGAAGCAATCTGGGCTCCATGTTTGGCAGCAGCTACCCAGAGCCGGGGCTGGTGGTGGCATGCTGAGCAAGAGGGCCTCGTGCCATGCTCGACACATGTGCTGGGGATTGCTGACCCCTGCTGTAGCTGGTGCAGAATGAGGAAAGTGGTGGGTTGCCAGGAACATGCAACTCCAGTGCTCTAAAGTCTTTGCTGGCTCCTAATAGTTTTCCAGGTGCTATTCATGGTGCTGGTTTTGACATACTAGGCCCTAAATAGTATAAGCTATTCATATCTAAAGGAGCAGGCTACAAACAGCTGTGTCGGGCTCCACAGCTCTGGCATCAGCTCCATGCTGGTGATGACTGTGCATGTACCTGGGAGCGGACAGCGGGAGGCTGCGCTGCCTCAGGGCCAGGCCCTATCCCCACTGTCCGCTCTGAGGCTCATGTTCAGTCACCACCAGCATGGAGCTGATGCTGGAGCTGTGGAGCCTGGTACAGCTGTTTGCAGCCTGCTTGCTGCAGCTGCCCAGATCCCAGACTGGCTACAAGCAGCTGCGCTGGGCTCTGGAGCCTTGCCATCACCTCTGTGCCAGGAGTGGGGGAGAAACTGGGGTAGCACTGCCTCAGGCCCCCCGCCACCGCCTGCTCCAAGGCGTGGGTGCACGCAATGGTACAGAGCTGATGCCGGAGCCTGGTGCAGCTGTTTGCAGCCTGCCTGCTGCAGCGGCCCAGAGCCCAGGCTGGCTACACGCTGCTGCTCCGGGCTTCGGAGCCCTGCCATCACTTCTGTGCCGGCAGCAGGGGAGAGGCCTGGGGTTGTGCTGCCTCAGGCCCCCCGCCCTCCCCGTCGTCTGCTCTGATGCACGCGTGCAGCTGTTTGCAACCTCCTGACTGCAGCCAGCCCCAGCTCTGAGTAGCTGCTGCCAACTATGGAGCCTGGGATGCTTACAGCAGGGCTTGCAGCTGAGCCGGCCTGATTCTCTTCCACTCCAATTACAGCACTGGCCCAGCCCCCCTGCTGGGATGAGGCTGGCGTTGCCTTTGCCAGGAGCGCCACACCTTTGTGGGTTTAGCTGTGTGGAGCGGGTGGGTGGTTGGGCTGATGGGCAGGCTCTGGGCCGGGGCTTCAGCTGGCCACGCTGCAGCCTGGGGGCTGGCTCCCCAGGGAAGCACAGGGGCTCCGGCAGGCCCAGGGCATTGTTGGGTTGGACTTTGTCTGGTGGCCCAGCAGCCCGGCTCTGCACCCATGCATCTGGTTCTGTGTATTTGTCTGCTTCTGGGTCTGTGTGCACACATGTCTGGTTCTGGATGTGTGTGCATATGTCTCTTCTGGTTCTCTGTGTTTGTGCACATGTAGGTGTAGGGGTGTGTGTGTGTGTGTGTGTGCGCGTGTGGTTCTCTGTGTGCGTGTGTATGTGCCTGGTTCTCTCTCTGCTCTCCTTTCTCTCTCCTCTTTTCTCTCTCTCTCTATAACATGCTTAAGAAGTACACAATGACAAAGGCAACATTTATGATTATATGCAGTGCGTCCTGCCTTGTACCACCCCTCTCTTTCTCCCCCCCCCCTTCCAATTTTGTTTTTCTGGCATGCCAGTACTCTGGCACCTTCCAAGGTAGACATTGAGGTTTTTTTTTCAGCACTCCAGCCAAAAAACATTGCCTATTCCGGAGCTACAGCTTCTGGATAGTTTTCAAGGCTGGTCCTGCATCTAGCATATTGCAGTAGTTTAGCACTGAGGTTACATCATCCATAGATGATGATGGCCAGTTCTGAATCTGAAAGGAAGGGCCGTAGCCTTCTCACCCAATTGAGTTGGTGAAAGGCACTTCTAGCACTTGCTGCTACCTGAAGATTCCCAGGTATCACAAGACTGAAAACCTACATGACAAGGGGAGGCTGAACCCCATCAATGATAGGTGTCCCAATCCTGCCCTCCACCCCCCCCCACCCCGCAAGCCAAGCCATCTGCGCACCACTACCACTTCTGTCTTGTCTGGATCAATTGGTTCATCGGCATCCAGTTCCTAACTGCAGCTAGGTACTGGTAGTGGACTAAGACTGTGGAGCCAAGGTCAGGTAAGAAACAGAAGTAGAGCACATGGATGGTATCTAACTCCAGTTCTCCACGCAATCTTGCCCTTGGATATATTGAACAGGAGGATGGACTTAAGTTAAGGAAGGATCTTTAGTGTCAAAAGATCTCTCCCAGCTATTTAGTTGGTTCAGTAAAATATCACTCCAAAAATACTTTCCTCTTGCATATTTCCTGGACTGTCATGGCTGCAACTTCACTCCAATATCGCCATAAAAATATCATAACTTGGATGGAGAAAAGGCTTAATGGCTAAACAAGAGTGGGGTGGGGGGTGGATGGGGTATATGTGTGTGTGTGACACTTTTGGTGATTAGGTATCAGCCATCTCCCACCCTGGTGGAGATATAAAATTGACTGTGACACTTAGTGATAAAATTACAGTGCTTCATTTCAGCTGCATTTATAGTTCTTGTTAGTAACTCTCCAGTAAAAACACCACTTTTGGCTGTGAAGACAAGTTGGGGCACAAGGGACCTATCTCCAAAATTGACCTGAAAACCTAAGGCTTTTGACTTCTGAATAAAAAGAATTTGAGCACACATGTATTAATCTGAATACCCTTCTTGGAGGTATATATTAATTCGTTAGCATTTTACACCAATCAACATATTCAGTCGGAAGAATGGACTACCTGTAAGTCAAGTGACATCACTGTGAACTTTGCATCCTTAAGATCTAATCTTTGCTGAAAATGAGGAATGTTGCTGTGGTTTGGAGCCAGAAATTTAGCCTTGCTGTTTTGGAAGTCTGGAAACAGCTCACTACCTGAAATGCTTTAGTCAGCTGGTTTCTTTGCTGACATCTTTAAGATCATAGAATCATAAAAGTAGGGGCGGAAGGGACCTTGTAGATCTTCAGGTCTGACCCCCTGCCTGGGCAGGAAGAAAACTGGGCTCAAATGACCCCAGCCAGGTAGGCATCAAGCCGCTTCTTAAAGACCCCCAGGGTAGGAGCCAGCACCACTTTCCTTGGAAGTCAGTTCCAGATCCTAGCTAACCTGACTGTAAAGTAGTTCCTATGGATGTCTAATCTAAACCTACTGTCCAACAGCTTGCGGCCATTATTCCTTGTTATTCCGGGGAGTGTTAGGGAAAACAAGGTCTCCCCCAACCCCTTCTGGTCCCCCCTAGTGAGTTTATAAATGGTCACCAGGTCCCCCCTCAAGCTTCTCTTGTGAAGACTGAACAGGTTCAGGTCCCATAGCCTCTCATTGTAGGGTCTGCCTTGTTGTCCCCAGATCATGCGGGTGGCCCTCCTCTGGACCCTCTCAATGTTGTCCACATCCCTCTTGAAGTGGGGTGCCCAGAACTGGACACAGTACTCCAGCTGCGGCCTGACCAGTGTTGTGTAGAGGGGGAGGATCGCCTCCTTGGATCTGCTTGAGATGCACCTGTGGATACACGATAAGGTCCAGTTAGTCCTGCCGACCGTGACCTCGCATTGTTGGCCCATGTTCATCTTGGAATCATTGATGACTCCAAGATCCCTTTCTGCCTCTGTGCTCTCAAGAAGGGAGTTTCCCATCTTATAAGTGTGCTGCTGGTTACTACTGCCCAAGTGCAGCACCCTGCACTTGTCAGTATTGAAACGCATCCTGTTTTTGTTAGCCCACCCCTGCAACCTATCCAAGTCTTTCTGCAGCCTTTCCCTCCCTGCTAACGTGCCCACCTCACCCCAAATTTTGGTATCATCAGCAAATTTGAACAGGTTGCTTTTCACCCCGTCGCCCAAATCGCTGATAGAGAAATTGAACGGTGCGGGCCCAAGGACCGAGCCCTGGGGGACTCTGCTGCCCACTTCCCCTCAGGTCAAATATGACCCGTCCACCACCACTCTCTGAGTACGAGCGTTCAGTCAATTCGCAATCCATCTGACCATGTAGGCATCGATGCCACAGTCACCTAGTTTTTTAATGAGGATGGGGTGGTCGACAGTGTCAAAGGCCTTGCTGAAGTCCAGAAAGACTACAAGATGACGGTTCTTGTATTTTCTAAACGTTGTTGATCATTCTAAAAAATGAACAAGTATTGGAATGAATGGCAAAAACCAGTATTGTAACACCGAACTCTAAGAAGAGTGAGTTTAACGTAAGGATAAAGACAACAGAAAGAAACAAAAGCCAAACTTTAACCCTAGCACATGGCATACCAGCTATTTTTCAAATCTTATGAACTCTAACCACAGTCGTACTATCTCCCTAACCATAAATAAGATAATTAGAGGTGTGCATAACTTAAAGCAATAAATGAAGTAGAATAGCAAAGGAAAATAAGTATGCTTTGTAATGCTGAAGAAAATGAGTTCATTCAAACAGGAAGGACACTCTAAAAATTCTTCACCAAAAATAGTGATACTTATGAAGGTTCCCATTAAAAAACCTTCCACTTCCAGGTAATAAGGGTAAGACACTGTGAAGAACAGAGGTGTTCAGGAGGATGTTGTTTTTAAAGGTAAAATTATGATTATCCATTTAATTTAGCGGGAGCAAGATTAAACTTCTAAAAACGATATCACTGAAATCAGATGGGTAATCATCAATTCAATTTAAAAGTATTAAAGAACAGAATGGATGAATGTTATAAAAGATATTCAATCTCTATAAAATTATCTACTCTGCTGGGTAACTGAGCTCATTAATTCTAGTTGCTCTTGTTATTGATTTAGAATCAAGCTGGATAGAGCAGATTTGCACAAGACCCCCTCTACATGTGCAGGTGAATGTGTGCTGGGATATAAAGTGAAACTTCCAGGCCTCGGGGATTGCAGTGGCCTGAGGTCGGCAGCTGCAATCTCCCAGGCTCAAGGGTGCATTTTATTGTGGGAATAGGGCACTCCTGTGGCTGGGAGCACTGTCAGCTGAAACGATGCTACACATGCAAATTAAAGCTTGATAGCAACCAGCTGTAAAGTTAGCATACACATTTTAGGTCTAACTTTATAGCTGGTTGGAGCTTTTTGTGGTACGAACGTTACTTTGCACATGGTCTTAAGGTAATTGCACAATTACACAGCTAATTTGTGCGATATCTGTAACATTTAGAGGGCCTTAGTCCACCTGCATTCCTAATGGATGGAATAGACTCTGAGCCTAAATGTTTCTATATTCCCTAATATTTGATTTTTGGGCCACGTCAGTGCAGTTCAAAATTTAGTTGCATCCCCATATGGCAGTGATTCTCAGCCAGGGTGCTGGGGAACCCTGGGGTACAACGAGGTTCTTTGAAGTCAAGTGTGAGGAGATAAGCAGATAATGGCAAGTTCAGGCTCCAGAAATGAGGAAATAAGCAGAAAAAGGCAGGCTCAGGCTCTCCCTACCTGCCTGCTCCCCAGCCCTCACTGTTTAGCACTTCTGCAGGGAAGTAAGCATTTAAAAAATAAATTTGTTTTTGAAATGGGGTGCTACATAATTCACAAAAGTTATGGAGGGGTGCCTTGAATCTAAAAAGGTTGAGAATCTCTGCTCTCTGGTAACATACCACCTTATCTTCCCCCAGAGACTTGGTTCCTTGGCTGGACTAATATTCTATTGTGAACCAAGTTGCTGCTTAGTAAGAGGGAGATTGCAATTTTTGGCTCAAGTAAGGTTGCCTTAATTGCAAAATCAACACTTGAATTGCACAGGGCAACTGGATTTCACTTCACAGAAAGTGCTATGAGTTAACACGATTTTCCAGACCCAACAGATGCTCGCTGTTGGGTCTGGAGGTTTGGAAGATCCAGCTGCAATTTGGAGCAGCTGATAATCTACAGCTGCTCTCCCCTACCTCCTCCACTCCCTCCTCCCAGCCACAGCTCTATCTTCTGCATGGCATGTAATGGGGGTTCATATTGTCATGGGATCAGGCCCTTTTAAAGTGGTCTGGAGCTGTGCACATAGGTTTGGTCATGACTGTAGAGCGCTTTCAGGGGCCAGATCGGCCAAAAAATGTCACTTTTTTTTTTGTGCCTTCAATTACAATCAATGGGCAAGCAAGCTACAGTTTAAAGCACCACCTAATTCATGCTCAGGATTTGTATATGGGAACAGGAGCTGGGTGAAAGGCAGCACTTAACACTTAAAGTTACATGACCTAAGTGACTTAAAAGGGCCACAAACGAAGCCTGTGGCAGATCAAGGACTTAAACCAGGTCTAGTCCTAATTTAGTATATCAACCAGCAGATAGTCCATCTTCATTTGTAGTTCTTGCAACCCCACTGCTATAAGGAACTGTTAAGGAAGCACTGCAGTTAGGAAAATGACTGTGAAGTGTGGCTTGATTAGCAGGCTATTTGGATGAGAAAACCATAGGGCTTCATTTGTTGAAAATATATAGTCTATCACTAGCAAAATGGATACTTTTGAATGAATTATTTGTACCTTTCAACATTTAACACCCCTTTCTCTGCCCCCCCCCCCCCCCGGCCGTAACATTTGAATTAGGCCATGAATTCTGCGTCATGAGAATTTATGAAAGTGTCGCAAACAAACTTTAAAAATGGATCCGTAAACATTACAAATGGATTCTCCTTTAGCCTAGGGACAGACTTTGCACATAAACCAGTTTAAGTGATCAGAAACTGGTTTAAACCTGTAACAGAACAGATGTTCAGTGCACATAAACAGTCTGAAAATGGCTGAAACTGGTTTGACATAAACCTGGCTGAATGTAGTATGAGACTTAACTGATTTGGCTCAAACTGGTTTATGCAATGTCTGTTCCAGACCCCTTGCTGGTTTCAGATAAACCAGACGCCCCCAGCATCCCGGCATGCTCTCTGGGGTCAGGGCAGGGCTCTCTGCTCTACAGCAGGACTAGCTCCTCCCTTCTGTTCCCTGGCCACAGCTCCAGAGACTGCCGGATATTTTTTCCCCTCCTCTCACCACTCCCTGCTAAGCAGGAATTCCCCCCTCCTCACCGCCTTGCTGAGGAGGTGCCTGTGTATTAGCTAGCCGACCACATGCTGGCAACAGTCCCTGCTGAATCAACAGGTAGAATCAACAAGTAGCTTGTAATGTCTCTGTTGTTTTCTTAATTGAGTGATAAATACTGTTATCAATTCCCTGCTGGCTAATCGGAGCTCCTGCTGGAGCCTGGCCATGACCGCCTCAGCTCAGTACTGTGGAAGGAAGGGAGGGCTGCTCTAGTGTCCCCCGGTTTCTAGCCTGAGCCACTGCAAGCATGTGCCTGCATTTCTGGGATGTTTGTCTGGTTACAAAACTGATTTAGCCTAGCCAGGTTTAGACTAACCTGCAAAGATTGAATCAATTCAGGCTTAGACTTTTTGAAAAAGCCAGCCTATTAAATGCGTACTTTGCGTCGGTCTTTCATCAGTCCCATGGGATGCCCATGACCACTACAGGACAGGGAGGTCCAGGTGAGGGAGATTCCCTGCCCTCAATCAATGCTGACCTCGTGAAGGAACACCTTGAGAGGCTGGATACCTTCAAGTCAGCTGGACCTGACAATCTACACCCCAGGGTACTCAAGGAGCTGGCGAGCATCAGAGCCTAGCCTTTGGCATGAATCTTTGAGAACTCCTGGTGCTCTGGTGCACCAGGAGTTCTCAAAGACTGAAAGAAGGCCAATGTAGTGTCTATTTTCAAGAAAGGGAGGAAAAGGGATCTGGCAAACTATAGGCCCATCAGCCTGACTTCTATCCTGGGGAAGGTCTTAGAAAAGTTTATTAAAGAGACCATCCTTAGTGGACTGGCCGATGCCAACATCCTGAGGGATAGCCAGCATGGGTTTGTTGTGGGTAGGTCTTGCTTGACCAATCTCATTTCCTTTTATGACCAGGAGACCTATTGCCTGGACAAGGGAGAAGAGATTGATGTCCTATATCTTGACTTCAAAAAAGCCTTCGACCTGGTATCCCATGATCACCTCTTGGTGAAACTGGCCAATTGTGGCCTTGGGTCCACCACAATCTGCTGGCTGGGAAATTGTCTCCGTGGTCAGACCCAGAGGGTGGTGGTTGATGGAAGTCACTCATCATGATGCCCTGTGACCAATTGGGTTCCCCAAGGCTCTGTCCTTGGACCTGTATTGTTCAGCAACTTCATTAGTGATGTGGACATTGGAGTCAGAAGCAGAGTGGCCAAGTTCGCCGATGACACCAAACTTTGGGGCAAAGCATCCACACCTGAGGACAGGAGGGCAATCCAGGCTGACCTGGACAGGCTCAGCAAATGGGCGGATGAGAACCTGATGGTGTTTAACACTGAAAAATGCAAAGTTCTCCACCTTGGGAGGAAAAACCTGCAGCATCCTTATAGGCATGGCAGTAATATGCTAGCTAGCACTATGGAAGAAAGAGACTTGGGGGTCATCATTGACCATAAGATGAACATGAGCCTTCAATGCGATGCTGCGGCTAGTAAAGCGACCAAAACGCTGGCTTGCATCCATAGATGCTTCTCAAGCAAATCCCGGTACGTCATTCTCTCTTTGTACTCGGCCTTGGTGAGGCTGCAGCTGGAGTACTGCGTCCAGTTTTGGGCCCCACAATTCAAAAAGGATGTGGAGAAGCTTGAGAGAGTCTAGAGAAGAGCCACGTGCATCATCAGAGGTCAGGAAAACAGACCTTACGACAACAGACTGAGAGCTATGGGGCTCTTTAGCCTGGAAAAGCGCAGGCTCAGGGGTGATCTGATGGCCACCTATAAGTTTATCAGGGGTGATCACCAATATGTGGGGGAACGTTTGTTCATCAGAGCGCCCCAAGGGATGATGAGGTTGAACGGTTATAAACTACTGCAAGACTGTTTCAGACTGGACATAAGGAAGAATTTCTTTACTGTCCGAGCCCTCAAGGTTTGGAATAGCCTGCCATCGGAGGAGGTTCAAGCACCTACATTGAACACCTTCAAGAGTAAATTGGATGCTTATCTTGCTGGGATCCTATGACCCCAGCTGACTTCCTGCCTTTGGGCAGGGGGCTGGACTCAATCTTCCGAGGTCCCTTCCAGCCCTAATGTCTATGAATATCTGTCCCTAGCCTTAAGGGAGAAAAATGTGGGAAACTGGCTTTTCCCTTGTAGGCTGGAAAAATTCCAGCCTTAAGGTGCTGCTTGCACTGGGGTGCAGGGGCCTGGGAGTGGGGCAGAGGGATGGGCAGCGGGTTGGGAGTGAGATGCACTGGTTTGGGACTAGTCATTGATGTTTACAAATGGGTCCTGGTACAAAAGTGCATTGAGAACCATGGGTTTAAATGCAGCAGACAGTCACTGACATAGGTGTAATGTTTGCTGGTGTTATTGGTTGTAGATAAGGAAGAAACACCAACTATTTCTCCATAACAGGAATGTACATTTAGAATAATGTTAAAATTAAATCAATATTTTAATGAAGTGCAGATTAATTTTAGAGGGGTGTAGGTTGTAGCCGTGTTGGTCTAAGGACATAGGCAGACAAGGTTCTTTGGCTAAATCTGATATCTCATCCAGGAAGAGCACACGATAACTCCAGATGCTTCCTCAGCCTGACAAAGGACATTTAAACCTAAAAGCTTGCTAAGAAGTTTTCCAACTATTTGAGTTGCTCTAATAGATTAATTTTTAGTGAATTTTGAATTCCCTTTTTTTTTTTATATCTGACTCCATGAAAATACTTTGTAGTTGTAGAATGAAAGTTATGTATAGCAGAGCTGTTAAAGCAAGTATCAAAGTAAAATTTATATTTTGGCATGTGTTTCAGTATTAAGGCTGTTTTTTATCTCACTTCCATCATTGGCTATCAATACCGATTTGTATCAGTAATCACAAGAACCTTCACTCTGAATTTTAACTAAAATGTATTTTTAAATATTTTCTTATAGCCGCAGATCTGGCCAATATACCATGCACCATGAAAATTCTAAGAAGGCTACAGAGAGACCAGCCTTTGACCGCTCAAGTTCCCAAGATTCCTTAGATGAGTTGTCTATGGATGATTATTGGAAAGAACTTGAAAACATCCATGAAACCAGGAAAAACAGTCATGAAGAGGAAGAAGTGGTTGTGGTGAAAGAACCAGATGGTGAGGACACATAATTTTGTAAATAATAATTTTATTGGTTTGGAGGGTTTTTGCATGTCCAGTTGGAGAAGCATTGGGCACATCTATCATGTGCAATTAGTGCGGTTGAATAAAATCCAGTGCAGTTCGGGCTGGAGCTTATTGTTCCTGGGTGCATTTACACGTATATGCAGGACGGCAGCATGTTGAGGCGGGGCAGGGAGCCCAGGGGGTCAGCCTGCCAATTCAGAGTTACTCCGTCTTGGCTCAGCATGCTGTGGAGGGTCAGACTGGGGCACAAGGGTGCTATAGCGTGGGGCTAGCTGGCATGTAGCCCTCGCACTGTAGCACCCTTGTTCCCCAGCCAGCCCGAGTCACTGCCTACACATGCGTTGCAGCATACTAAATAACTCTGCTATAGGATAGTACTTGTGTCAGACAGTAGTATCCTATAGCAGAGTTAATTTAGTTTACTCTGGACTAATAGTACCACATGTGTAGTCAGTGATACTTTGCTGTGGAGCTAATTAGTCAGCTCTGCAGTAAAGTGCATATGTAGATGCCCTCATTAAGTCTCGCTGCCAAAGATACAGAGAACCTAACAATTCCTAGTGAATCAATCCGAGCTACTCAGTACCAGTAAAAATGAGGTCTGGTTGCCTCAGACTGTACACCCAAAAATGAAATACCCAAAATTAGTGGTTACTTAAAAAAACTAGATTTAAGAAGAACTAGGGCAGAGTAAACAGAAGATCAGTTCTATTTTCCTAAAGTGATATTTCCAGAAAATAAGAACAACTTTGTGTATTTACAAAATACTAAAGCTTTATAGGAAGATTTGCATCCCTGTATATAAGAAGAATGAGATTACTTTAATTACAGTAGATAAGATAAAAATGTATATTGGAAATCCTCATACTTTAGACTAGAACCAGTCACTAACTACCTAGGTTTAGCAAGTAAATTCTGCAGTTCTAATATGGCATAGTATTCTGTTTTGGGGGAGTGGGGAAGAGGTATTTATCTTTCTCTGAAACACAAAGTACATTCAGTATTCTGGAGAATGAAAAAAATACGCAGCAGATGCGATGACTAGAAACATCATATCAAATTCTGGATATCTTACTCTTACATAATTCCTATTGATTTGTGGTTTTTCCCAGGATTTGGCTCTATGGCAGTACCAAATTTGTAATATAAATTCTGTGCCTATTCATTAAGTGCTTTGCTCTTTTACAAGGACATGAATGAAAAAGTACAGTAAATATTCAGGAATATGTGGTAGAATTAGATCTTGAAACAAGTGGTGACAAATTATCATCCAATCCTACCTAATGACCACTAGAATCTTGAGAAGTGATGTTTGCAGTCAGCTCAATGCAGTCCTCTGTTAGAAGAGAACCTGCTGGCCATTTTTTAAATTAGAGAATCATCATGAAAAGGGTGTCAAAACAGAGGTGGTTATATACTCTAGGTCAATCATAATAAGTAACAGCAGTCTTCTGCCCTTTCATGTTTAATGAACTGTCAATAAAGGATACCATATCAGCCATAAACAATAAAGCAGTGATCACCTTACAGGACGACAATATAAATTAAAGATTACATTACTAGAAAGGATTAAAATTCCATTAAGGTCATGCATTAGACTTGATCACCTTTCAGCAGAGCAACTGTATAAATTAATGTGCCAAGAAAACAAGTCAGGAAAAATATAGATGTGGGTAAAAAGCATGAATCCTGAAGTAGACTCTGCTACCTTGTATACAAGAAGAGTGCTGATAAGGCTTTAAGACTTTTTCTTCCTCTTTCATTGGAAGAGGGCAGGGAGAGTATAAGAGATCTTCATGTGCTTAGTTACTGAAATGGCAAAGTAGTAAAGGCCATGCTTTATACTAAAGTTATATTTATAAAATGGTATAGGAAGGGTTAGATTAATCGATGGTAACTGAGACTTACTGTACATGTAAATGGCATTGTCCTTGTGGACTCTGTAACAAACTATAACTGATTCGTTCTTTAGTTTGAAAGTCTTGGTATCATGTATGTACCCCTTAGAAAGTAATTTATAATTTTTTTTTTATATAGTGGGTGTGTCTACACGTGCTTTTATACCAGCTTAAAATTACCGCGCAATAAATTACTGTACAGTAAGCAGGAATAGGCCAGCATCTACACATGTAGGTGTTAAAGTACATTAATGCTGTGTGTGGACTGAGTTGGGGCTAAAGTTAGTCCCAAGTTAGTCCACACACAGCATTACTACTCAGTAAGTGGAGGTAAACCGATACATTGGTCTGATTGGCATCAGTATAAAGAAAATTGATTGTGTCGGAAATCAGCCTGATGTAGCTGATAATTTGGCTGATAAATGCTCGTTTATGCATGCAGCTGCAGCTCAGCGTGTAGGCAGCGAAGAGCATGGCCCGGCAGCTTGGAGAGCTGCGTGCAGCTGGTGTGGTGGAAGGAGACGGGGAAGGCAAGGGACTTGGGGGGAGGAGGGGAGCAGATCAATCTCCCCCTCCCCTCCTGCCCCAGAGAGAGAGGAGCGGGGCTGGAGCGGGGTTTGGGCCAAGCGCTCCCCATCTGGGGCAGGCTTGGGACAGAGTCATGGTTCCTCCGGGAGGCATGGGGTGGGGGCAGCTCCCACCTCTGCACGCTGCTAGTCCACGAGCCACTGGCCCAGTGCTCACTTGCTCATCTGGCAGCTCCCACCCCTCGTATGGAGGGTATGGGGGCGGGGAGGGGTGTGTGCCCTTGGAGCTGCATGGGGTGGGGCAGGGCAGGCTGGGGCTGGGGTGCACGGGGCTCTTCCCAGCTCACTCTGCCCCACCCCACACAGATATGGGGGCACATGCCTTCCCCCCCATGCCCTCCCGGATGAGTGGCGGGAGCAGCAGTGGAGAGCCAGTGGGCGAGCAGGCAAGTGCCAAACCAGTGGCTCCCAGACAAGCAGCATGCAGTGGCGGGAGCCTCCCCCTGAGCCCCAGCCCCACTCCTCCCTCACCACAAGGGCCTTGATCTACCCCCGCCCCTTCCACCACACCAGACTGACCAGCTTCATGCAGTTCTCCAAGCTGCCGGGCTGGTATTGAAAATCAGATCAGTATTGACCAATATGCCTCCTTAAAAATCAGCTATTGGTATCAGTCCCAAAAATCTCTATCAGTACACCCCTGTCAGCAGGGCGTTTACACATGTATTAACGTGCAGTAATTAATTGGGCGTAAATTTGATACCTGCATGATGAAAATTTACACTGAAATCAGCATGAGTCACCATATTTACTATGTAGTACAGGTGTGCATGTGTAGACTTGTGCCCATACTGTGCAGTAATTTGGCTTACTGCACAGTAAATGTGCATGTGTAGATGTGCCCATGTGTCTGTGCTGAGAACTGCTTATGGGCCACTGTTGACATTTCCTAGCAGAAGCAGTTACTGTGACTTACCTCCTAGCCTACTATGTGCATACACATTCATGCCCTTTGATTTTTTTTTTTCTTCTCCTGGCACAGAGGGTGAATTGGAAGAAGAGTGGCTAAAGGAGGCAGGCCTTTCAAATCTTTTTGGTGAGAGTGCAGAAGACCCTGTAGAAAGCATGGTGTTTCTATCCACATTGACCCGAACTCAGAAAGCAGCAGTACAGAAACGAGTGGAAACGGTCACACAAACCATGAGGAAAAAAAATAAACAGCACCAGGTTCCAGATGTTAGAGATATCTTCAGAATACAAAATGACCCAAAGGAAAAAGTAAGATTCTGACTGATTTCATTTTATTTGGTTCTCTTAAAACCCAAGCAGAGGATCTACTGCTAGATTGTCTCTAAATTCAAAAGTATAACTTGTATTGACTTTAACAGGAGCAGAGTTATGATAGATTTAAGCTAGTGCCAAGTGCTTTTAAAAAGTAAGTTTCAAAAGCAGATAACTAATCGAAAGGCAGCAATCTGCTTCTGTATAGGAATAAGCTAAATATAGGGAGTTTTGCAGGAATTCTTCTGTTGGGAGGTTTGGATGTGATCAACTCTCCACTGGAAATCTCAACATGGTAGCATCTGACGCAAACTTATGCTTCTGTGAATTAGATAGTCTACAAGATGCAACTCTACCCTGCCTTCTCTCTGTGCACATTTGTAGCAGGAGTTCAGAGTTCAACCCTGGGCATGTAGAAGCAATGCAAGGGGAATCAGGGTTACTGACAGTCAAGATGAGAGCAGGCAGTCACCCATTCCTTCACACTTTGTGGAGCTGAAAATTTACACACAGTTTGTAAGGCACAGAGGTGTGAACTGAGGAGACAGGGCAGATACCGCCATCACTGGCCCCAGCCCCAGCCCCATGGTACTGGTGGGGACCTGTGTGTACAGCAGTGACCCAGCCTGCCCTGCTCCCCACCCCTGCCCTGCTCAGGACTCGCCTGCCCAGGCTGGGCAGTGGCAGCAGCGGCGGCTGCCAGACAGAAACTGTTCCTCGGCATGGGGGAAAAGCTCTCCTTCACCACTGCTGGGACTGTCCTGCTACAGTGGGCCGGAGCATGCGCTAGGCTGCTCTGTGTCTCCACCGCTGTCACCGCCACCTCCAGGCTGCCTAGTAGAGGCGTGCAAAACAGCACCGTTCTGCTTCAACTTATGTTTTGACGGAACAGTGTTTCTTTTGAGTTTTTGAAATTTTTTTTTCTGGTTCCAAGATGGCAAACCCCCTTCCCAAAAGGAGCACTTCTTGGGGACAAGGAAAGGGACTTCCAGTGGCCAAGGTCAGGGATTAGGGGGCAGGACTTCTGGTCCCAATATGGCGACTAAGGGGCGCCTGGGGTACCTGTCAAGGGGTGGGGCTACCCTTGCAGCCCTCGACAGCTCACCAAAACTCGTTAAGTGGCCCTCCAGCCAAAATAATTGCTTCCCCCACCCCCAATCTAATAGAATAATAATGGAGGTGGGATATTCTGTAGCATGGAGCTGTGTCACTTCACTTTCAACTGTGGGGCTTCAGCAGCACATCAAAGTATATTCAGTTTTCTCTTCTTAAGCCATAAATTATTCAGCACTTGACAGCTGGATACAGTAGTACCCAGTATCTCTGTAGTTCCTTTAAAATACTTGTTTTTAATATTGATTAATTTTGTGTGAAGGAATTCAAACAGGCAAATAGCAATAATCCTGTAGTACAGTAGTGTTCACCCTCCAGGCCTCAGGCCAGATTTGGCCTATGGAGCTGTGTCATCCAGCCCACAGTACTTCCAGTGGGTCCAGAAATTTGACAGCAGGGGAGTGGTAGCAACGTTAATTGCTGCTCTCCTGCTGCCAAATTTCCAGACCCCTGGAAATCCTTTCAGAGATCAGTGGGGTTGGGCCAGTGCATAGCTGCGTCCAGGGCAGGGGGTTGAGTCAGTATGCAGCAGGATCAGGCTAGCACCCAGCCACCTCTGGGAGCACAGGAGTGTGCTGGAACGCAGCCAGACATGGGTGCATGGGATCAGGCTGGTGCATGGGATCTCCCTATGTATTGACTTTGAGTGGGATCCAGCCCACAGAGTGACCCTGCACCATTCGTCTGGTCCCCAGGGTTGGAAGGTTGGTCACCTCTGCTGTAGTGTATATTAAATGGAAAGACGGGATGGAGTGTAAATATGAAAATAATTAAAAAAAAAAAAAATTTGTCTCGCCCTTGTCCCTTCCATAGGAATGAAATAACAGACATGTCAGCCTGGAAGGGTCATTAAGGTGTCACCTCATTCTGCTAGTCCAATGATGTAGTCTAAGCCTACCCAGACCCTCTTTCACAGCCTGACCTGTTTTGAAAAGCCTCCAAGGAAGGGCATTCCATACTTTTGCAAATAGCTTCCCCTTGTTCTTATCCTTACAATTATAAATGGGGATCTGCTTAGCTCACTATGAGACAATGCAATTTTTACAGCTGGGTCCTGACACAGTGCCAATTTTTTGCAGGCATTTCCCAGTGGCCCCACCCCTCAACACCGATTGGTGGAGAGGCATATACCATATAACTTAATAGCAAATTCTGCAGAAAGTAAATTATATCATGTCATTTCTCATATTAATATAAATCTAAATATTAAATTTTAAATCTAAATTTAAATATGATATACATATAAATGTATATACAATATGAATTGTAACCTATATCATCATCATTTATTATATGTTGTGTTCTATAAGAAGTTTAGAAATACTAATTGATGCTAACCTTAATAGAAACAATTTCACTTCACTGACTGGCACCTTCATTTAGTCTGTCATTAGCAGCTCTCAACCACGTGATATATGGCTGCAGTGACTGTCACATTATCTTTGTATTGTGGTAAGTATTGGGACATTCTAAAACAGAGTATTCTATGAATAAGACACTGGGGGTTTTTTTTAGGTTAATTCTGTAGGATATCACGGCCAATGTAGTATTTCCTAGTGAATGAGGACAATGCCATTTTTGCAGTTTGTGTGAAAATTGGGAAACCATGAATTAAGTAGATCCTTAGTTATGAAGTTTGCAGTACTGCAAAACAGGAGCCAAAGCATTCTGCAGTTGATATTCCAACCTAAAACAGACTCTTCATCCTACCACCAGATGGAGAAAAGCAGGACAAGACAAAAATTGGTAACTTTGTGAACCTCTGTTACACTCCCTGCTGTGTCCTCAAAGAGCAACTGTGATTCTGGGACCATTTAACAAACTCTCCCTGCCCCTCTCTCTGCACTGGTCAACAGTAGTCGTTCTGCCATCTCTTCTGGAATTATTTTCATGTGCCTCTTAGGATCTTGGATTTTTAACAAAATAAATCTGCCTGGTTTTATCACTAAATATACTGCAATTCATCCTTAGTTTCTGTATGTACTGGGATGTACAGCGCTTATCCAAAATGCCACATCAAGACTAGATCATTCAACAGCTTTTTTAATATTTGGCATCCTTTTTAACATTCTGAGTTGCCGAGGGCAATATTCATACTAATGAATATTAGTAAGGAGATTAGAAAAAGTATGGGCCATGAATATGTTAAAATGTATGGCAAATTTTGAAATATTTTATCCAGAATGATCTTAGACATAATCAATGGAACTTCAAAATTTTCCTTTTTAACCTTTTTTTGGCATATAAACTCAAGGCTAGGTTGTGTTTCATCTTGCATATTTACTTTATAAACCAAGGGCTGCATGTGGGTGTCCTGTATGCACATACGTGTGGCTCAGGTTAGGCTGATCTGGGAGGAAAGTCATTTTGCTATTTTCCCTCCATGTATCTTTTTGGGATAGACTAGCCACATTACTGCTGTGTAGGCAAGCAGTGTGAATAGCTAGGACTGCTGACATCCCTGCAAAGAGACAGGGATCAGAACCAGACCAGAGCACCTAGTGATGGGACTTCTCTTGCAAGTTCCATTTGTGCTGAATTTCAGTAGAACCAATCCAAACTCCTCTTGGGGGCTTCCACTGAAATGTAACCTGTCTTCATTATTTCCCGTTAACATATTGCATTGTGTATAAGTCGAGTTTTGAAGCCCAATTTTTAACTGTTAAAATTCAACCTCTACTTATACAGTGTATCACCATCCCCTGTGGTTGGCACTGTATCGCACTGCCTATGGGCGGCACCGGGCTTGGCACTCAGCTAGCATGGCCCAGGCATCACCACTTGCAGGGGATGGGGGTGTGCCAGCCAAGCACCAAGCCTGGCTCCATCTGCTATAAGCGCCAACCCAACCCAATCACCTGTGAGTGGCACTGGGCTTGGTGCTCAGCTGGCCTTGGCTGGCACTGCCCGGGCAGTGCCGCTTGCAGGGGACGGGACTGGGCTCGGCCGGCACAGCCCAGGCAGTGCCGTTTGCAGGGCATGGGCACGCCAGCCAAGCACTGAGTCCAGTGCTGCTTGCAGGGGATGGGGCTGGGCTTGGCGCACATCTGGTGCACCCCAATTCCCTGTGAGTGGCACTGCCTGGCCTCTAGCTGAGCTCCGAGCCTGGCCCCATCTGTTGCAAGCAGTGCTGCTGAGCACCAAGCCGAGCTGCGCCAACTGAGCACTGAGCCTGGTACCACTTGCAGGGAACGAAGCTGGGCTCGGCACTCAACAGCGCCACTCACAGCAGACAGGGCCAGGTTTGACATTTGACTGGTGCAGCCCAAGCAGTGCCACTCACGGGGGATGGGGCTGCACCAGCTGAGCATTGAGCCTGTCATTGTCCCCTGTGAGTAGTGCTGCAGCACATGTTCATCCCCCAGGTGCTCAGCCTACCGTGAGGGCATGTAGGGGCTGGTATAAGTCAACCCCTAACAAAAAGTTAGGTTAAATTAAGCACTGGATCTACAAAATTCTCCAATAACTTTTTGGCTCAGAAAAATGGTCCCGACTCGTATACAGTGTCAATGTATACACTGAAATATGGTAAATTACATTCTAGCCATTCCTATTTATATTGCAGCTCCCCAGGAACTTCTTCCAGTGACATGGTCAATATAAACCAATTAGCCTTTATCACTGTCAATTAGCTGGTCATGCCAGTTGATTGAGGGAATAAATATGAGAGGGTACACAAATCCACAGTTCCTTTGAAAACATATATTTATACGTAATGTAACCCATCTAACCACAGGCATTAACATATAGGAACACCTTACTAGATAACAGCTTTCTCTTAGATTTAAACAGTAATATACTAAAATGTGTTTTCTATTTTCCTTGATTATTTTGTCAACCTCCAAGTCAACCAGGAAGATGCACCCTGACTGACAAGATGCTCAATAGAGCATGTATACTTTAATCAGTTCTTAAAGGCTCAAGCCTTCTAGGTACCTCCTTGTTCTTCTGGGTTGTTCACTGCTTTCTTTGTTACATTCCAGGGTTGGTCTGACCATCAAGCAAGCCTTAATTTTAAGGAGGTAATCCAGGGGTAGGCAAAATTTGTTCTGTGGACTGGATCCTGCCTAGCAAGTGATTCCATCTGGACAACAGCAGGTCCGTCAGCTCTGCCTGGCCCAGCCATATGTGGCCAGCACTGCTGCCCCTGGTGGCGGAGATACTGCCTACTGCAACCTGCCTTATCCCCAGGTGTGGCTCTTGGGCATGCTGGTAGCTGTAGTCCACAGAGCAGGGTGGGGGTGACACAGTGGCTGGACTTGGTTTCCTAGCAGCCCTGCTACTGCCACCTGGGAGCAGCTGTGTACTGTGCCACCATTGCTGGCCCCTGACCCTGCTGCCCAGGCATACTGAGCACATCCACCCTGCACCTATTGCTAGAGATGCCAGATGGAGTGGTTGTGCAGAGTTTCCCTAAAGACTGGTCCGAAACCCCCAGGCAGGACATGCTCGTCCAGGTAGATTGGATGGGGATGCAGGCAGGTGGAGAGTGGTGCCTGGGAGAGAGCACCTGGCCGGGGCTGGGATCATGGGGCAGTGACAATACAGAACCAGGACCCAGGGCAGAGCTACAATCCACTCCTCAAGTCTCTGTGATGGACACCAGTTCCTTGCTCTGCAGTTCACCGCGGAACTGGAACCCATCGCAGGGACATACAGGGAGTGGATCACAGCTCTGCCCCGAGCCCTCCTTTTGTGCTGTCACCGCCTGCCCACCCTGCTCCCAGGTGTGCCCTTTGACCACTAATGGCCCTATCCCATCCACCTGGCTGAGAGCTTTCTGCCCACAGGGGTACTGGGCCAGTCTCCACAGAGACCTCGCCTGTCCTCTCCGCCTGGCTAGGATAAATTGGAATCTCCTCAAGACAGCCCTCTCCCCTGCTGTGAAGGGGGCTGAGGCCAGGTCAGCACCCACCCTCTGGCCCTTAAGAGCTCAGCAAAACTCCTTAAATGGCGATCTAGCCCAAATAATTGCCCACCCTTGAGTTAACTCTTTCCTACTTTAAGGAAACCAGGATTTCATTCCACATATTGTAGTTGGAGATGCAGCAACTTCAGAGTTGGGTTTGTGTTCACTTGTGCTTTTTGTTAACAGATTTAATTTCTTAATTTGGTGGGTTTCAGGTCCCACGTCTTTGTGAAAGAGGTTGTTGTCTAGTACCCCAACCCTCAGATGGTTTCAGATGGTCTTGATATAGAGTGTTTCAGGCTGCCTAGGTACACTGCAGGAGCAGAACCAAAGGTGTTGCTTGCATCCTATAATTTGCTGTATCTGAATAGATATTCAACTTTATAGGTGGGTTGGTTTCTTTCTTTGTTTTTTAGGTCTCCGATGGGAATGAGCCCCCATCTGTGAAAACAAGTATAAATAAAAATGAAATGGAAGAGGAAGGAAAAGGTAATGCTGAGCAGATTTCCCATCGTCTTTCCCTCCATTTATAGTTTCATAACTTCTGGCCTAGTCTTCAGTATGCTCTACGTAAATCCTGGTTACATTGTTTGTGTGTATGGGGGACACATTTACAACTGAAATATTTTAAATTGCATTGGAGAAGTATGGTAAAGCATACTGAAGAACAGTGATGAACTTAAGAGTGATAGTTTCTTTCTAATATTTCATTCTTAGTTCTCCTGACCCTTTATCCTTTTGATTTATCTCTTCTGTACTTTCAATACAAGTAATAAGATTTAGTGGATAAGCTTGGTAGTGTATGCTTGTGTGTGTGTGTGTGTGTGTGTGTGTGTGTGTGTGATTAGATATGAAAAATCAGCCACATGACTAAGAAAAATAGAAGGAATCTGTATATATTTAGGGCTCCAAGTAAGAAAAAGGAGCAACATTAAGATGTTAGTTGAATATATTCAGGAAACAAAGGGATATTTGCTGTGTGTCTTTGTTGGCTGCCTCTGGTCCTGAACCTTTGCATGAAGGGGTATGGCACATAGAGAGAACATAAGAAGCATCCCTTCCTGTGGTCTCCCATGAAGGGGCACAGCCTGGTTGTCATCCTTAGACGAGACTCTGGCTTCCACTGAAATCACTTGCAGAACTCCCAGAGCATAAGTCTCTGATAGATCAATCTTACACTTGCCACTAATTCTCCAGCCTCTGTTACCACAGTTAGAGGAAATGCCTCTCCTGTGCTCTAGGAACTTGCAGGAGGAACTTGCACGGTGCCTGCCCAACAGCACTGTTTCCTGGAGCAATATAGATGCTCACTGCTTACAAAAGTAGCCTGTATGGCTGTCATTCAGCCATAAGTGCCAGTCATTGAAGCACTGAATTTAGCATAGTGTAGGTATGCATGTACACCTCCCCCCCGCCCCCCCCAACCAAAAATAAAATCCAAACTACACCCCCCACATGCCAAAACAATGAGTAATACTTGCATTATTTTTCTTGAGTCTTGCTACTAGTTTTTACAAGGAGGTGAGTAGCACTTGTCCATTGCTCAGATAATGTCTATTTTGTAAATGCATAGATGGGGAGGAGGATCAATTATTCTCCTCTCAAATCACTAAACTGTTGCTTACTTTAGAAATACATCTGAACCATTTTGGAGAAACAGCTTGCAACTGAAAAATAGCAGCAAAATAGAGAAAAGGGGTAGAGATGAAACACCGCAAATACTCAACGTTTTGTGCGTTTTCAGAAGCATTATTAATTCCTTCCTCCCCTGCCTTTAGCAAACCTTTCTGTGGTACAAACAGTGAAAAATTGGGAGAGTTGCCAAAGTGCTGGTTCAGCACAAGGAAAGGAAAGGATGCCTGGTGCCTGTGTCAATAAACCTCGCTGTAGGATTTGGAGCTGGAAAACTACCAAGCAATTATTACAGAGTTTTATCACATCTGGTTCTTTTTTTTTCCAGTGGCCCCAATGAACCTTTTAGAAATGGGAAGCTCTAAAAGGCAAATTCCATATGCTAGCTCTCCACAGCCCAGATTGCAATGGGCAAGGCAAATGCAGCTTACTTACATCCTAATACACTTCTGCTTCTGCCAGCATGCTAAAGTGGGCTCTGCTCCCGAGATTAGAACAAGAAAATCAGTTCAGTTCACTAGGAAGCTATCCAAGGCGAACCACGTTAGAAGTGCTGCACCTGTTTCAGAGCTGTGCCATGATCCCTTTTTTTTTTTTTTCAAGAATAAATGAGCTAATTGGTGTTACATAAACAGTGGATGGTTTTAGAGGCAAAAAGTAAACAATATGTGACACCAGATACCCATGAAATTTAAATTCAAAGGCGTTACTGTCAAATTTAAATGTTTTTTGTAACCAAAGAGAGAGTCCCTAGCAAAATGTATTAATGTGATCTTTTCTCTATATATGTATATCCTAGACATTTTATAAATGTGTTTAGAAGTTTAAATCAAGATGCTTTCAGCTTTCGAAGTCAGATGCTATAAGCCCATTAATGTGAAATCTGAGTTAGTCATCACCTTCAGAGGACTGATAATGTTCCTGGTTCAGTATTCAAAGTGCTCTTGGTTCAGTATTCAAAATGATTTGAATGCTGAACTGAAAATGATATTGAGATTTCCATAGAATATGTGCACATGGGTGTCTTGAATATGAGCCTGTTCCTTTTTCTTCTTTCTACTTGATCCATCTTCTTCCCTCACTAACCAATGGCAGTGGAATGAGGAAATAATGTAAAATGGCCCCCTTATTCAGATTTTTGTCATTGCCTGATTGGTGCGGTCCAGAGACGGCAGTTTAATTTAGCCAGTATTTACACCACTTTTAATACCAGTGGGAGAAATCTCATTTATTTTGATTTATTGAACATACCTCTACCCAGTGCTTATGGCATGTGGAGCTGTGTATGTAGTTTGGATTTAATTTTTGTTTCGGGGGTGTGTGTGTGTACATATCTACACACAAACATACACTCAGATATGTATACACACAATAAAATATAAAACTATGCACATTGAGTTACCACAAATAATTTACTAGACATCTTGCTATCTGCCCCCGTATAAATTACAATAGTTTGTGCAGACCATAAACCATTGCAAACTCTCTACTCCCTTACCCAATATATGCAGATCTCTTCATACAGTTTTGGAAAGGAGATAATTTAGAAGTCAGATACAGTGAAGAGAAGTTGCCTCCCTAAGAAAAGCTAAAAAAAGAAAAACATTAAAAAAAGTTGAATACTCACTAGGTGAAATCGGGGCTGCAACAGACACAGACAAAACAACCAGGTTAGGACTGTAGCTGTTTGGCTCTTCCATTTTAGAGGGTTAGCCTCAAGCAAAGCATATGAGATTAGTTTTTCCTGTAATGGGAAAGCCCAAACAGAATAGTCAGGCAGTTGGAAGGAAAACCCCTTAAAGCTAGCTCAAGGGGGGAAAAAAGGAGCTGTGCCCTTATTTATATATCAGTTAACGTAAATAAGACCTTAAAAGGTCTTTATGGAGTTTTTTGTTTGTTTTGTTATTTTACATTATCAAACCATATCTTTGAAGCCTAGAAGAGCTTCTGAGATTATAAAAGAAAACCTCCTCTTTTTCTTTTGTAGTTGTGTTTAAATGAAATAACAACATTTTGGATAAATGATATCTTAATTAAAGATTGAGCCATTCCACCTCTCTAAGTAAAGTGTGAGCACTTAAAGTATACATCCTTGGGACAACACTGTAAGTCCCTTTTCGAAACCAAGAAAACACAGAGCTGACATTTGTAATGTTTCTATAGTTAAAAAGATTCAGAAAAAGTCCCATCCTTCTAAGTGTTCTTAATAAAGCATTGTGAAGCAAACAGAGGCCTCAGGCCCAATTAAAAAAATATCCTTTGCACATCATTAGTAGCATCCGATATTTATATTTTCTATCATATGCATATTTCTTTCATGAAATTTTGCTTATAATTGGCAAATTGACAGAACAGCAAATCTGCTTTTTCTTACAGCTGTTTCTAGTTAAACATGCAGCAATTGAGCATGGACTGCAGAAATACACACACAAATCCCCCCAAGTAAAAACAGCAACATTTTCACACTTTTCAGCACCTTCGAAGTAAATAACAAAGACATCAATATTAAAAAGTATTTCATTATGAACCAAGGACTGAAACAGGAATGACTGCAATATTAGTTATGACATTGGCAAAATACTAGCAAATAATAAAGGGGGAAAAATACCCTCTTTTCCCTTTTAAAATACTGTCATTTCCTTCTGTTTAAATATATTCATTTTGGGTTAACTGTATTGGACATTCTAGCCAAATATGCTGTAGTCAATAAATTTGAACAAGGGCTGAATTTGGCCTTGGGATCCTAAAGTCTTTTGTAACACTTTGCTGATACCAGCAACTTCGGTTTTAACTTCAGCTTGATCCTTAGTATGTGCTCATTGAACCTTTGAGGTTCTAGCACAGCTCAAGCTGAAGTCATTGTGAAAAGAGAAATTTCAAACAATATAAAATCACCAGTTTTTTATACTTCCCACAGCTTTACCTTGTCAGTAGAACAAAAACATTACAAAAAAAATTTCCAGTTCCTTGTTTTGGAGTTTCTTGGCCTCTGAGCTCAAAATCGTCACTGAGAATCGGATATTGTGGCTTTCTCAGAAATTAGTGTTGCTGGTCTTAACAGCTTTAAAATATTCACACCAACCCTTCCATAAGAAGAGATCCAAGAATTTGGCACTGGCTGAAACAATCGTCATGGGATGGCCTACATTCCAAGATTTTCAGAGATTAAATTTAAACAGTTTTTTCAACTAGACTAGATCTCTGCTTTAAAATCCTCACCAGCTGAATTTTTTTTATTTGAATTTATTATTGCACACCCTGTTTAGGCGGTGAGACACAAGTATTAATTAGGCCCTTTTACAGGCTTTTATATATCAATTCATCTCTCTCAAAGCAGCCTATCCTCTATATTTCCCCTAAATTAGTGTCAATGAGAGTGAGGTAGAACCCAGAAACTGCTGTAGTTGTGGCTGTTTCAGGGTCCCTTTTTAACTGCACGGGAATATAAGAAGTTCAGAGGCATTAAAGAATGGAAATAAAAACGTTTCCCACAGTGGTGAAAACAAAGCCATCTGTAGTCTTATGCAATAGCTAATTTGGATAAACACATGGTCTTCTTATGGTTTCTCTCATCATTCCATCTCCCTTTCCATCCTGTTGTTTACTCTCATCTTTAAGCAGACTGCACATTTTTAGGGGCAGGGACTACCCCTATATATCTATATCGATTATAGATATATAGAGCTAGGATTTCACTTTGTAGTCCCTGCCCCTAAAAATGTGCAGTCTGTTTAAATATATAAATAATTTGCTTTCAGGACATCACCCCATATTTTCTAACGAGTTCATCCAGTACTTCTTACAATGGCTCCTGAGTCATTTGAGAGAGACCATTATATCAATAATGTTGAGATCAGAATCTTTTGCTAATGTTCTGAGCCTTTTTTGATCCTGTGATATGACAAATCATCTTGGGATTGGTATTTTACAGAATACACGATTTAAACTTGTGTTCCTCCTGAGAATATCTTTTGCTCTTATCTTTGTTTCCTGCCAACAGTGACACTTTGAACTGAAAAACAGCCATCGACTGCTTATAAAACAGACTGTGTTCTGAAACAAAACTGTATCCCCTTTCATTTAAAAAAGGGAAAAAAATGTAATCAAGTTTCACCTAGTGCCTACTTCCTTTTGGAAGAGCAAAGAAAAGAGAAATGATGTCATCATCGCAAACCCCCATTCTTCCCTTTCTCCTTCCACCTCATAGAATATTTTTTTTTTGTCAAAACTAAGAGTGGGTTAAAACTCTACAAGTTGTGAAGAGGATCGGAGGGCAGGACAAAGTTGTTCATTACTGGCCATGTCTACATGTGCAATTAATGTGAAGCAATAAACTCCGGGGCTTATTGCTTCTGGGCATGCTGCTTGAATGTTCACCCAGGACCATACCACATTGAGCCAGACCGGAGCAGCCCCGACTGGCAAGGGATCCAGGGGAGGGTCAGCCTGCCAACCTGGGGCTGCTTCCCTCTGGCTCAATGTGCTTTGGAGGGATTGGCTGGGGCACGAGGGTGCTCCAGTGCAGGGGCTAGCCAGCAGGCAGCCCCTGCACTGAAGCACCTTCATGTCCCATCCAGCTGAGGAAGTGGCTACATGTGCATTGCTACAGAGTAATAAAAACTCCACAGCAGGATTTACAAGTACTATCCTGCAGTGGAGTTAATTAGTTTACTCCAGCTTAGTAGGGGTGAGCGTGTAGACGTGCAATGTTTACTTTGGAACTAATTAGTCTACGCCACAGTAAACGGCTCACTGGGTTACCCATTACACCCCGAGCTATGATCTACAGACAAGCCAATGTGCAGGTTTGTCCCAGGGATTATGGTTTCTGAAAGAGCTGAGTCATTAATGGCTGCAGGTGGCTAGGTAAAGGAAGAAGCACCAGAAGCAAGGAACATCTGTGCAGAAGCTACTTGGCTCTGGCAGATCCCAGGAATCCATGAGTTATGTGGGATGGAATATTCTGCCTTCTATGTGGGGCACAAAACTCACACTTTGCAGACTTACTCTGGGGTAACTCAGTAAGATGAAACTTTTAGGAAGCCAGATTCTTACCTGATGTAGACCCACTGAAATCCATGAATTTGCAGTACAGTTCCTAGTTTCTGCACAGAATTAACCTCCTTGAGCTCTAATTACTTATATGCATAAGCAGACAAGAAAAGAGCAATATTTAAAAACACTGATTATTTTTTCTGCCCCCTTGCCCCCCCCCCCCCTCTATTTTCAGATCCAGAGTTTAGCCTTGGTATCCGTGAAAAAAACTTGCTCGAGGATGTGACAGTTTCTGAAACGGACATCAATTTAGAGATTTCATTTGCAGAGCAGGCAGCCAATATCCAAGATGACTCCATAGACAAACTATGTGGAGGCAAAGAAGATGACACTCTGCTTCCTGTAGGTGTTTCTTATATGCTGCTGTAATTGTTTTATTACGGTTTTTTATTTGATATAAGACCTTTTTGACATTGCTTTAGTGATACTGGGTGATTCAGTAGAATTCAGAGTGCTTTAGCCAGAATTGGTTTTCATTGGCTTTGGCCTGTTCATTATGTATATGACTTGGAAAAAGTATTGGGTCTTTGGTAACAGATATATGAAAGTTTTAGTCTTGTATCTACTCTGTGTCACTACCTTGCTGTAGCCTTTACTTCAAAGGGTGCTGTTCCTCCAGCTGGGGCCTAGCTGTGGTCCTGTGCACCCAACTGGAGTAACAGTGCCTTTTGAAATAAAAGCTTTCTGCCAACAGCTGGTACCCCTTTGCAGTCACTAGTAGCTGTTTACTGAGACTATGCATACGCCATGGCTATTTTGCAGACCCTCATCTTGGAGCGGAGGGGTTAAGAATCGAACACTGCAAAGAATCTGCATTCTACTATGTTTACACATTCACTGTTTTATATGTTTTCAAGTAACTTGCCAGCCCAAATGGTCTATAATTGCTCGAGTCCTCCGTTTCCCCTTCAAATAGATGGGCCCTTCTCTAGACCTCAACCTGTTATCCAAAAATTGGCAAATACTGTTGCTAGTGGGTTGGAGTTCTCTTCAGCTAGTCCCTTCTATGCTCTAGAATGAATTATTTAAGGCTTTGATGATTAAAGATGGTCAAAAGTTCTCTGATGCATTCTTTACTCATCATGAGCTACATACCTTATCCTTTGACAACTTTGCCAGTTGTATTCACATATTTTATTTTGTATTAAGCAAGGTAGGTGTTGAAGAGCTCTGTCTATTTTGCCTCTTCCATTAATCACTCACCTTCTCTGTGGAGCAGTGGACCCACAGTCTTCCTGGTTTGCCTTTTTCATCTGATATTTGTAGAAGTGATGCTTACAATTGTCAATAAATGCAAAAGACAGTAAGACAAGGTTCTTTGGGTAAATTTGATCTCTTTTATTAGACCAACTCAAATAGCTGGAAAAAATTTTCTTAGCAGGCTTTCAGGTTTAAAAACCCTTCTCCAGTTGGTGTGTGCTCTTCCTGAATGGACTGACTAGTAAAGAAGCCAGAGGCTGATATGCATGCAAGAAAGCCAGTCAGTGAAGATGTAAATTGAGGAGTCAGTGGGTGAGACAAGGGGTGGGGGGATGAATGTAGCAGATAAATAGTGGAGAGGTACCCAGGGAGTCAGATGCCAGGGAGGTTGTGACATAAATCCAGTGTCTATATTTAGTCCATGATTTTTTGTATCCAGGAGGTTGATGAAATGAAGTTCATAGGCTTGTCTGTGAAAAGTGTTTTATAAATTTCCTTTGAGAATTAGAACTGAGAGATTGGAGAGAGAGTGGTTTTCTTGTGAGAAATGTGCCTCCACCAGTAATTGGGTATTCCTGTCTTTGACAGATTTTTGATGTGTATTCATTCTGGTGGTCAGTTGTTGTTTGGTCTCTCCTACGTATTTTTCATCAGGGCATATGATGCATTGGATGAGATATATTACATTTCTGGAGGTGCAGCTGTAAGATCCAGGAATGCTGATGGTTCTGTTGTGGGGTGTAGTAATTGTGGGGGTGGTGGAGGTGTCTTGGCAGGTTTTGCATTTCTTGTCATGGCATGGTCTGGATCTATTCAGTGTGTTCTGGGCCATAGGAAGTTTGCTTCTTGTGATGAGGTTAGCAGGGTTCAGTGCTTGTTTGAAGGCTAGGATGGGTGGTTCTGGGAAGATTTTTTTAAGAATTGGATCTCCGTCTAGTTTGGTTGCAGTTGTTTGAGGATTTTCCGTATAGGTTCCAGGGAGGGGTGATATGTCATAACCAGCAGTGTGCAATTCATGGGGGGTTTCCTTCTGTACTGCAGTAATTCTTCATGTGGTATCCAGGTAGCTCTTTCAAACGTGTGATCTGTCTCTCTGGAGGAGTGTCCTTGTTGAGTGAAAGCCTTTTTAAGGTTTATGAGGTATTAATCCTGGGTGTTCTTCTCAGTGCAAATTCGGTGGTATCTGAGGGCTTGGCTGTATATCACAGCTTTCTTGGTATGTTTAGGGTGATTCCTGTCTCTCACCCACTGACGACTCAATTTACAGCTTCACTGACTGGCTTTCTTGCATGCATACCAGTCTCTAGCTTCTTTACTATTCATTCCATCCAGGAAGAGCACAAACCAACTGCAGATGCTTCCTCAACCTGATGAAGGGTTTTTAAACCTGAAAGCTTGCTAAGAAAATTTTTCCCAACTATTTGAGTTGGTCTAATAAAAGAGTTACCCAAAGAACCTTGTCTGCCTATGTCCTTAGCCCAACATGGCTACAACCTACACCCCTTGACAACTGTAACTCATTTGTCACCTTTACTTTTCTGATTTTTCTTTTACACATTCATGCTATTCGTTTGTATACTGTGTTAGCCACACACCCTTCCATTGCCTTTTTTGTATATTGCTTGATTGTTGGATAGTAAGCTCCTTGTGTGTGTACATCACTCTGTTGCTCCTCTTCTGTATTGGCATAGCTTGATTTTGAACCTCCAAAATTATGTCCTGAGGGAACACCTAGCTCTCTTGGATGCCCTTATATTTTAATTTGTCTAGATATACAGATAGACTAGAGCTGTACTGTTTAATTTTTGTGCCTGCAAGAGGTTCCCAGAAGATGCCCTCTCAGTGGGTCATGCCCCTTCTAGAACCAGAAGCAGCAAGTCCATGTTTATGCTGTGGCTATATAAAATAGGTCTGCTTCTCAGCAGAGGTATAAGCAACATGAATGTAGCTGTATTGCTTTTGGATAAGGAGCTGGGGTATAACTCTAGAGCTGGAATACTGTTTGGGCCTGCAAAGGGTAACTGCATTTATGTCCCTAATGGATTGTTCCCTATGTCCCCTATTTGCATTGTTCACATAATCACTCTGTCAGACTTCTCTTCTGGAGTAAAGTCCTTTTATCAGACTCCAAGAGAAGTCTTAGTCACCTGTCTAAGGGGGAAACAGAGATAAGATTGAAGAATGGGGTGACCTTTACACCTCTAATAAGATGAAGAGCAGGGAGAGTTAATATTTGACTTGGTTTCCAACAAAAGTATCAATCATTTCTAGATTTCACATTTCGTCTCAAAAGCCTATTGCCTGTGACTGTTTCCCAGCACTCTCCAGCATATGCAAAAGAGACCAACACGATGGCATTTATAGGAATGAGACATTTTTAACCCTTTGGAAAAGACTAAATTGTTTGTTAGACTGAAGAGCAAAGAAATATTTCCAAATTGTGAGAATTAGCTTCTACTCAGTTACGTTTTTTCATCTCACAACGAACGGGCTTCATTCTCCGTCAGGCTAAATAAATACAAAGTAAGATCTTCAAAGGTATTTTGGTTTAAATATTCCTTGAGTATAGAGACCAAACTGCCTTAGAATATCATACGCTAGAAGTGTACACTCGCACAGAAACCATAAAGTAATAAATAACACACAAAAATTATTCTGTCAGACGCTGCGTAAACATGTCTGAGTAAACTAGGTGCTTGAAGCAATAATGTTTCAGCGTTCTTCAAACACTCAATTTAGATAAGAACTCGTACATTTCTTCAACTAATGATTACCTAATGTTCTCCTGGTTTTAACACTATAAACCAGGCACTAATAAAACATTTGGAATCGTTTCTAAAAATGTTTCAGTCATGCTTTAGGCTCCCTCTACACATGCAGGTAAAGGTGTGAATGGAGTTAATGTATGATCCACACCCACATGTGCATGGCAGGAGGTGTGATTTGTGGGATCATTCATTAGATCCCGTCACACCTTACTGCCGGTGTAGGAGGAGCCTGATCCTGATCCCCATGCATTGGCAAGAAGCAGGCTCCCATGGCTGGGAGCCCCCTCTGTTGAAGGGACTCCCAACCTCAGGGGCCCTGCACAACTGGGACCGAGTGACCTGCAAGTGTTGGGGCTCCTGGTCCCTGCAACACCTCATGCACAGCTGGGACTAAGAAAACCCTAAGCTGACAGGACCAGGAGCCCTGTCACTTGTGGGACTCTCAGTCCCAGCTGTGCACGTGTTGCAGCCGGGACTGAGAGCCATGTGTGAGCCCGGGGGTTTCCTGGCAGCCACAATTCCAGGGCTTAGGGGTTTTACACTGGGCATGGTGCACCCATGCAGCTGGGAGCTCTGTCGGCTGATGGGGCTCCCAGACACGGGAAGACCCTGCTACACATGCAAATTAAAGCTTGATAGCAACCAGCTGTAAAGTTAATACACATTTTCAAGGTCTAACTTTAAGGCTGGTACAGGCATTACACATAAACTAGTATAAGTGATCAGAAACCAATCTAAACCTGTAACAAGAGAATTCAGGGCACATCGACTGGTTTAAAAATGGCAGGACCTGGTCTAAGAGAACTGGATGGATGTAATATCAGACTTGATTGTTTTATGTTAGATCAGTCTATCGAACTTCTGGACCAGTTCTATCAATTCATGTTAGGTCAGTTTCCAACAGCATCCCAGGGGCCTTTGTGGGCCCCCCTGCTCTTCTTCCCCTTTGCATGGAGTCAGGGAATTCAGCTGGGCTGCTCCAGCTGAGCACCTAGCCAGCCCCACGCCCAAGTTGTCACAGAGCTGGGGCAGCAAAGCCTCTGCTTCCCTATCCTGTGTCCTGCCTGTGCCTGCCAGTGGGCACCAGCAGGGGGTTGGGAGAGTAGAGGCCCCTGCAATGCAGGGTCCCCACACACCTGTGCTTGCTTGGGTCTGGGGGGCTGGTGCAGGGCTGCAGAGCAGGGGCCTGTGCTCCCCTCCATTTCCCCCCAGTGCTGCTGGGCTCAGCTGCAGCTGCACACAACTCCCAACCCCAGCTTCTGGATGCCCATGTCAGCCAAGCCATGCAGCGACAGCAGGTGTGGGAGGTGGGGGAGCAGAGGCCCCTGCCCTGTGGACCCAGCCCGAGTCCCAGCCCTTCTCAAACCCAAGCAAGCACAGCTGGGAAAGGCTTCCGCTCCTACATCTGCCCCTGCTGCTGTACAGCTCCACTGACATGGGCAGGGAAGAGCTGGGTCTGAGAGATGCCCTCCTCCCCCCTCACTGCTGACAGCCACCACTGGCAGGGAGAGGTGGGGCTGGGAGGCATGGGAGAGCGCCCCCCACCTTCTGGCCTTGGCTAGTGCAGGCACTTCCATGTTCCCCTCCACCCAACTTGTGTTCTATTTGCACACAATGCAATCTGTGCAGCTTAAAGAAACCCACATAGGTTGTATCAATCCTCCCTCAGGCTTTTTGAATGCCTGTACCTAGCCTAAGCTGGTTGGAGCTGTTCATGGCATGACAGGTACTTTTAAATGGGTAGCTGGTCTAAAGGTAATTGTGCAATTAACCAGTTAATTGCTTACTACCCGTAACATGTGAAGGTGGCCTTAGTAACAGGTTACAATAGGAAGTGTTATTTTCTATTGTATACCGTTATTCAGGGTATGAAAATTTGGTGGTGGGATGAATGGTGGCAGTCAGTGTTAATTGCTGTGGTTCCTAAAGCAGCAGCAATTACCACTCATCTGCCACTTTTTCAGCCAGTGGGCCAGAATACACAGCTCTGCGCTCTGGATTCAGCTTGAAGGGCTGGAACTATGGTGGTGGAATGGTGGCTCAGCTCCAGGAGCCACAACAATTAATGCTGTTGCTGCTTAACCAACCCACTGCCAAGTTTTCAGGCCCTCCAGAAGCTCTGAAGTTAGATGATGCAACCCCATGCTCTGGATGCAGCCTGTGGATCAGCTCTATGCTCCAGATCTAGTCTTTGGGGAACCCTACACCATTCATGCAGCGGCCCATGAGAGCCCCACTTGCTGGGTGAATTTGATACCCAGAGTTAGTTGGAACAGGGATCTCCATGAAGATTATAATATTCAGTGCCCCTCCAGTAGAAGGAATACCTTGCATTACTTCTATTTGACCCGTTCTGGCCGAGGTATATCATGCTTTGAAAGATGCATCTGGGCCTAGTCAGCTAGACTTCCTATGTTATAGTCTGAATAGGTAGAAATAAAGTCAGAAAAGTTAAAGGATCATCTTTTTGTTCTGTGTCTGTATGACTGGAGCCACCTGAGCATCATTGTAATACAAGTAATGAATTACAGATATCAAAGCTTGGATGAGCCCATTACTTATTTATGTAGCACCCAAAGGCAAGCAAGGTGGTTTATATTCTACAACGATTATTATTTATGGCTGTGATCATATTATTGTTTGTGCATAGGACAACTGTTGCACATACATGAAGCTCTAACTGAGGTCTAAGCCTAACTGGGAGAACAGAAAGGGTGACACCACTGAAAAATCTACATTAATTAAATTATCTGAGCCAGACAGGGTTTCATCCACTACAGTATTCAAAAGTCTGGCCTTTGCAATGTAAAGGAATGCCCTGCATTCTCCAGTCGTGCAAGCACATTGAATTAGCATTATTCCCTCTTTTTCTTTTCTTTTCCCTTAAAGTCAGGCAGTACCCTATTCTGCCTATCAGGAGCAGTGTGCTTTTGCCATTGGCAAAGCACATTCTTTGCACCCAGTCTATTCAATTAGTTGACAGTAGGATTTTTAACGTGACGCACGTCTTCTGTTTTAGAATTTCAGACTGCCAAAGGACAAAACAGGCACTACAAAGATTGGCGACCTGGCCCCTCAGGACATGAAGAAGGTCTATTCTTTAGCACTGATTGAACTAACTGCTCTTTATGACATACTCGGGACAGAATTCAAACAACAAAAAGCTTTAAAAATCAAAACCAAAGGTGAGCATACAACTGCTGTATATTCTTCTGAAACAAATAGGTTAGCAAGTGTTATGTTTTTTTTTTGGGGGGGGGGTTGGGTTTTGTTTTTTTTTAATGATCCTAAAGCTGGGGATTTATATTATCTGGTAATAGATAGATCTGATAAGCAGGACTCTTAACCATACACCACAGCCCCATCGCTCTAGGCTCTCCTCATGTTTAAAAACCTTCATGTGCATAAATTATCCCAGCTAAGAAACCATGGTCCAAAGCTAACATCCTCTGTCTGGCAACTAACATTAGCCAAGCATATGGATTGAGCATATGTGCTAGAGACCAAATGAAAGAAATATTCCCCATATTGCTACAGTGTGGTGGGAAGAGTTGCACCATAGATACTTCCATATGATATGTTTAGACTGCAAGATGATGATTGGCATGTGCTAATATATTTATGCTTGCTTAGGCTACATCACACAGGCAGCAATAGCAGTGAAGATGTAGTGACAGGGGACCTCAGACTGTACTGTGGGTGTTGACATGTGTATCTTGTACTGTTGTATCTCTGCTGCTATAGTTACTTGTGGTAACTAGATTAAGTTAGCATGAGTGTGCTAGCATGTGGTATAATCACATGTTCATTTAGTTATGTAGACATCACCGTAGATTAATAGTTTCCTAGGTTTTAAAGCCAAAAGAGATCCTTATCATCTAGTCTGACTTCCTGTTGAACCCTGACTGTAGAATATCAGTCAGCTGTAGCAAGCCCAGTAACTTGTGTTTGACCAAATCATCCCTCCTCTCTAAAACTACAATGGGTTCCATACTGTGTAAAAGGAGCTCCCAAGGGAGGATTTGCTTAAAGATAGGTACTACTTCACTATCACGCCTCTCCACTCCATTGCAAGTTGTTGAGCTCTGAATAATACAGAACGAGCACGGCAATATAGCAATGTGCTATGGCGACGTAGTGTCCACGGGTGTCTACACATGACCAGCAGCTACTTTGCCGTAGTGGCACGCTCCCTTATTATAGCGCACTGCTACAGCAAAGTAGCTACTAAAAATAGCTGTGAATGCAGCACAGTATGGGCAGTTACTGTGCCATGCTTTAGTACTTCCAAAAAGAAATATTAAAGCACAGTGCAGTAACAACATTGCCATAGGGCAATGTGTAGATGCGCCCAATGTGTGACATCTGTTGTATTTGTTCTCCCACCCTTGCTAAGGGCAATCATTTACTATCTGTTTCTTGTAGTCACTAGCATTAATTTCCTTGCATAATGTAGCTCTAATTGTATATCTCAGATTTCCAATAACAATAGAGCCCATTGCTTTGCTGTATGGAGGGATGGCATCCTATGGAGTAGGAGGTTGTGGCCTTTGCAAAGAATGGTGAGATGCTTGTAGCCAGCCACTTATTAGATGTGCAAACCAACCAAGGGAACATACAAGGGATCTCAATCAAGGGATCTCAGTTCCTTTTCCAAAACTTGAGATGTGTGGACATCCATTTCAGGATACAAGAAATTTCACAGTTTTGTTTGTCTTCCGTATTCTGAAGTTCTGCTAAATGGTATACAAGCACTTGAAATGTGTTACCAGTTAATCACAAACCTCCTTTGGGCAAAACTCTGTTGTCAAGGTTCAGTGGATATGTGATAGTGAAATAGCTCACTTTAAATAATTGAAAGCTACAGAGACTGTTGAGAGAAATATAGCAGTGCAGAATTGATTCGTTAACATATGTCTTTTACTTTACAGGAGTAGAAAACCACTTTTTAAATTCACAACCACAATCAGCTTTGCAGCTTTGATTTCCATCCTGCATAAGAGTCTGCATACATTAAAAATAGTACATGAGCAGTAGACTTGCTACTCTTGATGCTTTTTGGTTATTTATTCACTTTAAGCAGGCCTTTTTTTCAGGCCTGTGCAGTATTAATATAGCGTTGGTTTAAAACAGATGTTGCTCTTCTCCCATTTCTCCCTTTTGTCCTGAGATCTTATCCACCTGTAAGCCTATTGTCCGACTTTAAAACCTGTGAAGTATGCAGGATAAAAGGCAGATACTTTTTCCTGGGACAAGGCCATGTAGTCAGAGCTCAATCAAGTTAATGGCCACTTCTCTTTTGTCCCAGGTTTTGATCATTTGGAACCACCTCAAATGATATGTTTGGCTTTTTTTTTTTTTAATGACAGTCCCAGAGAAGAATTAAGTTGATTAAAAACCTTGCATCTCCACCAAGTCCAAGAAAATGGGTCTGATTTGGAAATATTAGAGCAGACTGGGAAAGAGACAATGTGACTTTAACTGTCCCAGGAATAATGTGATTTCAGAGCTGCTTTAGTAATTTGAGGGCTGCAGGAGACTTGCTGTCTAGCTGATTCCATGTAGTGTGATGTAGACTGTGGATCCATACAGTAGTGGATCCACAAGCCTCTTCCTTTCATTTTTGAATTGACTGCAGATACTACAAAGCTCAGTTCTGCTGCAGAATACAATTCTGATACAAACGGGATTTCTGCCCATGCTTCCTGTAACCTGCTTCTTTGCCTTCACTACACTTAAAACATGCAGGTTCTGCATTTTAGTAGGTCTGCAAAAAAAAGGCAAAGATGTTGGGGAAGGATCGTGCCTGTTTTCTGTGGGTGCATGTTTTATGGATGCTAGTCTATTTTTCATATTCCCAGTCAACAAGACAAAGTGAAGTCCCTTTGCTGACTAGGCGACTTTGTCCTAGTACATCCCACATATTCTTAGATCAGAACTCTTCTTTTTTGGTACTGTCAGATCTCCTCTGCTAGCCCATTTCTGTGTTGCATGTTGCCATGACACTACACCAAACAAAAAGCTATGGCCATCTGCTCTCAGAATGTATACCTAGGTGGCCAATGGGTCTTACCCTGACAGAGTAGCTCCAAGATAAAATTTTACAGTTTAATAAATTGCAGTTATTTAAGCTGTTCATTTCCAATCAGTATTTATCTAAAACAAAGAAGCTGTGACATAAATCGATAGGACCCCTGCTGACTTCAGTGAACTCTGTCTCAAGCTTATGTATTAATTTAAAGTTAGCTGAGTTTAGTGGCTAAAGTTATTATTTTTTTAAGTTTATATTACCATAGTGACAAGGCAGTGGCCATATTTTAACCTGGGCTTATAGCCAGTGTAGAATAAATCTTGGCTTTTACTTTAGTATAAGAATAACTCCCTACTGGCATAGGATTGATAGTATGATACTGCATCTGGGCAAAAATATACAATGAAGGTTGACTACTCTTCTTTTCAAGTTCTGATGGAGAGAACTGTTCAGAGTGAATATAGATGATAATTACCTCTATTTCAGTTTAGTAACCAGACTTCTGGAAATCTTGCTAAAGCCATTTGCATCTAAACTGTATCTTGTATCAAAAGATAAAGATCTGCATTGCAGGGTCATCATTGCAACAGCTTTCTGCAAACCAGAATCATACAGATGGTTCATTTATGCAGTTTGCTTCACTCTATTGCACAATGTATGGATGGCAATTTGAAGTTGAAACAGAAGACTCTTGATTTATGGGTGAAAAGAGATGAATGAGTACGTTTAGCCCAAATGGTTTGTTTAATTATGCTCTGAATAACTTGATTGATGAAGACATTTAGACAGATTCTTTGAATAGAAGAACAGTCGCTCAGAACGCATTGAATAGGCTTATCTCATTGACAGTCTCTCTTTGTGCCACTACCTCATATATTGGTCCAGATGTGGATAGTATCTCTGTTTCCTTTTGCATTGTGCAGATTCTGGTCTTTTTGGTGTCCCACTGTCAGTTTTGCTGGAACAAGATCAGAAAAAAGTACCAGGCACCAAGATACCACTGATCTTACAAAAAGTAAGTGAACACAAAGAAGGCAGTTTGTTACAGACCTACAGAATACTAAAGGCATTAGTGTTTTGTCCTAAGTGCCTAAACTCACAGTAATCTAGCCTAACGTTTCAAGTGTAGCACTCAATTCCTATAGAATTTACTATATCCTCCCCCCCCACCCCCAACCGAGGAACATAGTGCATTAAGTTTGAAATTTAGCTTTATACATGACTTACCTTTGCTGAATTAATGAGGTAGAGAACACAACTTCATAGGCTGTTATGGAATTTTTTTCTGAAGGTACTGTGAATTACCATTGGTTCACTCTGGTGCTAGAACAGATAGGGGTAATTGGTGAATTAACATTAGAAAAATTATTTGTTCATGATATATTAAAAAGATTTGAAACCTGAAGTCTAATGTTTAAACCAATTTAAGGAGTATTGTTTAATAGAAGTAGTATTCAAGAGTTTGTCTTTGTATGCCAGAACATGCTATTGAAGTGTTTCGGGAGACTTTTTAAGAGGTGTTGGAAACTTTTTTTGTTATTTTTTTCCTCACCAAATCAAAAGGTGGCTTCTGGTAAAGCTACTCCTCTGGGTTTTGCTATTATATCATTTGTACTGTAGATTATATTCTACGTCCTTTAAATGTTGGTGGATTCTTCACCACTTCCAGTTTTTTGGTCAGGGTTAGATTCTTTCCTGAAAGACGTAGCTAAAACAGAGATTAAGGGCTTGATGCAGAAATCATTGCTAGGTACCTACCTAAATTGTGGTTTCACGGATGTTGTGAAAACTGTGAAATCTAGGGCTGGTCACAAAATTTGCAAAAAAAAATACATACATATAAAAACAAGTTTTTATTAAGTCTTACAGCTTGCCCAGGATGGGAAGGCACAGGCATGTGAGGTGACATGAAAGGGGCAACAGGCAAGATGGTGGTTGCCCCTCTCCTCTCCTGCCCCCCAGGCCTCTGCCAATCAGTGCTGAGGGGAGGGGCCAGATGAAGGGCAGCCAGCAGTAAAGATGGCTGCCACCCCCTTGTCCATTCTCCCCCACAGGGCCTCTCTGCCAATCAGTTCTGAGGGATGGAGCCTCTCCACCAATCAGTACCCAGGGGCAGGGCCATTGCAGAATGCCTATGGAATGAGTTCTTTGTGCCAGGACGAAGTTGCAAAAATAACTTTGTCTCGCCATGAGTTAAGTAGGTCCCTAACGACTGGGTGAGTTTCTGTAAGTTCTAGTGTTATGCAGGATGGCCAGCCTTGGCCAGCATACGCAGCTTCCTGGTGGGGCTGCTCCCGGCTTGGCTGCAGCCACCTGGGTACTACTTAGCTCCTTCCCACCTCCAGCAGCTCTTCATCCTCTTGCTGCTCCTTCTGCTCCTGCTGCACTGCTCTGGGCAGGGGGCAGACTGCAGCTGGGCGACTCCTACCTCGTGTTACAGGGCTCCAGCTCCTGGCTGCCTTCCACCCACTCCGGCCAAGTACCTAGAAGGTAGCTGGGAGTTGGACCCCTGTGCTGTGGGGCAGGAGCCACCTGGCTGCAGTTTACCCCCTGCCTGGAGCAGCACAGAAGGGGTAGAGGCAGGAGGAGGAACTGTTAAAAGTAGGGGAAGCTGAGCAGTACCTGGGTGGCTGCAGCCACACCAAGAGCATCCCTGCTGGAAAGCTGTGCATGCTGGTTGGGGCTGGGGCCGGAGCCAGGCACAGGTGAGAACATGGTGGCAGTGACTGCCCCAAGCAGGAGCAGGCAGGGCTCAGCCCAGTGTGGCGTGCCAAAGGGACAGCCACAGACCAAACATGCACTGCACTGCCTGGATGAGCTGTAGCACATACCCCCTGCCTCCCTTCCCTTCTGTTCTCTCCCCTACCTCTGACCAGCTTGTGGGACCTAGCATTCAGGCAGCACCCCCATACACACCTGTGCATGTATCCCCACACCCCGTCACCCCGCTCCCACAATATACAAAATACTTTATTTTGAGCTATTATGTAATCGGCTCTATATACACCACTCAAAAAAACCCCAAACAGATCAGAACAAAAATCGTATTTCAAAATAAAATTAAAATGTGTTATAATAGATGTTTGATTTTTAATACATTATTTTTAAGCTATAATTTGTTAATTATATCTTCTGAAAGATTTCAAATGTATGGCCATCGACAGCTCACCAAAACTCATTAAGTGGCACTCCAGCCAAAATAATTGCCCACCCCAGACTAGATGGAAGTACTGTAAGGTAGATATATAACTGACTGAATCATCATGGTCCATGAGCAATCATCAGTCTCTCAGTGTCTAGCTGGGAGGAGGTATCAAGTGGAGTTCCCCAGGGATCTGTCATGGGTCTAGTATTGTTTAACGTCTTCATTAATGATTTGGGGGATGGGATTGAGTGCACACTTAGTAAATTTGCAGATGACATCAAGTTGGGTGGAGTTGCAGATGCACTGGAGGGTTGGGCTAGGATCCAGAATGATTTAGATAGACAGGAAAAATGCTTTGCAATCAGATGAGATTCAACAAGGACAACTGCAAAATCCTTAGCTCGGGACAGAATAATTGCATGCATAAATACAGGCTTGGTAATGATTAGCTATGATGCAGTACTGCAGAGGAGTTGAGGGTTACAGTAGACCATAAACTGAATATGAGCCATCCATGTTCTTTTTGTTGTGAAAAAAGGCTGACAGCATCCTGTGTTATATTAACAGGAGTGTCACTTGCAAATCAAGGAAAGTGATTCTTCTACTCTATTCAGCAATTGTGAGGCCTCATGAGGAGTTCTGTGTTCAGTTTTTTGCCCAGATTTCAAGAAGGGAAGAGTTCAGAACCAAGTAACAAAAATGTCTAGGGTCTTGGGAAGTAAGATTTATGAGGAAAGGCTGAAAAAACTAAGATATAGCCTGGAGAAGAGAAAACTGAGGTGGGGCTTGATAATAGTCTTCAACTACTTGAAGGACATTTACAGAGAGGGTGGAGATGGGCTTCTTCTCTGTGTGGCTGTAGAGAACAGGACCAGGAAAAATGGGTTCAAAATACAGCCAAGGAAGCTATGATTAGTTATTAAGAAAGAACTTTCTGACTATGAGGGGGTGTCAAGCACTGGAATTGGCTACCTAGAGAAATTACAGAATCTCCATCCTTGGAAATTTTCAAGAACGGGTTAGACGGACACTTGACTAGGAAGGTTTAGTCAGGGGCAATCCTGCGTTGAGCTGGGGCTGAACTAGATGACTGTGAGGTCCCTTTCAGCCCTACTTTCCTGTGATCCTGTTTTTAACTGGAAAAATGCATTTAGAATGATCAAGCATTTGTGATGGGCTCAGGACACTGTTTTTTTCATATCTCCTGTGATCAGTGCCATTAACATAAATACACTGAAGTAGGTCATCCTTTTTTGTTTATGCAACCATGGAAAAAAAAATCCTGCTGTACTGCATAGTTTATAGTTCATATAAGGTGTATAGTAGAAGTATTGCCCTAGTGTTTCAAGTATCTATTGGATAAAATAGATGTAGTCAACATTTAATATTTATACAGTGCTTTGGATGATTATTACATATTTTGGTGAGCACAGTGACATATATCTTTTATTAAATACATGACATGTACAGTATATGTTTCAGTTGATTGTTCCAACTCATCTAAGCATGAATAGGATTACCAATTCTGTTATGTCTTTATGAGAATATAATTTTTTTTCAAACCTAAAGGCCCTTCAATGATTGCAAGCACTTAGGTTTTCCTTTGTGAAGTTGTAAATAAGAGTGCCTATAAGAACGTAATACAGAGCAATCTACAGCTAATGGTTTTTATTAATGCCCATTTTTACTGATATTAGAAACTGAATATTTATTTTTGAAACCAGAGAAGTTTAGAAAAGCAGTTTATTCCTTTTATTCCTTATCTCTATATAGGAAGGTTGATGTTTACAATTTCCATTTAAAAACAAACAAACAACCTTTTAATAGTGTGGATGAAAAGTACAAGACCAGTATCAGGTGTTTCCTGCAGGAAATGTGTTTTTGAATTTATGTTTGTATTGATGGTAGCCCATTTTTATAGCCTTTATATTAAAAAAACAAAAAAATCTAGTGTCCCATACCTATCTACATAGAACATTTTAATTAGCATCTTGGCTTCATGAAGCTTGATTTATGTTGATTGACAGCTGATTTCCCAGATAGAAGAGGCAAGACTGGATACAGAAGGACTTCTTCGAATACCAGGAGTTGCAGCAAGAGTAAAGGTAAAGGATCACATGGACTCTTAATACCCTCATTTACTGGTTTTAGTTCCGTCTGATGGTACAATTGGTACTGAAATCTTAAAAAAAGATTTGAACTAGGCTAGCCAAAATTCCCATGCTCTTAACCTATATCCAAATCAGATGTACCCTCTGAACAGTGTATTCCTGTGTAGTCTGCATGCTACTTGGAAACTCTCTTCTGATTTCATTAGCTCATTTGACAGGCTAGATTCAATCTGTGATATGCAAAGAGCAGGCTACCTACAGGAAAAAACTTCCTCCATTATCTCTAGAAACATCAGTACCACTGCTTCTCACAATATTCATGGTCTTACTTGCATCTCTGTTCACACTGATACTTTTCAGAGTGGCTGCCAATTAAACTGTAACCCAAAATAGCTTTAATTTAAAAAACCAAAAACACAGGTTGATTTACATCAAGAGGTGGTTTGCTACAAAGATGGTTTGAATTGGCCTTAAATTCTAAACAGAAAGATCATTTAAGCAGATTCAGCTGCCCAAAGATGTTTGTCAGCCTCTGTCACCCACAACTTTGTCCAGCAGCTGGTTCATATGAAATGATGGAAGGGACAGAATATGATGGTAACTGACCTTATTTACCAGTAACTAAAAATCTTCATACCTTTGTTTGGTCCTTAGTTTTTACTATCATATCTGGGGGTCCTTTTATTTACTCGTTTGAGTTTTTGTTTGTTTGAGGTGTTTCTGTGTAAAGCATCATTCATTAAATAAGAACAAAATTAACCAGAATCAAATACTTGAAAGAACTTGTCCTTTGAACAAACCTACTGGTTTTCCAAAATGTTGTACACATTTACTTTTCTAGGAAAACCACTGCAGAAAGTAATCAAAGATAATACGCTTTCTGTAATAATTGTATTTGTGACCTAAAATTCTATAAGATACTACTGAAAGTCTTCAGAAAGGAAAACATTCTCGATCAAGTACCATTGGCTCTAGGTTAATTTCTGTAGAACCCAATTACATACTTACTGAACCCTGTCATTGGTGCATTGGCATTTTTTTCCTGTTACAATGGATAGTTTTATATGCCAGCTTTTACATAGCTCTCTTCTCTACCAGAGAGACTGTCTGTCCTTTTATCTTAAGGTTTAATTTGCTCCAATGATGGATCATGGTGTGGACAGGAAAGCAGAAAAACAGCTAGACTTTGGGTAAAATTCTGTTCTGACCTCAGAGATTATGACTCCTGAATTTTGAGATATCAGCTCATCTGCATGTTTGGGGAGCCAGACCCTCTCCCTGAACATCTAAGTGATGCTAATCTTTGACTTAAGGGTAGACAGCTTTGGCCCCTGCTAGATGTTCAGGTAAAGGCATAATGGGATCTGATGCACAGTCCACAGTCATGGCAATCCTACAAGGCCACATGTGCATGGCAGGAAGTGTGATTGTGGGATTGTGCATCAGATCCTATTGTGCCTTCTTGTTGGTGCAGGGGGAGCCCAGGATGATCATCACAGGCTCCTTCTGCACCAGCAAGTAGCAATCTCCATGCAGCTGGGAGCCCCATCAGTTGATGGGGTTCCCAGCCACAGGGGTACACCTGGCCACATGTTTAATGGCATAAGAACCAGCCACAAAGTTTATACATTTTTTGTGGAATAACTTTGTGGCCTATTCCTTGTATTATGATGCTGTTAATTGCTTTAATGTGTGGCCTGGTCACAACTTAAAGCACAATTCACTCTTATTAAGTATAGTATATATAGTATACTTATTAAGTATAGTGTGTGTGTGTGTGTGTCCTGTAGCGGACACCATATTGCTATGAGACAGCACAGTAGGATTCAGACAGATATGATTTGTTAGGTATATTTTCTCTCTGTATTAGGTTTTTAACTGTGCATGTCTAATACTAGTCCAGGATTTTTTTATTTTTTTTTGTAGCAAAATAGCAGTAGCAGGTGGTAGTAAATGATATTTCAGATGATTTTTTTTTTTTTTTCAAATGGTGGAAAAAATTGCTATGTGCATAATGCATACCTCTTCCGACAGCACAAAACCCAGCATTGTAGCTGTTTCTGTTCTGCTCTCTTTCAGAGTCTTTGCCAAGAACTGGAAGCAAAATTTTATGAAGGGACTTTCAACTGGGAAATGGTAAAGCAACATGATGCCGCAAGTCTTTTAAAACTCTTCATACGAGAGCTGCCTCAGCCACTGCTTACTGTGGAATATCTCAAAGCTTTCCAGGATGTACAGTGTAAGCAGCATTGTTTTTTATCTTAGATTTAAACTGGTGACACCAGAAACAGCACCCTTTTAAACGCAGACAAATACTGCTTTGCTATAAAGTTTGTTTTGCTGCTAAGAGTGAGTCTGAGGAATAAATGAAAATAGCAACAAGACTATTTTTTTTTCAGAAAAGATTGACTGTTGTTTTGCTGCTATACCAATGATACCCTTTTTGGGCCATCCATTTATTAGCTCCCATGTGAAAGAAAATATACAGTGTCACATCCTGTTTAGATTTTATAATACTGTTTAGTGTGATGAGGTGAGTTACAAAAAGAATGTTATTTTTATGACTTTCATAGTAAAGAAAAAAGATGAATACAGGCAATGGTAGCAACACATGATAGCAATAAATTATCAGTCTGCTTAAAGAAACAGCAAGGAGGCGATAGGTCATCAGTAAATCAAATATGGTAATATGGATGCCTTGGAGACAGAAAAAATTGTGATGGAAAACATTGGAGTAAAATAGTCAAAGTTAAAGGTTACCAGGAATTTCTTAAAGATTTGCAAGTTTGCTCTGAGAATCTCTCAAGTTCTGTTGATTGATACAGCAGCTGAAAAGCAACCAGTTACTTTAAAAAGAGAGCAGTTCAGTGAAAGTGTAGAGTTCAGATTTTGTGACGCTTTAGAAACCCACCAGGAGTGGTGCCTACATTTTATGTTAACTCTTTTGACCATCACAGGAATAACTCTTACTCATTTCAGAGAGATCCCTGTCTTGATATCCATGACCAGAAAGACTGGTTACTTTTGGAGGAGCAAATTGAGGAGACCTTGAAAGACAGACAGACACAGAAATATGCAAACATTTGTGCCCACTGTCTCTGAAACTAGCATGGTCTTGAGAAAGAGATTCACGTTCTAGGCTCTCGGAAAGAGCACAAGAAAGGGCTGAGTAGGGGAAGGGTTTCAGCCATCATTGCACACTCAAATTCTGTAGCTGCGGGCAGTAAAACTTATGTTATGCTGAGATACTTTATACTTTTACAGTATGCGGGGATCCCCAGAGATACGTTAAGCTGGCTGCCGTCATCTTTTGGTGTTCCAACAGCTAGAAGTAAAGGGGAGTAAGGAGGTTTTGTGTACACCCTCTATGCTGTACCAGTCCCTGGGAGGGGGTATGTAAGAGCTGACATAATGTGCTTTGCCCTTCTACAATATGGTGGTCTGTCTTGTGCCAAGGGTGGTAACAGGCAGAGGTAGCCAAAGGTAACAGGCAGAGAATGTGGGCTTGTGTTTATTTACTTATATTTATTTGAAATGAACCTGTCTGTTCTTCAGGGGAGAGGGTGATAAAATAAGTGCAGATGTTATGATTCTCCTGAATGTCTCCAGCACGTAAAAAAACCCTACTCAAAATTGCTATTAACCTAAGTACATTGATTTAATGTGATTTGAATAATTAATTTCTAATCATGACTTAAATCAGCAAGCAAGAAACCTTTATTTAAGTAATCTTACTTTCCATTTACAATTTTTTACTTTTTTCCTAAAAAGGGTTTGATAACCATTAAAATGTGTTAATTTGTGAGAGAAAGACAGCTGCTACAATAAATGTGCTTAGTTTTTGTTAAACAAAAGGATATACCATATCTATATTTTATTTATGCTCTTATATACATTTATAATATCCTTATTCACCTTTTAATTTTTACACATTGATTATATTGGAGACTGCTAGAAATGGTATCTCTTATTTACCAAATGATTATTTTTTATTTTCTTTGTCTCAAATTGTATCTCCTTGGACACAAATTGGCGTTTGTATAAAATGGAAAGTAACCCAGATTTGCAGAATTATTTTATTTACATGCTGGATACACAAGAAAAAAAGCAAGTTTATTAATCCATGATTAGTCATTAATACCAAATGATTTATTAAACAAAATGTTATTTGTTGTGAGTGAACTGAATTGTTGTTGTTGGTTATTTAATCCCAGAAGATTTTACAACAAATAGCTTTCATACCACATTATAATCCTCAAATTGAAAGGGAAAACAACAAGCTTTCCTGCTTTTTTTCAACTTCTAAATTAGTTTCTCAACTTTGAGTGAATTGGCACTAGGAGGATTTAGGAGTTGCAACACTTGTTGTCATTGCACCTAACCTTTAGGTGGATGGCTACCTAGTGGCAGCTACTAAATCCGACACCTGAGAATGTGACCCACCAAAGCCAACCAGCTGATGTGAGATGAGCCAATAGGAAAAGCTGAGGAAGGGTTGCATCTTAAACCTTGCTCCTCTTCAGAACATAAATGCATTTTTCTGGATTGCAGTGTTCTGGACTTAACTCTCAATATTCCACCACCTCCTTAGTTCAAGGTCATGTAAACCAGCCCTTTCTCACAAAATACATGTGGGATGGAAGAACAGGAGATTGGTTTCTAGTAATGTATCCAAGATGTAGGAGCCCCATGTTGACCACCAGCCTGTTGGATATTCTGCGGCAAGTCTCTCCATCCCTGCTGTTGTACTTTGCATAGAACAATTAAATACTCATTGGGCATGTCTACATGTTGCTGGGCTTTAGTACTTCCTTTTGGAAGTCACATACTTTTGCTGTGACGTGCTAATGTGCAGTAGAATTAGTCTACTGTGCTTCTAGCATCTCGTGTAGACGCACTCAGTTAGTTACAAAAGCATTAATGGATTTTCAGGGAGCTAGCCAGGGCAGAATAGAATTACGCTTGGGCACCTAAGTTCATTTAGAAGCTTAATAGGATCTGGGGATCAGGCTCTGTTGGCAAGCTAGGAAGAGGCAAGCCTAGTTTGGGGATTCTGATAGGTTTAGGCACCTAAAAGCCCTATAGGTGCCTCAGGAACTTAATTGGCAAACCTCCCCCCTGAAATCACAAGTATTGGGGAAGTAATTTGTTAAGGCTCCCACCTCTGACAAGGCTGTCTAGTCAGAGATGTGGGTTTTTCAGAAAAATTTGAATTGGAAAATTTTCCAATGCCATAAATAGAGCGTGATCTGATTCGGCATGTTTATTTGACGTATATTTAGTAAACAACACTAAAAAAGTACCCCCATGTTAATTTTATGTACTAATAGTCGCATGTAGTTCAACTGAAATATTTGACAATAGCATGTATTTCCTTTACATTGTTTGTTTAAATTTAAGGAAAAAAAATGAAGGCATTGCATATTTTTGGCACTAATTTTAGCATACCCAAGGAATTGTGCATGATATGCCGTGCTTTGGTATTGATTTGACCTACACAGCCAGTTAGGTGAGTTCATAACTTGATTTTTGGTTTGGATTACTATGTGAGTGTATTGACCCTCCTGTTTACACATCAGTAAAACATATATTTACTGTCTCTCACACTTCCTGGGAATAATCACCTGAAAAACATTCATTACAACGTTGAAACTACCCAGCTTGCCTAATATTGTATTGGTATCCATTCATTGTTACTAATGAATTTTATGAAACAATTAATTTTTAGAAATAGAAAATTTCCCACATGTGTGTCATAGCTAGAAAGAACAGTTATGACACCTGGGGCCTCCATACCTTTAATGGAAACACCTGAGCATCTTTGGGTTAGGATTTACAGCTGGTGAAGGCCTCACGAAACCTGAAAGCTTGTATCCCCTTTTCCCAAAATAAATGAAAGTTATTACCTCACCTCTTAAATCTTGCTTTTCTCATAATTGTAAGTAGGTTGTTGTTTTTTTTTAAAGAAAATCAATGAATGTCAATCTTAAAAAATTAATTTAAATAAATATAATTTCTAACTTTTTTAACAATTTGATTTTTATCTATCCTGCTGTTAACTTCATCACCATTGGTTCCTCACTGCAGCTGCTGTTGCTTATGAACGCTGAGTAGAAATTCATAATGTTAACACACACCTGCTACATGATATACAGTCTGCTTATGTATACTGGGAAGATCATGTAGCAGTTAATGTAATTTCAGTCAGTGATATATATTCAGACATCTTCATGCTAGCCAAAGCAAGAAGGAATTATATTCTTTCCTCTTGCATATTGTTGCATGTCAAAATAAAGAATCGTAAAGAGTCAAAGATACTGCCAAAGTGGTGCCGAACCATACAGCAACTGTCATCTGGGACCTAAGCATCAGAAAAGAAGGATCTGCCAATTCCTTGTCAAACAGTGAGAACTGATCTTTTACACACACGGTGTTTTACAGGAATACTTCATTTAATCATGCTTTTTGGGGGGAAAAAATAAAACTTTTAAAGAACTGAAATTTATGTGCTTTATTGGCAGATCTTCCCACCAGGAAGCAACAGCTGCAAGCTCTGAATCTTTTGGTACTCCTCCTACCTGAGGCAAACCGAGACATGCTGAAGGTTAGACTGCTTAATCTTTTTCTTTAAACCATGCACTAGGAAATGTTGCTCAGTTCTAATGGGCCCATTGGGAAAAGTTCCATCATTTTTCAGAATTTTAACTAGTATGGACTATTACGATTCCTCTCTCTTTTTTTCCATTTAAAAGAAATCATCCATCTAGCTGCAGTATGTCAGTGTGAGTTAGGAACCTTTGAAAATTCTACTCTGCACCCCAAATATTATCTTTGGTTTACATGGAAAAGCAATATCAAGTAGCACGGTCAGGCTGTCCCTCTCTTTTATCTGTGATACCTAAGGCTTGCCTATATTTCTGTGATGTTCCTAAGACTGCCCCCCAAGAAATAAGCTGTGCCTTTATATTCACTTAGACTTTGCGCACACCTCACACTGAAAAAAATGCTGTGTGGTTGTGATTGGGGCCCGGTGTGTCCAAACCCACTCCCAGGAGCACTCCCCTGAGACAGAGATCATGACAGTTACAATCTGTTTTTCTGGAAGCAATACATGTGGATTGGGTGGAGCTTGTTTTTACCAGTGCCTCAGGATTACCATGGATGAGGTGTAGACATGCCATTCCTTTTTCCAGAAGCTAGGATTTTATAATTCCCCTTTATAGCTACAGCAGCTTTGCTCAAAACCTACCAAATAACTTCATAGTTTAGGTCTGTCCTTTGGTAATATTGCTGCTTTTATGTTTTGCTGTTGATCACTACTGAAATTGCTCCAGACAAAGAGGGCTAAAGGACATTTGTTGGGTGAAGAGTTGTCTGGAACTGTTTCCCCAGTCCAAATGGACATAGAACCCATTTGGCCCTAATTACTTAAACTAATTTCTTTTTGATTTATTTATCCTTTGAAAATGTAAGGAAGGTCCTGGGCTGAGCTTCAACTGACTGGAAGTATCTTTAATTGGCTCCTAGGCCACCTCCAGATGAGCAGAGGTGTGTACTTGCAGTATAGTAGCGGCACAAATTTGCACATGTGCTTTGTTGCAGGACCCATTGTCCCACTGTGGGCAAACTGGGCAAACTTCAGATGAATCCAAATCTGAAGATTCGATGCTGATTCAGAGAATCAGCGATTTGTCCATAGACACAAATTTTAACCTTTTTTTCTACGTACCCCAAGGTACCAGGTGTGGCTCATGAATGTTGAGATGGTGGTGTGGATGGAGCGTCTCACAGGAGCACTGGGGGAGCCCCCACATCCCCCAGCTTGACGATTGGCCACAGGGGGGACCCCAGACCCAGGAGGCAGCAGTTGCCAAGCTGGGGGGGGGGGGGGGGGGGATGTGTGAAGCTTCAGTCACTCATTCAATTCGGCGGAGATTTGGCCCGATTCAGCGGCCAAATCTCTAAATCCAAATCGAATCAGGAGACCCTTTAATCTCTCTAGTCCACTTCCGGGTCCTACACGGAATGCATGGGGCATCCCCCTGTGCTCCTATGGGATGCTCTATCTTCCCCACCATCTCACCGTTCACAAGCCACCTGATACCTTGAGGTATGTAGAAAAAATGTTTAAAGCTGTGTATATGTCCAAATCATCGAATCTCTCTGAATCGATTCAGAGAGATTAAAGGATCTTCTGATTCAATTTTGGATTTGGAGATTCGGCTGCTGAATTGGGCCAAATCTCCGCTGAATTGAATTGGCGACTGAAGCTTTGCACAGCCCTAGAAGCTAACACCCAATGCCTCTGAGAGAGGTTTAAAAACACCCTGACATATGTAGCAGAGAAGCGGGGGGAGGGGCAGGGGCAACCAGAGAAGCCCAGAAATATGGGAAATACCCACAGTAGAACATAGGCATAGCTGTGCCTAGATCACCCCAACCAGTGACTGTTCAACCTCTGCCTGGATACCTCCAGTGATGGAGAGTCCACATCTTCCCTAAGTGGTCTATTTCACTATTCTCACAGTGAAGAAGTTTTTCCAGATATCCAACTGAAACTTACTTTGCTGCAACTTCAAGTCATTAATCCATGTTTTCCTCTTTGCAACGAGAGAGAAAAGGTGCTTTCCCTCTTCTTTATGGGAGTCCTTGAAGTTTTTGAAGACTGCTCTCATGTTCCCACTTAAGTGTGTTTTCCACAAGCTGAACGTTCCTAGCTCCTTCAACTTCTCCACATATGGCTTGCTTTCCAAGCCCTTTATCATCTTTGTCGCCCCACTCTGGACCCTCTCTAATTTCACCACATTCCTTTTAAAATGTGGAGCACAGAACTACACACAGTAACATCTTCACTTAGGCTGTACATCATGCACAAATCACTGCTCTGGTCATCAGCAGTTGGCATGACTGAACTAAACAGAGAAGAAATTCACAGCTTGATGCGATTGTGCCTACTTCTTTAGGGAAAGGTCAATGGTAATGTTTTCAAAATGACCTGTGTAACTCTCAATCTACATAAGAACTAAGAAGATTTTATCGTGTCTTTTGGAAGTATTATATATCTTTCAAAGTTACCTAGATTTTCTTGAAAATTTTACTCCCAAAATAAAATGGAATAATTTACTTTATATGTACTTAAGCTTAGGGTCATGGTTGACTTCATCAGTAGTGGTATAAAAAAGGTCAGATTGCTGCTTTGTGAATTAATGTGTCAGCACTTTCCATCATTGTTTGATTTAAAAATAAGTCTATATTTTAACAACAACATAAAAAACATTTTTAGTGGCTGTGTAACTTGATGCTTTACCATGTATTACTTTTTCATGTGTAGAATTAGACTTCAAGTGCTGCTCTCATTTCAGGTACTACTTGAATTCCTCCAAAGGATAATTGATTATCGAGACAAAAATAAAATGACACTAAACAACATTGCAATGGTGATGGCCCCAAACCTTTTCACATTTCATGGGTTTGGCTCAAAGAGTATTGAACAAAATGAGTTTGTTATGGCTGCTGGAACAGCAAATGTCATGCGCTTTATGATCAAATACCAAAAACTTCTTTGGACAGTAAGTATGTTTTTAAGATACATATTCCCTTTTTGTCTAAGCCTTACAAAATCACACTCAAGGTGTCAATGCTTTCAAAGAGCAAAGAAGTGTCTGCACTGCTTTCCATGAAGTATGGGTGAGTGAGCTGTGGCAAGGGGTTTGAAGCACACTCTCTCAGTGGAATCAAACTAGTGTAAAATCATTGTAAAAAAGAGGGAAATTAGCCCCGTTGGAGTCCAAACAGAATGCTGCCTGTAGAACACGTGACCTCACAGATCAGTCACTGTGGAATATCTATGAATATATTGTATAAAGATCCATTTTAATGAGTAATTTAGTTTTTTCAGTTTAACTTTCCTGTTTTGCAAGAAACATATTATTTCAGTCCTTTCCTGTTGGGTTGGATTTTGTGCTTTGAGGGGAAAAAAGCTGTGTCATGATGGTGTAAGAAAACGCTGCATGTGGAATATAGATCAAACCTGTGAAATATTGACCCCCCAGGAGCCTTCAAACCAATCTCTGCCATTCTCACAAGTATAGAAATGTTGCTGTTTCTGTAGCATAGGCTCATTGATTAATACATGTTTCTGAATACAGGAAGTAGACAGACTATCTAAAACCTCAATTCTCTCCTTGTTCACAGTAAAAGCTTATTTCTTGAATATCGCATTTATTTCAGAGGCAGCAGATCCCATACATAGAATCCTGCTCTTTGACTATTTGAGTTTTTATTATTGGAAATAAATGATGATTTTTGCTAATTTCATTGAACAAGCTGTCATTTATAATGTTTTAGAGAGTGCTTACTTCCAGAAAGGTATATAAATGCTAATACTTATGATACATATTCTTTCAGATACCTAAATTCATTGTCAACCAAGTGAGAAAGCAAAATGCAGAAAGCCAGAGAAAGGAGAGAAAGGACAAAGCTATGAAGAAACTACTAAAGAAGATGGCTTATGACCGGGAAAAGCATGAAAAACAAGACAAGAACTCTAATGATGTAAGGAAATATGAATTCAACAAATCACCATTATTAAGCCAAATTGTAACATCAATTAAATGAGATGAGATTTTAACTTATTTGACCAAGAGTTTTCAAAAGTAATTAGTGATTTTGGGCTTTACAATTTGTTTCTAACTAGACAGATGTTAAAGAGGCCTGACTTTTAGAAGATGCTGGCATTTGTTCTGTAAAAAATCAGATTGCCTTAAGGTTTTGACCATTTTACACACCCAAATTAGGAACACAAGGAAGGGCTATATTCCCAAGGGGGTCTTAGATGCTAACCTTTAGGCACTTAGCCATCTAGTGGAATTCACAAACAAACCAAATTAGATGCCTAGGTTCCATATACAATGCAAAATTGAAACTTTTCAATTTTTTCATGGAATACTTGAATAAAAATTGAGCTGGAGACAGAATGACTTTGAAGCCTAGGAGGGCATTCACAAAGGGTAAGGGATGTCTTGTTTCCAAAGCCTGTTCCAATAACTATTTAAATGTAGGCTACTAAAATTTAGTGAATGGAAACGATATCCTTAAAAAAAAAAAAAAACTAAGTAAAAAAACAAAGAAAGAATAGTAGAACTTTTTTGTTTTGAGGACAGTGTTTCACAACTTATATTTTAAAGTCTGGTAGATAAGGTCTTGGAAGTGTTGTTTTTGGGGGCAAGGATCTGGATCTTTGTGGATCTGGCCCAGGGCCTAGGTGAGGTAGACACCCCAACTGGTACAGATGGATTTCAGCATATCAGTTCTTCATAAATACTTTCTGAATTTAAATTTTTCATGGTACTGTGGAGATCATTTGGATTATTTTTGTTGTTTCCACATTGGACCTGCTTACTGGATTGTCCCTTTTCACATGGAGTCTTTAACCAAACCTGACTGTTGCATCAGCATTTCCAATTATTCAAATCCCTTTTTTTTTGGTTTATTTGCTTATAAAATATAAGTTAATAAACATAATGCATCAGAAAGAGAGCCTGTGAAGGTAATAGATATTTTAGATACATACACCTAACACTAGACATGTGTTTCCCTTATGCCCTAATGAAATATAAAATCAGACTTGGATGTGAATGAAAAGAAGCCAAAGTCAAGTTCCAGATTCTGGTAAACTAGAGACACCTTGTGGACAGCCATAGCATTGCACTCCCCTGTTATCTGATTTGTTGTGCGAGAGGCAAAGGGTTTCTGACAAAATAATTGGAAGAGATATTAGACAAGCTTTCAGGCACAAAAAAGCCTGAATGACAAAATGGCACTTTGTGCCGAAAAGCTTGTCTAGCATCTTTTAGTTGGTCAGATTTTAGCACCATTTCAACCCTACTGATCTGTCATTTATAGATGTGGGTTTACTTTAATACATAAAGCTTACAATTTTGTAATTAAAGCAAGTTTGTTCAGCCATTAGACCAATAAATAGAAGGTATGGCACAGGTGCATGCAATGTGGTCTACCTGTCTGCCTGTTTTGTTTCTGCAAATTACAGGATTAACAAATTGCCTAAGTTCTCATTTTCTTGCAGCACTTTATAATGTCAGTTTCTTGTATAATTTCAATTCTCTTATTCCATACAAGAATGGGACAGGCTAGTTACCTAAAGCGATGCTAGAATGTACCTTAGTGTACTGTTCCATTCTTTTGAATAAATGCCCAACTCTGAGGTTTATTGAAAAGTGCCTAGCATAAGGCAGAAGTGTGTGTGTGTGTGTGTGTGTGTGTGTGTATGTATATGTATGTATATGTGTATATATATATATGTATATATATATATATATGTATATATATGTATATATATATATATATATTTATTTTCAGGAACACAAATCCTAATATGTGGAATTTATAGATTTTTCAAGGCCAGGAAAGAATGAAAATATGCATGTATTATTTTAAGGTAAGCTAAATAACCAAAGTGTCTGTTTTGTCACAGAATTGAAAAATTGACTGTGCATGTTCAAGTTAGGTGTGATTTAGATATAACAAGTTGAAGATTGATACATTTCTAATAGCTGCATATTCAAAATTGTTTTCTCAGTTATCCCAAAAATACCTCACTGCAGAAAGGCCAGAATGTGACCTTCTTCGCTTGACTGCTAAGATAGTAGATGGTTGTTTTTAGGGAAAACAACAGGAAGACTTGGAAGTGGTATTTTGGTTGATGTACTTCAGCCATTAACTAAAAGCTTAGTCATTGCACACATGCATACTCACAGGGAGTTTTCTATCTAAAATTTAAAATGGAGATAATCAAACTTTAACAGTATTGTGCTACACCAATTTAAAAATGAGAAGGTTCTGTGAAAAGACAGTTCAGTAAATCTGATGTGAGATGTCAATTAAAAGAATGTTGCCATCGTCTGCCCAGCACTGAAACTGCAGCAGTAGATAGAGAAGTAGTTACATCATATAATACTTTTTATTCTTTTTTTTTTCTTTTTAACTGATATAATTCAGTTTGGTTGATCATCTAAAGTTTTTTTTTTTTTAAGGTTTTGGTCATTAAAGAGGTAGGGCTGATATCTCATGTAACAGATCCTGAGAAAAATATAAAATTGCCAGTGCTATTTCTGGCAGGTGCTGAAGATCTAGGAAGACTCTGTAGGGTTCCTGGAAAATCTAACTGCACCATTACCCATAAATCCTTGTGATGCATTTCCTGCATTTTGGTGCTTGGAAAAAAAATACTCATAAAAGCATATTTTATATTTCTACCTGGCAATAGGTTCAATGTAAATGGTTACCTTACACATGTCCCCATGTAATCAGAGATTATTTCTGAATTCTTTACAGAAAACTGTTCATGGCATCATTTCCTATTTGTTGTTCATTTTGGTTCCATAATTTAAATTTAGATAACTGCACAGTTCTTAAGGGCCTGATTAACTTTTTTTTAACAGATATGAGTTAACAGAGATGCATCTAGAATTGTTCTTTAAAATACTGAAACAATGCACTGATTCTTGGCAAGTTGCATGTTTCAAATGGTCTGTATGCTGCTTTGTTTACAGTATTACACTTATAAATAAATAAATAAATAAAGACTTATTTCTGCAACATTTCATATACCATGCAGCTACTCAAAAATCAATGTGTTTACACACGTTTCAGGTCATAATTACTGCCTGCACAGCAGTCTCTCTAAATATCAGTCACATCTTTTGATAATCCAACGCACACATGGGGATAAGATGAAATTCACTCTTCCATAAAACATCAGACCTATGTACCACTCAAGTTCCACCCTCAGAATAGGGGTTAAATCGAATTTCAGTGGTGGGCAGGCCTCTAGCAGGCTCTCAACACAGGCATAAGTTGACATCTTTTTGTGTTGTTTGCTTTCCAAACTATCTTCCCTTATAGCGTTTTGGTACATGTCTGCAGGCCAGATTAAACTTCCTTTTCATAGTTCCAGTAATGTAGAACAAACATGAATCTGTTTCAGTTAGGTGGATGTGGCATCCCCCAAGATTGAGAAATCCTCAGGTTTTACATCACCAGAGACCTTCACCTTCCATCCTGGGTAGCAGCCAGTTTGATGTGGGGGGATATATGTTAGAGGCAGGACGGAGCCATCCAGAGCTGTGGAATGGTACAATGTTAGGAAGAGCAGGCCATTCCTCCACAGATAGCCCCAAAGATGGAGGCAAAAAAAGGGCTGGATATACAAGCGGAATGCAGGGGTCTGAGTGTCTTTTATAGGTGTCCAAGGTCAACATTTGGGCATTTGTGTCATTCACAGACTCTCTACCTATCCTTTTCGGAACTTAGATTTCTCCTGTTGGTCACAGGTGAAGTGCTCAGTGCCCATCTTGCACCTAAGCACCCTGCAGGATCATAACACCCGTATTTGCTTGTCTGCTGTCTTGCAGAGCTGGACTAATGAGACATGGTCTGAGCACATCTAATCAACCCACAGAACACACCAGGAGGAGGAAGTGGTGATAGCGCCGGTCACATTGCCCCCCATCCCAACCATTTTATCTAATAGATCTGGAAGACTCATGTTCCTTCTTCCTGAAGGAATTTCAACCTGTGTCCCCAACAGTTAAGCTATTACAGTCATACCCGTGCCCTCTTCTTTCTGCCCTTCCCCCCCAATATTTAAGTGTTGCATGAACAGTGGAACAGCTCCAACAGGATGTTGAGACCACCTTATCCTGGAATACTTAGTAGCCAGGTGGCTAGAACACACTTGTATGAGAGAGGTGCTCAAGTCCTTTTGGATAGAGATGGGATTTGACTGGATCACCCATATTCCTATTATTTGCATTAACCACAGGGCTACTGGGTGCAAACAGCACACTAGTATTACTGTCACTGTCTTAAGAGGCATGATACCTCCCCAGCTTTTAAAGGGGAGTAAATAATTTCCTGCTGAATAGCTTAGGTGTTTCCACTTTCTTAAGCACCTAACTATCCCGGCACAGTTCAGGGATAGGTGAAGTGGTGGAAATGGATGCTGTGAATTCCAGTAGGCAGCAGGGTGTTTAATTCCCCTTGTGGCTTTAGTTCTAGATAGCTTAAAGCTGCTTTTGCTGCTTTTTCTTCCCATCAGTTACTCTGGGGTAACTCCAGATCTGCTCTCTATAGTTAATATGCCCTAAGTAAATATGTAGTTGAACACAAACTACTCCTAGAAATTGAGGAGTTAAAGGTGGCGATATATAGCCATTTGATAGGCTACATTTCTCTAGTTACAAAATACATTCTCCATTTGACCTGCAACCTTGATTTCACATTATGGGAATTCCAAAGGTGTTTGCTCCTCTGCTTGTATAATTAGCCAAGCCATTTTCATGTGCATCAATCACATGGCTGATGAGCAGAAAAACAGCAATAATTTTTATCTAACAGAATACTGGAGTAAGTCCAGTGAAATGGTGTAAAATTGAATACTAAAATGAAGCCTGATTTAAATTTTCCATGCAGAACATGATAGAAAACCAATTAGGGACATGCATAAATAGTCTTTTCACCCTTATAAGATTACTCTCTTGCTAACAGGAAATATGCTCATAATAGTTCTGAAAGGCAGGCAAATGATGTTTTAAGCAGGATCTAGGTAACTTTTTGTATAAATATTAACAGATGATTCTGGTTATGATTGCCAATAGCAGTAGTCTTTTGCAGATTCTTAATTAGACAATTATAAAGTCTTTCAACATGAATAGGTGTCAAGTCCTGCAGTTATATTCTGAGAATTGTAAAGTGTTTGAAGAAACTGAAGGTAGCTAGGGTATGCTGTAAACTATGGCAACTCTCAATCCCCTGGTTTAAGCCCAGATTTATTTTTCAGAGCTCAGTTCCTTGATGCAATTAACCACTTAATAGCATTTATACTCACCAAACTATGTATCTGAGTCTGATTCCTTTTATACACAATTTAACTCCGTTCATAGTCTTGTTTTAGATTCATATCTGTGAAAGGGAACTTTTCTAGGATGAAAATTGTAAATTTCAGTGCCTCTGATATTGCTCACTAATAATGAAATAAAAAATATTTCTGCTTCATAAGCACAGTAGCTGGGTTGGGAGAGAGGTGTGGGGAGGGATGAACCATGAAGTAGTGAGTTACTTCAGAAGCAACTTTTATTCCTTCTGGTATTTTGACACTGTACTTGCTATGAAAATGAGCACATCTGAGACCAGGCATAAGATAGTGTAACATAGAAAAATTATCTTATGTATCTTAGGAAAATAAATCGAGACCATATTCATAAATAAACCATGCCTTTTGTAAATTTCAAATGTAAGTTGAACAGAAAATACAGTCTATTAGATATTTCTTCCTGGTAACTAGTATAAGATTGATATTTAGCACAGTGGCATTTTGGGTTATATTCTGAATATATTCTAGAAAACAGGAAACAGAGGGTAAAAATTGCACAGACAAGTAGGAGGCAAAGGGAAAGAAAAAACAGTTGAGCAAGCTAAACTGACCCATGAATACTATGAATGTTTTTTATTTTTTGTTTTTGCGGGGGGGGAGCGCTCATTTTGTTTTTTTTTTTATGAAATTCAGGTTAAAGGAAAGTGGACATTTTTGCCTGGCTTTCTGGTGTACAGCACCTTCTTTCTGAATCGGAGTTATATATTATTACATCAAACACACATGCTTTATAACATGCTGAAATTGAGCCTTATTATAGTAATAATCATTATTGTTTTTCTTAACGTCTTTGGAAAATAATTAAACATTACTGTTCTTCTGTGACAAACTTCTCTATAGCCATTAGAAAGAGATTTGAGGGTCTGATGCAATTTAGTAAATTACTGTACAATTAACATTTTTCTGCAGTGAAGTAAAGTAGACAGTAGTTAAGCATACTTACAGCACATTCTGTGAAGTTACTTATTCCATGCAGCATCTTGAGAAACTCATCGAAGCCAGCTGCTAGCAGTTTTGTTCCAATATTGTTATTGCTTTGCAGGCTGATGTTCCTCAGGGAGTGATACGGGTGCAAGCGCCTCATCTTTCAAAAGTTTCCATGGCAATACAGCTGACGGAAGAACTAAAAGCCAGTGATATAGTAGCCAGGTTTCTCAGCCAGAAAAGGTAGAGACCCTTTTTTGTTTGTCTAGCATTTCCAGATAAGTGGCTTTTTGTATTGCATAACACGAAGAATTTTTTGAAATAGTTTGACTGTTAAGGTGAGTTCTCTGACCTCTTGAGCTAAATTTAGCCTATTGAAATAAATGTTTGATGAATTAACTACTTTTTTATGTTTAGTTTGTCCCAAGAAATGCTTCTTATGCTCCTTATCCTAAACCCTGGCATCTTAAAACCTTCAGGAGTATGCCAAACGCAGTGTGTGGTTAAAGAATTAATTGCTGTTTAATCAGCTGGGTTAAGAACTGCATTCACGGACCCAGAAAGTTTTTATATCTTCCCCTGGGGAATTTAGTAGTGAGCTCTAAGACAAAAAGCCTAAGAACTTAAGAAATAGGGGGGAAAAAAAAAGATAACATTTTAGGAAAATACATTAATATAACTATACAAATATACAGATATGCAAATATGTTAATATGAGAGAAACACACATGCATACATTTTTAAAAATAGCTGTATTTGGGGCTGATACCAATCTCATTGAAATCAAAAGAAAAAACTCCATTACCTTAGTTGGACTTTGGATCAGTTCCTTTAAGTGTGTGTATATGTGTGTGCACGTGCGTGAATTGGAAGAGGGAGTGTTAGACAGGAAGAGAGAGAGAAAAATGATTCATTGCAGTTTCTATATCAGTTATATAATTATTTGTGATAGTACAGCAGTGTGACTTTACTGGATAAGATGATGAACTCACTCCTCCATAAAAAAAAAACCTAGGTTTTCAAGGCAATAAGTTCCTGTTGAACTGCAGCAGTCTAGTCACGATCATGGGAAGATTTTTTCTCACCTCTAGTTCTGCAGAAAAAATGGTTTGCACATCTTTTAGTTGGAAAGGAAAGAAAAAAAAAAGATTAAAATTGTGTCTTCCTGAACACACTCATTAAGCTACAGCAGTAATAGGAAGTATACAGTAGAAGTACCTTGTTTTGCAACAACGGTTAAAAAAAATGTCAGAATAGAGCCTGATACCATTAAATCAGGCAAATATGAACATCCAGTAAAGGGATTATTTTCATTCTATTCTAACAATCTCAGTTTCTTTGAACCCAATTTACTTTTCTTCCGTATACTTCATTATGCACGATTATTCCTTTGCCATATTATACAGATACAGTATTATTGTTCACTTCTGTGTGTTACTAAAGCCCCCCTCTACATGTTATAGGTATCGCACAATTAGCTGGTTAATTGTTCAGTTACCCTGAGACCAGCTACATGTGCAAAGTACGTATCACGCCATAAGAAGCTGCAACCAGCTGTAAAGTTAGATCTTGAAAATGTGTACTAACTTTATAACTGGTTGTTATTGAGCTTTAATTTGCACTTGTTAATAGGGTCTCCCTTTGGCTGGAGGCCCTGTCAGCCGTGGGCTCCTAGCCAGAGGGGTGGACTCTGCTCAGCCAGGACTGCGAGTCCCACAGCTGAGGGGACTCTCAGCCCCAGCAGATACCGATCTGGGTCCCAACAGCACCCTGCAGCTGCAGAAGCTGGGTCCCTGGAGCTTGTTTCCTGGTTCTGGGGGACACCTGGGTCCTGGCAGCCGTGGAGCATGGCTACAATCTCCCAGCCCCTGGGGTGCAGGAAACCCTCGGGGCTAGAAGATTGCAGTAGCCACAAGGTGCGTGCAGCACTCCTGGAACTGGGAGCCCCTCAGCTGAGGGGCTTCCCAGCTGCAGGAGCTTGTTTCTTGCTGGTGCAGGTCAAGCCTGGGATCAGGCTCCCCTGTACTGACAGTAAGGCACAGTGGTATCTAATACACGATCTCACAGTTGCACTTCCTGCTAGCATAATTGTGAGGATCATGCATTAGATCCCATTGTGCCTTTTTCTGCATGTGTAGAAGGGACCTAAATAGGGCAATTTTGGTATATTGTCAGTTTTCTTAACTAGCATAGTATCTCATTTAAGTGATCCGATTGCATGCTGTTTTGGCAGTGCAGGTAATTATTTTGTTTTGTTCCTAACAGTGGAGTTGTCCCAACTCTCCAGAAGGAGGAGGTTTTCCTGTATGAAATTGGAGGAAATATTGGTAAGATTCTCAAAAACTTCTTTTATTGAAGTGAGATTCTTTGGGCCTAATTTTTGCTGCTTTTTACACACATACAACCCCTATTTGTTGCATGTTGTAAATGGGTCAAGAATTGATAATGGGGTTGATTCATTCACATTGGATGCATCTACATGCTCATTAATGCACTGTAGTTACTGCGCGCTAGGTTTAGTACTTGGTTAGCCAAGTACTAAATCAATGCATACTAACGCACACTACTGTACAGTAGCACTGGCACATGGGTTTTTAGTGATGCTTACTGTGCAGTAGCTTAATACTGCTACACAGTAGCGTATTAGCACAGTTGTTACCTGGCACACTACTTCGCAGTGTTATTAGGCAGTTAGCATCTCATATAGACGTACCCACTGTGTTCATTAGAAGCTATTGGGATCTCTGATTACAGAAGCTGCTTATAGACACAACCTTCCCCCCTCACCCAAAACGGTGCTTAACTTTAAACTCAGTGCATCCCTGTGCTGAGTCCAGTGCATTGCCTCATCCTGCCTCATCCAACATCTGTATAGATTGGATACTTCAGTGCGGCTTTTTCGGTGCTTTTATCTAATAGCCAATTAAATCAGCTTTAGATAAAAGCACCAAAAGCCTTGCTGAAGCACGTGATGTATACAGACACTGCAGAACCTGGTTGAACTAACCCGCTGCTGCTTCTTCTGGTAAAGTGTTTTGTTTTGTTTTGTTTTGTTTTTTTCACAACTGTCAGCAGCCATAATGCTCCCAGAAAGCGAGCAGGTGCAACTTAAAAAGTGACTGATCAAGAGGAAGCTGGAACTAGAGTATTGACATCCAGAAGACTTGCTTATTTGGTACATTTTTAACACATCTGGAGTCTTGTCTAGAAAGCTGGTGCCCCCACTGAAGAATGCAGAGCTAAGAATGGCTGTGGTTTCAGGTGCAGGTGTGCACATTATACCACAGTGCTCCCTTACAGATACATTGGGCCCAGAATAATTAGGGAGACACCTAAATGTTCGTGGAGATCTGCCAAGTTATAATTCTTTATTTGCATTTATTTCAAAAGGGCCCATTTCCATTATATGATAGTTTTACATAAAAGGCATCCCCCAGACAGGCACTCCCCATCCACTCCTCTGTTTTCAAGACTGCCTGCTTGAAGAATCAGAATCTGTTTCTTCCCTGCCACATCAATTAGGAAACTGAATCCTTGAAGGGGTGAGTTTTGCAGCACATCCTTCCATATGTAGCAGAGGCAGATTTCATGTCCTCTGAATAGACTGTTCTGTCCCAGCCCGTATAAGCTGTACCGTGGTTTCTGAGCTGGTAACTGAAGCTCCACTGGGAGGTAGACATTGAAATACCCCCCGCCGGGACCATGTCAAGATTAGTAGATCGGGACCGCTGCCCCCTAGAATTGGACCCAGAACTGGGCAGGCAGCCAAAGCAGAGTTCTGTTCATCACCAGGTAGGCTGCTGAAAGCTCTAACGCTTTCATACTAGGCATTAGATGTATTTTATAACAAAAATATAACCCAAAAGTGAAAAAATGGGTTTCCTCTGGCAGGAAAAGTTTCTGCAAACTCCTTTCCAGCCAGTGCCATAGCAAGGAGGTGGGGCAGCAAGCAGGGCAACTGCCCCAGGCACCAAAGCGAAGGGGCTCCAAGAGGCATTGCCCAGCCATGGCGGGGTGTGGGACAGAGCTGCGAGCAGTTTGGAGGGTGGGGGGGGTGCAGGGATGGGGGAAGGGTAGCTCCTGCCGCTGTGTGCACTCCCAGGCAAGCATGGGGGGCATGTGCACCCTGGATCTTTGTGCAGGGCGAGGATGGGCTGCAGGCTATGCCCTGGGTACCAAATGTCATTGCTCTGGCATGGTTTCCAGGCATAAATGGGGAATGGTGGTTTTGAACATGGCTGCTATGCAGCTATGCAAGAATTCAGCCACAGAGATGAGTCCAGATTCTTTATCAGTTGGGGAATAGGAGCTGTTAAAAGAAGGCAGTTTTAGGGTTTGCGTTTGTCTGAAGTATCTTCTCTGTTTTGCCTTGGATGAGCCTTTTCAACCATGTTCCTAGTAAACTCTGTCACTTAGGCAACAGGGTGACCTCAGTGAAAGAAGCAAATATAAAACTGATGCCCTTGGCAAGTTGGTAACGAATATCTCATGTTCTCCTCCAGTGGAAGAGAGACAAGTTGTCAGATTCTTCCAGTGGCTTCTTTTTAAAAAATGAGAAATATTATAAGCATGCTGAACAGTCACCCCTTCATAGAAATGGATGATTGAAAAGGACTCCGAGAGATCATCTAGTCCCGGGGTGGCCAACTTGCAGCACAGGTGCCACAAGCAAAATAGACGGCTTCTGTGTGTGGCATGTGGCAGATTGGGGGGAGTCAGGCAGCACAACAGCATATATGGTAGGAAGTAGAAAGTAAAAAGCAAAGCAGCAAATCAAGCAGGGAGCACAGGGAAGGAATCAGGAAACAGAGTACTGCCACTTGGGGAGGGTGCAAAGCTAATTTGTGGCATAGATGCCAAAAAGGTTGGCCTCCACTTATCTACCATATTTATCTGAATCCAAAACAACTTTGAATTTAAGATGACCCTCCAACAATAAGATTCAAGACATGGAAGATGTATAAGTTTGTTATAATTTTCCATGTATAGAACCCAGGCTAGACATCAGGAGGCACTACTTCACGGTCAGGGCAGCTAGGATCTGGAACCAACTTCCAAGAGAAGTGGTGCTGGCTTCTACCCTGGGGGTCTTTAAGAGGAGGCTAGATGAACACGTTGCCGGGGTTGTTTGACCCCAGTACTCTTTCCTACCGTGGCAAGGGGGCGGACTTGATGATCTGCTCAGGTCCCTTCTGACCCTATCAACTATGAAACCCAATTATTGGAGGGTCATATTGAATACATCCCCTTTCCCCTCACAGCTACAGCTGGGGAAGCAGTGGCAGGAGGACAAGCTGGGGTGGGAAGAGCAAGCAGCAGCCTGACTGTGCCTATTTCTCTGCCTCCCGCACAACACCTGTCCCTCTTTCTGCCCCACCCCACTATGTGTGTCTGGCACCTGGTCCCCTGTGGTGCCCACTGCCGTGCCACCAGGTCTGCCTGCGCCTGCCTCTTAACCCCACCCTGCAGCCTCTGCCCCCCTGATGCTGACCACCAGTTACGGCTCTGGACCCCTTCTAGCCCAGGGCACATCCAGCCCTGGGCACGGAGCATAGAGTAGCGCTGGCTGTGGCCCAGATGTGCTTCATTTTTTTTTCTCTAATCTAGCACTGTAAGGAGTTACTTAAGGAGAGTTACTGCAGCTTTCATTGAGTATGGGTTGCCAGATAAAGCAAGACCCACACTTATTCATGTTAAAGATGTGCCTGTATTCTCAATGCCAGTTTAAAGAAGACTGTCTTGTCAGTTCCATACAGCTGTCTTTCCTTTTTTTTTTTGGATGAGGCACATTATGTTTACTCTAGAGCAATATAATTTTAAAAAACAAGGGCCTAGTGTTGTGTTATATGCCAGGTAAATAATGCTAATACAGTGTGTGAGTACACGAGTATACCGTAGCTTTGTGGGTACGTGTGTATAATAATAATATGTTGTGTCGGTATTCTGTAATATGGTGTAGCTTTCAATGAATGTTTGAGAGAGAAAATATGTGCATCTGTTGAATGTGAAGATGTGGCAAACTTAAGATTTTCTCTGAAACTCTTAAGAATTATGGTGGTATATCAGAAACCTCTTCCCTTTATTGTGAACTTTTGCAGTAATTGCAATTTTATCAACTCCCTATATTTCCTAATTCTAATTCCTGAATCAAATATTGTACGTTGAGTAAGAAGAGCTCTCTGACTTTAACCCGCTGGCCAGGCTAACAGCTTGAATCTTTTTATATATGTTCTGTGTCCTCTTTCTTCTGCTCTTGATTCTTTGTGACACCACAGCCTCACGCTGAGCCAGCACAAAGGGAATAATAATCAACACACTAAAGAATATAGGAACATGAGCAGTATTTGTTTTGATTTTTGATTGTTGCTATGGATTCTGTCCCACTTTACATAAAAAGTAAGTAGGGAGGGTGAAGTCTTCAAAGATTCTGTCTGCAGTGGACTTGTCCAAAGCCCACGGCCCAATAGGACAGAGGAAGAGTTTCACTACAAACGCTGTTGTGGACCATGCCAAGGCTGGGGCTAGGGTTGGGCACTGAAACCACAGAGCACTGTTTTCCCTGAGCCCTCAACCTTCCATTGCAGGGAATGTGGAGGAGGAAGCTGCCTGATTCAAATGCAGAAGGGACAAAAGGTGGAGATGAGTAGAGTAATGGTGAACAGATTAGAACAATGGGCTTGTGGGGAAAGCTGAAAGCTGCCACGGGAAAGAGGGAGCCTGGGAAGTTGTACCCAGGAATTTGGATTTAGAAGTGCCCCTGCTTTTACTAACCTGTCTTCCTGCCTTTCTAACCCTTGGAATCTTGCTATGTATATTAACACCTCGTTTATTATGGCTCATGCAGTTACTAGACGTAGAGTAAACTAAGATAAAACTCCAGGAAAAAATAAAAAATGCACCGCTTCTCTCTCCATGACTGTCCTAGCTCAGTCCATTAGTGTGTGTTAGGGTGGAAACAGATGTCACCTGATAGCTCATTTATGCCACCATAAATCACAGTATCCCCTTCCATATGCGTGTGCCTCTGCAGCACAGGTAGTCCAGCTCCTCCACTCGAGGGCAGGAGCAACTGGCATGAGGGTGTGGTGGCCAGTGAGAGCTCATGGGCCACTTGCTAATCATTTGGGGGCCACCTGTTGGATAGGACAGCCTCGTTCTAACCAAACAATAAATAAGATAATTAGAAACAGCCTCACCAGCTAGAGCCCCCAAGTTAACCAAAGAAGAAAAGAATTATTCTTGACTTAGCCTTCTTTTTGCCCTTTGGGAAATACCTTGATGGTGGACACAATGCTAAAACCTAAACAGAATGGAAAAGCTTATCAGCTTTGAAAGTCAATTCACTTTCTTCACATTAATTTAATCACACACCTCTCTTTACCAGGAGAACGCTGCCTTGATGATGACACATACATGAAGGACCTTTACCAACTGAACCCAAATGCTGAGTGGGTTATAAAGCCTAAGAATATTTAAGCTCATAAGGAACTACAGAAGACCAACCTGTGGACTGACTTCATAATACCGCGGGTATTTCAAAAGGAAAGTGCTTCCTTTTAGCATTAAAATGCATTGAACTGTTAAAGGGATGTTGTTAAGCCTGTGCAAAAAAAGAACTACAGTGGTTACCAATAAATGTATGCATTTACTCGGAGTCACCACAAAGTGATATCCGAGATATCACACATTCCTCCACCCATACTTAGAATAAGAAGTGACTGTTCGGTAACTAAAATTAAAATGTCAACTTTTTAATGGCACCCATTGTATCTTGATGATAATCCAGTTTGGTAGGATTCACTTTTGGTATAACTTCTGTGAATTTTATTTTTCCAAAAAATGCATCATTTTGTAGCAGGGAGACGCACAATCTGTTTGTGCAAGATCATGTCTTCATATGTATTTTTACAGTGCCTACCACACTGAAGGACTCAGTCTTGTTTGAGACTTTTGGGTGGTACTGTATTGTAAATATTTAACAAAAATGATGATTCCAGAGACTTAAGGGTTTCCTGAGTCCCAGTAAGATTTATAGAACACAAACTGCAATGCAGTATATCATATTTTAGGAAGTATGTCCCAAGTTTGTTCACTCTTGGGATAAATTTTGATGAAAACTGATTAAAAAATAACTTTGTAAAAAGTATTTTCTGCCCATCTCTTTTGCTAAAATCCTTTAAATTACTTGTATTAGTATTTTGGTGATTTTACTGTATTCTTGTTGCTAAAGGATTTCTAAATGTGACCATATGTCAAAGTGAGTCCATTGGAAAGATGGCCATACAAAGAGTGGAATATTACAATGTGATGTAAAGGCCCACATTCATTTCAGTAGAAATATATAGCTACCTTGCATACAAGTTGGACTTTTCTTAGACTTTTGACATTTAAAACATTTAGTGAACTGCCAAAAACTGCCAGTTACTTATGAACTGCAGAACACAAATGTTTAGGATAAATAAAACAAGTGGGGAGAGTAACCGTGCTCTGAATTTCAGACCTAGCAAAATACCAATCCCACCCACAACTTTAGGCTAATTCTTCATTGTAGAGTTAACTTGGGCTGTTAGTCAGGTGTTGTCCCTACCATTCACACACCACAAAGCCCTCTCATCTGGTTGCGGTGATGCTTTACACCGGAGCTAACTGGAGTGTTCTGAGGGGGATTGAGCTGGTCCATCCTAGTGGATTCAGGCTGAAATACTTCAACACTGATAGTCCATCTGTGTCTTCCCACAGATCTCTCTATGTGCCCAAGAAAGCAGAAAAGTTTTTCTACAGTAAAAGTTATAGTGCAGATTCAGCTGTGGGTTACAATTCCAGAAGTCATGAAGGAGAGCAGTACAGTCCTGTATTGAACCCATTTATATCAACAGCTTGTATATATTGACAAAAAAAATTTCTAGTCACTTTAAGAATTGTTAGCAAGTCTTTATGGTATATGTTGATGTCAACATAAACTTTTGCCTGTTTATTTTGGCAAATACGTTAAGTCGATAACTGAACTGGAAGCCATCCTTTCTCATCATTTATATTGAGAAACTGTCTGACAAACATTAAGCTGTCCTTAAAATTGTACAGACAGCTTCTTGTAATGAATCTGTGGTGCATTTACTGAAGTGTGCTTATATCAAGTGCTGACACCAGGAAACAAATTGTGGTTTGATACAATGCAATGGGGGTACAGGTACCGGGTCACTGTTCCTTCACATGCAGTGCCCGTGTGTGCTGTCTCATAAGGGCTTTATTTGAGACTTTTGACTGAAAGTCTCAAATGATGCTTTTTATAAGACCTACATTGCAGTTGAAACTAATGAATACTTGAATGAAGGCTCGGGTTGAAATATCTGGAACAAAAGCATGCCATTAAAGTGGAAAATCAAGAAAAGAAATCTGCCAAAGCTACCCATTCTTGGTGTTGGAAATTAGAAATGGCTTTGAGGTTTGTAAAGATGTCAGATATTTACCAAACAATTATGACATCAATAGCAAAGTGTGGATAACTCACAAAATGTTCACCCCCCCCCCACCTCTCCCCCTCAACACACACATTAAGTTTCTAGCCCAAAGGTCATGGGCTCATACAGAATATTAAGGACCATTACAAGAAAATTCTTACCTATGAAAAGTTGGCATCCACTGACAGCAGTGAAGATTTTACTGAAGATGTGCTTGGGGCTTTCAACAATCTAAAAAGACAGTTGTGAATGAAATAAGATCATTCCAAAATGTTTTCTGCATGTATATTTGCAGTGATCTAGGTAAAAGAAAATTTTGGAGATTGTCATCACATTGAAGATGATAAAAATGACAGTCTTGTTTGAAGTTCTGGGTTTGGAAGAAGGGAAGCATTTATTGATTTTTACTATTAATATGGTTGCTGATGAATAATGTACAGCAGCCCTAACAAATAAGTACAGATTCATTGGGATCACTGTTAACAAGCTGAAGAACAATAGAGCAATGGCAAAAAGAATCTGTCTGTTCTGGAGAATATATCTTGTCTTACTTGCAAGTATACCTTCTGACGTGTGAAGAATTACAGTTCCTTTTTGCCCAGTGTAAGTCATCTCATTACAGAGGTAGCAGTCATATATTTGGACAGATTACAGTCTCTGTTGTTTCCCCCATGAAACAACATTTAACAAGTGATCATATTGTTCTCATATTGTTGAGAATTTCTTTGCTTATTGTTTGACTTTTTGATTTTATTATAGTCTATAAGAACTGCCATTTACTAGATCAGACCCATAAGTCCATCTAGCCCAGTATCCTGTCTCATACAGTGGCAAGGAACAGAGGAGGATGCACTGGGCATGTCCAAATTCTTTACCCTTTATTCTTGTCCCATGGCAGCTTCCAACCTTCAGAAATTTAGGAAGTTCCGATTTAGAGACCGTACCCCTACTCAGCACAAAAAAATGTAATTGAAACATATTAGTGAGAACTGAATATACATCATGTTTACTAAACTATCAGTCTGGCAAATATTGCTCATGTTGTTAAGTTTTGTGGATTGTTTACTTCCTCATTTATAGTTCAGTGGTTTATGTTGACAGCTGGCTATGTCTGCATAAACCTAATGGACAATAATGTCAGCACAAGAGGTAGGACTGTACTACCCATGGATCCAGTAGCTTAAGCTTGATTTTATGTGGCTGTTCACACCCAAGTTTGGCTAATAGGGGCATTTGGAGCTAATTACCAAGATTAACTGCTGTGAAGACATAAATACCTCTGAAGCTCAATTTTCCACATTAAGTTCATAAGGCGTCTTAGACTTGCATCTTGGGGCAAAATTAGGTCTTTAGGGCCTGATTCAAACATCACTGAAATCAAAGGAAGTTTTTCTGCTTAGTTTTGGTGCAGGTACTAATACTGTAGTGCTATATCTTTTCACCTAATAGGCATCTAAATAGCATTTAGGCATGGAAGAGTAATCCTCTATTCCTTTCTACTCAAGGCTATGAAATCTGTCGCTATGAGAGGTGGGTGGGCTCTTACTATTTAGTCTTAAGGGTAAGATGAAGGCATGTTGCAAAAGTAGATATGGTATGGTTTTCAGGAACTCAAGCAAGGCAGAATAGGATTGTGCTTAGACGCTTGGCTACATAGGTGCCACTTAGATAATTGATAGATGGAAGAGAATCTGGAAAATATTATTTACAAGTGAATTTAGCAGGAATGGTCCATTGTCTCATCATCAGCATAGATGATCATTAAAGCTTGGTTATAGATTGTTTTCTATAGAAAAGGGTTTTATATTTTCAGGCAAGTCTGCTGGTGAGTTCTCTCACTTTGGTAGGGGACAGAGGACACAGGTGTCTGCATGCACATTTACTTTAAAAAAGAAGAAAAAAGGATGAAGTATATTGAAGTGAAGAAAGAAGTATTGTTCCCTTGGATTCTGTGTGGCAAACAGCCCTGTGGATAGAACAAAAAGTCTATACTGTAAATAGAAGGAAGAGAATAAGAAACAAAAAATGCTTGCATAAATATTTATGAGGCTAGAATAAAATGAATGTAAGTAAAAGTTGTGTAATACAGCGAACTGTGTGTTAATAATGCTTTACTTGTAGTTCTTTAAAAACATATTACCTGTTACTGGAACTCTAGAGATTATTTTAATTAAGAACAAAATGCTGATGATAGGATCAGCTCTAAAATATCAGCAGAAAATTATACAGAACTGCCCTGTGGCTATGATGATTTAAATAACTTTGTCGCTGGTTTAGTGCCATTACATTTTTATATTTAAACAGGTCTTTTATAATTATGTTTTTCTTAATTCTTTTCTCTTTTGAATTATTATACATGTACATAAAACATACACAGGTTATGCTGTCTAGTTGTTGAATGAACATTTTTTAAAATTCCTTTCTTTATAATGTTTACTGTTTGTAGCTTTGTATATAAAAAGATGTTTCAGATGAAAAGTGGTTTGCTTGTTTTTCCCCCTTATGAAACGACTTAGAATTTTATTACATTTCATATTTCTTTATCTATTGTTATTAGGTGCTCTATAATAGCTAGCATATAGCCTTAGAGGTTTGAATGCCAATCAAAGATGGTTAGTAAGGATCTTCATTTAAATAAAATTAGTTCTCTCTCTCTCTCTCTAGAGATAGCTCTATCAATATCTATATCTATATCCATATACACACACTAGTTGAACCTGCACTTTGCTGCAGAAGATTTATTTGATTTTTAAATTTCTTTTATAAACTTTTGTCATAATCATTGTCTTCACTTTATGGTTTATGCATCATTGCCTGTTCCAACTTCAGAAGCTTTCAGAACATCGTTTTTATCTGGTTTCTTCTCCTGTAGTCTGTAATTGAAATTGTTGACATGGGTAAGCTACCAACCCCCCGCACTACCCCCAACCAGGAGGACCAGACCAGAGCCCCTTTACCCGATGTTTTCACAGTCTCCTAGAGACCTTCATGGCACTTTAACAAAGTAGCAAACATTATTAGATGCACTGTAACTGGTATCTAGGCAACACTGAATCTTGAGCAAAGCATTTACTGAACAACCCTTCATCGTTATATTACTATGAATTGCGCATAGGCCAGGAGTGGGCAAAATACGGCCCGAGGGCTGGATCTGGGCCGCCAAGCACTTTCATCCAGCCCACAGGGCTTCCCAACAAATTGTGCCCTGCCCAGCCCTTCTGTCCATGAGGTTCCGTCCATGTACACGCAACCCCCAAAACATACCTTATTGCCTGACTCCCACCCTTGTGGGGGGAAGGGCCATGCAGGCCAGTGTGCAGTTTCCATGCAGGGCTGCTGCTGCCACAGCCCCCCAAGACCTGCATCCCCAGTCTCCTGCTGGCTCTGGGCAGCAGGTAGGGAAGCAGCAGGAGTGGGTCTGCAGATGGGAGGGAGCGTGGGGTTGGGGCTGGTGGCAGTGAGAAGCCCGTGCCCAGGGGAACAGGAGGCAGTGGCAGTGCAGAGCTGGGGTGGGCAGCATGTGTGTGTGTGTGAGGGAGAGTGGAGGGTGTGGGGACTACCCACGCCCCCCATGCACGCAGCCCCTGTAGGCGGTGGCAGCAGCAGCAGCAGGCGAGGCATTCAGGGCACAGGCTCCAGCCAGTGCTTCACATCGCCATGAAGGCTGTAGCCTCTGTGCGGCTGCCTGTATTGCCAGTGCTCTGCCACTCATGCAGCCCCTGCACTCAGACACCAGGGAGGGAAGCCCCACGTGCTGGAGCCAGGTGTCTTCCCTGCCAGGGCTGCTCAGCACCAGAGAAAAACTTCAGGATCTGGAGCTAGCTGCCTTCCCTGGCTGGGGCTTCCCTCCCCTCCAGCGCAGCCCCTGCGGGGAAGGCAACTAGCTCCAGAGCCTGAGGCACATGGGGCTTCCCTCCCTGCTGTGCGAGTGCATGGGCTGCACATGAGTGGCAGGGAGCGCAGGTGATGCAGGCAGCCACGCAGAGGCTGTGTACCTCACCATGGTGCACAGCACTGGCTGGAGCCACTTCCCGCCGGGCACCTGTGCCCTGTCTGCTGCTGCACCATGGGGGGAGTGTGGGGGAGTCCCCATGCCCCCCCAACCTCCTGCATACCCACACCCTACCCCCACATATATAAACAACCCCCCAACATACCCTATGCCTCCCCATACACTGCCACACCCACTCACAACCCCTCCACACATCTCCACATCCTACCACACACCATCACACCCCACCATTCACCTCCACCATGCACACACACACAGCCATCCCTAGGGGTATGTGGGGCCTGGGGCATATCAGTCCGTGTGGGGCTGGGGGGTGGCAAGCAGCCAGAGCGGGGGAGGGGGGTGTCAAGTGACTGGAGTGGGGATGGGGGCAAGCGGCAGGAGCATGGGGCCTCCCAAAGCGCAGGGCCTGGGGCAGTCATCCGATTTCCCCCTGCCCCCCCGAGACAGCCCTGCACACATATCACATATACCACAAACACATACCCCCCCCGCACATGCCACCCACACACCCATACCACACACACGCCAAACACACCCCACCTACCCTCCACACATACCACGCACGCACCACACACACACCACACATGCACACCCACCCCGCATGATATACAGAACTAAGAATTTATTTTTTTTAGTTATTATGCAATCACCTCTATATACGATACGCAAGCACAAATCACGACAAAAACATTTTTGTAATAAAATTAAAATATGTTATAGTAGGTGTTTGACTTCTAGTATATGATTTGGCTTATTTCTGGTTTCAAGACAGCGACCCTCCCCCTGCCCCCCCGAAAAGGAGTATTTCCAGGGATTAAGGGAAAGGACTGCTGGTGGCAAAGGTCAGGGATTGGGGGTGGAATTTCCAGTACCAAGATGGCAACAAGGGGGCAGGACAGCTATCAAGGGGCGGGAGTACCCATGTGGCCCTTGGCAGCTCACCAAAACTTGGTAGGCTGCCCTCCAGCTGAAATAATTGCCCACCCCTGGTGTAGGCCGACAGATCTGGCCTCCAGAATAAGAGATTTAATTTATATATTAAGTGAGTTCTTAGTTCTACACTACATTTTTGGTGTTTCTGGCATTTGGTATATGTATACTACATGTATATGTGATGAAGCCACCAGATCTCCACATTTATTGTAAGTTCCACTTGCTTGATCCACTTACCACTACAGTGGCTCATATAAGCAATGGCTTCCAGGAAAGTCCATGAGAATAGTTAGAACAAGAAGGTTGGGCAGGTGCAGATGAAAGGTGTAACAGATCTGCATGTTTGGAGGCATTCATAGATGTTTTGAATGCATGCAAATGAGGCACTGTTGGGGTAAGGAGCATATTGTGTATGAATCTCCCCAAAGTGTTGGCACCACATCACTACTTTTAAGATAAACATCTTAAAGGAACAAAGAATATGCCTTCAAATCATCAAAACTTCAAATGCAATAGAAAACTAGCCCAAGAAAAGATTTGCCACATATAATCAGTTTTTGTGACAAATCTAAATCTATTTAAGCACTGAATCTCTGTTATACCTCAGATTTTAGAAGGCAATAACCATTCAAGAGAATTTGTGTACACCAAAGTTACATTAATATACTACTTAGCATTTATGTTCTTCATGTCTCCATATAAATTTATCAATAAATCCCCAGTAAAACAGGCAACTAGGTAAATAGGCACCATCTCAATTTTACACATTGGGAGAACTGAAATTAAATGACTTGCCTGAGGCCAAAAAGGAGAAAATCATGCTATTTCTTGCAGAAATAGCTGTAAAACCTGCAGAATGTAATACAGCTTTGCCAACTCAAAAGTTCAAAAATCATAAGTCAGATGCAAAAAAAAGATGTAATTGTTTTAACAATATTATTTTGTGATTTTGGATTTGCCCTTTGAATTTGAAAGTACCTCAGTCCAAGTGTGTGTGGCAATCAGTGTTGAGAACTCCCCAAAATGTATTGAGCTGGTTTGGCTCCTGCTTCAGTAGCTGTCTCCAGCTGACTGTTAGTGTAGAGCTTCCAGCCTCTTCCATACCCCAGCCTTTTAAATAATTAATGCTGTCTCTCTGTCTCTATTCCCTTCTCTGACTACGCCCCACCGCCTGTTTGCCTACTCCCTACCACTGCAATTAAGCATGCACTTTTACAGTCCCCACATCAATTTTATATCCTCATCTCTGCTGCTCCTGCAGTCTCTTCACCTCCATTTCCCAGACCATCACCCATGGGCAGGAGCGCTGCATTCTTTCACCTTTCCCAATCAGGAAGAGTACAATTCCTCCACGTGCTCTTTGCAGCCTTTTCCTCTTCTAAAGTCTCAGGTTGCAAGAACAGAGTGGGAAGGGAGAGGAGCAGGTTGCCTTGTCACAGGACAGAGAGAGGGAGCAAATGTATTCTGCTGGACTCTTTTTTTTCTATCTTAGGTTGCTCTTCTCCTTTACTCACCCCATTACGTTCTTTGGCTCCCCAGAAGCAAAAGGAAAGCCCTGTCTGCCTTCAGAAATAGGTTTGATTGGTCTTCATCCCTGGAAAGGAATGAGTGAAATCTAGGAGGGATCTGGAGCTTCACCCCAGCCAGAATTGTATGGCTGGTGAAATAGGGAAAGCTGGCAAAACTGTTTATACAGAAGAACACTCCTTCTCTGCAGCTGTCAAATTACCAAATTCTATAGTGGGGATATAATTGGCTATTCAAATTGGCTTGTTCAAAAGGGAGAACGTGAATCCCTATTTCATTATTTTTATTAATTGTGTCATTCCCAGGATCCTGCGCTTGTGGGCACAATTGGATATAAAAGTGGTAGAGTTTGCACCCTAGGGCACCAGAACAGAGGCAAGGAGGGCTTGAGGCTCCAGCCCTGCAGAACAGATCAGGGGCAGGATGCTGTTGTGAGGGAAAGTGTTGCTGCCAATAGCCAAGTTAACACCTCCTCCACCCAACAGCTCTGTGATTGCCAGAGTTTTATATGGCAAGTGAAAATCTAAAGCTCTTGATTTGGTGGTGGTGGCAGGGCCAGGGAAAAGTTAACTTGGCTCTTGTCATGCTTGACACCTCCTTTCACAACAGTGATGTCTCCCATGGGGTGGGGAATGGGTGGTGAGTGGGGGGTCTGATCTGGAAATTTCTGACCCTGCACCCATGTATCCAAAGCTTCACGTTCCCATCTCCATTCCAGCACTCGCATTAAGTGCCTTGGGCTCATGCCTCAGTCTCCCACCCTTAGTCAAGCTACTGGGAATCATTGCAATGCAAATAAATACAACTTTGAGGGAGGAGCCCCTGACTCCCTGTCCTGTATTTGGTTTATCCAATAATACTTCCTGTTTACCAGACCAAACTACCTCTGTAAGGCCTCAATCCTGCACATGATTATCGTGGCTTTAGTAGGGCTGGGTGTATACACAACAGTCTGCTCAGAGGTTATAAATTGCAAGATTCAGGACTTAGTTATTAAGTTAATTTTATGCCTGTATCTCATGGGTTTTCTTGTGTTTGCAGACAAGTGGAACTGCTTCTTGGTTATTACATCAGTATGTGTTTGCTGTCTGTTGTAATTTATTGCTTCATTTGGAGGGAGAACTATTGGGAGTAGTGGAGGATCAGTGTTTTTTAGAACATGCACATCTTCATTTCCTCGTCTAAATGATGATGTTTCTACAGAAATCCTGTAAACTGCCATCTGCAATGAAATGTTGATTTTCTTAAATAGGACTTTCTAAAATGACACTTTTATTTCTCCTTTTCTGCTATTTGCTTGCTTTTTCCTTTCATTTTTGTGCTTTATCTCCCCAGTAGGTGGCACTGTTGCTCAGGCATTATTTTTTCAGCTTCTCAGTACAGCATCAACATTCATGAATGTGAAAAAGTTGACATTTACTTACTCGGAGTATAAAATTATGTTACATTTGGCAAAAGTGGGTATAGATACTGTCTGTATGCAAGAGATGCACTTACTGAACAGGACGAGGATGAAACAGGCTGGCAAGCTGATGACCTCTTGTCATCCTCAAAACATAAATCATGGAGAAATGCAATTTAATTTTTGGAGAAGACTGGAATTTAAAATCTCTCCCATAGCTATAACTACATATCTTATCCAGCAAGTGGCCGGCCATCCTTACATGTTTAATCTTTCAGTGTATACAACCTTCCATCCACATTTTTCTTCAAAGCTCTTCAATTTCTAAGTCTCATTATTTTTAGCACAATTCTCTCATCTTTGTGTAATTACAAGGAATATCACTCTTTTTTGTGTGTTGCATTTACATTATCATGTACCAATCTTGTCCTGCACCATCATTTAATTCCCATAAATTATTGGGACTGAAAAGGGTAGGCACAAACTGCTCTAAAAAAAGGCTTAGTGCAGTAATCTCTCACTAATCACTGGGATAGCTGTTGCTGATTACCACATTTCTCAAAGGAATGGCCCAATCTCATGAGGCACAGCAAACTTGAAGGCTTGAACGTTGGAACTTGTAGTACCTCACAAAATTGCGTCCTACATTTGGTAATGCTTCATAATATATTAGTAAATGTAAATAGTTTATTAACAAGACAAGAATTCACTGCATCAATCTGTTTAACCTCCCCTACCCAGTGGAGCCCCAAGGTAAGCTAATATACAATCCATAGGGAGAACTGGCATTTAATTCCATAAATGCATTATTTTAAAAAGTCTAATGAGGGAATTAGAGTTTTGATCCACTAGGAGTCAGTGTTGAAAAAGCTTCAGAACATTAGGTGGAACGTCCTAGGGAGGATTCTTATAGGTCAAAGCTCATCTGAGCTCCTCACTAGTTGAGACATTCGGTCAGAAATCTCAGTAGGCCAAATGACCCTTTGCTCTCTACAACAAGGTCTGAGCAATCAAATTCTTCCATTCTTCTAACCTTCATGTGAGCAGTTCCCAAACTCTTCCTGAGCAGGACCCAATTCAGGACTTATCATTTCATGCAATTTTTATACAACAGAAACTGTTAGTTGTGTGCCCACAGTTAACAGGGAGTGAGGGTTCACCATGCCTCCACTGCTCATGTCTGTGCCCACTTTTACCCCACTCAGAGTTAATCTGGGGAAGATTATCCTTGACTGAAATACAGGTTAATTATCCTGTTTAACCTTTCACTTACTTCAGGTATAACAAGTCCCTGTTCATGTTAACCGCAAGCAGACAAAGTGGGCAAAGGGAAACTAGGGGGCTCTGTGGGTCTCATGACTCTACTCATAACTGCCAGGGCTTCTTATTTGGAAACTGCTGCTCTAAAAGGAACTTCCATATTCCTCCTTTCTAACCAGACCCTATCCCTTTGGGGAAGGGACAACCACCAGACACCTCCTGGGGGTGAGACAGTCAACTGCCCAAACATCAGAAAATATTGGATGTCTGCTTCCTCAAAGATTTTTCTGAAGAGCTGCTCTGTGTTGGCCACAACCCCTTGATACACTGGAAGTTTATGGGAGTAACATAATAGGAAACACTCTCTGGTTTGAAGCAGGTTGGCTTCCACCAAAAGCAGAAATTGCAAGGAAACTCATGGGCTAGGGAGAGACATTCAAAAAGCCTGAGCCTGAATTGATTCAACCTTTGCAGGTTAATCTAACCTGGCTAGGCTAAATCAGTTTTGTAACCAGACAGACATCCCAGAAATGCAGACACATGCCTGCAGTGGCTCAGGCTAGAAGCTGGGGGGTGCTAGAGCAGCCCACCCTTCCTTCCACAGGGCTGAGCTGAGGGGGGTGTGACCAGGCCCCCAGGTTGCTCTGATTATCTCTGCCCCCTGCCCCCTCCTAAGCAGGCAAGCAGGGAATGTTTATCACCCCTAACTCAGTGTTTATCAACCCACTAAGAAAACAAAGCCCCTCTCCATTAACTAATGGAGCTCTTCTTAAACAGCTCTTCCAAAGAAGGACATTAAGCTACCTGTTGATTAGCTCCAAAAAGCCTGTCTGCCTGTCATCTCCCACAGCATGGACCATAGCCAGCATGTGGTATGCTAGCCAATGCTGAGGTATCTGCAGAAGGCAGAAGGGGGGAGGGTGGGGAATAATATCTGCTTAGTAGGGAGAAGCCAGGCAGACACTCTGTGCCTGCAAGTCTCTGCCAGAGCTGCAGTCAGGGAGCAGAGGGGAGGGGCCAGCCCTGCTGTGGAGCAAAGAGCCCCGCCAAGCTCAGAGAGCATGCCAGGATGCTGGGGGTGCCTGGTTTATCTTAAACCAGCAAAGCATCTGGGACAGACATTGCATAAACTGGTTTGACCTAAATCAGTTAAGTCTGATAGTCTAGAATAGAGTAGGAAGGCTGATAGATTACTGAAGACAGTAGAGGTAACTAGCAAGGTCCTGTAAAGTTGATGGAGGTATCAATATGGAAGATTTATGAGCTTTGGTTCATGGGAGTTTTGCAAAATGTGGCTGTCTTTTCCTCCCTCAAGTTCTGTTTCCTTTGATGTTCTCTCCTACATCTTGCCAGCTTCCTAACCATGGACTAGGTTCTCTGTCTGGATCTGGTGGCTTTGGTTGATTTATTATGATATTTATCTCTTTCATTTCTCTTGCAGGGTACTTGACTTATTAGCATCATAGGATTTTGATTTGCTGCCCAACCTGCTTCAGAAATGCTGCTTTCCTGAAATCATAATGGGCTCAGGTTCATGTTATCACAAAAGCAAAAAGTCTTGGAGTCCACAGTTACCTGCTTCACCCAAGCAAACCCCATAATCTAATGTGTTATTCCAACATTGACCTCAAGCATTATCATGTTTTACCTATAATGTAACACATATTACTTAGACCATAATGCATGGTGTGCCTTGTACTTAACACAGCACAAGCTTTATCTGACACTGCTCTATGTAAAACACAATGAGGCATAAAATCCTTCTGTAAACTTGTCAATGAAGCTTTCAGTAAAACACATCCAAATGCCTTTGATATCTTTATTTTCACTTAATGTATTCCCTCTAAGAAGTGTGATGCCCCTAAACACAAGGTATAGCCCCCTTTCGGCTGTACCTGTAAATTCAAAATGTAAAGGAAACCAATCTCCCTCAGCCAGACTCCTGTGCACTTTGGGCCCAGTTAACCAACGCATATGCATAACTTTAAGCACATTACTGCTTCCACTAAAGTTAACTAAGCAAGGGACTACAGCCTTGGCTGCTTAGACCTGTCACAACCCAAGGGTGTGATTTTGTGTGTGCGCGCTTCGGCACTGCTAAATTATTTCCCGCCACTCGTAGCTTTCTTTGCAGGGTGCATTTCTTAGTTGCAAAGAGAAATGCACGGTGCAAAGGAGTTCCTGCCACCTGCGTGCAAATTTGTGTCCCACTATTGGCCAGTTCTAAATTATTCCCACGTGGCGGCTAGTGATTGGCTTGCTAGCCGTATAAGAGGCTTGGGCGGTTTCCGCCCAAGTTGGAGATCTCCGGAGGAGAACCCTGCAAGGGGGGACTCCGTAAACATCTTGAGGAGAACTCTAGGTGCGCTGCGGAGCCTATCGGACCCAGTGCGTGTACCTTAGAGCTGGCTATAGGGGTCTGATCAGCCTCTAGCCTCTCCCCATCACCAAACGATCCCTCGACGTACCCTTCCCTGCGCGCAAGTTCCACAAAGCCTAGCAAACTTCGTGAGAGTGTATTCAGAGCTCTTTGCTTCAAGTTACTTTCTTCGGTTGACACGATGGGCTCGCAGTTTAGAGCTTTCAACCGGATTGGGCTAGAAGGTTCACGGGAAGGAACTCTAGTCCGCCTCTCTTCTTTTCTGTCTGTAACCGCAACTCAAGCAAGTTTTCCTGCCTGCACCGCGACCATCTTTGGTGTAAGTAAAATAATCTTTGATCAACCACTAAGCGTCCGTGCCTAATTCTAGCATGCCGCCTGCCTTCCCCGACCCGGCGTGTCCAGGCTGCTGGCCACAGCCCGCCGCGCGAAACGCCCCCTCCCGAGGGCCTCGGACCGCTCCCGGCCCGGACAAAACCCAGTGATAATCAGACTATGTTAGGATACTCTTGGGTGAATTGGGGCAGTGCATATGGCAACATTGCATGTTAGAGGGCAGAAATTGTAACAGCATTTTCAAATTTTTGTGCTTCAGGTTAGGCACCTCAGCATCTTGACCTGCAAAGTTGCTGAACACTTACAATCTCCATGGAGGTCAATAATGCTCAGATGTTGCTGTCCTGATGCACAAGCTCCCAGGGAAAGTTCTAAAGCCAGAACTATGTTCGTTTTTCTTTCAGGGCTCAATGTCTCACGTTAACACTAACCAGGTTTTAGGACTTTGGGTGCAGACAGAAGTGCAGCTCCTCAGTGTAACTGAGAATGCTTTGCAGGAAGCGTTCTGAATTACAACAATCTCCCAGACCAAAAAGAAGTTAATTGTTGGTTCCAGGAGAGAGAGGAATCCCCTAGCAATGGCCCTTCCTCCCTCAGGGGGCTCCAATATACCTGCCCCACCCTCCAGCAGGGGCTGAAAAGCCCCCAGACCAAACTCTGCCCCTATCCTTTCCTCGCTGTCATTCTGCAAGCAGTGACAGGCTGGGAGGCAGCGCAGACACAAGTTACAGAAAATGCTATGTCTTGACATGTCTTCATTTGACCGCTTATGCAATGGCCATTTTTTAAGCTGTCTGCAGCCGGGCACTTGTGCTTGGTCATGGCTATAGACTGCTTTCTGTGGCCAGATTGGGTGAAAATTGTTACTTTTGTCTGCACCCTTTATTCACAGTTGACTCTCTTCCACATCGCAGTTCACACTGAGTGCCCAAAATATTCTAAGTATAATATTAAAACAAACAGGCAAATAGAAATAACAGCCTCTAACATTTCATATTTGATATGGTGCAAATGCAGATTCCCTCCTGTTTTTAAGGTCACAAGGTACTGTGCTCTGCAGTAGTCTTTCTCCTCACAGTGTTCTCCCATACGTTTCTTCACTCCTTTCAACTCATGTCAATTTGATCACTGATCACTACCAAAATTTCTTCCATTGCTGCAATTTTTTTCAGTGCTGCTGGTTGTTTCATTGTCTTCTGTGGCTGAATTTCCTCATACTCTTACTTTTTTGCCTTTCCCTTCCTCTTTGCTTGCCTCCTAATAAGTCAGTCTGACTTTTGTGCCACCTCAGGGACACAGTAACCTAAAAGGCAGTCATTCCATACAAAAAGTGCAGAAAGATTACATTAGAGAATAAACTGCTTCATGCAGCATTTTTTGTTTTTCTGGGGGTTTTTTCAATGCAGGAACTTGACTCCTGAAGCCTTTTAAAATATTAGTATTCCATAATCTGTAATCTATTGGCAGCTCTATGACTATAATTAGGACAAGATCATATTCCATCTCTCGGATGCTGAATTGCCACTTAGGCTGATTTTATGCATCTTATGGGTGTGTGTGTACCACACATACAGCATTGCCCAGCAGGGAGACACCCAAGCACATTTTGCTCATCTATTTCTGCTTGCTTGCATCAAACCATTAATCATAGTGGTGAAGCTGCATCAGCGTATCATGTATATGCAAGACTGAGATTTTGAAAGCAGCTGCAGGCATGGAAAGGGGACATTTCCATGGTAGCCTCACTGCCACATTTCTGAGCTTGACACTTGTGAAGAGGAGTGAGTGGCAGGATCTTGCTCATGCACATCGCTATTGAGATACACTGAGGACAAGATGTAGACATACCCTAAGGTCCTATTCCACCCTCTCACATCCCTGGAAAACCATTATCTACTTTGGTAATGCATCCTTCATTTTAACCTTAAGGCATCTCAGTCAGAAGAAGTGAGGAGGAGAACCATTCATACATTTTTGTTCAAGAGCCTAGTGGTTGGCATACATGCCCAAGAAGACCTCTCACTTCCTAGGAACTGCCCTAACCACTTAACCTCTCTTGCATAAGTGGTGTCTCTAGATGGAAAAGATCATGAGTCATGAGGCCAAAAAAGGGAACAAGGAAAAGGAGTAGCACTCTGAAACCTAGCGAGATACGCACTCCCTAGAAGGAAGGGATCCCTGCTTTCTGGTCTTTGCTTGCACTGTTGTCTATGCATTTTATCCAATGACTATTTAATAGAAAATGTATGTGCTGTTCTTTGCACAAACATTCCTCTGATGCCCCTCAGTGCTCCTGAATGGAAATAAGTTGGGCACAAATGATCTTTTCTTAGGCTGGTAATTGAATTCTCCAACCTTTTATAACACTTTTAGGAACATAATGACTTGCCACATTTCATTGCAATTTTTGCCTACTCTTGGATTCATTTAATTTAATTAGTCTCTGCCAGTGCACCTGCTGTCTACCCTACAGCAGGGAGAAAAGAGAAAAAGCATAGCTCAGGGGTATAGCAATTTGTAAAGTCATGCAGAGATATTCTCTCTTAAAACTTAAGATGGTGGCCAAGACTTCCTAAGAGAGGCCTATTTTTAACATCCATATAACTTCAGCTTATAAACGAACTGCTTTAGCCAAAATAAATGACACAGTTTTCAGAAGACAAAGGAGAAATTTCTACAAAGTTTAGAGAAAATGGGTTATTTTGATACTGAGTTATGGGTGGGTCCTTGCAAACTTCCCTGTTTGCAATTTAGACACATATCTGTTAGACACAACAGATTTCGGTGTGTCCATCTTGTGTTATTCTGGCTATCCAGAATGTAGCCATTTCTCTTAGGTACTCCATTCTTTTTTTACTACCATGTGTCACAACAGAAGCCCTCCAGTGCTTAATTCTTTTAAAAATCTGATCCAAAATGTGAAGGCTGAACTTATTAGACAGTCTGACACAAGGACTATCAGAGATTAGTTGGTTGCTGTTTATCCAGCATTCGTTTCTGTTCATGGCAATGCATATAACCCTGAAGGACACCTCAGGTTTTATCTTTGAGAAACACAACTTAATTTTCAGGCATCATGTGCAATTAAACTCTAATTATATTTATTTCCGTAAAAAATCAATCTTATCTTTTGAAACTGCACGTTCTATACCTTGCATGGATCACTGGAAGGGTATATGAGATATTGCAGATATCTATAACTATATTATATCTCAGATAACCTTCTCTCTCTCTCTCTCTCTCTCTCTCTCTCTCTCTCTGTTAGTAGTGGCCAGGCTGTAGCACGCATATCACTAGTGGCACAGTCAGCTTCTGTGTTTGACATGCAGCAGACTGGGGAGGGGACAGGCAGCAGCACAGTGGTAGATAGGACAGGGAACAGACCACAGAATAGCAGATCAGGCAAGGGAAGAGGATTGGACTGACACTCAGAGAGGGTGCAGGGCTAATTTGTGGCACATTTGCCTAAAAGGTTCCCTACTGCCCTAGGACAATGTAAAGCTTCAAAAACAAGGACTGTAAGGAGCCTACACTGTAAAAAGGGAATGACAGAGAAAAAGATTCAATTTTCCTCATTTTACAGTGCAAGAATTGAGGGATTTGTCTAGGGTATGGGTGTGCAACCTGCGGTATGAGTGCCACAAGTGGCATGGGCAGCCTCTGTGTGTTGCATTTGGCAGATCAAGCAGCAGATAGGGCAGGAGGCAGATAGCAGAGCAGGCGACTGGGCAGGGGACACAGGATAGGAAGCAGAAAGCAGAGCAGCAGATTGGACAGGGAAAGGGGATCAGGGTGGCACTCAGGGAAGGTGTGGGTCTAATATGTGGCACATCTGCCAAAAAGATTGGCCTGCACTATTCTAGAGAAGGGCAAGGTATTGCACACAGAGCCAATACGAGGACAACCTATAACTGGATTGTGGAACTCCTGTGCCACAGGATGTATGGAGATAAAGAATTTAGCAAAATTCAAAGGAGCACTGGACCTTTCAGTGGTAACCCAAGCAGCCAGAGTTATAGCTTGCAATACTGTCACAGGGTTAGCTCTCCTTCGCAAGTTGGTAGCCTAAGTCCAAGGACCTAGATATTTAGAACTAGACCTGCTGGGCAAAACAAGGGGCAGGTCATAGAGACAGTCTTGCAGGATTGTGGGGAGTGGGTCAGCGACTCCATTCAGAGAAAAACTCTTCTTTGATCTCTGGTCGCTGGCTTGGGGAGCATGATGAACTTAAACCAACTGGGAAAGCTGAAGAGGAAGGATGCTTGCTAAGGTGTCAGCAGGGCAGGCCCTACGAGGAGAGGCTGAGGGACCTGAACCTGTCCAGCTTCCAAAAGAGAAGGCTGAGAGGGGATCTAGTGGCAGTCTACAAACCAGTCAAGGGGGACCAGCAGGCATTGGGAGAGTCCCTGTTTCCCTGAGGACTGCTGGGAATTACAAGAAACAACGGACACAAGCCAGCGGAGGGTAGTTTCAGGCTAGACATTAGGAGGTGCTATTTCACTGTCAGGGTGGCTAGGACCTGGAACCAACTTCCAAAAGAAGTGGTGCTGGCTCCTACCCTGGGGGTCTTTAAAAAAAGGCTGGACAGACATCTGGCCGGGGTCGTTTGACCCCAGTACTCTTTCCCGTCACGGCAGGGGGTCGGAGTAGATGGTCTCCTTAGGTCCCTTCCTACCCTACCAACTATGAAACTATAAGTGAAGAGACTCAGCTGAGGCAGGATCAGCACTGTCAGCCATCTGGGAAGTCTGGGCACAGGATTTTTGTTTTGAGCTTTATTAATAAATCAGGCTGCCAACAGGGAAGTTACTGAGAAACCATGCCTCCACACAAACCCTTAGAAGTAAACCTCACCTACTTGCGTCTGGTTTGTGCCTCACATGAAGCGACGTTGGGACATTCAGGACCATGTCCCAGTGCCATTTTCAGACTGTGCACTTGAGCATTTTGAGGCAGATACTCATGGTTGGTTGAAAGCAGGTATGCAGCCTCATTTTCTGGATTTGGCATATGGGTTATACCCCTCAATGGGGCCCCTAGAGTGTTGAGGTTTAACCAACTGGGGAAGAAGGAAAAATGAGGCAAGGCTCAAAGAAAACACTGCCATTAAGCAAGAAGTTTACAAGGGCTACTCCCAAAATACTTGATATTTTAAGACAACCTGTAACTACAGGAGAGTGGGATGAGACCTATATTGCCTGAATATTGTCCCCCACCATCTCTTCTTTTGATGTGTCTGGTGCTGGCTACTGGTACAGACAGAATATTGGAAAAAACAGAACACGCGCCTGTCTTATATGTCTTATAAGACTGCCAAAATCCTCCACAGCAAGGAAGAACAGTAGGATCAGACAGGCTGACAGAAACACTAAGCTGTACCAAGCAGGGGTATCAGGGAAAATATTGTTGTATATAAACTCCTCAAAGAAGTGTGATCTTGGGAGAGCCAAGGTACCTACAAAACTCCTAAACTCTTTACTGCAGAAAGAGAAGTGAGAGTGGTCAAGGGAAGTCCTAAATGGTCAAGGTCAGTAGAGAAATGAGTGCCACCTAAAGAAATTTTGGAACTGGTGACAAACTCCTAAATTGGGTCCCTGCCCCTTTCTGATGCCCACATAATTTTGTAGCCACTCAAATTAGGATCCTGGCTGACTTTAATTACACTTGTATCTTAAGCAAGAATAATAGAGCCCTATCAAGTTTTTAATGAAGAAGATGAAGAAGGTGTTGTCTAAGATGAAAACAAAGAAGAAAGAGAAGAAACTTTTCATGAAAGTCATTTATGACACATCAAAAAATCTGGCCTGGCAGGATGCTCTCCTTCCCTGAAGACTTGGGACAAGATTCCTGGTTGACCCCTAACCTGTGGACACCCATGAAGTTGGGGACAGCACCTACGATTCAGGAGTTGAGAGCACAGCTCCCTATGGACTGGGGCTATTTAGGGAAAATCATATTGTTATCCAAGAGTGGAGCAGCATTGTGTATCTAAACATCCCAGGAGGGAAGATTATTCACACTCTCCCATGATAAAAAAATATTTTATAACAATGTCTCTTCTCACTTCCACAGTTAATGTCATTTATATGCATGAAATGAAGGGATTTTTAAAATGTGTGGATACTGTACAGTTGTGATTTTGTTGCATATTAATGATATTATCCAGATCAAAATGAGTGCTATATTAAGCAGCCTCAGTATAGAGGTTGTCATTGATGATATCCATTCTGTCAGTAAGAATGCCATAGCTGCAATAGCACTCAGGGTTCAAACACAGTTCTGCTCGAACACATGGATGAGCATTGAGATGCAGGTGGGAGCTGAAAAATTTCCTCTCTGAAGCACTAAGACGCCATTGTTGGCTTGCTCAAAAGGATGAAGCAGTTGTTAAAATGTAATCCAGTGTTTAGAATTTCCCTCACAAATATTGCTTTCCCTCATTGAATTGTTAAATATGGGTATAATGTTCACTGATTGCTGTTAATGTTGCACCTTTATAGTAATTTCATCTGTTTGGCAGAAAAAAATCCCCAAAATATTATTCAAATATTTGGAATTAATTCACAAAAGCATCCACCATTTCCATGAACAGATAAAATCTGTCTTAGCTTTTAATTCTGTCTCAGAGGTGCACCAAGTTGCAGCAGGGGATGCCACAGATGTGCAGTTCCAGTTGGTGCTAACATGGACATGCACGCCTGAGGCCTCTGTGCACTAGGCTGTAAATCCACCGTGAAAGTTCTTCTGGAAATAGTGCCAGTACCATAGTCTGTGGGTGATGCTATCTTAAATTCAATATCCTTGGATTCAAAAATAAAGTCCAAGGCAAAGCAATTAAGAAGGCTGCAGAATGCTCAATGTGAAAACAAAGTACAGCTCTGTATGGGATATGAGCAGCCAGTATGGGATATTGGAGAATAAATTATAGCATTCTATGTAAAATAATAATAAGGACACCATTAGTATCTGACATTTTTTAGTATATTTATCCTAGGAATACCTGTTATATATGTCAATTTTAATCACTGGAAAATGATACATAAAGACCATGGGAACTGGTGTTCCATCTTTCTTGTGGCATCAAGATGCTCATCTGGGACCATCTGCCACATTGCATTGAGTACAGGTGGATAGAAACCTTTTCAGTCTCTCCTGCCTCTATGCCAAAACCAAAGTAACTTCAGCCCCAACTGTGGAACTTCAGCATGCTTATGATTGTGCTATCATTGCACATATGGAGGAGGACCTACAAACAGCCCTTAACTGCTTTTCTTAAGGATACCAGTGACTAGGACTGACCCTTAACATCAGAAAAACTAAGTGCTTCAATAGCCTGCTCCGGGCCAATCAAGTTCCTCAGCAAAGATGCTTGGACAAGATCTGGAAAATGTTGAACACTTTGCACACCTCCGCAGCCATCTCTCGAAGAATGCCAACATTGATGAGGAAATCCAGTACAGGATCCAATGTGCCAGCTCTGTCTTCGAAAGACTGAATCGTCATGTGTCCCATGATCATAACATCAGGACTCAAACAAAGCTCCTACTATATAAGGCTGTGGTAATAACAACTTTTTTCTACAGCTGTGAAGCTTGGGTGACCTACAGGGCCCACCTAAAAAGCCTGGAATGCCTTCACCAGCACTACCCCTGGAAGATCCTTGGGATAAAGTGGGAGGAACATCGTACACATGCCAGTGTCCTTGCTGCATATGAAAACTGTGAAAGCTTGGACAGTGTACAAGACAATGACTGGGGCAAGACTGGATTGTGGTAACAAGACTGCCACAAGAAAATCAAACTCTGTTAATGGCTTGCAACTCATTAGGCATTCAGACAGTGGAGTGCTTGCGGTACTCAATACCAGATTCATGCCATAAAATGATGAAAGTGGTTAAAATTGTTCGCATAGACCTGACCTGCTCATCACATGTGCATATCTAAGAGAGCCAGTGAAGGCAAGGTAACTATATATGCATTTCAATTGACCAAGCAGCTAAAGAAAACAAAAGGTTAAATATGCATCTCAAGAGAAACTTGTAAAAGATGGATTGAATATAGGGAGGACGTTCTGTACATGACATCCTCATGTTTCTCAAAACGGGATCCAATGTGTCAATGTCTCAATCACTCAAAGTATGTCTGGAGTTTGGTAAACAGACCATCACCGGTATAACTATTACAAATGTGCCCCACTGATAAATAAATACCCCAAAACAGGTCTCATACCAATGGCTATAAGCATCCTGTCTGACTACTCAAGGCCCATCACCGGTAAATTGACCTATAATTACAGGGGCCGCAGAACCCTTCCTCTCTCCCCTCCCTCCCGGTCTTCACACCTAGACAAATCCAGAATAGGAGCCAGGCAATTAACAGTTGTAATATGATAATCAACCTTTTCCTCCCTTCAGATTCTAATCAGCCAACTATCAAGAAAAAAATGCTTTGAAGCTATACAATTAAATAGTATAAGAACTAAGCAGATTTTCCCGCAAGATGCGTGCAGTCCAAGAAGCGATCCTGCCACCCAGCCAACAAGTGTAGGATCCACGCTTTGAGGCTGTACAAGAACTGCTTCCTGCCTGCATTGGGTAAAGATCTCTGTGCAGCGAAGATAATACTAAGGACTAATAGCTTGTTTTATACTGGGAAAGAGTCTTTTTCTGTTATTTAGTTTTGTAGCTTGGTGGAAGTTATTTCATAGTTTCATAGTTGGTAGGGTTGGAAGGGACCTGAGCAGATCATCAAGTCCAACCCCCTGCCATGGACAGAAAGGATGCTGGGGCCAAATGACCCCGGCTAGGTGATTATCTAGCCTCCTTTTGAAGACCCCAGGGTAGGAGTGAGCACCACTTCCTTTGGAAGTTGGTTCCAGATCCGAGCCGCCCTGACTGTGAAGTAGTGCCTTCTGATATCTAGCCTGAATCTACTCTCAGTCAACTTATGGCCGTTATTCCTTGTTACTCCTGGTAGTGCTCATGGGAACAGGGATTCTCCCATTGCCTGCTGGTCCCCCTTGGCCAGTTTATAGATGGCCATCAGATCCCCTTTCAGCCTCCTCTTGTGGAGGCTGAACAGGTTCAGGTCCCTCAGCCTCCCCTTGTAGGGCCTGCCTTGCTGCCCCCTGATCATGCGAGTGGCCCTCCTCTGGACCCTCTTGATTAAAACAAGCCTTTCTGCTATTCAGCAATTGAGTGTTGTATCAGTTCTTAGAGCACTAGGTTTAAAAACCCACTTTCTAAGTTCAACAGTCCTTACCAACACTAACACCACCAGTATGGAAGTATTGATTATTCAACATCTACTGCAATGAACAGGTACTGTATGTGAATACCTGATATACATTTACCAAAACAACTGCTATACTCCCAACTCAGTCGAGGACAGAGGACACATGGGGGCCAGAGGAGAGGAAACACTTCAAGGACATCCTCAAGGTGAATATAAAGGAAGTGTGGCATTGACATTGCAAATTGGAAAAACTAGCCTGGGACACGGCTACATGGTGATGACTTGTGAGAGAAGGTACATCTTACTTTGAGGAAAACCATCTCACCCGGGAGGCAGAAAAATGACAGAAACAGAAGGAAAGGAAACAAGAGTGAGAAATCTGTGGTCCAACCCTCCCTTTAACCACCATCTGTGGCATTTTTCAGAGAGTCTGCAGCTCTGGGATCAGCCGTAGCCATCAACAGACTCATTTACAATCCTTTACTTGACCCGTGGGAGTGCTCATCCTTGACTGTGAGGGTTTGCTGCCTCTGTGATATATAAAGAGGCTCAGGACAGATCCTCAAAGGTATTTAGGTGCCTAACTGTCACTGAAATCAGTGATTGCCTTTATAGAGCTGCCCTTAAATGACTTGGTAGGGTTTAGCAGTATCCCAATGCAGCACAGGGCCGGAACTCATAGATTCATAGACATTAGGGCTGGAAGGGACCTTGCAAGATCATCAGTTCCAGCCCCCTGCCCAAGAGGCAGGAAGTCAGCGGGGCTCAAACAATCCCAGTCATCCAAGTGTTTCTTAAAGTAATCCAGAGTAGGTGCCTGCACCAGGTCTATTCCAGGCCTTGGGGGCTCAGGTAGTAAAGAAGTTTTTCCTTATGTCCAGCCTAAAATGGTCTCAAGTTTCCCTCAGTGCTAGGCTGGTCCCATGATCACTGTGCCATCCCTCTGCTGTCTTTTTAGTATTGTCAACCATTTCTCCAGCCAAGAGCTTGAATTAATGGTTCTTTTCTCTGCTTTTATTTTCTTCCTTTGCTGTGAGCCTAATGTGCTAACATCTATTCATGCTTTTCTTGCCTAACTTTCTTCTCATGTACCTAAAAGACTTATTAGGATGGGGTGAAACTGAGCATATGAGAACTCTTGAGCATTTGCTTTCTCTTGCACACATTGTGAGACTTATTCACAATGCAACTATTTTCTGCTTAGGGCCTAAAGTGCGTCTGAGCCATTCAAAGTAAGTTTTCAACACATTGAACAAATTAGAATAATTTTCTTGATTAAATTTTTTATGGAACAACAACTGTTAAAGAAAGAACTATGAGTGAAAAAGATATAAAGATAGAACAAATATTAGTGAGCAATGCAGAAGTGCTTCTTGTTGATTTAAACTTGGTTTTCTTTTTTGTTATTCTTCCACTGAATCATCCCCACCTGACATGCAAATCTTTTTTAGATGCCATCATGAATTTCCTTAAATAGCAGCAATGAAAAATTTCATCATCTAGTATGGCAGATAAACTATCCCCCCTGCTTTCAAAAACCATTAGTGCTACTCTTTTTAAATGAGAAAAGGTGTTGACAAGGTCAACTCTTAGCTTTTCCTCTATTTTCCAGAAAAGAGTATAACCTATCAGTCTACTTTTATTAACTTGGATTGAGTTGGTATCTGGGGAGTATGGCTGTACTATACAAGGTGTTTTTCAAACAGAAGAAAAAGACAATCAATAAATGAATGCGCATTAACATTACAGTTTCTAGAAGTGTATCACACTGTAGAAATCAACTAGTTTGATTTCACATTGTAGAAATCATCAGCTGGGTTATACACTGGACAAACTAATTTTGCATACCAAGGCTAAATTTTGCACAAGCAGTTAGTGATTTTGCAAGCAAATCTCTGCTTTCCAATATAGGGGCTTGATTTTCAGAAAATGGATGATTAGCAATTTCTTAAAATCGGAGCCTATTAACATGCCTGAAACTAGGTTTCCCACAAAAGAAAATCATTAGTTGCTCTTGAAAATCTTGGTTTAATCTTATATCTAAATCTCTATGACTAAAACTGGCTCAGACAGGTCTGCGTAAGACAATTTATTGATGCAGAAGAAGAAAGCCTGGTAACAATAAGCAATTTCTTTAACTGAAAGGTGGGTGCTTTTCATCTAGCAAAAGAAGTAATGCAAAAAACCCAGAAACTAAATAGACCATCCCGCTCTACCCCTTGAAATTCACTACACTTCTATATCCCCTGGGCCTGAAGCCTTACTTTCCTAAGAGGGCACACTTGTCACCCTGCCCTGAATATCTGTGCCAAGGACATGTGGAGGAAGCTGAACGGCACTCATCTGTTCATTTAGGCCTCTGCTCTCTGTCACAATATATGACTCAGCAGGTCCTGTGTTGCACGAGTACTGATGTTTCCATTTCTCCCTCATCCCAACTTTTAAGACTTAAAAAGTTAGAGAGATTGATAATGCTGAGCTTCCTTATGGCAGAGCCAAGATAAATTACCTTATCCTTCTGAAAGGGGCTTGGAGGAACTTAAAGCAGCTGTCAACAAACTGAGGAACTATAAGGCAGGAAGTCAGGATGAAAAATCTGCAGATCTGCTCTAAGCAAGCAACTATGAGAACTTAAAAATGCTGTTACCACCCTTCAGATTACAGGAAGTAGAACCCACCCTAGAAAAACAGAAAAAAGGAATAATCATAAAATTGCCTAAGAAAAGGGATTTAAGCAATTGCAGGATCTGATGTGGGATCACACTGCTGTCACTCCCAGGAAACCTTTTCTATACTATTAATCTGACCAAAATCCAAAAAGCCATTGACAGCAGATTTTGAGAACAGCAAACTGGTTTTCATCCAGCCACTTCTAATAATTGATCCTCTCTTCACAATATTGCGAACAACGCTGTCATTTTAAATTCCTCTGGTTCTCAGAAAGCCTTTGACAGCAGGGGCAGAAGCAGTTACAGCACCGACTGGAAACCTATGGAGTCTTATAAAACTATGCAAGAATGTGCTAGTCTGTTATTGCCAAGTAGGGTTTGGTAGACTAGTTCAATGTTATCCATGGATTTAGATATAAGGGCGAGCCCCTTCTCCTTTCTTGTTTGTCATTTCCATTGACTTTGCTATACAACAGATTTCTGTAATGGAAACCAGAATCCCATGGGTAGACAGAGTGCTTGGAGATCTGGATTTTGTTGATATGTTTCCTGAATACATGAGCAAATGAAATGCCACAAGAGATCAAAAGCCTAGTTAGATGGCTGAACCATTAGATCACGTAATCAACAAGTCAAAATCAAAGGTTTTGAAAATCAGTCTAATCTCTGATCATTCCATCCTTCTTAAACACTTATGAGTATGGTGGAGGAGCTTGCCAACCTGCACCAATAATACAGGCGAGCAGTTGGTATTCTCATAATGCTGGTGATGCCATATTCTGAAAATGCTAGACAATAAATATTTGTTTTGGCAGCCCCAACGCAAAAGGAGCAGAGGATGACCCAGAGGGATCCTTTGCCAAGTGGTCAGGCCTGAAGCAATGACTTTGCTGATTAACAACCTGAAGAAATTAAAGGAACTGCCCCAGAATATGATGGGGTTTGACCTCTGCCTGACATACCTGATGGTGTGAGATTTAACTGGATTTAAAGGAGCTAAAAAGGATTTGTCTTTCAAAAACCAAGAAATTTCTAGCAATGGCAGAAAGGAAAGTAGATTCTACTTACCACAGGTGAGCCAAACTGTTCCCAGCGTTGTGCCCTCCTACACAGTTCAGTGCTTATCTGGGTTCCTAATAAAGAAGGAGGCACTGTGACAAGCATAACATGTATTGTACATAAAATAATTACTTCTCACTGTCAGCTAACATTACCCTGGACAAGTTCTTGAAACAATACAGAGAGATTGAATAAAGTGTCTGAGAAGGAACTGCAAGAAAGCAATTTGGAAATGCAATAATAAAATGGATGGTAGTGGCTGAAGTCTATTCACAGTGAATTACCTTAAATATATTTGCCATTTCTGATTGCTACAGTGTTTCCTCTAATTACATAGCTGCCTCGGAGGGACAGTAGTTCCTCCATCAGCTTGTTCAAATTAGGTCTGCAGACAACACAACGGATAGTTATTTAGGCAAGTAAAGAATTCAGGCACAGAAAAAGCAGGGGGGAGAGAAAAAAGAAATAAGATGGCCTAAGTGTCGGAATGAAAGGAATCACTTGAGTGCCGTAAGGCTGACACCTCTCCATGTAAACTGAAGGGAGTCTTTTGAAATAACCACTGGCTCCTCAATGACAAATGCAACTGCTCACTAATCCATGAAGAGAATGACTCCATCTATATTACTGCAGTGGTTAGCTTTTCTGTGCTCTTGCATCTCCAGTGCCAAGTAATAGGCTTCAAGACAAGGCAAGGGAGTGAGTGATGAATGATAACTATACGAAATGTCAGATTTGTTAGTCTGAAACTTCACTAACAATAACCTGGTCAGGAAGACGCAGACTGACAACATGCTTATGTCTGGCTGCTATGTAAAATAGAAGAACATGCACCTTTTTTAAATAAACTCTTGTGTCTTGATGTGGAAAGGGACATTTCTCATGTCCCTTTCTCATTAAGGACAGGAGCATGGGACATAAATGTGGATCTTATCTAATGTATATTGATTTTTAAACTGGTATCACTTCTTATTCTGGAAAATCCAGGCATCAACCAGACCAGTCCTGCCACCCTGGGAACCGTTCCAATTTCTGAGGTGCAGAGAACCAGGTCTTGCTTCCCTGAAGGCATCAGATTCACAGGGGAGGCAGGAATGAAAGAAAGGGAAAAAGTCTGGAATTTTATGCTATAATAAGCTTCTACTTAGTGGACATGTGTACATATTCATTAATGCCCTGTAATTATGGCTAACAGGTACTAAACTTAATGCGCATTAGCACAGATGAATGCTTTTTAAGTGATGTTAATCTGCATTAGATTAAATCTACTGTGCATTAGTGCATTAACACAGGCTTTGTCTGCCATGCTAATGCACAGTAGAATTAGTCTTCTGGAGACTAATGGAGACATTCCCAGTACCAGCCAACATACTAAATTGCAATTTAAATGGAGCCATTGGTACTGATGAAAGCTGGCCCAAATTTGGAATTTTTACTTCACAGGGAAATCTGACTTTTTCAAATATCCTCTCATGCCTAACTAGAATGAAAAGCCAAAATAGAGACATCTTCCATGTATAAGGAAGTGCAGACTTCATAGGCCTGAAACCTTAGCTGCAGGTAGGCAGCAATTCATCATAGATTGCCTGGCCAGAAGGCTGGGAGACAGCTGGGAGAAAGTACATGAGGATGAAGCAACACAGAAGGTTAAAAACAGAGTGCAAGGCGGGAGAGGGAAGGCTGAGACAGAAGCACAGAGCCTACTTGCCTTCTCAGGCTAGGTACAGACATTCAAAACACCCGAGGCAGAATTGATCTAAGTGATGTGGTTTTCTGTAAGTGGCGGAGTTTAGATCGGTAGAGAACAGAACTTACATTCACCCTTGAAGGGGGCAGGCAGAGGGTGGGGGGGGATCAATCTTAGTCTGGGCTCTACAATTTTTAAACTAGTCTGTGTGCGCCAAACTTCTGTTCTGGTGCAGGTATAGACTGGTTTTGTGTGCTGAACTTCTGTTCTGTTACGGGTATAGACCAGTGTCTAATCACTTATAGTAGTAAAAGTGTAACATTTGTGCCTGGCCTCAGGGTCTAAAGAAAGATTGCAGATTTTGGTCCATCTCTCTCTCTGTCTGCATGCATGCTTGTTTTATTGTTTCCCTCACAAAAATAAACTGGCTGGAAAACTCACTATCACCAGCCATTATCTTTTGTGAAGAGCAAGCAGTAAAAGTAAGCCTATGAAGCCCTGTCAATCCAATGACGAAACTCAAATTATTCAATTCTACACTTCAGTTAGGGGTATGAGTACAGCCTCTGGCGCCATATCTATGCTTGCTTTAATCTAGCTAATTCCAGTGCTGAAAAAATAACCAGGGTGCAAGGTGGGATGATAGGCCTTGCTGAAGTCAATGTTGCTGTAGGTTTACTGGTGGTAGCACTTGGTCTACCTAGTTTAAAGCTATGTTTGGGGTATCCAGATATGGTCATCAAGGAAGACACTGCCCATACCCAGTCGGCCATATATAAATCTAAAAGGATGGACAATGCATTAGAGCTGCAAACTGCATGAGATGGCCAAAGGAAGCTGACTGTAGTACTGGAGAGCTTTTCATTTTTATTTGCTGGATATTTGCCAGCACTTCTGTTCTAGATGAGTTAGTGCTGGAAGGAGGAATACTGACAGCAGTAATTCATTTTATACGAGCCATTGAGCAACTGCTAATGATTGTTGGTCACCACCTTCTTGGCACTGGTATTAAAACTAACATAGAGGTGAGATTTTTCTGTGTGTCATTAGCAGTCCCCACATCGTCTTCCCAGAGAACCCAAACTGATCTATTCATTTGAGTTTAAGCACTAATGAAATCAGAATTAAAATGTACAGCTCATACTTTGCAAACCTCACAGACTGATTGCGGCAGATATGGTTTTCCTGGATATACCCAACCTTAATTGATCTGTAAATAGGGTAAGAAAATATATGGAATTCTCAACATCAAACAACGTTTGTTTTGTAAAAATGCCAGAAACTTAGAAATGAGGGGCAGAGACCAAAGCCAGACTGAGGAATGTAGCTCTGTTCAGGAAAGTACTGAAGTACATGCTTTAAAGTTAACAACAGGTTCAACTGCTTTCCTATTGCATTCACCCACCTTGCAAGAGATTTCCTCTGGGTTCTTTCTTGCAAAGAGAAGACAGATTTGGTGCACATTTTCTTGAATCTTTAAGTCAGGAAATAGTGTCAATTTATGACAGAAGATATATGGAGTCAAGGATTTAAAAAAACCTCAGCATCTGATCACAGCATTGCTGCCTCATGCTCCCATTCTGCTTCAAGACCCGAGTTCTCCACTTCGATTACATCTCCCAGAATGTATCACTTTCAGGATGCTCTGCGAAACCTTAGCAAGTACAGACAATTGTGGTACTTCACTTGAGATGCTTTCAACAGAAGTTTTTGTTTTCTGCCAGAAGTGTTCAATTTTGACTGAAAATTCTTTGTTTTTCTGTGTGCTTTTATTGGTTGAATATTGAACTTTCAGTGAAAAATTCTGATGAATAAAATGATTTTGTTTCTGCTTATACAAAGTTACTGGGAGCTGTGCTTGAATTTAAGATAAGAAAAGTGAAAATGACTAGTTTATTTCCCTTATCTGTTCTTAAGGACACGATGAAAATAGCAATGAACATGATACTACATTTTAAATCTAACTTTAGCTCAGCAACCTAAAGGAAGAGTTTGCAGAGGCATCCCTGGGAAATGGGTACCTCACTTTCTTGTGAATTGGGTATCTAATATTTTACTAGCCTACCTGACTAGTTCCTCATGGTCATTCTATATCAGCAATCTGTCTCATTCTCAGATACGTTAACCTCCACCCTGCAAAGAAAGTCATTGCTCTTTTTCCACTAGGCCAAACTGCACTTCCACACTGAAATAGAAGGAAGCCCAACTGTTTCTGCCCATTTCTTGCATGATCAATGTGAATAATAAATACCTTCTGTGTGCAGACATAGGGTAAGTTTTCTGGAGAAGGGTGTAGTTTGACATGCAAATATTTTTTCATTTAATCCAGTATTACCACTGTGGGAAAGACAGTTGGCTCCGTGTAGCTTGTCTCTTGCCCCAAGACTCTAAATAGCTCTAGCTCTGAGGACCTGGAGGATGGGTGTGTGTGTCCATGTTACTTCCCCCCATCCAGATAAAACCATATTTAGAAATGTACGAGAATGTTAGATCTCATGTTTCTAAGTATTACTCTTGACAAATTCCACAGACATACCAATAAACCCTTTGTATGACACAATCTCACATTACCATATTTTGGATCTTTACATATTTAAATACATGACAAAGGTTAGAGTTATATAAAGAAGAAATTTGAAACACCTCCTACTTTTTCATTCTATACAAAAACCGTAGAAAATCTCACTCATGTCAGGTGACTGGCTTGACTGAGCAAATGTTTTTTCATGCCTTCCCCCTCACAGTTTCTTTCTCTGAATCTTTGCCTGCTTCACTTTCTTGCTTCGTTTTCACATTATCTCACTTACTGACTCATTCAACATACCCTTTTCTTTATCTTACTATTGAGCATGTCACCCTTGTCACTAATGTGACTGTTGCAGACTATCACTTTGGTCAGTTTCCATCGGTATTCTACCCCTTAAACCTGCCGTCCTCTGTCTTGGCTGTTTATGTTGTAAGCTCCTGTAGGCAGATACTGTCTTTTATTCTGTAATGGAGCGTAAAACACTGCCCCCCTCCCCTCTTTCTTACTGGGCCTCTAGACACTGCTACTGGAATAAATGGTATAACGATTAATAATAGATATAAATATGGTTTGCCTAAAATTGTTGAATCTTCTGATCTTAGCTTTATCTTCAAAATGTTTCTTTTAATTCTGATTTGTCCAGAGCAGAATATAGGTAACACTGATTTAAATGGAAACAAATGAAGCAGATCCCATCCTGTCAAACATGAGATGAAGCAAAAGCTACTTTCCTAAAGTTAACAGGAATATATGCTGTGGATGCCCCCTAGTAGTGACTTTATAGCTAGGATCATACTATTATATGAGCAGGAAATAAGGAGTATGTTTTCATTTTTCTTCTAAAGAAGGTGGCCAAGCAGTGTGAAATATTATGCTACCCAAGTATTTATTCCCTGGGCATGACATGTTTATATTGGTGCAATCAGTCTTTTCACCATGTAAAAAGGAGTTTGAACACGATGTACAGCTCTACATTTTATCTATGGGAAAATCAGGGATAAAACCAATGTTACCCAGGTATCTTCTGGTTATCCTACAGTAGCCATTTGCTCAAGGCGAACAGGCTATGACCTGCTCACTGCCACATAGGCCTGTCAGATGTTACACGCAAGACATACTAATGAGTAGTCATCAATTAAATGTTTACTTGGGAGGAAGTATCAAGTGCGGTTTCCAAGGGGTCTGTCCTGGGACTGGTATTGTTTAACATCTTTGCTAGTGATTTGGAATAAGGGATTGAGTACATACGTAACAAATTTAAAGATGACACCTAATTGGCTGGAGTTGTAGATGCACTGGAGGGTAGATGTGGAATGACCTGACTAAAACTGGAGAAATGGCCTAAAATTAGTCAGATGAAATTCAGCAAGGAAGAATGCAAAGCCCTGCATTTGGGATGACATAAATGCATGCAAAAATACAGACTGGAGAATGATTGGCTAGGTTGCAGTATTATAGAGAACGACCTGTGGATTACAATAGACCATAAGCTGAATATGAGCCAATGTGTGCTCTTATAGCAAAAAAAGACAACAGCATATTGGATTGTGTTTATAGGAGCATCTCTTGCAAATCAAGGGAGGCAATTATTCCTCTCAATTTGGCACTTGTGAGGCCTGGAGTAGTGTCCAGTTTGGGGCTCTAAATGTCAAGAAGGATGTGGACACATTGGACAGAGTCCATCAGAAAGCAACGAATATGATTTTTTGGGAAACAATTTATAAGGAAAGGCTGAAAGAACTTGGATTATTTAGTCTGGAGAAGAGAAGACAGGAAGAATTTGATGACAGTCCTCACATACTTGAAGGTATTTGATTATAAAGAGGACAGAGATAGACTATTCTCAGTGCATGCAGGAGACCGGACTAGGGCCAATGGCTTCAAGCTGCAGCAAAGGATATTAAAGTTGGAGATTAAGAACTTTTTCATTATGAGGGTGGCTAAGGCTAGCAAGAGAGGATGTAGAATCTCCATCCCTGGACTTTTCAAAAGCAGGTTAGACAAATAGACAGGCTCTTGGTTGGGATAGTTCAGTTAGGGATGGTACTGCCTTCAGCAAAGGGCTGGGCTAAATGACCTTGTGAGATCTTTCCATCCCTGCTTTCCTATCCCATTCAAGTGTTTGGGGCTCAACTCTGATCCAACTGAAATCCATAGCAAAACTCCCACTAGTTTCAAGGGAGCTGCAATTTACCCTTTGTTAATTAAGAAATGCAAGCAGCTTTAATCCATTCTTGACAGATGGGGATATATTTGTTTTAAAAGGATAGCTTCAGCTCTGGGAATCCATGCCCTTTATCAAGGACGGAAGAGGTGAATGGCTCAGTGTGCCTAAACCAAAATTGTACTGCTATACAAAATGTGTTATGGATACCAGCACTCCCATCATTCTGTGGCCTTCTACACAAGATGAAACAACCTACTAGGTGGTTGAGATCTTTAAGGATTACTATGGCTGAGTTAACATATACATTAGCAGGAGTATTTAAATGAGTCTTTTCTCCATTATTTCCATTCCGTTAGACTGGAAAATGAGCTTTGGTTGCTCTTCTTGATAAGGTTGTGCATCCTGCTTGTGCTCCTGTTAAATAAGTTTATAGAGGCCTTGGCCTAGCTAATGATATTTAACGAGAAACACGGGTGATTAGCTGGAGTGGCACATAGCTCCTGAGCCAACTATTCCACTAACAGGAAGCATTTGATTCTTTTAAATGACTTGCTTATTTCCATGGGTAATGGTTCTGTTTATTGAGTTTGCACAAATGCATTTGATTTAGTCAATTTGGGCCCTCCATTTAAGCAAATTACAGTTAGGACTCAATCAGCTTGAGGTAAATTAGTTCAAATGCACATAAAAGCTAAGGCTGTTGCTGTAGTACATTTGCACAGCCAAACACTTGCACAGAGATAACAGTGTATCATGTACAATGGATTTGGTAATTGGCAGCAAGACTGGAAAATTGCCCCTGTCCCAAGTCATTTGCATCTGGCCAGCTACAAAATCAAAACACTATATACATGTTTTCATGAACCTACCACAGGAAATTATAGATCCATCCAGTTTGGAGTTACCTGAATTGGAGCAGCAGCACTGAAATCACACCCTTCCAGAAATGGAAGATGAAAACATACGTTCTTTATTTTTTTGTCCTCTTTACATTTAGGGACATAGTGAAACTGTGATTCTGTGATATTCACGGAAACTGCGATTTAAGCTGACCTCTGCAAAAAACAGTGGGCTCTGTGATCCTGGTGGGCTCACTGAAGAAAAAAAAAAGGAATTTATCAAGAAACAAAGAAAAGTCTGGGAAGCCTTGCAGTCTTGGAGCATGGGGAGGGCATGGGAGTGCAGGGGGGGAAGGGACAAGGAGGAGCAGGGAAAGGGTGGGGATGCTCATTCTTCTGTACCTCCTCTTGTGAGCAGCCCTGCCCTGCCACCTCCTCCTCCATGCCCCCTTCCACTTCTGCCTTCTCCCCACGCTCCAAGACTGCAGGTCTTTTCTCTGTTTGTCCTTACTTTTTTTTTGTTTGGTTGTGGCGGGGGGGTTTGCAGTGAGCCCACCAAAATTGTAGGGCTTGCCACTTGAGGAAGGCTCAAGACTACAGCTTAATTACCCTGATTAAGCCTGGGGAAACCATTAATCGATTAATAGCTCCTCCAGGCTTAATCAGGGTAATTAAGCAGCAGTTTTGGGCCATGTTGAAATCTCTGGGGAGAGGCAGGATTGCTGAGGCCCCTCTGCCAATCAGAGGCATGTGGGAGCCCTGCTGGGCTCAGCCCATGAAAATGGCAGCCAGCCCGAGGATCTGCCTGTGAAATAAGCCAGCAGGCTTCTCAAGTTTGGCAGACCCTTATTTATATTCCAGTACTTTCTCCCCTATTGGAGAGTGGATCCCATAGACACAACAGAAAGTGACCAGCAGTTTTAAGAGAAGGTATAAGGAAGGAGAAATCAAATGTACACACACAACATGATAAATAACTGGCTTTGAAGCAGAACTTCAGAGACGGAAGTAGGGGTTTTTAGTGGGTCATGGACTAAACATGAGTTCTCAATGTGATATTGATGCAAATGAGGGAAATACCAGTCTGGGATAGATTAACAAAGAGTTTTTTGTATATAGTGAGACCTCACCTCAGCTAGAGTACTCTTTCCAGTTTGGATCCTATGCTTTTAAAAAGTCTGGGGGGTAGTTCAGGTGGAGGCCAACAAGAGAAGGAAGAAGTTTAGAAAGTACAACTTATGAGGAAAGGTTGAAGGAACTGGATTTGTTAGGTTTAGAAAAAAAAGGAGACAGCAGGGACATGAGAACAGTGTCTTACTATAGATTCATAGATTCATAGATTCATAGATGTTAGGGTCGGAAGGGACCTCAATAGATCATCAAGTCCGACCCCCTGCATAAGCAGGAAAGAGTGCTCGGTCTAAATGACCCCAGCTAGATACTCGTCTAACCTCCTCTTGAAGACTCCCAGGGTAGGGGAGAGCACCACCTCCCTTGGGAGCCCGTTCCAGACCTTGGCCACTCGAACTGTGAAGAAGTTCTTCCTAATGTCCAGTCTAAATCTGCTCTCTGCTAGCTTGTGGCCATTGTTTCTTGTAACCCCCGGGGGCGCCTTGGTGAATAAATCCTCACCAATTCCCTTCTGTGCCCCCGTGATGAACTTATAGGCAGCCACAAGGTCGCCTCTCAACCTTCTCTTGCGGAGGCTGAAAAGGTCCAGTTTCTCTAGTCTCTCCTCGTAGGGCTTGGTCTGCAGGCCCTTGACCATACGAGTTGCCCTTCTCTGGACCCTCTCCAGGTTATCCGCATCCTTCTTGAAGTGTGGCGCCCAGAATTGCACGCAGTACTCCAACTGCAGTCTGACCAATGCCCTATAGAGGGGAAGTATCACCTCCCTGGACCTATTTGTCATGCATCTGCTGATGCACGATAAAGTGCCATTGGCTTTTCTGATGGCTTCGTCACACTGCCGGCTCATGTTCAACTTGGAGTCCACTAGGACTCCAAGATCCCTTTCCACCTGCGTGCCACCCTGCAGGTCATTCCCTAGGCTGTAGGTGTGCTGGACATTTTTCCTCCCTAGGTGCAGCACTTTGCATTTCTCCTTGTTGAACTGCATCCTGTTGTTTTCTGCCCACTTGTCCAGCCTATCCAGGGCAGCTGTTCCCTGCCCTCCGGCGTGTCCACTTCTCCCCATAGCTTTGTGTCATCTGCAAACTTGGACAGAGTACATTTCACTCCCACGTCCAAGTCGCTGATGAAGACATTAAAGAGTATCGGTCCAAGGACCGAACCCTGCGGGACCCCACTGCCCACACCCTTCCAGGTCGAGACCGACCCATCTACCACGACTCTTTGGGTGCGACCCTCTAGCCAATTCGCCACCCACCGGACTGTGCAGTCATCCACATCACAGCCTCTTAATTTGTTCACCAGTATGGGGTGGGATACCGTATTGAAGGCCTTCCTGAAGTCCAGGTATACAACATCCACCCCTCCTCCTGTGTCCAGGCGTTTCGTAACCTGGTCATAGAAAGAGACTAGGTTGGTCAGGCACGATCTGCCCGCCACAAACCCATGCTGGTTTCCCCTCAGCATAATTTGTCCTGCCGGGCTCTCACAAATGTGAGCCTTGATAATTTTTTCAAATACTTTACCAAGGATGGAGGTGAGACTGACCGGCCTATAGTTGCCCGGGTCCTCCTTCCTCCCCTTTTTGAAAATGGGGACCACGTTAGCCCTTTTCCAGTCCTCCGGGACTTGGCCTGTGTGCCACGAGCATTCGAATATTCCTGCCAGTGGCTCTGCAATGACGTCGGCCAGTGCCTTCAGCACCCTGGGATGGAGCCCATCCGGGCCTACCGACTTAAAGGCATCCAGTTCTTCCAAATGACTCTGCACCACCTCAGGATCTACGCATGGAAGTCTGGCACCTTGCTGCTGCCTCTCTACAACCCCAGTGAGAGACTTGTCGTGCCCCTCGCTTAGGAACACTGAGGCAAAGAACTCGTTGAGGAGTTCAGCCTTGTCCCCTCTATCTGTCACCAATTGCTTCTGCCCATTTAGCAGGGGTCCTATTCCTCCCTGGGCCTTCCTTTTACTCCCTATGTATCTAAAAAACAATTTCTTGTTGTCCTTTACTTGGGTTGCCATCCTCAGCTCCATGGTAGCTTTGGCCCGCCTAACTGCCTCCCTACAAGCACGAGCAGAGGAGGTATATTCATCTTTAGTGATCTCACCCTGTTTCCACTTTTTATGTGCTCCCCTTTTGGCCCTTAGGCTGCCCTGGATTTCTCTGGTCAGCCATGGAAGCCTCCTGGCCCCTTTCCCTCTTTTGCCTCGCTCGGGGATCGTCTTGCTTTGTGCCCAAAGGATCGTTTCCTTTAGGCACAGCCACCCTTCTTGGGCACCCATCCCATCAAAACTCCTACTCTGCAGTGCTTCCTTGACTAATCGCCTGAGTGCAGTGAGATCAGCTTTCCTAAAGTCTAGCACTTTCACCCTACTAGTTACCTTACCCACTCGCCGTCTTATGTTGAATTCTATCATAAGGTGATCACTGTCTCCCAGATAGCTACCGATTTGGAGGTCCCCTATCATGTCATCTCCCGTTGCCAATACCAGATCCAGTATGGCATTCCCCCTAGTGGGACCATACACCTCCTGTGTCAGGTGGAGGTCCTGTACACAAGTTAGAAACCTGCGTGAGCGATGGGACCTTGCTGTCTGCGTCTCCCAGCAGATGTCCGGGTAGTTTAGGTCCCCCATGACTACCGCCTCTTTAGCTTTTATGGTCTCCGAGAGCTGCCTCAGGAGCCCCGCATCTATTTCTTCCCCTTGGTGTGGGGGTCTGTAACAGACCCCTAACACCAAATCCCTTTCTCCTTGCCCCCCATGTAGCCTAACCCACAATCCTTCTACTTCCTCAGCCTCGGATTCTGTCTTGATGAGGGTTGATGTATATTGCTCACTGACATAGAGTGCAACCCCCCCCCCCTTTCTTCCCCGACCTGTCCTTTCTGTACAATCTATAGCCCTCAATATGTACTGCCCAGTCATGGGATGAATCCCACCAGGTCTCTGTTAGCCCCACTAAGTCATAGGTGTTTAGTGCAAGCAGGAGCGCTAGTTCATCCTGCTTGTTCCCCATGCTCCTAGCATTAGTATATAGGCACTTGAGCCCTGCGACTGGCGCCTTTGCTGCCCCCCTGCTCCCAGTCCCATGGGGCCCATTGTTTCTTACCTTCTTGTTCCTTACCTGTTCTGTTGTGCTGGCCTCCCCATGGCTTTCAGGTTCCCAATGTTCTCCTTCTTCAGGCTGGGCTGTCCTTGTGGGTGCCACATGGTTTGGTGGTCCACAGCTTCCCCTGCCCTCGTACTCCCCTCCCCCCGACGAGCCTAGTTTAAAGCCCGCCGGAGGAGATCCGCCAACCTAGAAGAAAACACACGCTTACCTTTGGGGGACAGGTGAAGCCCATCCCAGCTGAGCATGTCCCTCATCGTGATGTGCGGGTCATGGTCCAGGAAGCCGAAGCCTGCCTCGAGACACCACTGCCGAAGCCGCCAGTTGGTCTCTCTGATGCAGTTCTCCTGCCGTCTTCCTCGTCCGGTCAAAGGTTTATTAGAATGAAAAGGTTTATTAGAATGAGGATGGTGGTTAATTATTCTGTATGTCCAGTCAGGCTTGAAGAAATGAGCTTAATATGCAACAACAAAAAATTATGTTATATGTTAGGAAAAGTTTAATTAATAGGGTAAAAAAGAATTTGGACAGGTTCCCTGGACATGCGGTGAAATTGTAGAAAAATTTAGACTAGTGTAGCAGTAGATTCCAATGAAAGATAAAATGTGATAGATTTGAAGGGCAGCATACCTTTTGCCAGTGGCTTCAATCCATAAGAGTACTTTTTTGATCCACATGTTTGCTTTGCCGGATCAGGGTTTTTACATAGGACTTGCTTTCTGTAATGTGCTGAGTTATCTTGCCTTAATCCTCTATCAGCGCCTGAGCGTTCAGCAACTTACAGCATCCAAATCCTTTTGTACTTCAGAAAATCCTTTATGCTGTGCTCATTTTCTGTGATTGTTCACTTCCATAGTGCAGCCTGGGAAGCCACAGTTTCAGGGAAATAGGGTAGTCCTTTATTTTGAAAAACTACAAACCCATCAAACTATTTTCCTGTAGAGAAGAGGCCTTCAGCCCAAGATTCTTAGATTTTTCACAGTAAAACACAAGGCGGTAACTCTTCCAAGCTGCTCCTGCCTCCTTTGGTTGCATTTTGTTGCATATAGCTAAGTTGAGGAGAAAGTCACTGTATCAGAGCCCTCCTAGAGCTCTCCTTAGCGGGACACTCAATAGACAGCTGTCGTGGGTCCCAATCCACTGGAATTATGTTTTGAACTTTCTTTGGCTGAAGGGGGATGCAGTATCATATCCCCCCTTGAACTTGGGGGTGTATTTCTTGGGAAACAGTTCTCCTTCAGTTATCCCTTCATGGAAATGGGGGCAGATTATCCAGCTGCCCTGGGCACTCAGAATCAATGCTGACTCCCAATATTTTAAGCACACCCTTTCTGCGATTTTATCCTTTTAGTTGCTCCAGTATTACAGTGTAAGTCTAATGCATCACGTGCAGACTTTACATAGGATTTTAAGTATACTTAGTCTACATTAAAATATACTTTATAAATGTACACTATAATACATGCCAGTATATACTTCTCTTCCCAGAGCTAGCAGTATGACTCTTGTGAAACAGTTTATACCATTTTCTATTTAATTCATTTCTTTGTTCTGTGTTTAGTAATTTTCCAATCATTCCTGCCACTTGCAAGAAGGTAGGCCAAAGAAACGGTTCTCCTACTCCAACAAACCAAACGGCTCATGTAAAGAGGCAACAGTTAAAGTGTAATGACCAATGAATATCTCTAGTTTGGTAAACATTAGGCCTGTGTGAATAGGGAACTATTCCATTCAGGTTTGGATTTGGCTGATTCGGAAGCTAGTGATTTAATTTGGAGCGCTGAATCGGTTTCCTGCTTTGATTCGGCCAAATCGGCTCTGAAGCTTTGGAGCCAATTCGGAGATTTGGCCATAGGCTATAATGGGGAATCAATGAAATATCTATAACTTTGTTGTTTTTTGTCCGATTCAGATGAAACTTGCAGGGATGGTAGCCTCTTCTGAGCGCATGAAGCCTGCTAAGGAGATAGGAGCAGGGGTTTGGGGAAAACTGCACCCCAAATTCTTGAAAGCAAAACTCATGTCACGCATATGTGTTAAGCCACAGTGGGGTCAGAACTGCAGGGGTGGCGGCCCCTGTGGAGGCCACAAAGCCTGCCAAGTTTCAAGGAGATAAGTGTAGGTGTTTGGGGGAAACTGTACCTCAAGCTGCAGACATGCAAAACTTGTGCCATGGGTGACACTGTGTGTGTTAAGGTGCAGCAGGATGAAAGCTGCAGGCCTGCTAGCCCCTGCCAAGGCCACAAAGTCTGCCAACTGTCAAGGAGATAGGTGCAAGGGCTTCTGGGTTCTGGGGCCCTGCACACCTAGCTGCTGACAGGCAAAACTTGTGACATGGGTGCTTGTGGGACTGACTGTCTCTGTCTTGGAGCAGCAGCAGTTTGGCTCTGTATTGATTATTTCCTCTCCTTAGTCTGTGGTTTTGTAGGTGTTAATCCTTGCTCATTAACTCGCTATCTAGTAGCTACTAGCCAGCTACTGTGTATTGCACTGGTCCTTGAGTGAATCATGATTGATTGCTAACGCAGTAGCTTAGCAGCCAGGCCTGCAGTAGTCTCCCCACCCTCCACCCCGCCCCAAGACAGACACAGTTGCACAAGCACCCATGTCACGAGTTTTGCCTGTCAGCAGCCAGAGGTGCAGGGCCCCAGAACCCTTGAACCTATCTCCTTGAAAGCTGGCAGGGATCGTGGCCTCAGCAGAGGCTAGCAGGCCTGCAGCTTTCATCCTGCTGCGCCTTAACACACACAGTGTCATCTATGTCACGAGTTTTTTTTGTTCACAGCTTGAGATGCAGTTCCCCCCAAACCCCTGCACTTATCTCCTTGAAACTTGGCAGGCATTGTGGCCTCTGCAAGGGCTACCATCTCTGCAGTTTTGACCCCACTGTGGCTTAACTCATACACGTGACATGAGTTTTGCTTTCAGAACTTTGGGGTACGGTTTCCCAGAAACCCCTGCACCTATCACCTTGAAACTTGGCATGTGTCATTCTGTCAGCAGAGGCTACCATCTCCACATGTTTCATCTGAATCAGTTGAAAGACAACAAAGTTATAGATATTTCATTGATTCCCCATTATACCCTATGGCCGAATCTCCAAATCTTTTCCAAATTGATTCAGAAGCTTCGAATTGATTCGGAAAGCCTAAACCTTCCTGCGATCTGATTTAGATTCACAGATTCAGTTTACGCGTAATCCGAATCATCTCCGAATCCAAATCATGATTTGAAGCTTTGCGTGGCCCTAGTAAACATGTCGCATAGCCCATTACAGCAAATGGTAGTTTCCATGGTGCATCATAGAGGCACCACTTTACAATATGAATTTCTTAACATCAACCAAATAAACATCTGCTCAGTTTGAATACTTCATATAGATGACTGTCTCTGTCTTGACTCTTTGGAAAAAGGTCTAGATGAACCATGCTAGAATCTGGGAGAAACACTTGTATTTCAGAACCTGATCCTGTGTGGTGCTGAATATTTTCCTGAGAAGAAAGTGCTGAACACTCAATTTTCAGGCAAGGCAATTAAGTTACTACAGTCACCAGGGCTGTGTTACTCAGCATCTTTCAAGATGTCAGGATTGCTACCTATATTTGATTACATTCATTAAAACAGTAATGTACAGCACAGAGATGAATGCTGCCCTGTCTACAAATGTGCTTAAAAAGCAGAAATCACTGCCTGAGCTAATTCAGAAGATTTAAACAGTTCATCTTGCAAATGGTGTTTAAACAAGCAGCCCCTAAATTCATTATTTCCCTTGATTGTCTCTTTGCTTTATTGCACTTGCAGATTTGCAACTAATGGTACAGTTTAAAACACATTAACATTGGGTGCAAATGTGAGTCTCTGAGAAACTCCCTGAACTGAATTCTTTTGAGTCCAGTCCAAAAAAAAGGTTTTGTCACTGGCATCAGATGAAAGCCCTGTGTGATATATCCATGGTTTGAATTACACTTTGACTCTTCGGGGGATCTGCAAAAAAAATTAGGTTGTCCATCACAATGCCCTAATAAAATCAGGGACCACCCTCCCCCCCAGTTATGATTTTCAAATCTTACAAGGAGGCTTTCCTCTCTTAGTTCAGCCCTCCCCTCCCTCCCCAAGCTCCCCTGTAATTCGAACCCTGGACATATCCATCTCTGCTACTCTTCTGACAATGAAGAAACTTTGGCTTTTCTGTAATCATTTGCACACAGAAGAGAACTACCCTGCCATCCAAATTTGACAATCTATTTGAGTATTTAGTCATGGGACTGCAGAGAAAGGCCTTATAGCTCTGGGAAAGGGAGACCATCACATTTTGTTGGAGTGATTCCCTGTAGTCATTTGAAAAACATGCTCCTGTGAAGAGATCTTGTGCTTGTTTCTTCCACTGAAGTTTCTCATTTCCATCCCAGGTATAAGACTTGGGTCTCTGCATGGGCTTTTAATGGGAATAACTAATGACAGAAGTTTGTGGGAAGGCTCTCCAAAAGATAAGACAGGACTTTAACATAGAAATAAATTAAAGAGTGAAATAAGAATAAGGGGGAAAGAATAATAGAAATAAGAGGAATAAGGCAAATCCCCTGACCTGTAGTAACTGGTTCCAAGCAGTGCACTCCAGAGTCAAAGAATCAGATTCCTCAATCAACATGACTGGGCAAAACCCCTCTTCAACTCAACATCGTCGTACAAGGTGCAGGTTTAGGTCTCCCTATCCACTGGGCCACGTATCTAAGGTATTTATGTGCCTATCTTCACTCTGGTATCGTGGTGCCTTGGAATCTTTATTGAATATATCTAGATAAAACTATTGCTTTACCATAATCCCCACAGCATAGACATGGGATTGAAGCCAATGATCAGATTCTTGGTAATATTTGAGTGGTAAGGGGCAATCTGGTGTTGAGTAGGGTTTTCAAAGCTACCCGAACAGGAAAGGCCCTCATTTTTGTTGGAATTTGTGAACCTAGTACACTTAGACACTTTTGGAAATCCCACTAGGTGCGCATCTGCATCATGAGGCATCTAAATGCTTTCTGTATCCTTTTTTCTAATGCTAGTTAAAAGAGCAGAAATTGTCAGAATACATTGTGTTTGAAAGGCAGTTGTGATGTCAAATCATTCAGTTCTGTGGGATATTTTAAAATACTGAACATCTTAGAAGCTAAAAAAACTGCAAACCTAAACATCGCCTTTCATCATTATCACTAATTTGCTGTTAATAAAGACATGAACAAGCAGAAAGTAATGGTTGAATTTATATCCAAGCAAACATCCTCCTGAAAAAGAAGACAACATGAAAAGAGGCAGAATCCACTAGGAGAGGAGCTGTGCGTGGTTTTCTTAAGAATATAACTTTGCAACCAAATGAAGACTGCGAGATTGTGTTAGGTGTGAACTGCAAGTTCAGGTGCTAGTCCCACTGGAAACTTAAAAAGTACAAGAAAAAACTGACTGCGGGAGATTTTCCCCAGGATTTTATTTCTTTACTGAAATTACACATTTAGGTTTCTGACACATCATTTTTAAATACTGATTCTTGAACAAAATTTGAAAAGCAGAGGAAGCAGTAGGAAGGTTTGAAAAGCAGAGGAAGGTTGCCTTCTGGAGTTCAGAAATAAGTGTTCTGTACATAGCACCACCGTATTTCCTTGCACAACACACACTCCCAAATAAAACAAGCATCCTGTTTTGGGAAGATAGTATTAAAACAAGTAAAATATTTTCTTCCAGGAACATGGACAAAAGCTGATCACATGGATCAGCTCACTTGCCCACAACTAGCTGACTGGCTGCCCCAGAAAAAGCTAGAGTTTAACTTTGTCACAGCCAAAGGCCAGGGACAGATATTACACTTTTACTGGTATAAGTTACTGGAAACCTATAACAGAACAGAAGTTCATCACACATACCCCGGCCTAAGATTTACACACCTCCAATCAAAGGACAAACACGTGTTCTGTTTGCTAACAAACGAAACTACACTGCTTACAGAATACCATGTAACTTAGATCAATTCTGCCTCAGGCTTTTTGAATGTCTGTATCTAGTCAAAAGGTACTCTAGGTTTGACCCTGAAGGGTGGTCTCTATGCCATTAAAACTATTAAAGCACTTTCATGTTTCCAGTCCAGTGAAGAAATCCACTCCCAAGCTTAAGACATTGACCCCAATTTTGGAGGGCTAATTTTTTGGGGAAAGGTATGCATGGTATGCAAATAAATACAATATGCCAATAATTGATATCCAAATGAGAAATAGTGCCATATTTAGCAGAACTTTAACCATTTGAAGAAATTCTTTGTATAATACAGTAATATATAAGCAGAATAATTCTGCCTTTTGTCTGAAAAGTTGTCAAAATAGACATAGCATAAAACATTATGAGTAGCTATTTAAAGATGATTTTTCCAAAAAGGCTTCTACAGTTCTGTATTATTTTTGATGCATGGAGGCAAGATATTTTCTTCTATGCATTTACTTCAGAAATTCAGATTTTATCAAGCCTGTAAAACTCAACTTATGACTGGAGAGCTGGCCAAATAATAGCATGAGACATTGCAAAGTTTCACAGTGGTGTCCAAGAAATGAATATTCTGGGTAGAGTATTCCAGAGTCAGTTTGATGGAGGGATGGACATTGTTACAGTCCTGGTGGAATTTTTCTAAAAATGTCTTCCCATGTATCTTAATGATGAAGACCAGGGAGCCAGCGAACAAGGGCTGCAAACAGGGTAAGCAGTTTGCAGGCAGCTAGCTGAAGACAAAAGGAGAAAGAAGGAGAGAAGCAGGAACCAGGCACCAGATCCTGACCCAGGAAGGTAAGTGATCCAGCTGCCTTTGTTTTGCTGAGTGTTTGTTTGGTGGGCAGTGTGTTTGGGGTGTGTGCCCTGAGAAGCTGGAAGTGATTGCTGACTGCTGAGTGCTTGCTGCCTGGGCCTGACAGAAGCCCTACTGAGGGGGCAGAGCCAGCCCAGGCCCAGCAGGGTATAAAAGGAGACTCTCCCCAGGCAATGAGGGAGCCAGCAATCAGGGGCTGCAAACAGGGTAAGCAGTTTGCAGGCCAGTTCCTATGCCTGTTGGAAGCTCGCACCCCTCACTTTTTGAGGGGCAAGCATTTCAGCTTGGTAGGAGGAAGCAGGAAAAAAAGGAGCCCTTTGGGGCCAATGAGCAATAAACAGGCCAACTTCCAGGTGAGTTTGCTAGGGAAGGTCTGCTTGGAAGAAGAGCAGTAAGAGAGAGAAGACAGGTTAAGAGACCCATGGAAATAGTTAGAGGACATTGCAGTGCCAGAGCCACTGCCACTGCTTGCACCTGTGAGGTTTCTGTCCAGGCAGGAATGCTCACCATAGAGGCTTCCCCCCAGGTCTTGGTTTGGTGCTGTGGGGACTGCAGCTTGCAGGTTCCTTCCAGTGATGGCCAGGTCAGGGAGTGTCTGCAGTGGGAGTGGTGCCTCCTGGTTGTATCTCTCAGGGGACAGGCAAGAGAACTACAGGAGGACATGGCAAGGCTCCAAAGCATCCTCTGCCATGAGGCATTCATTGATTTGATGCTGGAGGAGACCTACAGGGCTGTGGAGAAAGAAATGCCAGACACAGTGCTAGATAAGAGAGAGGATGTGGACACCCAAGAGGGTGGAAGCTGGAGGCTTGTGACTTCTGGCAGCAAGCTGAGATCTTCACATCCACCTGCAGTGGTTCATCTGGAGAACAGATATATAGCCCTAGTAGCAGAGAGGAAGAAGCACCTATTTGTGGAGGAGGACAGGCCAGGCCTCACCACAGTGGGAAGGATCAAGATGACCACCACCAAGAACAAACGATTGGTGGTGGTGGTTTGAGATTCCCTTCTGCAGGGAACAGAGGGAGTTATCTGCTGACCTGACCTGTTGGCTCAGGAGGTCTGCTGCTTGCTTAGAGCCCAGATCTGAAATGTCATGGAGGGCTTACCGCAGCTCATCTGGCCCTCTGACTACTACCCCATGCTGCTCATTCATGTGGGCACCAATGATACCGCCAGGGCAGACCCTGAGCATGTCAAAAGTGACTATGGGGCTCTGGGTGCAAGGGTGAGAGGGTCTGGGGCTCAGATTGTGTTCTAGTCAATCCTTCCAGTTACCTTTGAGTAAATTCCCTTTGAGGATCAGGCCTGAGAGACTGGAGACAGGCAGTTGCTGGGTGTTCTTGTCTTTGACAGATTTTTGGTGATAGCTCATTTTGGTGTGCAGTTGTTGCTTAGTGTCTCCTACATATTTTCCATCAGGGCACTTGGTGCCCTGATGGAGATACGTATTGTGAAGATATTGTTGGCAGGTTTTGCATATCTTGTCATGGCACGGTCTGGATCCATTCGGTGTGTCCTGGGCTGTAGGAAGTTGGCTTCTTGTGATGAGGTTAGCAAGGTTTAGTGCTTGTTTGAATTTACAAACCACTTTTCACAGATGAGCCTATGAACTGCACTTCATCAACTTTCTAGGGACAGAAACTCATGGAGTCAGTATGGACATTGGAATTCTGACACACGACAACCTACTGAACATCTGACCCCCCAGGTACCTCTCCACTTTTACCTGCCACATCCCTCTTCCCCTCACACCCCAGCCTGTCTCTTACCCCATGATGTCACCATTTCCATTTTCACTAACTGGCTTTCTTGCCTGCTCTACTATTCCTTCTATCCAGGAACAGCACACACACCAACTGCAGGTGCTTTCTCAGCCCAATAAAGGGTTTTTCAACCCAAAAGCTTGCTAAGATATATTTCTTCAAGTATTCAGTTGGTCTACTAAAAGATATCAGATTGACCCAAAGAACCTTGTCTGCTAGTGCCATGTCTTAGACCAACATGACTATAACCTACACCCCTAGCACCTGTCCCTGGTCAGCTGACCAGGGACAACGCAGGGCCCTGGGCACATCTAAGCTCCAGGGCTGGGGCTGGCAGGGAGAGTTCTCTGGCACTGCTGGAGAAGAAGGTCCTGCAGGAAGGAAAGAAAGGCTCTGTCACAGTTTGGCTGCCTGAGACACTAGTGCTACTGTGCTGCTTACCTGTTGTTATTTAAAGTGGTGTACTGGGATGAGGCTGTATGGGAGGAGGTGACCTCATTGGGGCACACTACCATGTCATGTGGAGGCCCCAGTGCCAGTGAGGGCGTGCCTTAACACACACACACACACACACACACACACACACACACACACACACACACACACACACACACAAAGTCACACGTCATGAGTTTTGCTTGTCCACAGCTTGAGGTGCAGTTTCCCAGAAACCCCTCCACCTATCTCCTTGAAACCTGGCAGGCTTCATGGCCTCAGCAGGGGCTATCATGTCTGCTGTTTTCACCCCCCTGTGCCTTCACACTTACAAGTGACATGAGTTTTGCTCTGAACAGTTTGAGGTGCAGTTTACCAGGAACCCCTGTATCTATCTCCTTGAAACTTGACAGGCTTTGTAGCCTCAGCGGGCTACCTCAGAGGCTGCCTGCCTCAGAGGCTACCTGCCCTGCTGCTTTCATTCAAATCAGGCAAGAAATGACAAAGTTATAGGCGTTTTCATGATTCTCCATTATAGCCTAGTGGTGAAACGTAGAAACATCAAAATGGTGAAACACTTTTGACAAAACAAAATGGAATAGTGCTTCAAAACTAAATGAAACATCAAAATGAAATGCTGTCCCTTCGAACCGGAAGTCAAAACAAAATAGTGCTGTTTCACATAGCCCTACCTAATAACACTGCACAGTAGCTTGTTAGCACAGTTTTTGACTACCATGGTACTGTGCAGTGTTATTAGGCTACCGCACACAAAGTATCGTACATAGATACACCCTGTGTCCCTTAACAGGTTTAACCCCTTTGATTTGTTCAACTCTGTGAGACCAAACTGCTTCCCCGGGGCCCTCTGGTCTCCTCAAGCTGTAGCATCTCTGCGCCAAGAGCAGGGCTTTCCAGGGCTTAAGCCCAACAACCCCGCTGTCAGTGCAGAGCTGCTGTATCAGTTTCAGAAAGACCAGAGAGCACCAGGGAAGCTGCTTCCCCAGGTCTCTCTGGTCTCACTGCAACCGACATGGTGGTGGGCCTGCTCTTTGCCTGGCAGAAGCAGTGAGTCACTTCTGCCCTAGCTCTTAGTCCTGCCTCTGCTCACCAAGCTTCTAGTGGCAAGTCATAGGTGAAGGGAAGTCAGAGAAGAATTTTCACCTTAAGGTGTGACTGCTCCACAGTGATGTAACAAGGTTGGGGGGGCGAGAGGGATGACTGCCTTGGGTGCTGAAGTGAAGGGGCACCAACAGGTGCTCCCCAGCCAGGGCAGAGTGTGGGACAGAGCCACAAGCAGCTCATGGGGGGGGGCGGGAAATGGGAGGAGGGTGGCTCCTGCTGCTGTGCGCATTAAGCTGATTAATATTTGTGTGGCTTTCAGTGCAATGTGTAACAAGGCCCTAAGTGGCAACTGTTATCTCAGATACTTCACAGGTACTTAATATTCACACTAATTAATAAAGCCCAAAGGGCTTTAAACTAGGTTCATTGGGGGATGCGGAAGCAGAGGATAAGGAGAACCTAGGATCAGCAAGCCACGAGCAATGCACTGGATTGGCCCAGGTAAGCACTAAGGGGCCTGATAGACATCAGGACAGAGGGTACCAAGGGTACCTATCGGGGGGGGAGGGGGGCAGTTTAAATGTCTCTACACTAATGCTAGGAGAATGGGGAACAAGCAGGAGGAACTTGCACTCCTGCTTGCAAGCAACAACTTCGACCTGGTTGGACTAACTGAAACCTGGTGGGAACCTACTCATGATTGGGCAGTAGGCATTGAGGGTTACAGGTTGTGCAGATGGAACAGTTGGGAAAAAGGGTGGGAGGCATTGCTTTCTATGTTTGGAACAATATACATCCTCTATAATCAAGATGGGATCAGAGGAGGGCCAAACTGAGGTACTCTTTGTTGGGGGGCAAGGGACTTGGTAGTGGGGGTCTACTAGAGACCGCCACACCAGGAGGATGAGCTAGACCTGGAATTCTCCAGACAGCTCTCAGAGGCCATACAGTCGAGAGATATGGTTGTCATGGGTAACCTAAACTACCCTGACATCTGCTGGGAGAAGCTGAAAGCCAAATTTAACCGCTCAGGTAGGTTCTTAAGTTGCATACAGGACCTTCACCTAATGAAGGAGGTATATGATTCCACTAGGGGAAATGCCTTGCTGGACTTGGTGTTAGCTACAGGGGATGACCTGGTGGGGAATCTGCAGGAAAAAGGTAACCTAAGGGATAGTGACCATCAATTGATTGAATTCACTATCCAGCGAAGGGTGGGTAAACTAACCAGCAGGGCTGAAGTGCTGGACTTCAGAAAGGCTAACTTAAGTGTGCTCAGACGATTAGTTAGTGAGGCATTAAAGCTCAAGAGCATTGGTGAGATGGGGGTCCAGGAAGGGTGGTCGTTCCTCAAGGGAGCGATCCTATGGTCGCAGAAGGAGACAATCCCATTGCACATAAAAGGCAACAAAGGGGCAAAGAAGCCCTCTTGGCTGAACAAGGAAGTCCAGGAAAGCCTAGGGGCAAAGAAAGAAGTATACAGGCTGTGGAATCAGGAGGTAGCTACTAAGGAGTATACCATCCTGGCTCGTGCTTGCAGGGAATCAGTCAGGAAAGCCAAAGCAGGATTAGAATTTAGGCTGGTGATAAAAAAACAACAAGAAGTCCTTCTTCAGGTATATAGAGAGCAAAAGGAAGGTGCAGAGCTCTGGATACCCTTGACGAGCGCGCAAAAAACGTAGATACGTCTTATGAAGAATTTAACGAACGAGACGGGAAGAGGTTGGTGGTTGATCAGGCCGCCGAACTCCTCTGAGACACACACAAAGTTTCTATTACTCTGCCGCATGCTCAGAGTCCCCACGAGATGGTTGTGGAGTCCTCTACAACTTGGGCGGAAACTGCTCTAACCTTTTATACGGCTAGCAAGCCAATCGCTAGCCGCCACGTAGGAATAATTTAGAAACAGCCAATAGTGGGAAACAAATTTACATAAGGGTGGTGGGTGGCAGGTGGCGGGAACTCCTTTGCACCGGGGTTCTCTCTGCAGCTGAGAATTGCACCATGCAAAGAAAGCTCCATGTGGCGGGAAATAATTCTGCAGTGCTGAAGCACACACACAATCATTGGGTCATGACAGAGAGCACCCTGTCCAAGTTTGCAGATGATACCAAATTATGGAGCAAAGTTAACACACCAGAGGGTAGGGGATGGATCCAGGAGGATCTGGACAGGTTAGAAAGATGGGCAGAACAAAATAGGATGCAGTTCAACAAAGACAAGTGCAAAGTTCTGCACCTGGGCAAAAAAACCCACCAACACACTTACACTTACAGGCTGGGGGATGACCTTCTTAGTAGCACAGCAGCACCAAGGAATCTTGGAATCATAGTTGACTCCAAGATGAACATGAGTTGTCAGTGTGACCAAGTGATTAACAAGGCTAACTTCACTGTATCACGCATTAGCAGATGCATGATGAATAGGTCCGGGGAGGTGATGCTTCCCCTCTATACAGCACTAGTCAGGCTGCAGTTGGAGTACTGCATCCAGTTTTGGGCACCACACTTCAAGAGGGATGAGGAGAATCTTGAGAGGGTTCAGAGGAGGGCCACTTGTATGGTCAGAGGCCTGCAGGCAAGGCCCTACGAGGAGAGACTGAGGGACCTAGATCTCTTCAGCCTTCGCAAGAGAAGGCTGAGAGGTGATCTTGTGGCTGCCTATAAATTCATCAGAGGATGGCTGCAGGGAATAGGAGATGCTCTGTTTACTAGGGTACCCCTAGAGTAACTAGAAACAATGGCCACAAATTAACAGAGACCAGATTTAGGTTGGACATTGCAAAGAACTTCTTCACAGTAAGGGTTGCCAGAATCTGGAATGAGCTCCCAAGGGCGGTGGTCTACTCTGGGGGTCTTCAAGAGGAGACTGGACAAGCACCTAGCTGGGGTAGTCTGACCCCAGCGCTCTTTCTTGCCCAGGGCAGGGGGTTGGACTCAATGACCTACTGAGGTCCCTTCCAACCCTAACATCTATGAATCTATGAATATGGGATGATGGACTTGTATGTCTGTAGGATCCTAGGATAAATGGCTTCATTCCAGGAGAAATCCAGAAATCCAACATGTGTTTTTATCTCTTGTTCCTTTCTCTTTTTTAGCCATGCTTTCTGCAAGTCCATTAATAGATTCTGAGGAAGCAGGCTGTAGTCTAGAAAAGCTGCCGTCTTTTGCCAAATACATAAAAAAAGAGGTTGGGGGTGGAGAGGGCACTATTGAAAACCCAGCCAAAATAGGCAAAGACAAATTTGACATTCCTGATATTTCTGAACTAAAAAATAGGCAGATAAAAAGTATGTTTTTAAACATGCATAGAATTTACACTTTCCTTCTAGATCATAAAAGACCATGAAAAGCATACAAAGCATAATATGTAACACACACACACACACACACACACTAGCAGAAACCCTTTTGAGGCCCACCTGTAGGGAACTGATGGTACAATTTGGCTCTCAGGCATTTGAATAAATGAATGTATTTCTTTATGAAAAATGTTTGTTTTTTTTAGTTTTGTTAAAAATCAATATAGATACGAAATGAGAAAAGGCTGCTTTTTCCACTGAAAATGGACTTTTAAAATGAAGCTCAGCAAGGGCCCATTCCTTCAGTTGTGAGAGTCTTCGTTTCATAACGGATGTAGAATCATGATCAAATTAAAAATATACTGTGCAACTTTCAAAAGCTACCCCATCTCTGTATTCTAGTCTGAAGTGCAATTTTAAGTATTTGCACCTTTATGTGAAATGCTTTATTCTGCAGGATATAATTTGGCTTAGGGACAGAAATTACACATAAACCAGTGTAACCCATGCTGGCATGCTAAGGCTGGGTGATGCGTCGGATTTTGGGTCCTCAGGGTGCCAGTAGCCCTGGGAGCCCCTCAGGCAGAGTACTGACTGAGGTGTCCCATGGACAGGTGTATCCCTTACCCTCACTGCCCAGGAATTCGCTCTGAACCCAATGAACACGTTATTCTTTATTATGCACAACCAATTTATATACAGAAAAAAATAAACAAAAATATAATAAGAATAGTTAATAATGAAACTAACAATTTAGATAAAATTTACAACTACAACATTAGGTGGATAATTCCAGCACACTGGGTGGTCCCACTTGTGTTAAACAACCTGAATAATTAAATGTACCTTGTTATAACTCTTTAAAACAATTTTCCCCCCCATGATCCAATTGATTTCCTTCTGGTCACAATCCATTTCCCATAACAATAAATGGCAAGACAGCTATAACTATAATCCACTGCTAGATGACGGAGGCAAGGCTTCTGCTGCTCCAGGGAAAATGGACTCCTTTAATCCTTCCTGGCAAAAAAGCGAAACAGGCTCTGAACCAGAGGCCACAGAATGGGGTGGGCCACCCGGGCCATGTCCTGACCAACGTTTAGCATGGCAATTCAAATACAGCCCCGCTCCCTGCCTGCCTCCTTCCCTCCCTCCCTCCCTCACACACGCAGCGACAGCCACGCTCCCCTGCCTGCAGCCCCGCTGGGAGAGACGAGTGCCAACCCCCTGCAGCCAATGCACCAGTGCACTGGAGCAGGGCCCGATGTATTGGCTGCAGGAGGCTGTCATTCTTCCCTCCCAGTGGGGCTGTGGGCGGCAGAGCATGGCTGCTGCTGCGTGTATGAGGGAGGGAGGCAGGCAGGCAGGGAGTGGAGCCATGTTTGAATCACTGTGCTAAACGTTGGTTGGGCCACAGCCAGGGTGGCCCATCCCGTTCCATGGCCTCTGCTCTGAACAGCTCCTGCAGGCAGTAGGTTCCCTTTTGTTTCCTTCTGGAAATATACTTCCTGCAAACAGTGATTAGGTGTCCCATCACCCACCCATGCTGGTTTGTTTTCTTTCAGCCCACTCCCTCTCAGGGCTGTTCCCCCTCCCAGCACCTGCAGACAGGGGTTTCCCTCTGCAGGTCTCTGACTCTGCAGCTTGAGCCTTCCCAGCTCAGATTTCACCCCAACATCTCAGTCAGATACAACTCATAGCCTGGTTTTAACCCTTTAAGGGCTCTGATTCATCCTCCAGATCCAGCAAGCCTACCAGCTTTGCTTACCAACCACTCCCCACTCTTTCCCTGGCACCCGTGTCCTTAGTTGCACAGCTCTGAACCCAGTGGGGATCAGCTTCTCATGGGATGACACAGGCTCTCCTGCAACCTGATGCCTGCTCCCTGGGCAAGTTTCAGCTCGGTCTCCCCTGGCTGGGGGCTGGGTCTGCGCCTCCTCTCTTCACAGCTGGAGTCCACTAATCTCAGTTTCTCTTCTTCTTTTCCCTCCCTCAGCTTTTATGGCTTAGTAGCAGCTAAACAGAGCCCCTGGTTTGCAATGTGGGCTCTGGTCACAATTTAAATACTCCAATAAGAAGCATGCACTGTGCACCAAGTACTCTCTTGTCTGGTAAAGCTTATGAGCTTTCTGCAATGTTTTGCTGCCCTTTTCTTGAAGATCTCTTAAGCACAGCTCACCCACTTGGCTTGTAGCCAGGCAAGCTTTGCAGCTGTTTCACCAGTATAAGTGATTGGAAACCAGTTCAAATCTGTAACACAACAGAAGTTCAGGGCACATAAACTGCTTTTAAAATGGCCAAAAGTGGTTTAAGATAAACCTGGATGGATGTAATATCAGATTAACTTATTTTGGTTAAATTGATTTATTGAAATTCAGTCCCAGATCCCATCCAGATTCAAGTTAACTCACAGTTCCCCAGCATCCCAGGATGCCTTGTACCTCCCCTGCAAACTCCCCCTCACAAGGGGGGTGGGGTAGGCTAGCCTTGGCCCAAGCTGTCTGCTCCAGCTGAGCTGGGAGGTGTGCTCTAGCATCCTCTGGTTTCTGGCCTGAGGCACTGCAAGCTTGTCACTAAATTTCTGGAATCAAAAGTGAATGTCTGTTCACTTGCTTGTTGGCTCAATCTATGCAGTTTAGACTAACCTGCAAAGATTGAATTAATTAAATCTCAGGCTTTGTGACTATCTGTACTTATCCTCAGTGGAGATTCTGCTATGGGCAATGGCAAAAATGACATTTCATGTTAAAAAGTTGGAGTCCATAAGTGAACACTAGCATGTCAGACTCAGTAATGACATAATCTGTATTTAGCAGTCTGAATTTGGCCCCAGTACTCAGATCCTGATCCTATCAGACTTCTTTTTTCTTTTGCTACATCCTTTACCAATCTGCAAATCTGCCATATGTCACGAGGCAGTAATACGGATCATTCATATTCTGCTGATTTGCCAAGGGACAGAGCTTTATTAACCTACATAATGCAACCGCCCAGGAATCTATAAAGGCAAAATAGACAAGTTTTGGCTCCCTTGCAGCTTGGCAGTCTGCTGAGGAAGCTGATCTCTCAGGCAAGTGAACTTATTTAATTAAGCAGAGATCAGCAGATGGTTGATTTTTTCCACGCAAAAAGTATAAGAAATGTAGTTGTGTCCAGTGTTTCATTGTTTTGTTAGCCCTCTGTATTCCTGCTGTTGTTTGTAAAAGGAAAATAATTCAAGGAAGCACATAAAGACCTCTCTCACACTCTCTCTTTCCAATTTCCCTTATGCATATTTCATTGCCCATTTATAGTTGAAGACAGTTTTATGGAAAACACCATCATTGCCACCTCTGAGCCAGTATACAACAGACCAATGGCATGTTTCTTATCTGTAACTGGAAAATATCACATAAGCCCAACGCATTAGAAACCTCAGCTGATCTGGATTTTCCTACTTGTTCTCATGAACTCCACACACTGATATGCAACCAAACCGTTTAGGGAAAAACACAGCCCATCATGTAAAATATAACACAGAGGTTGGGACAAAGCACTGAAAATTATCATTCTTGTGTTGTAGTTTTGGCACTGCCTTTGACTTGTCATAAGCAAAGTTGCTCAACCTTGTTGTCTAATTCAGTTTTCCCATCTGTAAAATTAACAGCAACAACAAAAACAATACTTTCCTCAGGGGAATAGAGCAAGGGCTTAACTTTTCAGGATTTTATGCACTTTGAAGTCCTCAGATGGGAAGTGCTATAGTCTGTTCCTTTCAGGTTCTCAGATAGCACTGAAATAAAACAGCGATGGTAGGGGAAGAAAAGACATACAAAATAGAATACAAGAAACAAATATTTTGAAATGTCAGTTCATTAGATACTTGATGAAGACGAAAGTCATAGTTAAATAATAAATATACTCTAGTTAAACCTCTTCAGACTGTTCCCTGTGAGCAATAACATGATGGAAACACCTTCTTGTAACGCTGGTTGAATCTACACATGCAATTAATTCAAAGCAATAAGCCCTGGAGCAGTCTGAGCCAGAGTAAACTACTGGGCACAGTGTCTACATATGTGCCTGAGAGAGCAGCAGTTTGATTTGGGGTGGAGCAGTTTATGCCACAGGCACTCAGGACCGGGCTCCAGGCGGTGGCATTGGGTGGCAGAAGGGCTGGCTGGGGCACAAGACTCCTGAAAGTGCAAAACTGTGTGGCTAGATGGCAAGCAGGAGTCTGGCCTCCTGCTGGCTGGGCTGCCTGGACACAACTTGTACCCACAATCAATGTCTATACATGCATTTAATCACAGTTAATTACCTTGCTGTAAGATAGTTAGTCCCTGGCAGTATTATCTTACGGTGGAGTTAATTACTGCAGTCTAATACCGTTACCCGGGTAAATGTGGTGACTGAGTTTAACACAGCTAATTAGTTTACTCTATAGTAAAGCACACATGTAGATCTGGCCACTGCATCTAACGATTGAACTGTGAGGAGGAGCAGGAGCTCAGACACATCCCTAAGCATAGTGCTTCTGTTGGCTGTTATTAGGCACCTTCCTCCTGAGGGAGTAGATCACTGAGTGTCCTGAGATCCTTTAAAGGTGCCTCAAGGCATAGGCACCAACTCCATGGGTGCTCCAGGGCTCAAGCACCCACCAAAAAAAAATAGTGGGTGTTCAGCACCTATGAGCCATGTCAGGTAAGTTGGGTTGAAGTAATGCGCTGCCTCTTCTGGGCATGTGCAGGGCTTGGCACAGGAATGCAAAAAAAAGGCACCCAGCAGTAAAAACCAAAGTTGACGTCTGTGCCTCAGAGTGCCATACAATATTGGTGCTGTTTAGTGCACATGATTCACAAGACAAACCCAGTGACTTCAAATAGGAGTCCATAGTGTCAAAACTTTCTGAGCGTTGTGGTCTTTCTGAGCTTTGTGAAACAGTGCAATTGCACTGTAGTAAAACAAAAAACAGAAACAAAAAACCACACAGGGGAAAGCAAGAGCTGGCATTTTCTGAGGAGTGGCTTGGGTCTAACAAGGGTTTTGAATCTAAAAAGGCTGAGAACCACTCAACTAGGTGATCCAGATTGCCCCTGGAAAGAACATAGGACTCTCCATTCATGGGAGATGCAGGTACGTAACTCGTTCAAGCAGGATAACCCTCCTGTGGCAGGATGCCTAAAATTTAAGCAGTACAGTGCTTAATTGAAGGTGCCTTTGAGGTCAATTAGGAGCTGGTGCAAGACTTACTAACATCGCAAAAAATGTCTCTAGCACTGATAAAGACAATCCTCGCTCCTACTAATCTTCTTTATTTTATACTGCTCCACCCAGGTTCAGTAGGGAAAACTACAGAAAGAACTTTTCCCACTGGCCCAGAAGCCTTCCCCTTCATGTTAATCCCAGTACATGCCTTCTTACAGTTTTAAGGATGTAAAAAAGATTCTTTGTATCCTTCTCCCTCTGAACACCTTCAGACTTCTGATAAAGACAGTTAACATCAGAGACATTACCAAAGAAGGGGCTGCACTTTAGAAGCTTGTTTTAGATCAAGTGTTCAATAAAAAGTTATTGATAGAGATTACAGACATGTGCTGTCCCAACTTCCTCTGTAGTTATATCAGTTCTGCTTCTTTGCAGTATTCTTATCTTTTCAATTCCAAGCCTCAGTTATGAAAACAGCCTGAGGATTTTGCTTATAAGATATATACTACAGATAATCACCAAGCTCATTCAGATCAGAGACCTATTTAAGCTTGAGTCTCCAGGTATGGAAAGTTGGTGTGCTAACCCCTGCTGCACTTGCTCCCATTAGGAAATGTAGCTCTAAACATTAAGAAAAAAGCACATTCAATTCCAATGCTGTTCAAACAATGTATTAGAGGATTTCGATCCAAGATATTCTTTTTAACAACAGGATACAATCTAAGTAAGTACACAATGTTGCTTGATTCCAGTCATGGAAACTGATTTTAAACCATGCACAGCATGGTAATGGGACATCAAACCAGAGAAAGTACATGCAACACTACCAGAATCTTTATGAAAAGTATTATATTGAATACGTGTGTTTTAATGGAAGCAGCCAGAACAAAAAAATCTCTTAGAAATAAGTGAACATATTTTTTTATGAAGTATACATGCACAAATATGCACACACACACACATACCCCCCCCCCCCCCCCCCCGCATACCTCTACACATCTCTGTATTGTACAGGCTGGCTCACTGAACGCCTAAGTCGCACAATTTGATTTCAAAACAAAGAAGACTAGATATGAAAAATCACTTCATTCACTTAAAGAAAGAAAACCCTACGTATCAGAAGGTAGCTTGAAATACTGCCATTTGGATATATATATATCACAGACACAACTCAAAATGCTTGCACAAAGATGGTTTATTTATGAAAGTAATGTATATAAAGTAATTTAAGGCACTTATGCACTCCAACCCATATCACCTGAATGATCTTATGCTAGTTGGCAGGGCATGACATAGGCTGGACACCCTTGAGCTCCAAGGCTTTGCTGAAGTTAATTTCCTGAGATTTAGCAGTGCCCTTAGTAAGCTTCAGAGATCGAATACATCCTTTAAAGCGAATATTAGTGGTCAACCCAAACTGGTTCAGGCCATCTGGAAAAAAAAGTGAAAGGAATTTAAAAAAGACCCTTTGAAAACCCACTTTTTTTCTTTAAGTTTCTCCCCTTGTTGGTAGATTCTCTTTAATATTTACTTGCTTCATATAATTCCTTAGCATAAAAGTTGCAAAACCTCTAAAGATTTTGATAAATTCTTTATTTAGTGGTATCTATTAAGTCTTCTACCTTTCTCTTTCCATACTGTGATGGTAGCAAAAAATCAGAAACCATTTACATCTTCCTTTTTAAATGTGCATCTTAATTCGAGTGGCAAAGAATTAAATAAAGCTTCTCCCAAACTTTCTGTGGGGACCAAATGGCAGTTTTAAAACAAAATGATGTATCAAGTAAAATAACATTTCTGTGGATCTCCAGCTTATGTTCTATTTACATGAGAGATATGGGTTCCTCAGCTTGAGACTGGGATCAGAACAGCATTCACAAGTGACAAAAAGTCCTAAGAAAGTCTTCTGTCAGATCTTCCCATAAGGTATAATGTCCTGTACCTGTCTGTGCTGTAGGTACTGATTTAGGAATTTTTTGGAGAAAATTCAACCAAAAAAATTTTAGAGGGTGGCATTTGTATTTTGTTCCAAACATACTTATATCCATATACAGAGAGAGAGAGAGAGAGAGAGAGAGATAAATGTATAGATATATAGATATCTGTATCTATATATAGATAAATAGATCTATCTATCTATAGAACAACCAACTCCCCGTTGCCATTTTTCTACAACCAGGGAACTTCAAATGGTTGCAAGGGGAAAGTTCTGTTTCTCCCAAAGGATTAACATTCACTTCTAGTAATTTTGAGTCTATAAAAGTTCTTTAGGGTCATTTTCAATGTTTTTATGGCTCCCTTGGGGCCTTGTACACTTGACCTCAGTGTAACAAAAGTTCCTAGCTATATATACCTTTGTGTGAGATATATATATATATATATATATATATATATATATATATATATATATGGAACAAATATATATACTGTGTGTGTGTGTGTGTATGCATATGTATGTATGAATGTGTGTACAGATATAGATATATATATATATATAGACCTATCTATATCTATACACACACACACACGCCCACACACACATATGTATGTATACACACACATGCGGTATATATATTTGTTCCATATATATCTCTCTATATATCTATATCTATATATGTGTGTGTGTGTGTTTATATGTATGTATGAATGTGTGTATAGATATAGTTATATATATATATATATATATATATATATATATAGACCTATCTATATCTATATACATCCATATATATAGAGATATATATACACACACATATACATACACACACATATGTATGTGTGAGTATATGTGTGTGTGTATACACACACACACACACACAGTATATATATTTGTTCCATATATATATATGTCACACAAAGGTATATATAGCTAGGAACTTTTGTTATGCTGAGGTCAACTGTACAAGGCTCTAAGGAAGCCATAAAAACATTGGAAATGACCCTAAAGAGCTTTTATAGATTCAAAGTTCCTAGAAGTAAATGTTAATCTTTTGGGAGAATCAAAACTTCCCCTTGCAACTGTTTGAAGTTCCCAGGCTGTAGAAAAATGGCAACAGGGAGCTGGTTGTTCTTCCTTGCTGTAAGGCCCATCTGTCCTTCCCCTACCCTGCCTGGCAGGGGAGAGAGACAGTGGCTGGTACAGGATGTATTGGAGTTGTCTTTGCCAGCTCGCTGCTGGCTCAGAGTTCTTTTGCACGAGGGAATTTTTCACTAGGTCATGCCAACTGCTTTATAGCTGTTTTGCACTGCTTATACAGCATGGAGAAGCCTCAGTGAACTGGAAAATCCAGACCTCATTTCTAGTCCTGTAAGATCCCACAATAATGGATTTTAAATTTGTGACATTTGTACACATAGAAAAGCTGTCACAGCCCTTGAACCAAATCTTTTCTGCTCTGTGGCTTGGGCAAGGATAGCTGGGAAAGTTCCACATTTGGAAGGAGGAGAATACAATTCTTTAGCAGACTGATTAAAAAAGTGGAAAATATGTGAAGATGCTCAGGTATTTGGAAGGTTAAAATAAGTACTGGGGGAAATGAATTAATCAGCAGAGGAAAAATGAGATGGTCAAATGTGTACAGTAAACTTATTTATCAGTGCTTCACATTCTGGAATTTGGCTCTAGTTCATTTCAACAGATGTGGTGTAAGGTTGTTTTATGCAGGCTTCAGTGTTAGACCCACATATGCATCTTGCGGCTAACTGCATCTCAGAATTAGTAACTCACTCTATCAGAAAGCATTTTGTTACTATCCATTCTCAGGTTGGAGTTGTAAATACACTGCAGCACTGAACACCTTTTTGGCACACCACTCCCAATTCATTAATCAGTATGATAAAAGCTGGTTCTCTCATAGGTGCCAAACTACAGAGAAATACTTTTGGATAACACTTGCAAAAGCTGAAGGCTAAGGGTATGGGCAAACAAGCAATCCACCATGAAATAAGGCAAATGAGAGGTAGCAAAGTACTACACTTTCATTGAGTAGTAACTTACCTTGAATCGGAAGTTACCCTAAAGTAGGTGATGTGCTACAGGCTCAGATTCTAGCTTTCCTTATGGTTGCTTATTTGTCTATACTCAAAAGTTGCAGCTATCAAAAATACGCATTTCTTTGTTCTATACAATATGCAGGAGTTACCCAGCCTCTGTCATACCGAGCAGAAGTGACAGCATGCCCATACCCTAATATTATTGGGTATTCTGTTTTATATACGTGGGCAGGGTAAAAATCAAGGCAAAAGATTTAGAAACTGGTCTATTGTTCCCTGCGAAAGTCTGGACACTGACTTCAGTGGGCATTGGATTAGGTATCCTTTGTTTCTTTCTGCCCACCAGAAAGCACAAAATATCAGTAAGTACTGCAGAATTAGCATAAAGTAGTGCTAGGCAGAGTTTACAATATTCATAGATTTGCTTTTCAAAAGTTATTCACCAAATAGGCCTGTTGATTGTTTATGAACAGTTAGCTGTGAATATTCTCTATCAGTGGCATGAATAATGAGGCATCTCAGCTTGATATTTTATTTAATCTCTTCTGCTAGAAGTGACTGCTCTCTAGGACTTGTATAATGCTAATGATTAGCAATTTTTGGTTTGACTTAAAAATAGAACAGGTTGTGCTATGGCAACAAACACCACAGGAGTGGAGCCTTGTCTTCCTCTGAAAACTATTCACCACATCTTTAATTTGAATTTTCAGGATGAGCTTTATGCTATATGATCACTATGCACCAATTGTTTTTTCCAGTAATAGCACATAAACCCTTTCAGTAGTTTAATTTTAGTTTGCCAAACACCATTGCCATTTGCTTGCCTATGAAAAATGTTGTTTAAATGGGAAAAGAAAGGAATATTTTCTTTCTCTTCCTGTCTGCAAGTGCACCAATATCCTAGAACTGAGTGTTTATTACAGGGTGAAGAAGAAAATGTGTAGGATTTCATAGCTGAAACACATAGAAATTTGGTTCTGCAGAACTTCTGTTCTCAAAATACACTGGAATGAGATCTGGGAATTTGGTATGAATGCTCTTATTGGATACAATCTTGAATTTTCTTACCCATGCTATGTCCACTGGTGTTAGTGCATGCAATCTAATAAACTTTAAGACCTTGGGCTTTTTGAATGTCAGTACTGAGTCTTTGGGTACTTGACACTCACCAGGATATCCTCCAACAAAGACAGGATCATTTGTTTCTGCTGATGTGGAGGCTCTGTTTGGGCTGCTACCGTCTACCTGGTTCTCATCTACAGTCAGCTCTAAGCGGTGCTTAATTTTGTTTGCAATAATCTTGTGCCACTGTCCATCACACAAGCTTCCTGGTACATCAGGTTCATAAATTGCAGAAAATCTTCCTGCACCATTATCCACATGGAACATTAACTGAAGAGTGTAACATAAAAAGAAGGGAAATATACTGGTTACCAAAACAATAATCATACATAATTTGGTAGCCTGGCAGCCACTAAGTCAGCTCTTCCCAAATGCTATATACAGATTTAAAATAAAATACAGATTGCTTTCATACTACTCAAACCAACTTGCTCCACTTTAGTTCTATTTTATTTCCAACTGGGGCTCTGATCTTGTACCCAGCTCCTCAGAGGTGAGCCCTTGTACAAGGCTGAGCCTTGCTGAAAGTAATAGAGCTTGCTCATGTGGTTCCATTGATAACACTGGGGTCTACATTAGTAGGAATGTGCAAATCTGTGGGTACCATTTGTCATTTTCTGCTGCCAAATTATACTAAACAACAATAAAAGGCTGGTTTGTGTGCATGTCATATACAAAATAAACTATTTCACTTGGAAATGCAGCCAGCTGCTGGATAAAATGTGTTATAAAAATTTTGCGAAGACCAGAAATATGTATAAGGAATGAAATTCTGGAACTAAATGTGGTGTGAGAGACACTGTATCGATGATTAGGGACATTCCTCTTAACACACATCCTGATGCTACAATTTGGGAAACAGCTGCACTACAGAATAAAGCACTATGTTTTAGGGAAACTAGAAGAGCCAGACCATTTCAAAAACAGAACAATCATTTGGCATATAGGCCAGGGACAGACATTACACATAAACCAGTTTATGTGATCAGAAACTGGTTTAAACCTGTAACAGAACAGATGTTCAGTGCACATAAACCAGTTTGAAAATGGCTGAAACTGGTTTGAGATAAACCTGAATGTAATATCAGACTTAACTGATTTGGGTCAAACCAGTTTATACAATGTCTGTCCCAGACCCCTTGCTGGTTTAAGTTAAACCAGACTCTCCCCAGCATCCTGGCATGCTCTCTGGACTGGGTGGAGCTCTCTGCTCGATAGCAGGGCTCCCCTGCTTCCTGGATGCAGCTCAGCAGAGATTGCAGGCATCTGCCTGGATTTCCATTGCTCCCCTCCTCCCCTCCCCACATCCTGCTAAGCAGGGATTTTCCCCCTCCCCTCTGCCTTACCCAGACGCAGCTGGGACAAAGGCAGAATCAACAGGTAGCTGGTAATGTCTCTCTTTTGTTTTCTTAATGGGGTGATAAACACTGTGTTATCAATACCCTGCTGGGCTGGTCAGAAGGAGTGGGGCAGGGGGAAGCCTCCCTAATTAGAGTGTCTTGCCTGGGCCTGGCCACACCCCGCTCAGCTCAGCAGTGTGCAAGGGAAGGGAGGGCTGCTCTAGCATCCCCTGGCTTCTAGCCTGAGCCACTACAGGCATATGCCTGTATTTCTGGGATGTCTGGCCAGTTACCAACTGATTCAGTCTAGCCAGGTTAGACTAATCTGCAAAGATTGAATCAATTCAGGCTCAGGATTTTTGAGTGTCTGTCCCAAGCCATAATGGGGTCCTGATCTCAACTCATGTATCTTGATTTTACTGTAATAATCTGGAATTTAAATTGTTTATGCTTTTCAAAATGCTCTACAGAGACTCAGAAACATCATATCTTATGTCCCTACTAAAGACATTTACAACTTACTTTTCCATCTACTAACTCAATGCCAAGTCCATCCATTTTCTGGCTGCTAATTCCTAGCAGAACACCATTCATTCGAGTTGTACGGAATTCAAGCTCCACTCGAAGGTCTGTTCCCACTTTGTAAGCTCCAACTGGGGGAAGGGAAGTGCAGAACAGAGTAACAAAGCATACAAGAGATTATTGCTAATGATAACATGCAACATACCGTGAGTAAATCAAGTCAACACAATATTTTTACTGCGTTTTAGTCTATAAGAAGTCAATGTAAATATTGGCTCATCATAGCAGTACTTATGAGATCTTGCTGGAAGTACACATGATCTATTTCAAAGGTGCTTAGTTGGTTAGCCAATGTGGATTAAGCATAATTTTTGGTGCCATTCCCACCAACTATAACTTTTAGCAATAGGAATATTCAAGATTATTACCTGTTTTAGCAAATCCTGTTCCATCAAAGTATGTTCCTTTTTCTGCACTGGTAAAACATTTGCCAACATTGAAGCTGGAGGTTGGATTATCCAAGTCAATAGAAGACTCTGTCATTTTAAAATTTCTGATGCAACCATCAATGCTATAGACGACCTGTGTTCAGTTTTTAAACAGAAAGTGTTACTGTCCAAAGCAACTAAGATGTTCATATGGAAGGGCTCATCCATGTCATTAGAAGTTCTCCTTATTTTGATTCTTTAATTCCCTGCTGGATATATGGATCTGAATGAGTCACATTTTTTGTGGGTTAGTCCTTAATACTTGATTGTAACTGGAATATAATCTTCATGACATTGCAGATTATTTATGTTACTTTTTCTGAAATCTCAGCAATCTAATGTCACAAGACTGAGACATCTCGCTGGCTTAATGGAGGAGACATAAAATAATATATTGCATAATGAAATGTAACACATTTCATCAGCAATACAGCAATTTAATGGCCCATAATTTACTTCTTTAATTGAGTATTGTATGTGCTGTCCAATGAAGCCAATGGACAAAGGCCAGGGGATGTGTTCTCAAGAGGGTTTGAAACATCATTAGATGCTTTGTTTAAAACTGTACCAGGTGTCTAACTGTATATGTTAAAACTATGCTTTTACTGGACCATGTTGATTCATACATAAAACCCTTTCTAAAGTAAATGCAAGCTTCATATATAGTCTTCCATATGAACTTATCCATGGCCACTCTAGAATTGCATCTAAAATACTGTTTACCAGAGGGTCTTAATTTTTTCTGTCCTAGCCTTTGCCATAATGCTAATTCCCTGAACTTTGAAGAAAAAAGCCCCTGCAACCAAATATAACTACTGAATCTAATTGTGTGCTCACTAACAAATTCTGACAATTTGCAATTTCAGAAAAGATACCTGATTAAAGATTTTTTCATGCCAATGAGTTTTCTTACCAAAATATCCAAACTTTCCAAATCCATGAGATTGTCAAAACCTGGCAGATTTGAATGAGTGAAGCAAATGTATGAGTTTAATTCAAGGTTCTTATTAAGTTTCTAGAACTCTGCTATGGAATGCTTGAACCTGAATTTTTATCCTAGAAGGGTGGGTTGATTTTTTAAAACATGATTATTACTGTTACTCTTGTGGAAAATCTTGTTTAGAACAAGGAAATTATAAGAGCCCAGGACTGCAAAGAGAAGAATTAAATTTAAATTTGTAATATGATGAAACTTATGCAAACCAAAAACATAGGTATTACACCACTCTGAGTCTAATATGAAATTAGCATATATTCTGTTGTTAACAATGTATATATTATGTGTAATTAGTAGGAAGCCCTAACTTAGCTGATACATGTTTTCAACCTCCTTTAAAATCTTCATAGTATATAGCACATATACTAGCCGATATACTATATACTTCAGAGTATATAGCACAACACAGATTTTGGAGGATGAAAGTATTGAATTTAACTTGATAAAATAACACTGAAATCATAGCTCCATTAAAATCCCAAGATGTACTAAAACAATCAGAATTTTACATGAATACATGAATCATGTCTTTGATAGGGGTTGGCCTAGACAGCTTGCGCACCTGGCACACATTCATTCAATCGTTCAATGGGATTTCATCTTCAGTCCCAATAATTGTGCCTCCTGCCATGTTACATGTGCATGGCAGGATGTAGGATTTTGAGATAATGTATTAGATTCCAATCATGCCATTACCGATTGTCAGCCACCAAAATATTACACCAGCCACAGTTTGTGGAATATTTTTGTGACTGGTTTTCCATTTTGTCATACCATTAATTTCCTAAACCTGTGGTGCATTCAGGTTAATGATGTCTCAAGTGTAATGTCTAGATGACTTCTGTGTTCCAGTCCAACCCTAGGATTCTATGATTATCATTGTCAGGCTAGGCCTCACTCCAGAAAAGGATTTTGGTGAGCTCATTTCCTTAAAACAACATCAATTAATTGTGGTTGTATTTTCAAAGATGGCAGTGTAAACATTTTTGGACTATTTATGGATAGTTAAATATTTTTCTTGAGTGCTCAGGCCCCCAAATATGCTTTGGTAATCTAAGTGATCCACTCATTTATCTTGATTGATTCAGCATAAACAGAAATTAAAGAGTCAGTATGATCTTGTAGGTCTTTTATCATAGGATACTGATTCTGAGTCTTCTGGTACCCTATTTCCTCAAGTTATTTTAGTGACTTGCTTGTCTGACTATAGAATTTCTCTCTTACATTTATTTTGTCTGAAGTGATATGTGGGTTCTGCCCCTGGAGAGCAGCCTGACTGGAATGGTATTTGATCACCTGGAATGTATTTGAAGATTTGATTAGCACATCTAGATCTGGAGCTCTGCATCCTCTTCATCCCCTCTATACAGGTGCTTAGCTCCAGATGCATGGATTTGCTACTTTGACTTTCACTCCCTCTTCATATGTACTATTCACCCAAAATATTAGCTGCAGCCAAGCACACAAAGCCCTTCTTTTTCCCCCCAAATAATGTCTGTAGGTTAGTTTCAATTTTTGGCATCAACTGGAGTATGACTGAAGTTCTCCTCCTGACTTCAAAGAGTTACATTTTAACTATTTGCCTGAATATTTTACAAAAAGAAATATGGATGCTGCTACTTGTCAAAACACAATTAAAGGCTGCAAAAAGAGTTATTATTATTAAATTTTCTCCCTTACTGGACCAATTCTTCTGGTTGTGTAGTTAATGGGCAATCCTCCAACATACAGCATTCCTACAACATCCAGGATATCTGCCTTCTTGGGGCTGGTGGTACTGTTTGAAACACCATCTACTGTAAGGATTCCTTCTTGCTTGTTTCGGGCTATTTTTATCTAGAAATGAAATAAAAAGTATATTAGAAAGATTTTTCTGGTAACAGATAACTAGTGCAAAGGGTGCTTTCCTCATCATAAATCCTGGCTTACACTTTAACTTTAGATAAGAAGCATTGTGTGTAGAACCCCACATGTAAAGAAAAAGGTAGGCATTTTTACTGTTATTAATTAGTTGCATTCAGCGACTTGGATGAGGGGGTTGAAAGCACATTCTCCACGTTGACACTAAGATGTGGGGCGAGGTGGGCACACTTGAAGGGAGAGAGAGGCTGCAACTAGGTTTAGACAGACTACAAAAGTGGGCAGATGAGAATAGGATGGGGTTCAACGTAGACAAATGCAGGGTGCTGCACCTTGGGAGAAGAAATCTACAGCATACACACAGGCTGGGGAGTTCCCGTCTTGAAAGCACAGAGGCGGAAAGGGATCTTGGAGTCATTATTGACTCCAAGATGAACATGAGCCGCCAATGCCAGACCGCAGCCAGCAAGGCCAGCCATACCTTGTCATGCATCCAAAAGTACATCTCAAGCCAGTCCAGAGACGTGATACTCCCCCTCTATGCGACTTTGGTCAGGCCGCAGTTGGAGTACTGTGTCCAGTATTGGGCACCGCACTTTAAAAAGGATGTGGCCAGCCTGGAAAGAGTTTAGAGGAGGGCCACCTGTTTGGTGAGAGGGCAACAGGACAGGCCCTACGAGGAGAGACTGAGGGACCTGAACCTGTTCAGCCTCAGCAAGCGGAGGCTGAGGGGGGACCTGGTGGCTGCCTACAAACTCATCAGGGGAGATCATCAGCAAATAGGTAGATCCCTAGTCTCCCCAGCACCACCTGGGGTGACAAGGAACAATGGTAATAAGCTGATGGAGAATAGGCTTAGGTTAGAGATCAGGAGGCAATATTTTACAGTTAGGGTGGCCAAAATCTGGAACCAACTTCCTAGGGAAGTGGTCCTCGCCCCTACCTTAGGTAAATTCAAAAAGAGGTTAGATAATCACCTGTCTGGGATCTTGTGAACCCAGCATTCATTCCTGCCTGTGGCAGGGGGTCAGGCTAGATGATCTGTTCAGGTCCCTCCTGACCCTAGCTACTATGAAACTATGAATAAAATAATCCTTATTTTGTCCTGAAATCTTTTGGTTTTGCCTTTCTGCTGAAAAAACTTCAAATTAATTCTGAAATGAATAATTTTCATTTGACTGTTAATGCAAATGAAAGTTACTTTTGTGTGTGCATTCCTAAAAAATTTCAACAGGGGGTAGAAAGAGTTTGGACTTGCTGTAAATCTCACATTTGAAGCCATATGTGATTTTCAGCCAATTCCCCTTCTTGCCTTTATTTACATCCTCCACCTTTGTTTGTACCTAATAAAATTATAATCTGTTTGTTGCCTTTATCTCAGTAGATATAATCCTTGGTGGTTGTACTGTGATTTCCTACTCCTGTTACCCACAGGCCACTGGCATTTTATATTCATAAATGTTTCCTTTCCTAAAACCACAGAAGAGCTGCCAAACGTCTATGAATATCATATTTGCTCCCCAATGAAATGAGGTAACTATGCAAGCAAAATTGACTTCAGTTGTTTTTCTTTTCTTTTGTGAAGGTTTTTTGGCTTTTAAATCATGTCACAGTTCAGTCACAGTGATACCTCAAAAGATGGGAATTCTAATGATGTGTCTCACTGGGTATGAAACCTTTCTGCAACTCAGCTGGGCCACACTTATATGAAACCTTATACTGCTTTCTGATTTTCCCTACTACATTTATCATATGTTCTGCAAGTGTCTTTATTTGTAGGCCAAATTTTCAAATAATGATACCAGAGTTTCAAAACATCAATTTACAATTGCCTGGGCACCTCAAAGGAAAAATAATGGAAGCACAACTTAATGGTCAGTGTCCAAAAGTTTAGCCCATATAAATTTCTCCATGCAGAACTCTTGGACCAGTTAAAACTATAGTGCTTTTAAGAATTGAAGAGCTTTGTACCGTGTGCCACTGGCCATCATTAATGCTGTTGGCAAGCATTGTGCTGGTATTTCCATGTCCAAGGTCATAGCTGAAGTAAGGCAGTCCATTCTTTATCTGTACAGTTGCAAAATCGGCATGATTGATCCGGGCCATATAAAAAAGCAAGCCTGATTCGGCTTCTGTTCGAATTTCAAATTCAATTGTTAGTCTAAAAAGCAAAAACAGAACGAAAGAGCAAGAAAGAACCAAAATCAAACTATGGAATAAATGATGTATCCCTCCTTTCTTCTTGAGAAGAAATATTATTAAAGGTCTAAAACTGGTTTTAAAAACATTTCATGATATTTAAAAGCATCATTTAGATATGAAGGTTTCATATTGATCATTAGTCTCAAGACGTTAATAACTGTTATACTGATGCTACAGAGACCTGTTACTAGAGAAAAATTCCAATATGGCTTTTTCCAAATGCAATTCTAAACTGCAGATATAGTTGCCAAGTCAAAAGAGGAAAAATAAATCCATTTGTAACATTACAACACAAGAGTATTAATAGTCATCTACCTACATACAATGATAACAGGAGAAATTTGTAGTGACAATTGGCAAATGTTTACTTTTTAACAAATTGTACTATCTGATGGCAATATACAAAGCCACTTTTTGAAAACACACAGAAAAGAGCTTTTGACTGGCATATTAAGTAATGCTATTTGAAATTCAGTATATTATAAACTTGTAAGGTCTGGGGATAGGTTGTGTTGGTGGCATAAATCATGATTTGATAAGAACTATACTAAAGCTAAGGATGACTTAATAGAAGCCTTGGAGGAATACAAGTCTAAAAATGATTATGTTAGTTTCCAATAGACCAAGAAGATTAAAATAAGCCATAAAAAACCTAATATAGAGAAAATGTAGGGGAGGAACTGATAGCTGGAGGAAAAAATAATGATAATCAACATTTTTGTCAGATTATAGTCAAAGGGACAAAATATTTAGCTTAATTCCCCAATGAGTATATTTCTGAAGATCCATGGCTTTTGTTTTTTAAAACTAAGTTTAATAACTTACTCACAGATGGTGAAGGAAATGATGGCTTCTTGCTGAAGGAAATTTTATCTGTTAAGTCGCAAGGATATCATTATCTTACTTCTGAATCTCAAGTAAGAATACATAGATTCTTACTAAGTACTGGGAAGGCCCCTGGCCCTGATTTTCTTCCCTCAGAATGGAAATTCAGTGATGGGCGATGTCCAATTTCAACAACAACAACAAAAAGAATATTCTAGAAGGCTTTTATCCAAAATATTAAAATGAAAATATAAGTACAGATTTTTCAAAATGGCAGTGAGAGAGACCCTGCATCACATTGTCCTATTAGTCTTATTTGTATTCTAGCCAAAATATTTAGGAGATATTTATTATTTCATCTTTAACAACACTAGCCTGTCCTATAATCCCTATGTGTATCTGAGTTACTCACATAAAGAAGAAGAGTCAAAATCAAACAGAACTCCCCTTCTTTAATTTACTATCCACTGCTTCATTTTGTCTATTTTTTGTATCATCATACACTATGTTCTCTTTTAACTTAGTTTAAACTGGTAGAATAATCTCATTGTAGGAGTTTAGGAAAAATTATTATGAGTGTGTGTGTGTGTGTGTATATAAATAAAAAATTCATAATTTATTGTATTGTTTTAGTGAAAGCTGTAAATATACTGCTGCTTCTGCTCCACAAACAGGGGTGTTTTCTGAGGAGGGATGATGCTGCAGGTCTACTGCAATTCAAACATTTTTTTCTTCAAAGGATTTGTAGGTAATATGGAAACCTTTCCTCCTTTCCATAAGATGATCCTTTGGAACCCACCCATCAAATATGAGCACTTGCAAGAGAAGACAGCAACTACAATACACTTCTGCTCCATACAGTGGGCATGTCTATATGTGTGTACCCGCCTCCGTTTGACTAGGAGTTCGCGCGCTGCTTTCGCCCGGACTCGAGATCTTGCACCCCCGAGCTTCGTTGGTACGCCCCAGGGTTTACCCCGGCTGGTATTAAGGGGGACCCCAGAACTCGCCTGCCACGACTTTGATGACTCTTTCAGTGGGGGGTCTTCCCTTGGGGTATCCCCTGGTGCCGGCACGCCTCTTCGCGGGTACTCTCGGGGCTCCGTCCTCCCCTACACCCCGGCCATACGCCACCTCAGGTCTTCCTGTCCTGGCCTCTAACCTGTCCTCGTCTCGTCCTCTCTCGGCTCGGTCACCCTAGCCACTACCGGCGGTCTTCGGACCGGGTATGCCCCTCCCAGTGGGGGGTGCTGCCCTGATCCCTCCTTCCTTGGGATGCAGACGTCCTCTCTGCTTCCCCAATAGTCCCGGCCGCAGTTACCCGCGCCGTCGGCTCCGTAATACAGGCTACAGCTGGCCCCACTCTCGGGATAGCTGTTGCGCCTCCTGCTGCCTCGGGTGTCGGGTTCCCTGCTGGCTGCTGCCCCACCTCTGGGGCTGACTTCTCCCCTTGTCTCCTCACTCCTGGGTGCTCCGCTGCGCTGCTCGCAGCCTGCTCCGCCTCTACCCGGCAGCGTCCCGCACTCTGTGGGTGGCGGTTGATCCCCTGCTCGCTGGGGCTCCGCGCTCCAGCTCTCTCCCTTCAGCCGCCCCGCTGCTTCGGCGGGGCCGCCTTTTGTTCCTCCTGGCCAGCGTGCCCCGCCCCCGCCGCTCAGCCGCAGCCGGATAAACGCCCGGCTGATGACCCGCGCCAGCAGCGCCGGCGCGTGGAGTTTCTTCGGCTCCTCTGGCCCTGCGGGAGGTAAGCAGACCCCTTGGCCGCCGCGGGGGTCTCCCAGTGCCCCCGCTCCCCTGGGACAATGTGCCATTAATGTGACTGAATAAACTGCAAAACAAATCACTCCACAGTAAACTAGTCCTGGGTGCAGCATCCATATATGCACCCAAGACAGCAGCAAATTGAGCCAGGGATAAGCAGTTTAGGCCGGGGCTAGTCCTGCCCTCCTCTCCCCCCTGCAGTACCAGGATGAGCTCCAGGCTCCAGCGGTAGCTGCCCGGTACCAGGTGAGGGGTACATGGGGGTCAGCTCTGGGCTCCAGCTGGCAGTGGCAGTGTAGCTTGAGGTCTGGGGAGCAGCTCTGGGCTGGCATGAGGGTACAGGGGGCGAGGTCAGGCCCAAGAAGCAGGTGGCTGCATCAAGTGGTGGGGGAGCTGGCTGAGCCATAAGGCTCTTGTGGCTGCCAAGCCATGTGGCTAGGCAACAGGCAGGATGGTGGACCCTATGCTGGCTGGGCTGCCTGGCAACAATTTACTCCCAGGTTAGCGTCTATACATGCGTTGCTTCACAGTAAATAACTCCACAGTAGGATAGTACTTGTATTTACAAGTACTACTGTGCTGAGGATTTTATTAGTTTCCCGTAGCGTAGTAGCACTGCACGTGTAGATGCGAGAAGTTTACTGTGAAGCTAGTTAGGCAACTCCACAGTAAACATCTCGTGCAGATGTGCCCAGTATGAGTTTATTTACTTTCTACCTTGGTTTGTCTTTGAAGCCTAGCAAGTGATTTAGGATCATATGCATGCTAAGACTGTAATCAGTGCCATAGCAATGAAATTTGGTGCTCTGGGCAAAGCCCACAGCAGCAGTCTGCCCTTGCCCCATGCACAGATCTGGGGGGCACACATCCCCCCGTGCTTGCCCAGGAGTGCACACAGCTGCAGGAGCTGCCCTTCCCCTGTCCCCACGCTCCCCCAAACAAGTTGCTCGCGGTTCCATTCTACACCCCGCACTGGCTAGGCAGCATGTGTTGGCATCCCTTCGCTTCGGTGCCTAGGGCAGTTGTCCCACTTAACCCCCCACTACAGCACTGACTATAACGTACTGCCACTAGACCACTGCATCAGTCTAAGTTGATAATTCAAATCTGAAGTATCATAATGCAAAACAGTTTGCCTTTGATGTTTATGTGAATGTTAGCTATCTAAGGACTGAAAGATTATCATTTCTTTTGGTGAGTTTCCTCATTTTTATTAAGCTAAGTGTTCCTTTAATTTAGGTTGGAGATTAGGAGGAACTTTCTGACAATGAGGGTGATCAAGTATTGGAAGAGGCTGCCTAGAGAAGTTGTGGAATCTCCACCTCTGGAAATGTTCAAGAGCAGGTTGGACAGACACTTGGTTGAGATGATTCAGTCAGGGATAATCTGTCCTTGAGCAGGGAGGTGGATTCGATGACCTTGACAAGGCCCTTCCAGCCCTTCCTGTGATCCTATGATTATACCACTTCAAGTCTATGTGGAGTATGCCAGATAAAATGAGCTAACACTTTTTCTGGGACAATGCTGTGTGGATCTGTAAGTTAATTGTAGCTTATTTAAACTTCAGGGCAGTTCATTCCTGCAATAAAAGGACAAGCCTATCAGGCTATGTGTTCTCCTTGTCCACCTAGTGGCAGAACAGCAGTAATGCACCTTGGCAGGGCTACGTGTAAAAGGGCTGTGCCACTTCCATGTTGATCTGAGTCATAACTTGTGAGGATCATGATTTTGTTTAGGGGTCTCTGTTTTATCTTGATGTTTTAGTTTCTTCTTAAGCTATTGAATTTATTTTGTTTGCTCATTCTAAGCGGCCCTGAGACATGGTTGGGAAAGACAGCATGTAAATCGCATAAACATATAAAATAAATAACGATTGCCTCAAATGAGATGTCTGCTTATAGCCAAACAGGCTATCGATGGGCCAGAATAACAGAAGTTAAAAAAGGCTACACAACTTAGCTTTTAAGAATTACAAGCAATTTTAAAATGATTTTTAAAAATTGTGCATGGAAGATTTTTTTTTTGCAAAGAAGATATTTTCCCAGTCTATGTATATGCCTGAATTTTGTGCAAAAAATAAATTAAAACCCAGAAAAATAAATAAAATCAAAATGTTTCTGGGCATCATACTCGGGTAGAAAAGTCGTTATCCAGTTTACATGCCCAAATGGCATTTATGTCGCTAACTAGTGTTCTTCCAAGAAAGACGACGCTCTCAAGACTGTACCTACAGTTTCAAAGGTTAAAGAACATGACCTAGACTGTTGCATGTGCAAACCATCTGCCCCACTTTTATTACTTCATCACCTGTTCTTCACTTTGGTGTCATCAAATGCAGCTGCAATATGGCTGTTCCTTGAAAGACCAAACTGTTTGCTGCCTTCCATCACAGCAGGCTCGACATCAGCAGCACAAGAATCCTGCAAAACATGAATATTGCATGTAGAATTTCTCATTCTGTATCTCAGCTGTGCATTCACCACAGTTATTTCAACTCCCCAAGAGCAGTTTTGAGTACTCTTGCTATTACATATGCTGACCCTGCAGTTTCCCAGGAAATCGTGTTTTTTCCACATTAAACATAGTTACTAGGCAGTGTGAGTCAGATTCATTAGAAGCAAGCACTGGTAATAAGTTGTGCTCCTCCTGTTATTAATTCTTAACTCATGTAGTTTATTGGTACTTGTATTTTACTCTGCTATAGAACCTGAGCAGGACTGAACTCACAGGGGCACGTCCAGACAAGCACGGTTGTCCGGTACATGGCGCTGCAAACAGGTTTGTGGAGCCAGTTACCGCACAGTTCGGCGTTCTCCAGGCTGCAAGAGCATGCTGCCCAAGTGTGCGCTGTGATGGGTTTTTTTTTACCCTTGGATATCCAGGGGTAAAAAATCAGAGCAACGCATGCTCGGCCAGAGTTTGCTGCTGAAAAGCAGAGCAGGGCTGCCTGGAGCTGCACTCCACTGCCTGCCCAACTGCGCATGGCGGAATCACCATGGCTGAAGCCCCGGGAGGCCCCTAGGACTCCAGGTAAGGCTGCTGGAGCCAGCCCAGTACTGGCCCCAGCCTCCCCTACCCCACCCAGGGCAACTTGCTGTGCACCAAAGCGCACGTAGCATCGGCGTTCTTCCAGGACAAGTAACGGTGGCGCAAGGTGTGCCATCGATACTTGTCCCTGGGAAACCAAACATCCATGCACATCTGGACACGACAATAAAGGGACACTGTCAACTTGATACCTGGTCAATTTAAAAATAAAAGAGATAAAAAATGTGTTTGGATGGTATATGTCATTGAGTCCTCTTACCTACTTCTATTTGTTTTAAAAACAGTTTCTTTTAAAACATTTTACCCTCCTCTACTGCTGTTTTCCAGGCCCTCACAAAGAACAGGGGACTTTGACTACCTGATACATAGGAGAAACAGGTATTATTCTCTTTAAGCTATCAATTAGGCAAACATCATAAATTGAACAAAGAAAAATGTCCTCCCCAGTCTCTTCCAGTCACATTAATCTTAGGTGTGCTTTGTAACAGCAGCAGGTAAAACATTTTCATACAGAAGTGTGACTTGTTTTTGACTGTGCCCCTTTAATCCTTGACCCTCCAGCTACAGTCTATCAGTGCCATGGCCCATGAGAGATCTCAATAATTATTATGTCCAAATCACATCCTGTTTTCAGCTTCCCTCGAGTACACTGAAGAAGATGCTCAGAGGATCTAACACAGTACAATCTCAGGACAACAATACTGCAAGGAAAAAACAAACTTTGATAGCTGCAAGCTCTATTTTTAAGCATTGTGGTAGACAGTCCTGGATTGCTTACAGCCTCTGCATGAGCTTCTGATTCGGCAGGGGCCTGCAGAGTGCGAAGTGTGCTTTGTTGCAAAAAGAGTTTTTTCTGTGGAGTATTTTCAAGATATTGTAAGTGATTCATCAGGCAACAGGAAATTTCTACTGCAAAGAGGAAATTCTTTTCTCTCTCTTTCCATCCTTCAGTAATGTCATATTTATCTCTCACAGGTCACAAGAAGAGAACTTTTTAATAAATGGTTTCCACAATAAATGCTCAGCTCTGAATATGACAGGCCTTCCTGTACAGTAGAAGAACATGCACTGTGACAAGTACACACCAATGTGCAATTAAAAGGAAAATAGGAGAAAGAGGTTATTCAACAATACAAAAGAACTGAGTTAGGAATGTGTGATAATAGTCTTCCACTGATTATTAAATGGATAAGGGTGGTATCACTGGATCATAGCCCCATAATGCTGGCTAATGGCTCACAGCTGTGTTAAGAGTTACTTACTTAGCTCGGTAGCTTAACAACTATATGTTACTTTTTATACTGGTAACCGTACTGTAGATATGAACAGCCAGCAGATGTTTAGATTTGGGGTGATAATTTAAAGTTTAATTCTGACACATGGGTGAAGGATGTGGCCTTACTATGACAACACCTGTTCTGTGTTGTCTAATTCTGTCTTCCCCTGGTTTCAGTCAGGAAAGAGTTTGGCCCCAAGTATCAGATGACTAATATTACTTAACTGCCTTGGTAACTTGCTCGTAGCAAAAAACATTGGTGCGTGGGTACCAGGGCACAGGACTTAGGAATCAGTGGTAGGTGCCAGATACACCGGGGATCTGGCATTTTAACATACCCAAACATTTATTTTATCCTCATTTCATTATTTGACACTTACAGCCCTTAAAAAACAAATTGTAAAAGAAGTGAATTGTATTGATGTGGAAGTGTCAATAAGGAAGAATACCCACAGGGAAATGTTAAAGCAAATCTAGGCTTCATTTACAAGCCTATCTTTACTTCCACTTAAACAGAGGCCACTTTAGCACTTTTAAAACCATGAGTTAAACTCGGATTATAAACTTCATTTGGATTTCTCCTGTTTGTTTTTTTTTTAATTGTAGCTGTAAGGTGTTATTTAAAGCTGACCACATAATAAAATAAAAGGAAGGGCAGATTTGCACCTTGCAGCCTAACATCTCTCTGCACATAGTAAAATCTCAACCTTAAGGCCCTTTTTTATTAATTACATTTAAATTCTAATATTTTTCAGATGATAGGAAAGAGATCAGCGAAAAGCACATGTTGTATATATTACAGGAAACTGATCATCTTATTGGAGCTGTCTGAGAAAACAGGAAGCTCCCTGTATGACTATTTCTCACATTCCTTTACAAACGATGCTATATTAGCACTCGCAAAATTAGCAAGGGCAGAAGGGAGTGTCACTGAAATACCACCACAGCTCACCCAACAGTGTTAAAGAAAAGAACTGGGGAATGCTTAGGAAAATGCTGGAATATACCGTGATGATGTCAAGTTCAGTTGTAATGCTGGCACTCTTCACTTCAGTGGCAAGTGAGTCCTGAGAAGCGGTAAATAATGTGAGGCAGAAGCAGAAGCTACCAAGGCTCTGTTTTGCAGGTGAGACACATTTGAGCTTTCCTAGCAGCAGGCAGCCACAACCAGGTGATCACTGTAAAGTATCCTACTACCATGTCTTCCATTTTTTCCTTTCATTTTGTTTTTAGAGGACAGCTTCTTAATTAAGAGTTCATCCCTCTGGGTAGAGCAGCAAAGCCTAATGGGACTTGCATGTAAGCAGAGGACAAGTTTGGGCCTCCTTTATGAAGGAGCATTTCCAAGTCAAGGGGACTAGACCATTTGATCATTTTAGAAAGGGTTTAAGGCAAGTAACTACTACATAATGAATGATGGAATCATTATAAATTATAGGTGTGCTCTTCATTGCAGCCTCCCTTAAAAATATTGGGCAGCACTTGGGGAAATCTAAAAAAATATAGAAAGTTTAAATGATTTAAGTGCCTTTGACAGTTTAAGAACTGTTTATTTTTCAAAAGTGAAATCAAAGGTACTGGCATGTATTTTTCACACTTTTCTCTTCAGACTTTCCTCTTGAGTAATATATACCAAGAGCATAATTCACCACAGCACCAGGTGTCTGATGAATAAAATCCCCATTAAATTACATGGAAAGCCACAACAATTCCTAGCATTAAATATGTAACAACTTTCTTGCTCTTTTTAATTTTGCCGTTGAAAAAAAAATGATTGGTATAAATTCACATGTGCTCAAATTCTGGAAAAAACTTCCCATTTATAAAAAGTTTGGGCAGAAGATAGCCAAAGCAAGAAAATTCAATACACCTCGTTTTAAACAAGAAGCTTCTGATAGCCAAATGTTTCCTCTTTTACAAAAGTGTCAATTAAGCCTGCATTATCATCTTTATCTTGGAGTTTTCTCTAATTTTGCAGCACAGCCCTAATGTTACTGTACTGCAGTATTCCTTTCCTGTGAAAACAGAAATATGTATCAGCTTCCTCATGCTACAATCTCGCCACCTTGTGGATATTAATCAAAAGTGCTGCCTTAGACTATACAGGCAAGACTCTAGTTATGAAGAAATTGCCGTTATAGCAGACTCGTATCTAAAATTAAGCATGTTTAAGTAAATAATTACATGTAACTGAACTTTCTTCTGTTTCTGGAAATGCCGGTATATATGTTTTAGCGTGTGCAGTAGTGCATGACTACTCTATTTTTCTGGGTAATATAATGGCACGTTATACATACCCAGTGACTAACAAGTCATACATGTTGAATAGGAAATTGTAAGATGCACTTTATTGGTCTGATTTTTGTTAGGGCCCCAACCCAGCTCCTCGTACTGAAATGAGACACCATTTCTATAGTATTTTAAAAAGCAACCTACCAATGATTTAGGTGTGACTCAAGTAAAATAAGTTAATCATAGGGCTTTGTTACACATTATTTTTGGGTGTCCCCTGGATTGTCCGTGCATTAACACCTTTAAGTGGCTTACAGCACTCATTATACAGCTCAAAGTTACGCCACTCTAGAGCAGGATTATCTCTTGATCCACATAAACCATCTCCTGTTTGATTAAGGTGTGTCCACACTCCCCAAAGTGTGCCACTCAAGTCAAAGATGTGACCTCAAGCTAGCACTAAGCCAATCAATATTTGTGCAGCTCACAGTGTAAGGTGTAAGAAGGTCCTTAGTTGAACTGCTAGCAGACTGAGACTTACATAAAAAAAAATTACTGACACAATTATTGTCCTTTTCAGCAGTCTCAGCAGAGACAGGGAGTGAATAGGAGTGGGGATTAAAATAGACCTTCTAGCCACATCCAGATGTGCAGGGGCAGTATTTGCAGCAGCAAAAACAGTAGCAGCACAAATTTGTGCCACTACTTTTTGCTGTGGCACACACACTTGTATGTGTCCTTTGTGGAGGGACAAATGATCCTGCTTTGGGCAACTTGCCCATGCCCAGCTCCTCTTGGCTCCCAGTGTGCTGGACAAACCGGGCAACCGAAAGAGTGGAGATGCTCTGGCTGGCAGTCAGAGCACCTTCCTGGAGGACTCTTCCTGGAGGACTAAGCCTCTGTGTCATCAGGCGTATGCTCCTGTTGCATATGCTGCACCATGGTTTTTCCTGGTACTTTTTTTGCTACCAGGATTTCCCAGTAGCAATTCTGCAAATTTGCAGCATGGGGTACATTTTAATGTTTAACTTTAATTTACTCCACGTGCAGTTTGTGGTGCAACACACCACATGCCTCTGCTCATCTGGACATGGCCTCTGTAATTACTTCTAAAGAAAGAAATCAACAAGGTGATATAGGGGAAACTGACAAAACTACTGAGGGCTTATACCCACCTGATGTGTTGAAATTAAGTGCCCAGGCTATTCACTTTATGAAATCCAATTTAATTAAAAAATATACTGCCCATTAAATATTTTAATCCCTAATAATATGGGAATATTATAATATATAATCATATATCATTATGTATTGCACAGTACAATTATAATTTAACTAAGTGCTATAACTTTATAATATTAAACTATTAAAATACTTATTAAAACATGTATTAATTTACTTGGTAATTTTTAACACCAGTGGAATCACATGATTATATCTCAAGATGCAGTGCAGAAACATACAGTCATTAATGTATGCACATGACAGCCAGATAGTTATGTTAAAATTCTGGATTATAGATTGGCAAACCAAAATGGTTCTTTTTCACAATACTTTTTTATGTGTTTGTTATTTAGTTTAATATCTCAAGCACTCAATCTTTGGAAAATGTAGGACCAACTTTTACTTACTGCTAGACGAGCTACTTCCTTTTCAGTTTACTTGTCTGAGGTCTTTGGTTGGTATACAGCTTTGCAAAATTTTTGCCAACAATACTGTGAAACCAGTTTGCATTGTCAGGAGTTCTGAGCTTCTGATTCATCAGTCTCTTGGCTAGAGTTATAATTGGGGAACTACTGAAGTCAAGGAGGCAAGCAGCAGATTTGATGGGCAGATAGCAAGGCAAGCCATCATTTTTGTGGGCTTATCACAGCCGGACCCCCATGTCTCTGATTGGCTGAGGGCCCCAGTGGCCCCACCCCTCACCACTGATTGATCAAGGGGGCTGTCTGTTATGCAACCCCACCACTCATTACTGATTGACCAAAAGGTCTGTCCATTATACAGCCCTGCCACTTACTGCTGATTGGTGGAAAGGGGTGGGGCCACATGACAGACAACACTCTCAGTCAATCAGTAGTGAGGGGCGGCCACCACCTTGGCTGCTCCCATTCATGTTGGTGGCCTTCCCGCCACCCATAGGTCACATGGCTTGGCTGCAGCAGCTATGAGGACTACTGGCTCACACTGAGGACCAATATTTTATCTTTAGTAAGTTTTTATTTTGTGGATTTTGCAGACCTTGCTCATTTTCATGGACAATGCCCGATTTTGCAATTTCCATGAAATCTTGAATTGAGTAGGTTCCTAATTATGATACAATAGTGCTCTTGGAAAATGCCAAGTCTTAGCTTTCACTCATTTTTTGACAAAAGAAAAATAATAAGGCAATTCTTCTGTTGCAAAGCACTCAGATCACAGCAGGACAGAATTTTTTTCACACTATGGATTCCTAATTAAAATCTATGGATTTATCTTGTGAATCATGTAAGTGTTTGCACACCTAAGAGTTGTGCAGCAACCCTCGGTCATGGCAACCTGGTTGAGAATCACTGTTATAAAACAACAGCATAAGAATCATCATATCAGATCAGACCTCTTATCTGCCTGTTCAGGATTCTATCTATGATAGTGACCATTATCAGATACTTCGAGGACAGTACAAAAACACCATACAGAAATAAATTTCCTTTAGGGAAATTTTCTTTCTAATCCAATCGGTTAATAACTGGTTTATATTCTGAAGATTTAGAGTTAGTCATGGAAGTAAATGGAACTTTTTACCTTAAATCATTTAGGCACTTGTGAAAATTTCACTTTTAATTCTCAACCTATGACTACTTAATTTCTTTAATATATTCTCATAATGAATTCTGTTCAAGATTTATAACAAGTCGAGTCTTTTTTCAACACATTTTATCTGCTAGTTTAAAAAAAATTAGCAGATTCAGATTGGAGAGGCATGGATTTCCCTTATAAATCCAGTGCTGACTTATTCTAGTTTATAAAGTCCAACTAGGTATTTCATTTTTTTCTTCTGGCCAGGTTTTCAAGACACTTGAGCTCTTATTCAGATATTATATTGAAATGGCCATATTTTCAAAAGTGCTCACCAACTAATAGCTCTCACTACTGTAATTTGTTTTACAAACTTGGCTTTATTTTTTTATTTGAATTAATTTACCTGGTGCTGACATAAAATTCAACAGTCTTCTGTAATTCTCTATCATCTGTAGCATCATTTATAAAACTTGTATACAATATCCTATCTTCAAGCTTATTTCTATGAAAATACTTTTTTTCCCCAAAGTATTGAAACAGCACATGATTATCCATAAGTACAGATTATAGAAAATAGGGACAGTTTACACACACGCACATGCGTACATAGAGTGAAGATATATACAAGCACATGGGTGGAAAACACTATACTGTCACATGGAAAGCATCACATACATTTTTTATAGAAGGTCTTTTAATCATATAGTATCCCTTTAAGATACTTTGCAGTTCAGAAGGAGAGGGAAAAATCAAGTTGACATTGTTATGTATGCTTTCTGAAGCTTTGGGGAGGTGAGATCGGGGAGGTGAGGTTCTGGGAAAGGGGAAATGTGTAAGGGAATCATATCACTCAGGACATCTTAGCATGCAAGGATTATCATGCATTAAACATTTTTCCCTGAATAAAAGTAACAAAATGAATGATCCAGACTTGTTCTGAGCTTTACCATATAACCTGCTTCAGTCACATTAAGCTACAGACGTCATTTGCATGACGTTCAGAACATGGTAATTGTGTAAACATCTCATCTGCTTAAAATCTTTCTAGTCATGCCAGGTAGTCCTAATTTGTCTATCATCACACTTTTGAAGTGCCACTATTGACCCTTCTCCTTTTTACATTTAAGAGATCTCTTTTTTAACATGGCTTCTTAGAGAAGCAGTATACACTTACAAGTGCAGGAGGTAGAGGTGGCGTTGGAGGAGGAGGAGGAGAGGAAGAAAATGTGGGATGAATTGTTGTGCTTTCTGTCTTCCTCTTAGTATCTGGTTCAGGTTGAATCAAAACAGTTGAGCGAGTACCCCCATCTTCCCCCTCTTCCTCAGGAGGTCTGGCTTCTGGTTCTAGAGTGGGACACTGACCAATGTCTGCATTTTCAAAGGACACAGGCTGAGCGAAATCCATGGGGCTAAGGAGACACAATAACATCAACAGCTCTTAACAGTTCTTTTATCGCTTCCCATCACCTCCACACCAACTACTTTGAGTGTGGTCATGCTCAAACACTTGGTTTGTTGCTTTGAAGTTTTCTCAATATGCTGTGTTTTGTACAAGTTCCACTTCAGTCACCACCTTCCCACCATTCCCTTTCTTCTGTCCAACCTCCAGATCATTAACCTTTTGGTGTATAATGTTTCCTATGGTAAAATTAAGCCACACATTAAGTATGCCCATTTCCATAACCCACAGTCTTGAATAGTACCTTTCTTTTAAAAAAAATCAGTGTACCAAAGTAGTGGTGCACAGTAGGAAAGTTATTAGGGATAAGCCACTGTGTTTTTAACTGTAGAATTTTGTGGCACTTTAGATGTCTACGGATAGGTCATGCTTTTGCACACAACAAAGCACTGCTAATTCAAACATATAAACCCATCAAGCGCACACTGAGGACCACAAAAAAGCAAAAGAACACTAGCATATAAAAAGCAGAGAGAGGTCATTATAGGTATCATGTGCATGATTGCTTATGACAACAAATTCTCTCTTGGCAGCTGAGGTGGTAATAGCTTAATTAACTAAACATTTGTGAACATTAACAAGACTTACACGGTGTTAATGACGAGATTCCATATGCAACCCTCGAAGGGAGGGATGTTCCTGAGAGGCGCTGCCTGGAAGTGAGGCGGGATCCCACCCACAAAGAGGTTTTTAACAGTAATAGATTGGTCTGTAGGAAGCCTCTGAGTCTGCCCTTTGTCTTCATCTACTTGAACAGCAAACATCCTATGAAAAGATTCAAAGCAAAGCAATAAGATAGTATCTATCCCAGTTATTGCGTGTATTGAAATCACCATTTTGCAGGCACCATTTACTACTGCACCTGCTAGAACACCGAGTGAACACAAATTGCATGATTAGCAGCACCACATTAAGCAAATATTAACCACTATCAGGTTCACAGTCACTGTTATGCTTCCCTCATTTATTCTCCGTCAGAGCTTGGCAAAGCCAGACAGTACATTTGCAGTAATATTAGCCTCTGGTTGCATTGAAAATAGTGGTCTGCAGCATGACAGCATTGTCATGGCAAGAGTCAACCCGCTGTCCTGTAAAGTTATGTATAATCATATAGGACTCAGTGGGATATAACAGCATGAGGTCACATTTTGTTTGGCTTTTTATATCCTTGTTTGTACTAGTTATTATCTTCTTGCTGGGGGACAAAACGGTGCTCCAGAGAGCTCTCATTGCAAGAATCAACAACAGATAAGTAATGTGCATTTAAAAAAGATATGGTTAGTCTGTTTTGTGGGAAGGGGAGTAAGGGAGAAAACCATTGTGATTGTTCACCATGAAGATGCAAGTTCTATAAAACTTTCCCACAGGCAAATGGATATGTTACAATTTAGAAACCAAAGTGCTCCTTTAGTAAAAATTATTAATATTCTGAAAAGTAAGGTAAAAAATTAATTTTTGTATGTTCCTGAGGTGCAAAGTAAAAAATGGGACAAAGTGTGAAGAGGGAAAATACAGTGAATGTACTCTTTTGGAGGAAGCGTGAAGCTAAATGTGAGAGCAGAGCTCTTGAAAAGAGAGCCTAAACATCAGTGAAACAAACACAGCACTTGGGCATTTCAAAACATAATGAGTGACATGGAAAGATTTTCATCATTTAGACACAAGAACTAGCTTGTGTGGACTTTTTATTTTGCATACGAAGAATGAGGTGCCAATACAGAGAATAGAGAAGTGAAGAGAGAACGGGTTCTTTTTGATGGATAACATATATAATGTAACAAGGTATAACAATAAGAGAGTCAGCAATTTAACTGCTGTCTTTGGGACAATCTGAAGATGGATGATAAAACAAAGTCTGTAGCTATTGACACAGTCCACCTCAATGTAACACGCTTCCCAAAGGATGGCTCAGGATTTCAGTCTGTTTGGAGGTGAGAGTAGAATGCAATTTGGCGCAATTTCTTTACACTCTTACACTGGATTTAACAAAAATTAGCCACGAGAGAGTTAGGACTTCAAAGGAAAAGCAAGGGGAGGAAAACTTTGGAGGACTGTAGCTTATCAAGTACACTGTTATTTCACAGATGTTAAATTCTCAGTGTCTAGTGTTAGGCATCTAAATCCATGTTTGGTACCTAAAACAAGCAGCTTGATTTCTCAGAACTGCTGAGCACCCTCAAATCAGTCTAATTTTTTTCCAATGTTTTAGTTGTATTGCAATTCTACCTTTTCTTTAAGCAGTAAATCCTATATATTCTAGAACATAAATTATTATAAAAAATACATGGAAGGGGAGGTCAGTTTTTAAAGTAAGACATCCAACTTCATATTATGTGGATGTCCATTGGGAGAAACTCACATCTGCATGTAGGGAGCTCAATTAAAAATTAAATTTATTGTATTCAGAATATCTAATCCCCAAATTTCAGGTAGCTCCTTTTTGTCTTGATATACATGATATGCAATAGCCATTCTTATATCCCCCTGTAGCGCAGCAACTCCTTATACTGTCTGTTGCTGACACCCTCAACAATATACAATACTTCATCCCATCTTCAATGTTACCACAGAAAACATTTACATACTTTGGTACTCAGTACCACCATACAATGACATGCATTAGTTCTCCACACTATCCTATAATTATCCTGGAATGAGAAGCAATTAGTTTATAATTATATGGACAATTAGCTGTCTGAAGAGTTTTCAAATGACATTCCCCATATTTAATCAAATAAAGCCAGAGTTGATGACTAGCAGATGAGGGGTTTAGGTTTAATAATTTATATCTTTTCATTTCCATCCCAGCCTACATAAACTGTAGAGTCTTTAGCTGATTTGTTTTGTAACAGAGCAACTTGGAAGACTGGAGAAGTTTCTTTCTCACCATCATCTGTTGAGCAGCTATGTTTTGATTTAGTGTAATGGATTATGATTATATTGGCTGTACAGCAGTTTTTTTCTGTTGTTATGTTAAAAGGTGTTAGTTTTATATTCAGTAGATTTTATCACCATTACCTTATGATATATTCTATTATAGGAATACTTGAGACTTTTTTTCAAATAACTCTCCCCCTATCTTAAAACAAGGGAAAACCCCTATTAATATCAGATACTACAGATAGAAAGAAAATTACTGTAAGGTCATATTTACGGATTACATATGAGAGGAGGAGAGTAGCTGAGTGGAAAATTCAGTGATAAAAGGCAGGGCCAAGAAAAGTGAGTTTTAAGGAGGAGGAAAGGGAGGGCAAGTGGTGACTAGATGGAACAGAAGTTTGTTCTAGAAAGTCAGGAAAAATGCCAAAAATCATATATAAATTTCAGATTATGCTCTTATGCTCTATTATAATTATATACTATGTAAAGTATAGATTATAGTATTATATTGTTATCATATTCCTAACTGTATTTCTCCTGAATTTTACCTGATCGTGGTGAATCCTAGGATTTACTGAGACCAGTTAGTATGTTTGAACCTGGCTCATTTGCACTATGGTTTAGAACATGATAATGTCAGTCGTAGCACTAACATTTTATAAGTATGCTTTTATGCATCTTCCTAGAGTGCACACATCCACTATATGCTAGTTTGATATAGTCTCAGCTGGGCCTTGATTCTCTCTGGATTCCCTAGAAAATGCCAGACCATAAATAATAATAACTGCATAATCCTTATGTATCAAGATGATAGTGTGGTTTATTGTATCTAGCACAGTATCCTTAATTAAGGACAAAGTGCAGTCCTTTGACAGATAATTATAGGTGTCTGAAAATGTGGCAAGAAAAGTAAACTAGTGAAGTTCTACTCAAGGATGAGTGCAATAGAAATGTCAGCAAGCCTAATTAGAGTACATCCAGTGCTGTGCCTTCCTTTTCTTAGCTTGATCAATCGGACACCCCACATGTATACAAACTAGCCCATGGTTTGTGGGAAAGGTTACATGCTGCTGTTGCTGATTGTGAAAGCTGCATTTCTGTGTTACTCCTGAAAAGATGGACTTACTCTTCCTAAACTCTATTCCTCTTCAGAATCTAGATTAATAAAGTAGATTTCCCTAGAATCAAAAACTTTAATATATGGCAATTTAGATAAGATCCTCAGAGGAGCTACCTGATAACCTCCCAGGCCTACACAATAATAAAATTAGGAGCCAGAAAGTGACTTGTTTGGTAAGAGAACCCCCTTCCCTCCGCCCCCGATTATATATACCCCTGTGCTCAGAAATGTGAGCACTGATTTCAATCATGCATGTCTTCTATTGGTTGCATTAACTCCACGGTGCATATTCTGTAGCCCCCTTGGGTTCTTGTTTGTGTTACCCTTCAGTTCTTTCTATCCGGATGGAGTGTGCTCTGCCATCATGAAACTTGCCAGATTCGGGTCTGACGGTGATTCTGCGAGGATCTCTAGCTCCAGTAGAGATGTGTACTTCTAGTCGACCTTTGTTCAGGAACACTGCATAATAGGCCTGTAATGTGTAATAAAAACTTGTCACATTTGGAAGGACAGTTTTGCATTTGCCTAGGAACCCAATAAAGCCTATCCATTCTCCTTTTGTTACACCTGTTGCTCCTGAGTCCAGGAAATAATTTCCCTGCAGATTCCTCCAGAACCCTGTTGGGGACACAGAGACAAGCCATTGCTCTACTTAAGCTATTAACTGCCCTCTCTCCACTGAAAAAAACCCAAACCAAACCAAAGCAAAACAACAAAAAACCCCTCAGTAACCTGTTGAAACTGCACTTAGAACTTTAACCACTGAAGATGATGTGTCAAATGCTACCATCATACATTGAGATGAATCAGAAGTAGCATCTCTTGAAACCAAAGAAGTTACTTTGGATGTATACTTGTGTAAATGAGAATGACTATCGTCTATGAATGTACTTAAATCCTGGCTTCTACAGTGGCAGCCTGGATTATTGTTAGAGTCCTAGAGGGAGTCTGGATTGAAGAGTATGAAAAACCATTATTTTGGTTGGTGGCTGAACTAAAAATAAAAATCTGGGGGTTTTTTTGTTAGCAGGGGAACAAATTAAATGAGCCGTATTGTTTGGGAAATTTCAATGAAAGCTGAGAAAATGTGGAAGCAAATGGATTGGCATGAGGATTTAAGCACCAACCACAAAGAGCTGGAAGTGCCCTGTGAATAACCATTTACTAAAAATAATCTTTCCAACCCAAGTCGAGAAAGAAAAGTTTCAGTTTTGCTTTGGTACATTCAGATTGACTAAGCAAGAACTGTCATGCAGCTTCATAACAAGGAAAATATAAAGAGAAGTTACACTGCAATAGCTGGAAATAATCCCATTAAAATATTTTCCCCCTTTTCATGTCCACAGAGAGAAAAAAGGAAAATCTCAGTCCTAAGATTTCTCTGCTTTTTAGTATTACATGACTTGATCCTAAGCCTTCCCTCCACAGAATTACTAATCCGTGCATGAGTTCTGTGTACGGAAGCTTTGCAAAACGATGCCTGCAGTTACTCTGGCAACCAGTATCATGTCATGGAGGATTTGCAGGATCCATCCCACAGTTACCATAGCAACCAGTTCATATCTGTGACCTGAAGAGCTTGGTAGTGGTGCAAGTAGCTCCCATCCTGAAGTTAATATCCTGTGGATCAGCCACTAAAATGTATTGTCCCTGGAGTATATTCTTTTAAGTTCAAGTGTTCTGTCCCAATACAGATATGGGAGAGAACTATGAAAAATAATTCCTGAAACATACTGTACAAATAAAACAACAAAGACTGTATTTAACTTTGCCCTTATCTACTTATGTAGTTTCTGCGTTATCAACATTTAGTTCATTCCCAACAATATCCACACTTTCACTTATTTCCTCTACTTTTGAAAGAATTTTTAAGATCACCCTTATTTATTGATTTATTTATTTAAAAAAAAAAAAAAGTTGGGGCAGGATATAAATGGTTTACATTAAAAACAAATATGACCCAGTGATTTAGTTAGTCTATAAGGTGCACTCTACCCTGTCTTCATCCTGTATCTTCCAGTAGTGGCTCCAAACACTGTATTAATATTTAAGGGCCTTACACTGCATTGAAGTCTATGTGAAGTTTTTAGTTTCCAAAAAAAGCAAAATGAGGCTTACTGATACAGTGTTTAGTTGCTGATAAGTGATGCCTGCAATATTTATTTAATTCTTCCCCCTCCACCAAATAACCATTGCCTGAGTAGTCCTGAGGAGAACCAAATAGTAACACTTCATTATTCAGGTCTGAGAAAAAGAATGGAAACAAATATAGTTCACAAAAATAAACCAGCTGGTGTAGAAGCTAAAAAGTAGATGCTGTTGGAGAAATTATTGAGAGAAATTCACAACAGGACTACAAAAATTGTCCTGCCATTACACCAAAACCTTCCAGCTCTGCTCAGTGTTGGTACATTATGTAGCCTGACCCAACAAATGAAATTATGAACTGCTAGAATTATGAAGGCTTCAAATAAAGTTACAGTCCCTAATTCAGTTAATTGTTGATGCAAATATTGCTGAACTTTCATCTTATTTTTTCCCTCAGACATGGGTAAGCCTTATTAAAAAGCACTAGACTTTCACTTCAGCATTGCCAGCAGATTGAGGGAAGTAATTATTCCCCTCTATTCTGCACTGGTAAAACCACATTTGGAGTGCTGTGTCCAGTTTTGGGCCCCCCACTCTGAAAAGGATGTGGGAAAACTGGAGAGAGTCCAGCAGAAGGCAATGCTTAGAGGACTGAGGAACATGACATAAGAGAAGAGGCTGAGGGAACTGGGCTTTAGTCTGCAGAAAAGAAGACTGAGGGGGGATTTGGTAGCCTTTAACTCCCTGAAGGGCGGTTCCAAAGAGCATGGAGCTGGACTGTTCTCAGTGCTGGCTGATGACAGAACAAGGAGCAATGCTCTTAAGTTGCAGCAGGGGAGGTTTAGATTGGATATTAGGAAAAACTTTTTCACTTGGAGGGTAGTAAAGCACTGGAATGGGTTACCGAGAAATGTGGTGGAATTTCCATCCTTGGAGGTTTCTAAGGCCTGGTTCAGCAAGGCCTTGGCTGGAATGATCTAGTTGTGGATGGTCCTGCTTTGAGCAGAGGGCTGGAGTAGATGATCTCCTGAGGTCCCTAATTTGTTAGATCCTATGATTCATACATACTCCCAGTAAATGGAATGGATAGAAACAACAAGTTGTGTAGAAAAACCCAGCAGAAGCAACAGGTTTTCCATATCTTCTCCTGCATTGTTCTGTACCTGCCCAGTCTGTCTGCGTTTTCTCCTTGGAGGTATGGGTGTCCCACCCATACCAAACAAGATGACCCCAGACTCATTCTTGGTGCTGAAGGACAGGTTGATTTCTGTACCCATATCAAATGAGGCAGGCTGCAGTTCTATGAAACCTGGTTTGGGGAAGCTAACTGTGTAAATGTTCTGCGAAAGGAAAAGGACAAAGAAAGTGAATTCATATGACTGAAAACAAAGTACACACTCTCAGAAAGATATGTTAAATTACACGTTATGAAATAAAAATACTAAACATCCATTAATCTGTTATATCAGTCATTGGAACAATTCTGGAGTTTTGTGTTCAATGTGAATGAGATGTTTACATAGTTTTGGCCTTAATTCAGAATATCCTGTTGCTTTATGGTAGACTGCTTGGCTAGGTACAGGCTTTCAAAAAGCCTGAGGCAGAATCAATCTAAGTTATGCTGTTTTCTGTAAGTGGCATAGTTAATTTAGATCTGGAATGAACAGAGCACACATTCACCTTTTGGTAGGGGAGGGGATAAATCTTAGACCAGGTTCTGCCATTTTTAAATCAGTCTATGTGTACCGAACTTTTGTTCTGTTACAGTTATAGATCAGTTTCCTATCACTTACATGGGTAAAGTGTAATACCTGTACCTGGCCCTTATGGTTATTGTAATTGAACTGTATTGTAATTGTTTTGCCTTGAATTAATACGGTACATTCTGGTTTCTTACATTTAAACAGAAATAACGTGAACATGCTCCAGATTCTACTATTTGTCAGATTTGATCAGAATATATTTTACATTAATCATTTATCATTGCCATAACATCTATAAGTATTATTGCTTCATTGATGAGCCAAGTGCATGAATGAAGTATGCACTGCTCATGGCACAACTGCTTTGCACACTAGCAGATATTGGCACAATTTAAAGAGTGCAGTATGTTATCTAATAATAAATGAATGTATCCTATATGAGATTTTCTGTTAACTGTTGCCAAATTGTGGATCATTCTGTAGTAGGGCACTGGGCTGCATCTGCTCTTTTAAGGGAGCTAGTAGCCTGAGAAGCTGCTTGCAGGTGGTGCAGGGGGCTAATGAGAGGCTCACCTGACGGGAGAAAAGAGCTCAGACTGGAGTGCTATAAGTCCAAAGCCTGAGCTGGTCAGTCAGTCTCTCCCTGGTAGCCACAAGGGAGCTCTGGGCAGCAGCGCTTCTGAAGGGACTGGAATTTGTATAACTAACTCTGCAGACCTGGGAGCAGAGGCAAGTCCCATGGACAGAGAAGGACTGAGTTTTACAGGCAAGTGGCCTTTCTTTTATTTGAGCCTACAAAAGGTCCTGGTGCTTGCAGAAAGGCTAAGCAGGACCAGGGGTCTGGGAGCCCAGATAAGGGGTGGTGTGCAGGACCAGAGGTCCAAGAGTCCAGGAAGGGACCGTGTAAAGGACCAGGGGGGTCAAAAGGCCCAAGGCGGGGGTGAGCACATAACTCAGCAACATCACAAAGAGAGAACACCCATGAGGCTTCGGGCAAGGTGTAGGGTAGGTATAGAGCCATACAAGGAGCCCTTAAGGTGACAGGTACCTGGTTTGGATGGGAACAGATATGAATCTAATAAATGTAAATGATTTTGATATTATTTGGATTGAATCTTTAGTTCTTCCATCATATAGTTCTTCCATCATATAGTAAAATCAGCCTGTGCTACTGTATATGCCCAAAAAAGTTCTAGATATTGGGGGGGAGGGAGGGGGGGCATGAGGCCCTGTTAGGCACCAGTAAACTAATAAATGTTGTCATAGGTTAGTACTTGAAGACATAAGTGCTATCCTATGGTGGTATTATTTAATGCATAGCAATACACATGTAGATGCTGACTGGGTTGGGTAGGGAATGAGGATGCTGCAATGCAGGGGCTGCCCGCTGGCTCGCCCTGCACTGGAGCACCCTTGTGCCCCAGTCAGCCTCTCCATGGGCTGGCAGGCTGATCCCCTAGGTCCCCTGCTAGCTGGGGCTGCTCTGACCTGGCTCAATGTGCTGTGGTCCCAAGCGCATGCGTAAACGCAGTGCCTGGGAGCAATAAATTCCAGCATGAACTGCACTGGAGTTTATTGCATTGTGCTAATTGCACCCACAGAGAAAAGAAATTTCACTGTGGGCTCTTCTATGTTCCATGCAATTCTTTCAGGTTGGGAGAATGTTCCCTTTGTCTGGAGAATTAAGGCATTAACCCACTCCCAAACCTAGGATTTGATATTTTTTCAGCTCATACATATTAAACTAAGCCCGCTGGGGAACGGGGGGACTACCGCCACTGCTGGCCCGCTGAGCAATCCTTGCAAAGCCAGCAGATCACGGCACTCAAGGGAGCCCACCCCAGCCCTGGTAAAATCTGTGGGCAAGGAAGGAGCCCCCCAGGGGGCACTTGCCTGCCTGTACACAAATGCCAGGAGCTTGGGGAATAAGCAGGAGGAGCTCATCCTCCTGCTCAGTGCAAACAATTACCATGTCATATGGATCACGGAGACCTGGTGGGACTCCACCCATGACTGGACCATGGGGATAGATGGCTATACCCTGTACAGGAGGGATCGTGTAGAGAAAAGGGGTGGGGGTGTAGCTCTCTATGTTAAGGAAAGCTACGCGTCCCTGCAAGCTGATATTGGCGACCAGGGTGGACGGCTGGAGACCCTCTGGGTTAAAATCCGTGGGGAACACGGCACGGGGGACACAATGGTGGGAGTCTATTACAGACCTCCCACCCAAAGTCCTGAGCTAGACCAGGAGTTTGCCCAGGAACTGGCTGAGGCAGCTTGCTCCAGGACCATGGTTGTCATGGGTGACTTCAATTACCCAGACATCTTGTGGGAGGATCGCTCAGCAAAATCTGAGCGGTCACAGAGCTTCCTCTCGTGCGTGGATGACCTCTACCTGACTCAAGAAGTCTATGGGCCAACGAGAGGCAAAGCGCTGCTCGACCTGGTGCTGGCTACTGGGGAGGACCTAGTCGGCGACCTAGTGATCGATGGGAAGCTGGGTGACAGCGACCACGAGCTGATCACCTTCACCATCCGCCGAAAAGCTGGCAAGTCAGTCAGCAACAGGCAAGTCCTTGACTTCAGGAAAGCTGACTTTGACAAGCTCAGGAGGCTTGTCAGTGAGGCCCTAAGGGACTGTGACCACAGGGAGAGGGGAGTTCAAGAAGAGTGGCTGTTCCTCAAGGGAGCGATCCTCAATGCACAAACTAAGTCTATTCCATCTTGGAGGAAAGGCAGCAAGAGGGCACAGCAGCCCCCCTGGCTCTCCAGGGACCTAGCAGACCTCCTGAGGCTAAAAAGAAAGGCCTACAAAGGATGGAGGATGGGAGTCACCTCCAAGGAGGATTATTCTGCACTGGTCCGGTCCTGTAGGGAGCTGACCAGGAAAGCCAAGGCTGCAAGTGAACTCCAGCTAGCTTTGAGCATCAAGGACAATAAAAAGTTCTTTTTCAGATACGTGGGGAGCCGGAGGAAAAGCAGGGGCAACGTTGGACCCCTGCTGAACCAGATGGGGCAACTGACAACTGACGCCCAGGAAAAAGCCAACCAATTAAATAGGTACTTTGCGTCGGTCTTTCATCAGCCCCATGGGACACCCGTGCCCGCTACAGGGCCGGGAAGTCCGGGTGAGGGTGATCCCCTGCCCTCCATTAATGCTGACTTTGTGAAGGAACATCTTGAGAAGCTGGATACCTTCAAGTCAGCCGGCCCTGACAATCTTCACCCCAGGGTACTCAAGGAGCTGGCGAGCATCATAGCCCAGCCTCTAGCGCGGATCTTTGAAAACTCTTGGCGCTCTGGTGTAGTGCCCGAAGACTGGAAGAAGGCCAACGTGGTGCCTATCTTCAAGAAAGGGAGGAAAGTGGATCCGGCTAACTATAGGCCCATCAGCCTGACTTCTATCCCGGGGAAGATCTTAGAAAAGTTTATTAAGGAGGCCATCCTTAATGGACTGGCCGACGCCAACATCTTAAGGGATAGCCAGCACGGGTTTGTTGTGGGTAGGTCTTGTTTGACCAATCTCATTTCCTTCTACGACCAGGTGACCTATCACCTGGACAAGGGAGATGAGATTGATGTCATATATCTTGACTTCAAAAAAGCCTTCGATCTGGTGTCCCATGATCGTTTCTTGGAGAAACTGGCCAATTGTCGCCTTGGGTCCCCCACGATCCACTGGCTGGAAAATTGGCTCCGGGGTCGGACCCAGAGGGTAGTAATTGATGGAAGTCACTCATCGTGGTGTCCTGTGACCAGTGGGGTCCCCCAGGGCTCTGTCCTTGGACCCATACTGTTCAACATCTTCATTAATGATGTGGACACTGGAGTCAGAAGCGGACTGGCCAAGTTCGCCGATGACACCAAACTTTGGGGCAAAGCATCCACACCAGAAGACAGGCGGATGATCCAGGCTGACCTGGACAGGCTCAGCAAGTGGGCGGATGAGAATCTGATGGTGTTCAACGCCGATAAATGCAAGGTTCTCCACCTTGGGGAAAAAAAACCTGCAGCATCTTTATAGGCTCAGCAGTGCTATGTTGGTTAGCACTATGGAAGAAAGAGACTTGGGGGTCATCATTGACCACAAGATGAACATGAGCCTGCAATGCGATGCTGCGGCTAGTAAAGCGACCAAAACGCTGGCTTGCATCCATAGATGCTTCTCAAGCAAATCCCGGGACGTCATTCTCCCCCTGTACTCGGCCTTAGTGAGGCCGCAGCTGGAGTACTGCGTCCAGTTTTGGGCTCCACAATTCAAAAAGGATGTGGAGAAGCTTGAGAGAGTCCAGAGAAGAGCCACGCGCGTGATCAGAGGTCAGGGAAGCAGACCCTACGATGACAGGCTGAGAGCCCTGGGGCTCTTTAGCCTGAAAAAGCGCAGGCTCAGGGGTGATCTGATGGCCACCTACAAGTTTATCGGGGTGACCACCAGTATCTAGGGGAACGTTTGTTCACCAGAGCGCCCCAAGGGATGACGAGGACGAATGGTCACAAACTACTACAAGATCGTTTCAGGCTGGACATAAGGAAGAATTTCTTTACTGTCCGAGCCCCGAAGGTCTGGAACAGCCTGCCACCGGAGGTTGTTCAAGCGCCTTCATTGAACACCTTCAAGATGAAACTGGATGCTTATCTTGCTGGGATCCTATGACCCCAGCTGACGTCCTGCCCTTTGGGTGGGGGGCTGGACTCGATGATCTTCCAAGGTCCCTTCCAGCCCTAATGTCTATGAAATCTATGAAATATTAAAAGCCTGTTCACTTAATTAAAGATACCAAATTGATACTTACAATTAAAACAAATTATACCACTTATGCCATCACTTATTTTATATTTATCTATCCATTATTATGTACATTTATACATAATATGCCTGTCAATTCAGTGGGTAGCTATTAAAAATAAATGACCTGCAAAGCATTATTATGGGGAACTGATCTGCATTTTCCTGTATCATGATCACAAACCATCACTACTATTAATAATCTAACAACAACTTGCGTTTGAAATCTTGATGAGATGACTTAGATGGGTCACAGACTTGCACAGAGCTGACATGCCTGATAGAGGATTTGGATTCTAGTGTAGCACATGAATGTCAGGGATTGTTCACAAAAATTTGATGCAGGTCCCATGGCCAAGTGACATTTTTATAGCATTCACTAGGCAGTGCTACACATGCAATTAGTGCACATGAACAAACTCTAGAGTTTATTGCTCCAGAGTGTTTTGCTCCTGGACATGCCATTTGAATGTGTGCCCAAGAGCAATCAACTCCAAAGCAATCAACTCCAGAGCTTATTCAAGCACAACACATGGAGCCCAGTCACAGCAGATCCAGCTGGCATGGGACCCTGGCACTGAAGCACTCATGTGCCCCAGCCAGCTGGGTCATCATCTACATGTCCACCGCTGGGCATGAAAAAACTCTGCAGCAGGTTAGTACTGGTATTTATAAGTACTACCCTGCTGTGGGAGTTTATTAGTTTCCTGCACCCTAATGTGGGCACATGTGTAGAGGCTGAGACATTTACTATGGAGCTAATTAGTCAGCTCTGCAGTAAAAGTCTCTTATAGATATGCCCACTGCCTACATAACCTGGCATCCACAGTGAGCCTTCAGGAGACTGACTTTCGTGACCAGTCCCAAAAAAGAGACCTTTCCTTCAATATCTGATTTATATAGCCATTGTGAACCCTATAGTATTCATTCATTCATTCATTCATTCATTCAAATACCTCTATTCTGTGAAATAGAAGGAAAGGACAAATGGCTGCAATTCAAGATATGTGTGGTTTATTGTCAGATCTGCCACAAATAGCTCTGAGATACTGTACAGTTCCTTACAACTTATTTGTATCTAAGACTCCTCATCTATACTATCGAGATAATAGTATGGATCTAACATGGCCATGTACAGTTAATCAGTTTCTACCAGGAGAACTGCTAATCTCCAGGAAGAAACCACAAATATGCAGAAGTTCCAGCTTTTTTTCTTGGAGTAAAATGGCCACTCCAGCAGAAAAATAACCTGACTATATGAGGTAGAAATCACTCCCAGCAGAGTTTTTCCTGGAAGACTGAATGTCTATATACTTTCTGCTGGCTTAACTCCTCCAGGGACCAGAAGGACTGGAGCCAGGGGAAAAGACTCCCATACCTGCCAGAGACCAGGGTCATCCCAGTCTGGAGAAAACATGAGGGACAACTGCTCCCTCCCCTCCCATTTTAGAGGAGGCGAGGAACAGTTACCAACTGTTCCCCACCTGTTTTTCATTCTGGAGTCCCTGGTGTGAGAAGCAGGAAGGGAGCTTTACCATGATCCTCTGTCTGCTTAGCTGTTGGGCACTGGGAGTTGAGCACAGGGAGTAGTGCTATGAGCCCCATATGTGCTTCTTATAGCGGAGTCCTGGTAAGGGAAGTAGGCAAAGGGCTTTGCACCATTGCTCCAGTCCACGCCAGGAACAGGGGGATTGGAGCAGTCCAAGCCTTCCCCAGACTGGGGTCACCCTACTCTCTGAAGAGAGGGCAATTGAAGATTTACTGTCTATACTGCTCCCTCTGCTATTACTATTTGGACATAGACACAATTATTTTTAATGCAGTTTGTTATATGGGGGACTTTGAATGGGTTCTCAACCTACGCTCAGGAGTCTGAACATGCAATAAATACTACTGTTTGTGAAATACTTCATGATCCTTTATAGTTAATGAAGTCATAACCATTATATATAAATACCACAATTTACATAATTACATCTGGGTTTTTCAAAACATGCTCCTAATTGTCCTGACCCTGTTGTCATTAAAAACAATGAATGACTCCCACTGACTTGTGTAAGTTGGAGCAAAAGCTAAGTTAGTGCTTTTCAAAATCCCACCATTTCTGAAATATATGGTTAATGTCATTCTATTAGCCACGCCAGACAATATTTTTACCCTTTGAGGCCAAAGCATATAGGAGATGGACTTACCTCCAGTGTGCAGCCTTTGATTATGCCTACAAAATCAGGGCTGCTTAGTATATTATATGGTGTTCGTGAAATTTCAATATCTCTGAGGCAACCAGCATATTTCTTTAAATTCACTTCAGGCCTGCAAAAACAATATTAAAATCAAATGCAACATTTTTCCTAGACAAATCCATAGACTTTCTTAAGCAGGTACACATGCACCCACACATATACACATATGTGCATTCATGGTCCCAGAGATACTTTGTTGTAGTTTTTTAAATGGGTGCATGCACACATTGAGTACGTTCTGCCTTTCATCATCCATCAGCTCACAGTGCATTCTGTCTTCCATCATTCATCAAAGGTGTAAAGGGATATTCAACTCATCTCCAGTGAGAACAGTCCTTTTTTTTCTACTTTTTTAAGGAATGCTGTCACCTTTTGTGTTTAAACACAGTGAACTATGAAATAAGTAGGTAGTTGTTCTCTAGGCAAGGCAGAAAGATGCAGGCTGGGAAATCATAACAACAAGGAAAGACCTTGACTGGAAGACAAATGTTTCTTTCATCTGCATGCACACTAGATCTTGATGAAAGAGGGACTTTCATAACTGCAGATGTTTAGGATGAAATATTTGCCAAAAACTGCAAGAATATTTCATTCTGAGTCCTGGATATTTTTTCTGATAAAATAATTTTTCTTGTTTTGGGAGCCCATCATGTTCACATCGGCTGAGCTTCATTCCTTAACTATTGCTCATTTTTATTTTTAAACGCCATTCTATAAAAGCTGTGGCATATTTCAGCTGCACTATCCTTTCCTGAAAAGTCAAAGAAAACAAAGCACTTGGGTTGTGATCTGGAACCTAATTATATACCCAATACGGGAAGAGTATTCTAAAGTAATTGCAGAACACCTATGTTATAGTTTATATGGCATTTCAATGACAGGCAAGATGACAAAAGCCCTGAGAATTCCACTATAACCAGCATGCTGGTTATAGATCCTTCTGTTCTGAGGTCACTAAATCAAGTCCCAAGAATTGAGGCTAAGTTTGTACTTTATTATATTCATTTGCCACCAATTTGACAGGGAAAAAAAGTTCCATGAACTCCACTTCAACTGTAAATAGAAGCCTTTTAAGTAACAATCCAAAAGGAGCAACAGTACTTGTAGTTAATTCACCAATACATATTATTACAGCCATTGTAAATGATCACACACTCCTCATGGGACATACGGACAATCTGACCACCCAAACAAAAGAAATTTTTTTTCCAAAAGTATCAAAGGAACTAAGATTCAGCACCCTGGAAGATCAGTTTGAATGGTTTTCAAGGATGTTAATTACAGAATGACATGGTTTAACACAGATGATTTGCAACTGTACGTTTTGGAAATGAAAGCCATTCTTTGCATTATAGCCATCTCAGCAAGCACAGCATAGTTTCTGACCATTTTGCATCCTTTATCCAAGTTCAAGTAAGCATCTGATTTACTAAAATCACTCTCCCCGTGCTTTATTTGTAACCATCTGGTTATACTTGCCTTTCACTTTCAAATTTTTTCCTCCCCCCCACCCCCTTTTTTTTTTTTTACTGCTTCTTTATAGATTGATCTGCCTGGTAGCAGAGCTGTTTTGCTATTTCACTCCCAGCTATTGCTTTCAGTTGCCCAATACAGCCACACTGCACAAATGCTCATATGGTGGATAGTCTCTGCCTTCCACAGAACATTCCCCACTTTCCCCCACCCCACCTTTTACACTACTATGTCTGGTTTAAAAAATTTGTATTTCTCATCCTACAACTCCTAACTGTATGCTATGAAATATGTGACACATCTCCTTCGTTCCCTGGTTTTGTAGTTGTATGAATTCCCCAACAAGGTGAAATTTCATCCAGCTATTTCCTGAGGTTCACATCTTTGCTTTTCTTTTTTTCTTTTTTCTGTTAAGGTGGAAGTTTGGGATAGCCCAAAATAAATTCAGAAACACAAACCAAGCCAAAAGGAAACAGGTGGGTTGAAACCAACCCAAAAGGTGTTAATTCCCCACCCTTAAACCCAAGCTGGCAAGTTCCACACAGATATGTATCTACTGTTCCTGCTGCATTCAGAAATGAATGCTGCAGCAGTCCCTGCATGGAGGCCCCTGACCCCATGGATCTATACTGCCTTTATGTAGAGTGGAGAGTGGACGTGAACTTTTAAACATGGCCGGCACCCTGTTTTGTTTCTGTAGAACTCCAATATAATAAGCAAAAAATATAACACAGCAGAAATAAGCAGCTGTGTAAAGAAGCTAGAAAGTTGTTTCTGGAGGTGTTTGTACAGCACGCAGCATGACAGCGTTAAGCACTTAGGAGCAGCTTTGCTTGTTGCAGCAGGAGCCACTTGCTGAATTAACAGCCCCAGGGTAACAGCTGGTATAGATAGTACCCACACACTGCTTCTTGATCCAAGCTGCACTTAACTCATGCAAGTCATGCAGATAATTAATTATCTTTACCTTGCTTTCATACTAGGATAAAAAAGAAAGACAAAATAACATTACTTTTAATTATATTCATTGTAGCAAATAGCATTCCTTATCAAGATTCAGAACATTTCAGATTGAAACAGATTTTAGATAACTCAAGTGGAAACAGATGTTGGGGTAGTGACATTCTTTTAATTTGTATACATATGCCCCAGACATTGTCAGGCTAGAATAATTAACAGTGTCACCCCCCTCCCAAAAGTCTGCCTTAAAATTTAATTTAGATCAATAAACTTTTATTATTTTTTGCTACAATATGTTATGAGTAAGAGAAAATCATATCAAAGAAATTGGCAAGAGACAGGTCTGGGACTAGCACTCAGTCTGGCGCATTTACAAAGTCACAGGTACTGCAATGTCTTCTGCCTGAAGCAGCTCAAACTCTCTCTTTGGTAAGGATTTCCTGTAATATGCATCTTGCACCAAGTCATGACTGATTAATCATAGCTGTAGGCAAAATGTTTACTACAGTTTCATGCTTTAGGGTTTTTGGTTGTAGCCATGTTGGTCTAAGGACGTAGGCAGACAAAGTTCGTTGGGTGAATGTGATATCTTTTATTAGACCAACTAAATAATTGGAAAAAATGTTCTTTGCAAGTTGAATCTGATGGTGTTTTGTGTGCTCTCCTGGAAAGAATAAAAGTCAATATGCAAAATGCAGGTCTGTGAAAATGCAAATGGATGGCAGTGAGGATGAGGGAATGGGAGACAACAGGTGTGAGACAGGTAGGTTGCAGGGGTGGGGGGGTAGGAGGAAGGTTGAGCTGGTGATAAAATGTAGCTGGTAAAATGCAGACAGTTTACTTGGGGTTAAGTCAGGTTATAATGTGCCATAAATCCAATGTCTATATTTAGTCCATGATTTTTTGTGTCCAGTAGATTGTTGAAGTGAAGTTTGTAGGCTCATCTACAAAAGGTGTGTACATTCCCTTTGAGGATTAGAACTGAGAGACTGGAGAGAGAGTGGTGTCTTGTGAGAAGTGTGCACCCCACCAGTAATTGCGTATTCTTGCCTTTGATAGATTTCTAGTGTGCGTTCATTCTGGTGCGCAGTTGTTTTCTGGTTTCTCCTACATATTTTCCATCAGGGCATTCAGTGCACTGGATGAGATATATAACATTTATGGAGGTGCAGGTGTAAGATCCAGGAATGATGATGGTTCCGTTGTAGGGTATAGTTATTGTGGGAGTGGGGGAGATGTGTTGGCAGGTTTTATATTTCTTGTCCTGCCATGGTCTGGATTCATTTGGAAGTTTGCTTCTGATGAAGAGGTTGGTGAAGTTCGGTGTTTTATGGATGGCACACTGTAAGCTGCCTGTCATCTGATAACCCCAGGTAACCTGTCTGCATTTTACCGGCTACATTCTATCAGGAGCTCAACATTCCCCTTTGCCCCCACACCGACCTGTCTTACACCTATAGTTTCCCATTCCCTCTGATCCTCTCTGCCATGCATTTGCATTTTCACAGACCTCCATTTTGCATATTGGCTTCCATTCCACCCAGGAGAGCACACAAAAACCACCAGACTCTCCCTATGCCTGAAGAAGGGTGTTTGTGCCTAAAAGCTTGCAAAGAACAATTTTTCCAGCTATTTAGTTGATCTAATAAAAGATATTACATTTACCCAAAGAACCTTGTCTATCACAGTTTCATGAGCTCTGCTCTGCTGTACTTGGTTTCCTAAGCAACGACAAAACGATATGTGTACGAATAATTTCTCCACATACTTTGGCAGACACCACTGCATATTGCATAATATAACGTGGTATTTCATGAGTGAAACAGCTTGGGTCCTTTTATTAGAGCATAAACTGACATCAGAGGTATAATAAATGAAAATTAACTAACTAGTAAATTAGCAAATATGCCTGTTTTCCCTTTTGATGTGACGCATCCCACTGATCCACAGATAGGCTTTGTTATGCACAAGGTGATGTTAAGAATGTCTTTATGACATGTAGATGAAGCTAACATTGACTAATAGTCTTGGTTTTGTTATAGTTCATCTGCTCATTGAGACACAGAGAGGTCCTTTCCCCTCTATAATTGCGGAATGTTTATTTTAATTTCAGAAGGGTTTTTCAGGTTATTTAAAAGCACCTATGCCTGTGATCTTAGACCAACATGGCTACAACCAACAGCCCTGAAAAGCACGTATTGCATTCCAGCATATATTTTTTCAACTATCAAATATTAAAGCATATTGAAAATAATATGATCTCTCTGATACATAATACTATTTACAGGAACAGCTTTGCTGGAGTAAGCAGTTGAATATTTGATCTTCAGAAAAAAATATAACCAAGGTTTAGTATATATAAAGCATACTATATGATATTTTAAGTATATTCCTAATAATTCCTGAACACAATGAAAGTTTTGAGTAAGAGTTCAAAACTAGAACTTTTGTCCTCAAATGGATTTCAGAGTAACTACAGGCTGAAATATGTTTTACATAAATGCTGATAGTAGTCTGGATTCTGCAAAGGCTTACTCATAAGCAATACTCAACTTCAGTAGGACTACCTATGCGTAACTTTAAATACATGTTTAGGTCAATGCAGGACAAGACCTCAATTTGGTCATACAAGTTTTGATCTGCAAATAGCATTCCTCTCGGAAAGAAAGGAAAGCACTAAGAAAAGCTCAGCTACATTATTGTCATTCTACACAGAAACAGGAGGCTATTTTCCTGGCTCATGCTGTATTTGACTGAAGCAGTGAACAACTTAAGATAGCTTAAGGAATGCAATGGCACTTAGAGAGGTTGTTATCAGTCAAGAGCATTAGTGCTTGGTGCCTTTAGTCCTTCAATTTAAATAGAATTTACCATTTTCTCATTGCAAGTGAACTGAGAATAAATAAGCATAAAGAATAAAATTATATTTTCTCCCCTTTCTTGCCATAGGCAAAGATGTTATTTTCACCCCCCTTACCTCAGGTTTCTCAGTGTTGGCAATCCACCAAAATATATTTTCTCATCTGCTTTCAAGTTAAGTCCAAAGTGGCTTCCTGTTGAAATTGTGGCTATGGTCTCTTCCTGATTCGTGTCTAGGTCTACAATTGATATGTTGGCTGGAAAAACAATTGGTGAAAGTTTTTAAAACAATCTTAAACAATACCGTTCTAATTTGCTCTGTGAAAAACTCAGAAGAATCATCTTTCAGAATGACTGACATTGACTTACAAATTATCAATTATTTGGGCAGTGAGGGACTGGCTACTAGAAGGAGCCCCACCTTTTTCTCTGTTGCTAAAATGCCAAAACAATCCCTTTTCATTCCATCCAGGAAGAACACACACCAACTGCTGAAACTTCCTTAGCCTGACGAAGGGTTTTTGAACCCGAAAGCTTGATTAATAACTTTTCTCCAACTATTTGGGTTGGTCTAATAAAAGATATCAAATTCACCCAAGGAACCTTGTCAAAACAATCCCAGGTATTTTAAAATACATTTTATCCCCAATCCAATTTGGTTTGTTCTCAGTGTCAGTACTTTATTCAGTAAAGAGTGCCAGACAAAATCAAGATGGGACAGATCATCGAAGCTCCAGATTGTTGGTTTCAATCCAACCCAGTTCAGCCATAAGCAAGCTCTTTAACATATGATTTCTGTTCAGCATCACAAGCATATTTTTTTTTGATTATTTCAGTTTACATCACACAAACAAACCAAGCAGCTCTTAAAAAATAATTTCCACAACTGTTAGAAGGCTCAGCAGTTTCATCAAAGGCCAAAACAGAGTGGATATATAGGCTTACTTCCTCCTTAGTACTCTGTGGTCCCTTCTTAGGTTTATATTTTATAAAATTAAAGGTTAAAGACACAACAGCATTTTTTTATAACATTCCTAACCTTTGTAATCCAGGTTCAGTCTCAGTGTATGATACACTGCAAATGAATATTTTATGGTTGCTGTGTTTGTCTACCCAGGTACTGCACTGCCAGCATTTAACTCATTACTTTTTAAAGTAGTGTGGGATACTCAGGTTATGAAAGGTGGGGTACAGCATAAAACCAACTCCTTCTCTAACAGAAATCATGTGGGCTTTTTTTTTTTAAATGAACTTTGAACAAGATCAGGGTACTGTTTGGAAAAAAACCACAAAAACCTTTTTCACTCAAATGTATTTTCGAAAGTAATTTAGCCAGCTGCAAAGCAGAATTATGCCTGGAAATTAAGTTACTGGTTTCAAAAGAAAATCATAAAAGACCTGTTTGACACTGCAATCAGGCACATCTCACCTAAGCCACCTGTAATCTAAGCAAAAGAAGTTGCTAAATCACTTTCTTACAGAACTTTTTAAACCTGGCAATTTTATACATCATCTTCACAGTGATTAGATGGTTAGCTGTGCTTGGTAGGGTAATTAGGAAACTTATGGTGTTATCACTATAAGAACTCACCTTGTTTTTGAATTCTTGACAAGGTGAATGATTTCCATTTCCCATCATTGTGCTTTTGGTTGCTGATAGCAGAAGCTGTACCTGAACCCAGGTCATAGCTAACTTTTATGCGCCCATCACTGAGCTCTACACTCATGAAATCTTTCTGTTAATGAGACAGATTAGACGCATGGTTTAGACATGCTGAATGTTGATTTCTGTTCTGATAAGCAATATTTGACATTAAGCAATCGTTTCATTTTTTTGAGTGACACTATAAAGGTATATTTTAAGCATGTGAAACTACTCGGGTGTTTGATGTCTGTAACTGCAGTACTCTGAAGTGATCTGTCAGTGAGTTGCTTCACTACCTACCTTCTCAGGCAGGTCACTTACTAAACTGGTGGGTTGTCCTTTATATTTGTCTTGTCAGGCTGAAGGACAGGCTATAGCCTACAATTATCTGAAAACTACACTCATCTTTGAGGGTACTCCTGAACTGCAATCAGGAGATATGATTGCAGTGTGGGTAGACATGTCTGAGCCAACTTTAATTTACTGAGCCTGGTGAGCTATAGCAGAAAAGAGGTGGTATGGATTCTAACAGGTAATGTCCCTGAGATAGCACAGTGCAGTGCAATTTGCTGTAATTCTAGTCAACCTCGGGTGTTGATGTCTAAATTGCAAGTACTGGTGGCTGACTGGAGCTGTAGTATAATGAACTACAAAAGCTGGGGCAGACAGTGGCTAGCAGAATTGTTAACCTATTAGGGAGTCAGGGATCTGTGAAAGACAGGATTTAAGAAATGGGAGATTACCACTTCAGGGGCATTAGTCCTGAAAAAATTAAGTCTGTCTTGTTCATAGACTGTTCTGTAAGACCGAGGCTTTTTATTCTGCTTTCTACAGTTAAAAGAAATGTTTGGAGTGGTGAAACATGAACAATACTTGGATTAAGCAAAAGTGTGAGAATGATTATATTTATATACATACTCAATTTTGGGAGAGGAGAAATGGGAACATTTGATAAAACCTGAACTGCAGATACTTACTCATGTCTATTCCCAAATCACTAGGGCAGGGATTCTCAATGATTGTTTCCTACTGTGAGACCACATTTTCAGAGGGAGATTATTTTATGAACCATTCTGCCATGTCTAAAATGACCAAGTACCACTGTGGCATGATAAACCTAATTGCAATTTTCTTCTTCTTCTTTTTAAGTATCACTGTCACATGTTGTTGACTGACTCTTAGTTTCTCTATTGTCAAGATGCAGGGCAGCAGGCAGGGTAATTAGCCCTGGTTACCTGCATGAACCCAGCCTGGACCCCTGCTGATGGCTCCTTGTCTTAACCACTCCTGATCCCCCAGCTGTGTTATTACTGTCTCCTTATGGTGCCTGCTCCTGATTGCCTGGCTCATGAAACTCTAGTTTCAAGCTCCACAGTAACTAGTTACATCCTAGTTCCAGCCTTACTGTTGAGGAGCACCCCAAGAGCATCATAAGCTCTCCTCATCTGTTACCCCAGAGCCATGCAAGGCTCTCCATGGCTGTGACCCCAGGGCCTCAAAAGCTGGGCTTGGTCATGTCCTCAGAATCTTGGAAACTTTAAAACCTGAATTCTGACAATCTTGGTCCTGAAATGAGCTATAGGGAGAAGGTTACTGCCAGAAGTCAGAGCAGCAGGCAGGCTCGTTAGTGCCTCAGTGCCCAGAGAGCTACTCAGCAGGACAAATGCCTCTGTCTAGCTCCTGTCTCCTGTCTGAACCTTTGTTCTTGGTTTCTGCCCATTGGTTCCTAGTTCCAGACTCCAGCCAGTGTCCCTGATGACCTGGCTTGTGGATTCAGTCTGGACCCCTTCTTCTTATTTCTTACCTAGTCTGCTCCAGCTCTCCTGTCTTGTGGCTTTGTTGGGACTCGGGCTTCATGACCTTGCCTGCTCCTGATTCCCTAGCTTTAGTATGAACCTTTAGTATCAAGCCCCAGGGTGACCACCCCCACCATGGTCATAACCCTGGCACCTGTCCTGCCAGTTGTATTAGGCACAAACACTCTCTTAATTATTACTTTACTTTTTCCACCACTTCTTTTGTCCTCTAGTATGGTCCTTAGATGTATCTATCATTTCCCAGGCATGATTTTGGTAATTTGTACCATTGGAAATTTGGGGAGGATCTAGGCCTCACTGAAGTCAGTGATAAAACTCCCGTTGACTTCAGCTGGGTGAGGATGAATTTAAATATGTATACTCCACAACTCCCCTCACTCACATACACAAACTTAGGTCATTTGATTACAATACTTCTGCTGTCATGTACCAGTCACTTCAGACTCCTCAGCTCCTGTGCCAGAAAACCCTCTTCCATCACTGAAGAATCAACCAGCACCTTAGAAGGAGACACTTTTAAAAAAAACTTTCAGTTCTCCTTGTGAGCCCCGTCACTTCCACTTGTATACATATCAGATAAGACCATAGATTTCTATTGTGTTCTGCAACTAAGGAAGCTAAGTGTTTGCCTCATGCTTACATTATTAATGAACACTGGTTATCTTCATATTAATTGAATACATAAACCTCTTTAGTGGACAGCATCTTCAGCTCTGCTATCTAGTTTGTAATCTGAGCATAATAATCGATAGCAAAAATGGTGAAGGGCTTAGCAGGTCTCAGAGCGCTGGCATTAGAAGCCTTGAAAATGTCAGGACTGGCTAGTTGCCGAGACGCTAGTATGACAGTACTGACAGCAAGCTATTCTCTAGTTAATGAGTGTATGTATTCACTAAGTAAGGGTAAGCATATACTCTGGGTTAGTGCATACCCTTTTCAGGCTGAAGGATATGCACTTAAAAGAAATGTGCTGTCCTAGGAATTCAGCAATTGCAAAATAAGAGTGAAACCTGATGAGAAGGGGTTTTTTTGTTTGCTTATTTTTTCATTTTTTTTTACCAAGTCCTGTGTGGCAAGGTACATCAGCAGAGCACTAGAAGAGAAGGTCTTGAATTTGAACATGACCATGGAGACATTGGGATTCCAGCGGATTGGACGGCTCACCATAGCGTAACCATCTCCATCGAACTGAACTGTTCCCTCACTGTCTGCCACCTGTGGGCTAGAAAAGAAGGAAATTCCTCAGCTTCCAACCAGTTTTCCCTATTTCTGCATGTGAAAAAGGAATCTGAAGAGAGTTTGTTTTTATACCAACACATCTTTGACCCCTGAACCTTAAACACAGCCCATGAAATACTAAACAGAGATGTTCTAGGGGGAATATCAGGAAACTGATACAAACCACGAAATGTACAACGACAGACAGCTCATCTTAATCATGGAAAAACAGCCAGATAAGGTGATACTCCACCTTTTTTCAATACCTCAGAGATCAGTACATGTACCAGGGATGTGGAAGGATCAAAGTTCAATGACCCCCTCAGCCTTAAGGGTCTCAAATTCACATATTTTTCCTTCTAGAGAATAGGAGAATACTCTATTTGCTAAGCTATAGACTATTCTGGGTGGTGCACTTCCAACTTTTTTTTGAAAGTGTCCCCAAAAAGAATTGAAGACTTATTCAATCAAAAAGAGACAACATGACTCTCCTGCTTGGAGGGAACATGACACCCAGTACATGTCCTCACTAACCACAGGAATCTCAAGTATCTCTGCTCAGCAAGGAGCCTTGACTAACAACGGCCTGCTAGTTCTTGCTATTTTCTAGATTCAATTTTGTAATATATCAGGTTTCCACAATGGGAAGGCTGACACCCCTTCAAGAAAGGAGGAATATATAGAAAACATGCACAGAGCCCATCCATCATCCTAGATCCCACAAATTTTGCGATATAAGGAAAAATGACCTATTGGAGCTCAAGACTATTAGGGTGAGTCCAATCACAAGACCTTCCTTCTGGAAAGCGTCTGGTCCAAAGGTTATTTAAGGGTTTAAAATGAAATAGTCATGGATAAAATCTACAACTAGTGCTTAGAGCTTCCCTGTTCGCAGGAGAGTGACCTAATCACTGAGCTAGAAAGTCCTGGTCTCTTTTCTTTGGCCTTGTGAATACTGAACCTAGGTCTCTCACTTCCTGGGAAAATGCTCTGGCCCCTGAATGATAGGATAAAAGGGATCGCTACCACGGGCCCCTTTCATGGCCCTGGAGTTAGGCACATAAGGTCCCAAGAAGTGTGGGATTGAAGGTCCATCTTACGTTCAGCATTTCCTGTTGGCTAGCCTAGGTGAGTCTATAACCCTCTCTACATGTTACATGTATCACATAATTAACTGGTTAATTACACAATTACCTTGAAACCAATTACACATGCAAAATACTTATCACAATAAAAAGCTCCAACCAGCTGTAACATTACACCTTGAAAATGTACACTAACTTTATAGTTTAATTCGCCCCTGTGGTGATCCTCCCACCATGGATGTTTCATGCACTATTGGGGTGGGGAGATCATTGCAGTGGTGATACCTTGCTCTAGGGGACATGGGTGCCCCCATGGCTAGGAGCCCCTCAACTAAGGTGTGTGGAGATCCCAGCTGCAGGAATTTGCTTCTTGCCAGTGCAGGGGGAGCCTGGGATCAAGATCCCCCTGTACCGGCAAGAGGTGCAATGGGATCTAAGGTGCAATCCACAATTGCACATCCTGCCATGCATGTGTGCTTTAGATCCCATCACACCTGCATGTGTAGAGGGGGCCTATGTATTAGCTCTCATGAGGAAATACCAATCAGAGAGTGTTTAACTGTCCATACACTGAGCTTATGCATATAACCCAGGGTCACAGATTCCATTTTAGGGGGCAGACAGCATTTCCAATGCTGAAGTCCCTTTTGTGAATCTAGACTCTAGCCCTTACTTTCCTTTTGGCCTGATCCAAAGCCCATTGAAGTCAGTAGGAATTTTCCTGCAATTTAAGTGTGTTTTGCAACAAAGCCTCAGGCCACAGTACTCTCCCCATTTGTCTAGAATCCATTAAGGTATGGCCAACCTTATTCTTTAAATGGATTAGACAGTATCTCTTTTGGCATTCTTTTAACATAATTTTTAATAATCCCTTTAATTTTATGAATTTTGTGCACTGTACTAATGAAACTTACAAGGCCTGTTGTGGGCTGTTGTAGATCTTTGTATTACTTGCTCCACAACATAAATGTGCATTGTCACAAACAGTTTATAAAGAAGAGTGAAAAGCATAAGAAGCAGCCATTTCATTACTAACCTGACAGCACATCCTTTACAGTCACCTTCGGTTTCCCTGAAATTCCACAATCCTATGGGCTTGCTGTCCAAGTATGTTTCACCCATACAGCCATTGAAGGTAGTGATTCTTACAGCATCTGACTTCTGCAAATAGGAAATTATGGAGCTAGTTAGAATGTAGTTTGAAGTCATCCATTATCTTTAAAACATAATGTGGAATGGACATGACAAATACTTAAAGTGACTTGGGTTTTTTAATGAAACATCATTCTTGTCTGACAAACCCTGTTAAAGAACTGGAAAGCTTGTAGTAGTATGGGAAGGCAGATTATGAGACTGGGGAGAAGGTAGAGGAAGGATGCTTTTGGGTTCTCTCCATGGTCTTACTGCACAGTTTGCCTCCCCAACCATTATGATAACTAGCATCCTTCACTTATGGAAGGCTAGGCCCTTTTTTGGAGTCAATCAGTGTTTTTTCTTAGCTAATCAGGGCAGGAACTATGCAATCTCCTCTGTAATAAAACAAACAAGCTGTCTCTACAGTATTTGTAGTCCTTGAAGGCCTGGGAAGGGAAGGACAGGAAACCGAACCAACATTTTCTAAGCTGAAAGACTGGCTGTTAACCCACTTAGTAAAACATGGGGAAAACCCGATTTTAGATTTAGCAAAAATAGGGATGGTCAAGCAAATTAAGCCCCCACATACCAAAACCCACTAGGCCAGGTTTACGCAGACTACCTAGGGCCTTTCTCATGTGATTTGACAATGCACAGAATTGTTCATCCTTCTAGAATTTTATAGTTTCATTTTAAAGTATACTTCATCAATATGAGCTGATTTTAAATCTACAAACCTAGCAACTGACACACAAGCACCTGCTGTTTTCTCTGAATATTAAGAATATTACCCTGAAGAATATAGAGAAGAGCAACTTGAAAACTTTCGAAGAAGAGTATGACTTGAAAGATTTAATGCATTGGTGATATTTCCCAAGGTAATTGTAAATGTTTTAATTAGCAACAAGTATGAACTTAATGTCACTTTTGAGAATTTCATGATGTCTAAGCATCATATTCTTCTACTCAAGTAAAATGATAAATGTTTTTTAAAACCAAAAAGGAACATTTAAAAAAAATAAAAAACTGCAGAGGCACAGACAAAAAGGGATTTTGTATTATATCCCAGGGCAAAGCTTCAACTCTGTCTGATCACGCAGACTGTGACCCAATGATATGAAACAGTAGATCTGAGAGACAGAAAGTGGTTTTTAAAGTATCATTGACCTTGTTAAATGCCCAAGGAGATCCAGCTTTTTATAGAAGCTGCTCGGTGAAAAGATAAGAGTTTTTGTAGGACTTCATCTTGCGCATTTAACAACTGCACATATGGTAACAACCAAACTTATTTCAAGAGAAGGAAGCAAATTTAACATGTTTTTTTTTTTTTTTAACTCAGAATTTCCTAGAACATAGTACAGGCATCAAAAATGTTGAGAACCCAGATTCTCAAAATTAACCAGTTACATGAGGCTGGTTAATAATTTATTCTGGCTGCCTGGGTGAAGGACCAATTTTCAGGTAGCCTAGTTGGTTATTGATAAAATGGGTTCTTTTAAAAAAAAAGCAAAAACCTTTCCCGAATTTTCATTCTGATTGGAAGCTGGTATTTTAGTGCATGACATGTTGGGGCGTGCTCTAATTCAGCAGAAGAGTTAAGCACATGCTAGAAACTGGGGATGTGGTTCACTGTTGAATTTCTTCCACTGTATATTTGCCTCATTGTATCCTTCCCACGTCCTTCTCAGTAATTCTTTCCACTTAAAACACTTTTAAGTGTCAGAATCTTGATTCACTGTTGACACCTCTTTCTACCCAGTAATTCTACTGTAATTGTTTTAATCTTTGGTTTATGATGCGCCACATGTAAGTTATTTCTGTTAGTTGTTCATGTAGCAAATATGTTAAACTGCATTTTAAAGGAGAAGGATGCTGTTGTAATAGAAATGTTATTTAAGCATTAACAATAAAATTCATTATAAAGCAAATCTATAAAGTAAACCGGGTGCATCTACATGTGCTATTAATGTGACAAAATAAACTCTGGTGTAGTTTGTGCTGGAGTCAACTGCTCCTGGGTATAGCATTTACACATGCACCTGGGACTACAGCACTTTGAGCTGGGGTGGAACAGATGAGGGCTCACAAGGGTCAGCCTTGGGCTCTGGGTAGTGGTGTTGGGTGGTGGAGGGCCTGGCTAGGGCATTAGGGTGCTACAGTGCAAGATTGGGCGGCAGTCAGCCCTCACACTTTAGCATCCTTGTGCCCCAGCTAGTCCCTGTCACCATCTACACATGCATTTTGGCAGAGTAAATTACTCTGTTATAGGATAATATTGTCCACAATGATATTGTCCACAATCCTATGGCAGAGTTAATTAATTACTGTGCCCTAATACCAATGCATGTGTAGAATGTGATGCTTTATGCATAGCTAATTAGTCAACTCTGCAGTAAAGCGCACATGTAGCTATACCCACTGTAAATTAAATCAAAATTTATATTGAGGAAGTTAATGATTTGATATATGATTATTTAAGCCTGTTGTGTTGATAAGTTGAAAATGCAACTGCAATTATTAAGTATCATATTCTGGTTGGAATATGGAATAACAATAGACATCCTGGGGAAATACTACTCAGAATATTGCGGTCAATAGATCCCATTAAAAAATTGTAGGTAATAAAATGAATATCAGTTCTCTGAGATTTATAACTTTTAAATGATCTTTTGTTTAAAGAAAGACCTATACAATTTTAAAGGATTTCTCAGAAGTTAACACCACACACAAATATTATTCAGTGTAATGAACTCCTTTTTAATGGCATATTTTCACAATGGCAGTGATTTTTGCTTTAACATAGCTGCAGTGAAGGCTGTTGCAGTATTGCCACAACTACCCCCAAAATCTTTATACTTCCTAATTCAGACATAAAAATTTGTTTCAAGCTAGTATTTAAATTGAAGGTTCAGTCCCCGAGTAACATTTCCGCACCAACTTTAGGCTAAAATATTTGTGGGGACTTGTTAAAGCTTTAGAGTTGTGTAAATACAAAATGAACAGGTATTTGCTACATTTTGTGCTTGATTCACTTGATTTAACTCAAAAAGGAAATCTGAAATGAATTAAAATCAAAATAATAAATTTTAGTTTTTAATTTTGCCCTGATGCTTCCCTCCCTTTTCACTTTAGGGTGAACTACTCGTGGCCAACAGGCCTAATGAGGCCTGGCAAGTGGCTTTTTAAAGCTCAGTGATTTTCAAGATTTGCAAGAATGTAAATGTTAGATTATTTTTTTAAAGTATTCAATAAAGAACCCTGAAATTTAAACAGATGATAAAATTCCTATTAAGTCAATGGGATTTAAATAAATGCATAAAGCTAAGCTCTTAAATGCTTTTCTGAATAGGAAGGACTCAAGCACATGATTAAATGATTACCTGAATCAGGATCTTAGCTAGTTATACAGCTTTGAAAGCTATGAACTACCCTCATTGATCTCAATGTAGTATTTACTTTGAAGCCCAACAAAGAGTATTTATTGTTGAATATTATAGCAGAAATATCCTTGTTAACCTGTTTATCCCACTTGGTTGAATTCCATTGAAAACAGAGATTAGAAAAGTACTGTATCATGTACTGTCAGTTAGTACATGACTCTAGAGCATCATCAGATCTCACACACTCTTACACTTCCTGAAGAACCACAGTATAAGAAAGAGATGGCTTGGATAAGACAGTGAGCTGTTGTGCTCCATAGCCAATATGATCTGACAAAGGCCCAAGGACTGGTGGCTGGGAAGGACTCATTCTGGATCTGGCTTTGGAAGGCTCAGTACCTTCTTCAAGTTTGAAGCAACATCTGTACTTTCAGCAGCTGACAGATTGTTATTTTCAGCTGTTTCCCTGTAAGGACTCTTGTTTATGGTTCACAGGAGAAGCAAATGTCTTTGTCCTGGCTAGGAAAGCAGGAATGTAGAGACTGAGATAGACCTACAGTTCACAGTTGCCAGGGTAGCAGGGGAAGAGAAGGGAAACAAAGACTACTGTTTATTCCTGCAAGTCCCGTCCCCCCCCCACAATTTTTTTCAGTGAATTTGAATTCCTACATACAGGGGTATCAAGGTTCCTGGCAGAGTTTAAAGTACCCAGTGGCAGAAGCCCTTCAGCTCTCTTCATATTCTTGCAGTGATCCCCTGCACCCAGCAGCCCAGTCAAAGCTGCTGGGTATAGGGTTTTGACAATTTTCAGCCTGGCTGGGACAGCTTCCATCCAGAACCAGAGTCGGGGCTGTCCCAGCTGAGGCCAACAATCGGCTGATTGTCAGCCTGAGCCCAGACTGCACTGAAACCAGTTTGAGTCCTCAGTGGCATTCCAGAAGCCAAATGACAATCAGCTGATTGTTAGCTGAGCTGGACTCATGGGCACTCTTCAATTTGCTGGTGCAGGAGGAACCTGGCCTCCCCCTGCATTGGCAAGTAGTAATAGCACAATTAGGAGCTGATCATTGATTCCACAACCGTGCCTCCTGCCATATATCTGTGGCATGCCAGGAGGCATGATTGTTGGGACTGGGGATCAGATCCCATTGCACCATTAAATGAAAATGTGCCAAAGACTTATGGTACTACCCTGCCCTACTTTCTGGACTTCAGACGAATGTAGCTAATTACCTCACTTATACAGAAATGCATAGCAATGGATCTGATCAAATTAAAAACCACAATCAGATCCACAAATCTTCCATAGGGTTTATGGATATTTTCTTAGTTATAGCTGGACTTGAAGCAATTGGTTTAAGGAAAGGGAATCTAGATTTGCAAAAGATACTCCATCTGTAGCCTTTAAACCTTCCTTTGTCTTTATATGTGTCTTTGTTTATGTGGGCATGCATCCTACAATGTACTATGTGAACTTAATTCATTCTGTACAAAATAAAGTATAGCAAAGGTTTGCATCCTACACCTATTAGAGCTGTTCATAAATGGAATTTTGGTTAATTGGCAATTTTGACATTTTAATGTTTTGCTTTTGTTCCAAACAGTCAAAAGATATATTTAGAAGTCTATAAACCACTATGGACAATTTCAAAATTTGCTGCTGAAATAAAGTGCTCCATTTCCTTTCCTTTCTAACATTTTGAAAAAATAAAAACAAAAAATTTAAATGTCAAATTGTCATGTCAAATATTATTTCACTTTCTAGGAAGTATTTCCAGTTGAAAATATTTAAATTGGGTCTAGTCAGAATAAACTTCAAGTACGTTCACATATAAGTTAAATGCAACCAATGATCAGCTCCAGATAACTAACAGTGCAACTTCAGAGCTGCCAATGTTGTACATCTCTTGCACAATGTAAATCATGATGTTAACATCTCTCTTATTAATCCCTGTCCTGAAGGCCTAGTGACTGAAGGCCCATAGGAGGTAAACAGAAAGAAGAGTCAACAGAGAGGAGTAAAAAATTACAGAGGTCTACTGTAAACATTTTCAGGGTGGCACAAAGTGAAAGCAAATAGATGTCCATACTTTCAATCATGCCACAAATGCTCAATTTGTGGCCATGACAGAAGGCAGTATTAAATCAGGCCATTTTATTGCAGCCCATGTCTGTTTGCTTATGGTGGATATTTTGGGAAATATAAAGCTACCCTTGGGTTTCCAGCCTCCCTGGAGCAGAGGCCCCATGGGCTTGAGGTGCCCAGTCTTGCACACCCTAGGAGGCCTTGGAAGTGCCTGCCTCACTTTCTCATGTTCCTCCAAAGATGTATCTGGGTAAGAGGGGAAAGTTGGGGGTGGGGTGGGGTGTCTGCAAGCAGGGATTTCCTGCTTGCACACAGATACCCCATACAGCACCCAGAGGAATCTCTCTCCAGGTGATTTCCCTTTTCCCATCTGCAAATGCAGGGGGGTGGGGGTTACCACTGTGCAATTTCCCCACTCTGCGATTGCAGGCACGTGGGGAAATTCCTTGAAGAGGTACCTCCATGTGCATGCCTGCAAATGTGAAGGGGGGAGTGGGAGTTCCCCTTTCTGTACTTGCAGGCATGCATGCGGGAATCCCTTGCATAGGGATTTCCCTGTGCATGTCTGCAAGTGCAGAAGCAGGAATGTGAGTCCACCGTCTCCACTTGAAGATACCCTGCAGGGTATCCTGCTCTCCAACACAGGGGACATGGCAACCAGGGATGGCTATAGACCTCCCTGGATCATAATAAGCTGTCTTGTAACATATATGTAGTATAGCTAACCATGTTCCACTGAAGATGTCTATCACTAGTGTGATGAAATCTGGATGGACAGGTCAATGATAGGCATTAAGAGGGAAGCAGATTCATGGTATCTGGCAAAAAAGGACTAACTGTTAGGAAGCAAAGGCAGATATAGGGGATGAAGATATAGTTGAGAAGCAAAAAAGGAGACAGGTGGAAGGATAAACCAGCCAGAAGAGAGAATAGCCTGTGAAGCTGAACTAACAGGGCTTGGAAAATTTATTAGTGGACAAAAGGAGAGGAGTTATATCAGGGGCAGGCAAAATACGGCCCACAGGCTGAATGCAGCCCACCAGGCCATTTTATCCAGCCTGTGAGGCCCCTAAAAAAATTAGTAAATTAATATTTATATGCTCCTGGCTACCTGTCAGAGCTGACAGGAGCTAGGGGCAGTAGGACCCAGGGGGAGCCCTCAGCAGAACTGAGCAGCTCATCCCCATCCCACCCACAGCCACTTCACTCTCTTCTGTCCCCACACTGCTCTGGTGCCATGTAGCTCCCAGCTGCATTGCCAGACTGGGGAGCACGGGGCCATGCTAGTATATGTGTGTGTGTGTGTGTTTGCATGTGTGTATGTGTGTGTGCATGCAGGCATACAGGCAGGGGCAGTGTGTGTGTCTGTGTGTTCATAAGGTGAGTCCCACATGCATACCCCACCATACACATGCACCCACACCCCACCTCACACTGCCATACATGCAGATCCCCACACTCCCCTCATAAACCTGAGCCATCCTCCCCGATACACTTCCCCCCCCACAAACCCCATACCCACTCATACCCCACATACTCTCACATCCACAGCCCCCCACAAACCTATATGTACCCCCCATGATATACAAGAGTAAGACTTCATTTTAAGATATTGTCTCTGTGCAATCACCTCTGTGTACACTACACAAACACATGTAAATCAGGACAAAAGTATTTTTTGAAATCAAATTAATGAATGCTGTAGATGTTTGCTTTTTAGAATATAATTTGGTATTTTTCTGGTTCCAAGATGGCAAAACCCCTTGCTGAAAGGAGTACTTCTGTGGGAAGGGACTTTGGGTGGCAAAGGTCAGGGGTTAGGGCATGGGACTTCTGGTCACAGGATGGAGACCAAGGAGTGGGGCACCTGTCAAGGGGAGGGGCTACCCATGCAGCCCTCAACAGTTTGCTAAAACTTGGAAAGCCACCCTCCGTCCAAAATAATTGCCCGCACCTGAGTTATATGAATCAGCAGAAAGAACAGGTACCTGCCAGCACCCAAAATGATGAAAAAGAAACATAAAGGAAACAGGCATACTGAAGGGAAGAGAGAGTAGAAGAGAGAACTAAAGAAGCTGGGTATCTGGGAGGAACACACACTATTACCAAGAGCAGTGCTGTTTTAGGAGCTCAGCCGTATTATGAATTAATACAATACTTAGCCACATGAGGCCCAGTTGCTATTAAAAATAAATGTTTAACTATAACAACAGCAGCCCATGTAATTATCAAAACCTAAGATTTAATGCACCAATGGTAGCAAACACCTTACCTTTATTTTTCCAGTTAGCCCACCAACAAACAGCATGGCATTTGCATCTACATCCAGAATAGTATAACCAGGTGGAGAGATTTCACTGACAGTGTTCGGCACAATGCTGGCTTTGGGACCATCCAGAGCTCGGACTGATACTGTGCCATTTCTCCCAGTCCTTAAAAACAAAGAACCCTCCAAACACTGCAGTTAAACCATAGCATATAAAACTTAATATTTTCCAGATATGTTTCAATAGTGACTGTACAACATTAATGTGTTTCTGATTTGGTAATGTTCAGGTTTCTATATAAAGTCAAAGGAAGTTTCTTTGCTCTCATATACCCATGAAAGCTTTATACAGGATCACAGAGCAGGTGTTTCTTGCCTCACTTTTTACCTTGAATATATGTATACATTAAGTAAGAATTCAACAAGTAAAACAGAGAAGCTAGACTTTTGATAATTACTAAGACTAAAATAGCACCATGTAATTGTTTCTTGACTTAATAAATGAAGCAGGCTATGATCCAAATTAATTTCTGAATTTCCTATGGTTTATTTGATTAATTTCATTCCTTTGAAGTAGGTGATCATTTAATGAAGTCCTTTAATTCACTTTGCTGTAATGTTAGAGACCTGCATCCTCCACAAGAAAGCTCCCTGGGTGATTATTAAACTCAGACACAAGCCTCATCTTTTTTAATTGTTACCCTGTTGTGTTTAAAATTGTCTTTTTAAACTTGTAATATTATTTATCAATTTGTCAAAAGTTTCTACACATTTCCTTTTCTTTAACTTAGAATATGAAATAAATGTAGTATTAGCTACAGGTGTGGTGCTTGCTGAAAAATATTTACAATTGAATGGAAACCACTGTTCAAATCGACACTGCATAGAGTTCACCCAGCATCCCTCTGTTGCTCCCTCTCTCAGTGCACAATTACTTTTGCCCCACCACTCCATGGTAACCCCACAGGTTCTCAGTCTCCAGAACTGGTAAACTGGAAGCTGAGTTCCTGCTGGTGGGGGACTGGAGCCACAGGACCGAGCAACTTCTTATTACAACCCCTGGCTAGAAAGCATGCCACTGTATGCCACTGTGGTGATTTTGTGGTTTGGTGGAAGGTGTGTGCCACGGCCTGTCCAGGACCAGAAGCACTCCCAACTGAAGTAGAACTTAGACTGCTTCAAATGTACATCTGCTCACGGCCTGTGTGAAATCCAGTAACCACTGAGATGAATTGCAACATTCCTCTTCATTTTACTGGGGCCAAAATTTCATCTGACGCTTCCATTCTAGGAGTGAATACCCCCATTAATGGGTATCACAACAGTTATGTCACATAATTTTGAATTTATGTCCTTGGAACTGGGCGGAAACACAAAGATGAAAGGAAAAAAATGAAATTGGTGCACTGGTTTAAGCACTTACTCAGGGGTACTATATAATGATGTCAGTTAAAGGTCTTCAGCACATAGTCTATCAAATCTGCCTAAGGAATGCAAAAACCATTCTGTAGCTCTTCATTTTGATCCTACCAATTCAACTAGTCTCTTTATAATCTAATTCTCCTCAACATTGCTCCACTCTTCAGATCTGTGTTATTGTAATTGCTTCCATTGCTGAGTTAGCAGTTTGCTCCATTTGCTTCAAATGTAAGAGCACGAATGCTCTATATCAAGAACAACCAGTTTAATACGTGATATGCACTTTGTAGAATGTCTAAATTCCTATATCATGTCCTGGCTGCATTTTCTGCTGAACTAGCTTTCCTGTAAATGAAAGTCCCGTTCTACTGTGACATGAAGCTATTTCAGTGTGTGCAATATGAATTCAGACTGCACTGAACTGATGAGCATCTTACATAAGTATCTCAGTTTGCATTCCCCTAACTGTAAGATTTAATTAAGCTAGCTTTGGAAACTTTGCCATGATTTTATTTAACTGTCATGAATGGCTGATTTTTGAGATTTTACTAACTTGTTTACACTAGACATCTCCCTCTTCTGAGTTATGGACAGAATAGAAATTAAGACACCTATGTTTTCTTTCCTGTCTTTACTGACAATGTTATTTTTTTCACTGCCTAATATTATGTCAAATTAGCACATTACAGTGGAACAGGATTTATTCAAATTAGGATTCATGTCCTTAAACAGATATTAGTTTAGCTGATATTGTATAAGATACCATGGTTTATTCAATGTTAGCAAATAAAATTTGGAATGTTTTAGTAAAAAGATTACAATTCTTTTAGCAAATAATTAATTGCGATATGGTAATCTTTATACATGACATGTAATGTGGCCATGCTGTAATATTATCTACTCTCAAAACACAAGTTTTAAAAGATTTTAATAGTGACTCATAGATTCACAAATTGTTAGGGGCTGAAGGGACCTCGCAAGATCATGGTGTCCAGCCCCCTGCAGTAGGCAGGAAAGACAACTGGGGTCGGGTGACCCCAGTGAGGTGACTGTCCAGTCTCCTTTTGAAGATTTCTAGGGTAGGCGATTGCACCACCTCTGGAAGGAGTTTATTCCACAGTCTGGACACACTAACTGTGAAGAAGTTTTTCCTAGTGTTAAGCCTGAAATGGTCTCCCAGGAGTTTGTGGCCATTACTCCTGGTTTTCCCCAAGGATGCCCTAGTGAACAGTTGTTCACCAAGCCCTTGATGTATTCCGCTGATGTAGCAGTAAGCTGCTACCACGTCCCCTCTCAGCTTTCTCTTTTTTAGGATGAAAAGATCCAAGTCCATTGGACCCAAGATGATTGGAGATTAAATAGAGGGTACACACAAAGATTAAAAATATACTTTTTAAACCAGCTGAATTTTGTTTCTAATTACCATACCATACCATATCAGATGGTATATTTCCCTAACGTACATACCAAGACCATAATTCCACATATATGGTTTGAGAACTAGCTTAAATTTCAGGTCTTAATCCACCTAAGTTCTTGAAGTTAGGGATGGGAAATAAAATATTTAATAGTTGTTCTCTTAAAATGTGTAAAATCTTCCCGTGTGGCTGAGTAAGGCCAAAGTATTTTTAACCTTGATTTTCCGTAAACTGTATCTTTTCACATGTTCAGCTTGAAAAGACATTTGCCTATAAGTGTGGCATTTTGAGTAAGAATCAGTGTACTAGGATGTGACAGGCCATCTATTCCCAATAACAAATGAAACAGAGATATTTTGAAAAGATACAATTCACTGAAATCCAGAGATACATAAAAGTTTTCAGTCTGAGTACAAAAACACCCTTTAACTTTTGGTAGCGTTGAGGTGATATTTTAGCCCTGATGGTCAAAGAAATATATGAGAGGTAAGAATTCTTGTTGGATTATATTTTTATTGGACCAACAGACTGGAGCAAGGGTACTGTGATACCTGAAAACCTGCCTTTATCCAATCATGCAGTTGGTGCAATAAAATATAGCAGCCACAAGAATTTTTGCCTTTAACTTTTGGACATTTTAAAATAGGCTTCTTTACTAATGGGTAGATTATGTAATACTTTTATTATTACTTATTTTCACTGAAGTAGTGCCCACAATATTCTAAGCACTATCTATATGCCCACAAGGTGAGACAGTCCATAACAAAAGAGCTTACACAGCATACATGAGAGAAAAAAGGGTATGAAAGTATGGATACATACAACCTAACTTTTAGATAAATATGAACTGCCCCCAAATTACCCTTTACCCCCTGTTTTAAGGTTCTTTCGCTGGTGGGTGTCAAGGGCAAAGGGGGTTCTGAGAAGTCTGAATAAGAGAGAGAGTCTTACAGATCAGTCTAGGGGAGGGGTTTCTAAACAACAAGAATTATGAGGGAAGTGTTATAAAACAACAGGGTAAAACTGGCATCACTGAAAGAATGGGGGTGGGGTTATGGGCTCCTATAAGATAAAAGAATGGCTAAAGAGGAGCAAAGGTATAAGGGATTTTAGAATGAGATTCACAAAGGAATACAGGCTGAGCACTCATGTGCCTAAAGATGGTTTATGCATTGAAAAAAAATTCATAAACTTTTGGATGCAGGGACCAGAAACCAGTGCTCTTCTCCCTCCTAGAGCAGTGTTCTCATGGCTGCACTATGGCATTTTGCTCTCTTGATTGGTTGCTCTCTGTCTTTATGAATCTTGTATTCCTTTTTTGCAGCATCTACAGAAACAGTAGAGGGCCTACTTTCCAAGCCTACCTTGTCTGATAGTTAGGGCACTCTCCTGGGCAGTGAGAAAGGTGAGATCCATCAGGCTGAGGAGGTGTAGAACCCTGAACTCCCACTTTTTGAGCAAGTGCTGTGACCTTTTGGCTATAATAAAAAAGAAGACTACCACCACCTCCTCCTCCTTTTTGAAGGCAAGTAGCTGTGAGGAAAGTAGCTGTGAGTATGGACAGATCTAGAATTTCCTAAGGGGGTGACAAGGTTCCTTGGGTGAATTTGATATCTTTTATTAGACCAACCCAAATAGTTGGAGAAAAGTTATTAATCAAGCTTTCGGGTTTAAAAACCCTTCGTCAGGCTAAGGAAGTTTCAGCAGTTGGTGTGTGCTCTTCCTGGATGGAATGAAAAGTAAAGAAGCCAGCGGCTGGGCTGGGCTGGGGAGTCAGTTGCCAGGCAGATTATAATGTATCAAAAATCCAATGTCTATGTTTAGTCCATGATCTCTAGTATCCAGCAGGTTGATAAAATGGAGCTCATAGGCTCGTCTCTGGGAAGTGTTGTGTAAGTTTCCCTTGAGGATCAGGACTGAGAGATTGGAGAGAGAGTGGTCCTCCTGTGAGAAATGTGCCCCCACCGGTAATTGGGTGTTTCTGTCTTTGATAGATTTCCGGTGTGCGTTCATTCTGGTGCGCAGTTGTTGTTTGGTCTCTCCTACGTATTTTCCATCAGGGCATTTGGTGCATTGGATGAGGTATATTACATTTCTGGAGGTGCAGCTGTAAGATCCGGGAATGCTGATGGCTCTGTTGTGGGGTGTAGTAATTGTGGGGGTGGTGGAGATGTGTTGACAGGTTTTGCATTTCTTGTCCTAGCACGGTCTGGATCCTTTTGGTGTGTTCTGGGCTTGAGGAAGTTTGCTTCTGGTGATGAGGTTGGCGAGGTTCGGTGCTTGTTTAAAGGCTAGGATGGGTGGCTCTGGGAAGATCTTTTTAAGAATAGGGTCTCTGTCTAGTATGGGTTGCAATTTTTTGAGGATTTTCCATACAGGTTCAAGGGAGGGGTGATACGTCATAACCAGCGGTGTGCAATTTGTGGGGGTTTTTCTTCTGTACTGCAGCAGTTCTTCACGTGGTATCCAGGTGGCTCTTTCAAACGTGCGATCTACCTCTCTGGACGAGTGTCCTTGCTGGGTGAAAGCCTTTTTAAGATTGGTGAGGTGGCAATGCTGGGTGTTCTCTTCAGTACAAATGCAGTGGTATCTGAGGGCTTGGCTGTATATCACAGCCTTTTTGGTGCGTTTAGGGTGATTGCTGGTTCTGTGCAGATATGTATGTTCGTCTGTGGGTTTCTTGTATACTGTGGTCTGTATTTTACCCTTCTGGATACTGATCATTGTGTCTAAAAAGGGGATGTTGGTGCTGGAGTATTCTAAAGAAAGTCGGATGGAGGGATGGTGACTGTTGAATTTCTGATGGAACTCAATCAGAGATTGCAGGTTCTCAGTCCAAATGATGAAGATGTCATCAATGTATCTTAAGTATAGCAAGGGTTTGATGGTGCAGTTCTTGAGGAAGTCTTCTTCCAGGTGGCTCATAAAAAGGTTGACATACTGTGGGGCCATTTTAGTGCCCATAGCTGTTCCCATCATCTGGAGGAAGTGTTGATTATTAAAAGTGAAATTGTTGTGTGTGAGGATGAAGTGTATAAGCTCAGTAATGTCTTTGGGTCTGTATTCTGGGTTGTAATCTTGTTCCTGTAGATATGTAAGGCAGGCTTGGATGCCATCCTCATGTGGGATGTTGGTATATAGGCTGGTAACGTCCATGGTGGCTAAGGGGGTGAAGCACATTACCCCTTGGACCACGAGGTAATGGGGGAAAGGATGCCCAGGGCAGGCAGGGGCCTAAGGGGAGTTGGGCGGGGATCAGACACTTGAAGGGGGAACTTCCCGCTGCCACTGTCCCCATCTGAGCTGGGGGCTGCAAGGTGCAGCTGTGTGGGATGTTGAGCTCAGCTGAGGACAGCAGCAGTAGTTAAAGGAGGGTTCCTCTTTATAAAGCCTGTTCCTTGCCAGTAGGAAATGCAGTGGAAGAGTAGTCTGCGCAAAAAGAGGGAACCCACCAACCATTGCTGCCCCCTGCTGAGCCCAGCACCCTGGACAGCTGCAGCCCACTGCCAAGCAGGAAAAGGATGACTCTGGGGCTATTTCTGTGCCCTGGTCAGGTAGGGACAGCCACAATGGTGGAGTGTGGACTAATGTGCTCTCCTCATCCTTGCGATGGATTCTCCCCTGGCTGTGAGTACTCAGCTCAATGCTCTTAGTCATTGTCTCAACACCATACTGGACTGGGTCTCTCAGGAGCCTTTAGCCTGGTTTGTGAATCCTAAATTGCCTCAGGCAGGTAATAAATGCCTAAACATTCAGATAAGTCAAGCAAAAAGTACCTCTGGGAATGAAAAGGAGCTAATCTTTAGGTCTCTAGTTAGGCTTTCTGGTGAAAGTTTAGGCACAAATGGAAGATAGGTGGGGTTTCTATGACTTGTTGTCTTGGATTTAGATACCTAAATTCCTCTGTGAATCTCAGCCCTGAAGATGATGTTAGGAACCTTGAATATGAGGATGTACTGAAAGGGGAGCTAGTTGAGGGTGCCCTGGTGAGAGTGATAGGCAAGGAGACTATAGAGTGAAGGGAGAAGGGTGGTGAAATGCTGATAGAAGGAGATAATGGATATTGCACATCCGTAGTATATCTCAGCAACAGAGAGAGTACCTGCACCTTTAGAATGCCACTGATTAGAAGCTTCCTGATAGCAGACTGTTGGACACAAGCTCAAAAGTTTCTGTTAAGCTGGACTGCATTTATCATTGTTATAATGACATTGATTTTAAAAAACTATCCTTGTACAAATGCTGTACTTATTTCTTAAGGAATGTGAATACAAAAACAGAGGATTAGCAACAGAACTTGCTGTGTTGTATCATTTCTTTCTATACTAGCCAAAGTATACAAAGCTTACCTAGAGGCTTCAATTCGGTACCAAAAGCCATCATCTATGGTCAGATCTGGATACTCAACTCGTCCAACGCCAGAACCCACATCCCACAAGAAGTTCACCTTGCCTTTACGCATCTCTATGGCTAAGAAGTCAGTCTAGCATACAAAGAATTAAAATAATAGGGAATCAGTGAATTGCTTTAAATGTTATAAAAATATAATTTTTGAAGATCTTCCACACTTTTGAAGATCATAAGTAAACTTATGGTGTCTCAGGGACCCATGTTCACATAGCAAATTTTGTATAGTAACTCCCATGAATTCTGCATTAAAAAGTCATTGGATAAAAAGCATAAACTGCTGGGAATAGGGACCGTAATGCAGGACTTCTCTCTCTTCTGTTCCTGACCACCAAGGGAGTGCAGTCATTACTAGGCTACAGAAGTCTGGCTCCCTCTTATTAGTTCTCTTTCTCGATGTATTACTCTTTCAGGTCCCATGAGAAACCAGGAATCTCCCTCATCCCTTCCATTATCCAATGGTTCTTTACCATGTATCTTGTTCTAGGTAGCTGTGTATTGCTGGTTCATTGGAGAAGCTGTTAACAGCAATATTATAGCTGCTTAGAGACAGTTTTAAACATAAACAATATTATTTAGAATGCATCCATTTGGCTAGCAGTATTGTACTGAAAAATGCCAGTGTTCCATAGGTTAATACATATTACCATCCAGACTCTTCCTTTTATAGCAGAAAAATAAAATACATTGCTTAGAGTGTTTGGAAATGAACACTTTCTCCCATTTACTGAATTATTATTGATGGCTTGAGAAGTCTGTCTGCTGGAGGGCTTGTGGAAAACTGAATCATTCATCACTACCATTCCTGAAGTTATTATGGGCTTGACTGGAAGTCATGGTAAGTAGGATCTTTGACAGATCCAAGATGATTAGCTACTTCATTCCCAAGGGAAAATGGATGAGAAACAAGCAAATGAAAAATCATCCCAGTTGTACTATTACTGATTTTACAGTTTTAATGCAGTCCATGTAGGAGTCTCAGATTGGATCCCTAGATAAACACCAAAATATCTGCCACTTGTGTTAATTCTAAGCTAATTAAAGCTTTTTTTTTTTGTTTGTTTCTTCTGTGAGTAATAATATATATCTAGTTATCCAGGTAAACTCTTGGGTCCTCTGCCATTCCTTTGAAGTCTCTAATGGAAAACATTTTTGTCATCTTTGTTTGCCAGAGATCCTGTTTGATTGAGAAACTCCAATAAGAGAAAACTGAGAACCAGACTTACAAATTTGGCACTTCCAAGATAAAAAAGGAGGTTGTCGGCAACTGCTGTCTTCACATTGACAATAACAGTGTTGTAGCTTCCTTTCTTTATTTCTGGTCTGTATGTGCGTATACAGTCACCTCCAGAAGACACAGAGACTTTGATCTTATAAAAAACACAGCACAGAGAATTCAGGTTACAGCTCATTATTCCAGAGAGAACAAAAATAGAGGCTTTAGAAGAACTGCAAAAAGAGTATACTGTCTCATTTTTGTTTCACATCTCTGAGGACTAGTCAGAGCTGCTTGCACAAGGTGTATGGGAGACTGAAATTGCCTTCTCTTGTGGAATAGATTTTTATAATGAGTGATGATACATATAGGCCTCTCTTGGCCTGTTATCCTGCCTTCCTGGCCCATAGTCTGCACATCAGGAGAATATTTATTTCATATAAAAATTACTAGAATACATAAATATCTGTAAAGGGCTACTATGGAGGTTCAGGTAACAGAGATATCGAAAAGTTAGCCATAGAAAGGAATCAGAAGTATAACCTAGGTCCTAGCATATTGCTGGGGATGGACTAGGTAACCTTCCTTCTTCTGCCTTTAGTATCTGTGATTTGACCTGTATGGTTGGTTTATTTAAACATTCTTTTTACAAATAATTTTTTTTATGATTTCATGGTGCTACAAAATGGTCCCCAAAGGAGGTGTTCTTCACCATTGTGTGTTCCAAGTTTCCTTTTCTTTGAGCTGTGCTGAAATTTTTATCCTGCCCCTTTTTCTGTTGCTAGGTCTATTTTAAGAAATCTGCAGTAAGTCATAAAAATAATGATCTAATAATGATGATTATGAGGTCTGTGTTATATACTGTAACATCGGGAATTGGAATGAACTCACTAGGGTATTAGGGCAAATGGAATAGATGAAAACAAGAAATTCCATGTAATTAACTGGACCATTTAACTATTTTCTAGATTCTTGGTACCCAAAACTAGCAATGACATCGATAGTTTCTTTCTCCAAGTTAGGTTTATTTTGTGGGATTCAGAAATGCATTAAAGCTCTGACATTTAAAATTATTCATCATCTGCATAATTTTCAGTGTGCGAGTCTCATTTACTTTATTGCTGCAAGTGGAAATATTTTGCTGAATCAGGATCTTAAGACCTGGAAGTTCAGACTTGGAGAACTGAGGGAATCAGTGACTGAGTGTCCACTGGGGGAAACAGAAAAGACCAGGAGAGGTCTGTATGGTAGAATCCAGGTACTTCAGAGTGAGTTAGGTTCCTTACATTTCTGTGAAGATGAAGGTTTGCAAAATAGCCAGGGACATACAGACATCTAGTAAGCTGTCACACAGGACTGTTGAGATGTTCCACCTGTTCAGGCTGGCTTTTATTTAAAAGGGTACCACTTCTCTGCTCAACTGCATGGGATCACTGATAAATTACAGCTGATCAGGGAAACAGCACCCTTTGAAGTAAAAGCCACAGCAAGCAGCTCAGCAGCTTGTTCTTAGTTTAACAATCTGCTGCAAATTAAGCATGCTGTGAATGACCCAGGTACAAATGAGTTCTACCTTGGCTTCTACTGTGTGTTTGAAGTTCTTTTGAATGGAATTTTTTTTGAAGGGTGCTAAGGGTTATAGACTATTCCACCTACTACACACCTAGGTAGCATCCAAGTGAGCAGGGGCATGCACTTGTAGCAACACAACTTGCCTCAGCACACGCCCCTGCATGCGTGCTTCATTGCAGGACAAATTGTCCCACAATGGGCAAACTCCATTGCCCAGATCCTGCCCTTCTGGCAGGGAGAGCTGGAGGCAGGGAGAGTTGGAGGCTGGAGCCTGCACCTGTGCTGGCCCCAGAAGTCTTACCTGGTGTCCTGGTGGCATACAGGGGCAGATGCAGACTGTTCCAGCAGCCAGACCATGACTCTGGGCAGCCCAGCCTCCATTTGTGCCAGTGCACACTTTTTTTCTGGCATTTCTTTTTTCTTTTCTTTTTTTTTACTACTGGGAAATCCCGGTAGCAAATTTTGCCACTATGCTGCAAATGTGCATGTCCAAATCTTAACATTCTCCACATGCAGTCTGTAGCACCACAGACCACACACCCCTGATCATTTGGATGCAGCATTAGCGCAATTTTATTCCACCCTCTACAGTCCCTAAAAGACCTTTCATACTTTCATGCATTTATCTTTTGATATATGTCTTCATCTTAGTGTTAAAACTAAGTTGAAAAAAAGGGGTGAGGAGAACTCTCTTTTCCACTAGTGGTTTTTCAGGGACTTAGATGCCTAATAGATGGAATAAGAACTGGCCCTAGAACTTTTGTCACATTTATGTCACACTAATATTAAGACAACTTCATTTTCTGTTTGCCTCAAGAGTGTATGGTTATCTCTGTCCCTACATGACTGGCCAAGACATTTAACTTCCTTATCTTTTAGCATCCCAGGGGTAAAAACAATGTACTTACCTATTCCCAAGAGGCGTTAGGAGGCAAAGTGCTCTGAAATGCTTGGATAAAAGGTGCTACATAGGTGAAAAGTATTAGTATTTGTTAACCTGCCTTTTTGCCTTATCTATACTTCCATGAGAATCTGAAATAGGTTTTATCAAGGTGGTTCAAAGAACAAATGTGTCACAGCTCTGTTATTATGTGTACATTCCTTTCAGCCATTTGTCCTCCCATATCTGGGTTTCATATGAATTATACAGGAGACTTATTGAACTTACATCTCTTAGGATTTTCTGTACGGTATTCCTGATTGTTGTAGGTCACAAACCAAATAAGTTTAGTATTACTGGCTGATCCCTGAGTTTAAAAACATAATTACATCAGGGAGAAAGGCTTGGGACTTAGTAATCATGCTAGAAAATACACTCTTATCCTGAACACAAGGGTCTATTCAATTGTTACCAGTTGAAGAAAATGAAGAAAATGGAAAAGCAAGTACACTTAGCATTTTCAGTGAGTTTGAGATGGCTCAGTCTGGGACCAAAAACCAGGCATGATGCTATTAAGACCATATTTTTCACGAGTAATGGAACTTTCAGAAAAATCAGGTTATGGATATCTGTGCTTGGTAAATAAAACCAAGCTTGTGATCTCTACATTTTTAAGTTTTTGCACAAATATCTAGTGATGGATACTTCCCCCCTTCACTGACCTCTTGCTGTACTTTTATCTACAACATCACTTAAATGATAATCTTTCCATAGTGCTACATTTCTGAAAATATATTGCATTTGATAGAGCCATGGTATAACACTATCAGAGGTAGAAAATCATCAGATATCTAATATTCTAGGTTCTGTCTATATAAGTATTTATATTGTAATCTTCAATATACACATCTGAAACTGAAAAGGATTCTCTTCCCGGAAAAAATGCAAACTAGAAAAACATACTACCCACCCACTACCTAGAGTTACTGAGAAAAAAGGGCTTACAGAATTGGCCTGTTTCCGAGCTTGATTTATCAGTTCTTTTATCTGAGAGATGTTTTTCCCCAAGTTATCCTGGAGTTCTTTGATTGGCTTGAGCTTATCCAGGAGCCGATCTGTTTCCTTTTCTAGATTTTTAACAGTGGCATCTGCATCTGCAACTTCACGTGAAAAAAATGCAAGATTTTAGAAGCTAGAGTTTGATGGAATGGCTACAAACAACAGAAACAAAACTTGAGGGAATTCCCAAGCAATTTTATATTTTAGTGCTAAGACCAAATAAACTATAAAGTGCCTGAGAAAAACAAGGTCATGATAATTTTAGTAATGCATTAAGATTGGTTTGAAAATGGCAATGGTAGCATATACCAGAATTACATTAATATTTTGGATCAGTGGCTAAGGCTAAGGTTGATGCTGTAAAAACACACTGGTATAGTATGATGCAGCTGTCATGTAAACATTTACCTTCCTTCTTTATCCTTTCTTAAAAGAATGATTCCTTCATACTCATTAATTGGTTTCCCAATAATTATAGGACTACTTCTAAAATGAGTTATGTGGTCATACCTATAAAAAATGTCATCCTAGTCACAAATTTAAAGGCATTGCAAATATTTTTCCATGTATCAAACACATTTAATTAGTTCAACATAAGGATCTCCTCTCTTTTTCTGTATTTGCTTGAGTTTCTCAATGTCAGTGGGTCTAATATTGAGTATATTGAGTATATTGAGAAACTAATATTGACACTGGGTTTCTCAATATCCAGTGGGTCTAATAAAAAGTATCATTTTGGAACCAAGAGTTCTAGTTTTTATAAATATTTTTGTCTCAGACCAACACGGCTACCAAGTACACCCCTGAAACATAGAAGATGCCGAATTTTAGCCAATTTTGGATTTTAAACTTCATTGCAGAACAAGAAGGAAGTTTTTTTGCCTCCCTGCCTGCCATCTGACACCTCCAGGGAAGGAATTCTACCTGATCAATACATCAAACAGCTACTCAACACAGCTCACAAAGACACATTCATGGACCCAGAGGGACAGACTTCCATATTCAGCTCCCTCTGTGCAAAAATGAAGTTTATTTCCTACTTTTGGTGACTTTTTACCATCTTGTACCATCTACACTTTTTCCAGAGCCTGATGAAGGGACTTTGATCCCAAAAGCTTGCAGAAAAGGACAATTTTCTTGCCATTTTCCAGTTGGTCTAATAAAAGGTATCATTTTGGAACCAAGAGTTCTAGTTTTTTGTATCAGTGAGGTATCCAGGTTGTAGCCGTATTGTTCTAGAGGAAAAGGCAATCAGTACTCATAGTAGAGATGATATCTTTTATTAGACCAACAAGATTTTTGCAAAAAAAAATTTTTGTAAAAATCTTGTTGGTCTAATAAAAGATATCATCTCTACTATGAGTCTTGATTGTCAATATTAGTGAATCTTTTCCAATATACAACTCATCAATAGCCCCAAAGCTTTCTCAGTCAATCTCCTAGCATATCTGACCTGCTTCTGATGTGCATGGTAGCTAGTGCCCATTGACAGTACATATATGTTGGTAACCTGGGAAAAAGTTAGATGTACAAGGAATGAGAAGCGATCACATAAAACGTGGATAGCATTAAAGCAGCTGTCCAAATGTGGACAGTGATCCAAATTGAATATTGAAGATATTCTAAAATTCATCCATTAGTTGGTACAAGAGATCAGGTACTTGCTGAGAATAAAAGCTCCTGTGGCAATTTAAATATACCATACAATAATCCAAAAATCATTAGTGCTATTGTTGCAGCATTAAAAAAAATATATATTTAACCAGTCTAAAGCAGCACCCAAAAGAACACCATGCAAAAGCTATTCTAATGTGTGGCGAAGCATCAGTTGCTGGCAAAGGAAAAAAACAAAAAGAAAAGTTAAGGCACAAAAAGAAAAGAACAATATACGTACTGATTTCTGTTGGCAAGATATAGAGACAAAAAGAAAAAACAGAAAATGATACTGTAAGATAATTGTTTAAAAGGAATAAAAACACATAGTCACATAACTTAATGGACGGGATTATTCTGAAGAAACTCATTTGATGCATACAAAGCTGCTAGTGATGTGTAACTATTTGCCTCAATTTTCACACTTGGGCACTCAAATTAGGGTTCTCAGACTCAGTCTCCTGAACTGGATATCAGTGTATATCCAGAAATGGATCCAAGGTTTTACAACCCCCCCCCCCCCCACCACACACACAAGCAACAGCTAGGGACTTAAGTCTCAAAGAAGGTAAGAATTCTCCCACCCCACCTTCTTCTCCATGCTCAGAGTCATGTCCCTTCCCATTCCCCCCTCCATTGCCTGCTGCTACTGATGTCTCTGCTGTCTTGGGGGGCAAAGAGACTTCCTGTACCACTACAGCTGGACTGCATAGGGGCTGACAGGGGCTGTGCTTACACTATACCATAGCAGTGCAGAGTGGGGAATCTCCAGTCAAATGGAAGTTTCCTTAATTACTCTCCCACCCCATTTAAACAGTTTTTCACTATATGAAAAGATATAGTGAAAGATATAAACTAGGGCTAAGTACAGACAGTCAGAAAGTCCAAGGCTGAATTGATTCAGTCTTCACAGGTTAGTCTACGCAGGCTGTGTAGTTTGAACCAATAAACAAGTGACAGACAATCACTTTTGATTCTGAAAATGCAGCTGCATGGCTGCCTAGAGCACACCTCCCTGCTTTGCTGGAGCAGACAGCTTGGGCCAAGGCTAGCTGACCCTGTGTGTGTGTTGGTGCGGGGGGAGGGGAGAGGGGGGGAGGTTGTAGGGGAGGTGCGAAACATCCTGGGGGACTGTGAGTTAACTTGTATCTGGAGGGGATCTGGGACAGAAGTTCAATAAACTGATTTCACCTAAATCAGTTAAGTCTGATACTACATTCATCCAGGTTTATCTTAAAACATTTTTTGGCATTTTAAATTTTGGTTTATGTGCACTGAACTTCTGTTGTGTTACAGATTTGACTGGTTTCTTATCACTTGTACCGGTTTATGTGAAATTTATTTCCCTAGCCTGTAAGTTTATTCTGATGATGACAGATCTTCTATCCTATACCAGCAGCAATCCTTGTGGCTAAAAGTTTTTTATTTCACATTTAAAATTCAGTACAGCAATATAGAACCTCAGCGAGTTGCACTGTACTAATGTGTTCTATTAAGTTCTGTATTGATGTCCTATAAATCACATCATGGTAACAGTGAGAGGTCTGTGTATTTCCTTTTAGGGAATAAAGGGGAAAATATACAAACCAAATAAAGAACTTACTGTTCTTAATGGGATCTTTCACAACAGCATTTGTTTTGGCCACGTCATCTGCAAGTTTGCTGTAGTTGTTCTTTAATCCCAAGAGATTCTGATTAAGGTCTTTAATTCTAGCCAGCACATCATTCGCAGTGTCATTAGCTTGTTTGGCTTTGTCTTTGACCGCTTGCACTTTTGCAGCCGTATCTGTAAGCAAGAAAGTTTATCAAAGAGATCAAGCAGCATGCCAAAGTTATAGTGGTTTTATTTATATGCATCAAAAAAGTCAGTTTGGTACAGAATGCTGCAAACCTTACTATGGGAATAGTACCTTCCCACGCAGCATGAGTTGGGAGAGTAGAATTGTATTATGTAAGTCTTTCTTGGCGGGACAGATTTAAAATCAAAAGGCAGACTACCCAATCTCATTTGGACATTGAAAACCAAACCTTACCTTAACCAGAGTCATTTTGCTATGGAATTTTTATCTCTGCATTAAGATTGTCTGTTTAATCTTGAGAGTGAAAGAGGGATGACCCTTCAAAATCTTTTATACAATGGAGAACTTTGATGTATTGATGAATAGAGTGCAGGAAACTAATTTTCTTAATCAAAACAACTTAGGTTATATTGTGGTACATAATAGATGCAGTGGTTAGAGGCAGTAAGCTGAGGCTCAAGTAATGCAATTCCATTTCCTGCTCAAGTACAGACTTCTAGTTTTATCCTAGACAAGTTAGCCATGCCCAGATCTTCTAAAGTATTGGGGTACTTCATTCCCATTGGCTTCTAACTCCTTCCTGCTCTCCCATACATGATCTGACTCTGAGAAGACCCCAAACTACAATTGTATCTTAAGTCCTTGTATGCTATTCTCATTTGAGATAATGCTATCAACATGTTCAATAGGATTTTGGCACCCAAGTAGGCATTAGGGGCTTTATGAATCTTGTGCCTCAGTTTCCCATCAGTAAATTGGAAAGCATACTTCTCTGATTCCCAGGCATGTTGTAAATATATATGATTTGGTAGTGTAGTATTATGGCAACTGGAGCGAAATAGATCAAAAGACATCCAAGTTATCTTTTCAATTTATATGGTGGGTTAGTAAATTGGGTTAGTAAAGATATGTCCTATAGCTGACTGGAAGTAGGACTGGTTCTCATATTGTCCATGGTTTCTTGTTGTGTTTATGTGATTTAACAGAATACACTGTGGGTCTTTTACTAGGGGAGAGGGAAACAGACTACACTTACACTATTGCCTGTGAGAAAGCTGGAAAACATTAGTCTATGTTGGGGCTTATTTTTAGTGCCCTTTCGGCTGCCTGGATGTGTAAAGAAATGGGGAGATGGGGGAGATGCTGGTCCTTTACTCAAAGGGGGTCAGTCAAATAGCTTACACAAACTCCCCCAAAAGCACGGGAGCCACAAGCCTATGGCACAATGCATTGGCAGAGCTAGCCAAGCACATAATACAGAACAATGCTAAACCTCTTGGATGTGATGCAGCAATGATGAGGTTTACCTGCATGCTGAAGAGTTTGGAGAAGAATTTTGCCTTGCCTTCCTGAGGTAGTATACCATATTTTCTTACATACAACACACACCTTTTCTCCAAAAAACAGCTGCTGGAAATTGAGGTGCACAATGTAAGCAAAGAAATAACAGTAACAGCAGTTTCTGCCACATCAACTTCTATGGGAGCAAAAGTGAAAATAATTGCACATGATCCACAACGAAAATAACAGTGAAGAGGCTGGGTTCTCTAGCTGCTGCTACCAGTTACTTACTACAAAAAAAATCTTTTTTTTCTTCATCCTGCCTTCTGAAAACAAAGTTCATATCTTATTCCAGGGCATGCCTCCTTGAGCACCTCCTCTTGGTATTCTGGCTGGGAAAGCCCCTAAAACATATCCATGCCTTGAAAGTAAAATGAAGCCATTTTGTACTATATCAACATTTCACAAGGAAAATGATATTGGGGCTTGATTATTTTTCTCTACTTCTTTTCATTAAAGTGTCTGAGTATGCTCCTTTGCTGGCCATTTTAAGAGGCATTCCAAATTTTGTTGTGTGAAACCTGCCTACGAGGAATGTAAGCTGAGATCGCTGTGTTTCTTTTCCCTTGACATTTAGCCACTGGATACGTTGCACTTATTACATTTTCCCCCTTTTGAGAATGTGGGTCCTTTTCCTAAGGTAAGTTGTCCTCCCATTTTGCTTCTTTCTGTTATAGCCAGGCTATTACTTCGGAGCTGACATGAGAAATATTAGTTTAGGCCAGTCTGTCTTGTTGAATCCTTGAAGAGTCAGGGATAAGACTGGAGGGATTTTTTGTGCCTTCCCTTGGTTATTTCCCTGTTTGATAACTAATTTACTGCATTTTCCTACCTTTGACATTTATTTGCTGCAGATTTAATTCTTGGTTTTAATCACATTTAGAAAGCATGCCATCTGAGCCTGTGTATGTGTGAATATCCTTCTCCCAAGGGCAAATACCCACTAACTCTAATTTGACAGTAGTTTATTAGATTCCCTTGGGTTGCGTATTTCATTTTTCCTCTGCTTCCTTCATATTTAGTATTCTGTGTCCTAAGGGCAACTGCCCTCTGAGGTCCATTCGGTGTGACTGAGACATCTATCTGCACTCATAAAGAAAACAGTCATATCTGTAGCTGTGACCATAAGACCACAGAATGATCTAAAATAGGCATGGCATATTAGCACAAAATCTTATAAATGAGAAATTTCAAGTATCTGGGCAGATTCTTTAATATAGAACAAAATACTTCAGCAATGTAAAATCTGGAAAGGCAGAAACATGAGAAATAAATAGATACAAAACTTTGTCTGCCCTTAGAATTTCATGACCACCCCAGAATAGACGGATTATAAATTTGTGTTAGAGTAATTTTTAGGGCATAGTTTCATTAAAACAAGCTGTCCCTCAGACAGAAGGAGCTTAGCAAACTATATTCTTAAAGAGACGGTGGAGCTTGTAGTTCGCTATAAGCAAATATTCCATTTACCAGTGTCCATTATAATTATGTTATATTGTACTTCTCTGTCTGTGTATATATTTCATACACACACACAGTAGTAAATATACGGTGTTTGGGGCTATTAATGAATATTAAAGACTTTTTGTTATTAGTTATAAAGAATGTATTTTGTAGGTCACTTCATGATAATTAAAGAAAGCCTATGTCTGTCTTAAGAAACTTACTGTATAAATGAGACATAGCATGGAAAATAAAGACTGCAAACAGTGGTCCACAGTGAAAGAGGAACTGGAAGCACAAGATAATTACAATGAAGAAGACTGCATCATTTTGATTCCAAAGTTGCAGATGTTAGTTGTGATTTTATAAATGGTGCATTTCTCTAATTTAGATTTCCTTTAGTATCACTAGTATTATCTGAATATATATTAACTAATTTCTTCTCTGCCCTACTTTTCACCTAAGGCGTTTCTGGTTTTGTGCCTTGCAATTGTGCTGTTCACAGACTGGGTGCTTTGTAAGGCTCTGAATAAATGGCTGACTGTGACTAAGCTGACTTGATGGCCCAAAAGATTCCTTCCAGTCCCAAGTTTCTACAGTCTTTTCTCTCCTTTCTTTTCTAGTTTGGAGCAAAAAGTCAGGCAGAAAGACAGCTCGGGAATAGACAGTTAATTGAAAGTTAAGTTGTAAGAAGGAGGCATATCAGGGGTCACTTTGAAAGAAGGCACAGAAGTTCCTGTGTTAATAAGGAAGCAATAAAGGAGAGCGTTAAATGAAATGGGAAAGGTAACAAGGAAACACATGTAAACAGAAACAAGATGTCAGTTATGGAAATGCTCAAGGTAATATCTCTTTCTATCTTAATAATAGTCAATTGATAAATTATTTATAAAGGAAATAGAATGATGGTTCTTGGGAAGTGTATATGTATTCTCTTCTATGTCTGGATATACCGATGTTCATATACAAAGAAATTCAGGAGCACTAGTGTTGGAAAACCATGTTAATTTGATTTATTTCACAATTGGTGCTTTTGGAACAACTACATGCTACCATACTTCACTGTTGACTGATCCAAAATACAGACAGATTGAAGTGACTCGGTTTTATAGGTAGATCTAGAGCCAGCCTTAGGGAAAATGGGTCCCTGGGCAAACTCGCATTTTGGTGCCCACCCCTCAACTGGCATCTCCCCTGGCACCTCTTTCCCTGGCCTGGCAGAGAGCAGCAGCCCCAAGTAGAAGATGCCGGTAGTGGTGCCCGGGCAGAAAGGCTCCCCTTCAACTTGGAGCCCAGGGGGAAGCACTTGAGGCCCACAACAGTAGCACTGAGCATGCAGGTGAGTAAGAGGCAGCTGGAGACCATGACACATATTGCCTGGATGCCCCACTTTATTCTCTGGCACTCCCCAACCCCTGTTGGACACTCCCTGCCAGGCTTGCTGCTGCCGCCTTCCACCACTAGCCTGTCCTCATCCTCCTATGTCCTCCTCAGCACTGGTACTTCCTGGTGAGGTGGCTACCAGACACTGCCTGGGCATGGTGGCAAAGGCACCTGGAGCTCTCAGGAAGCACCACTGCTCCATAGGCAGCAGCCAGACACAGTGAGCCAGGCCAGGCTGGGCACTACCATGCATATGCTCCTTGCCTCTGCTGCCACTGCCTCCTCACTCCCACCTACCCACCCACTTTTATTGCCACTGCCACTTGCCATTGCTGCTTGCTGCCACTGCTGGAAAGCAATTAATTATTGGTAGCAGTCAGTGGAGGCAGAGGACTGAGAAGAAGCCTCCTGGCTCTGAAGGGAGAGAGGCTTGCAGCCCGTGGAGGCAGTAAGGAGAGAGTGGGGTGGCCTCCCTCTGCTTGCTACCTGGCAGTCCCCCCAACCCACCCGAGGGGTACCTGGCCAGCTCAGCAGAAGCCAGAGAGGGCCACGAGGACTCACTGGGGAAAGGAGTGGCACTGATTGTGTTGTGCCCCCTTGACCATGGTGCCCTGGGCAGCCACTCATGTCACCCAACCTTCAGGCTGGATCCAGCTGGGTCCCTCTAACCACAGGGTATCTGGAGGTCAATTTGAGATTTTATTTAGTTCAGATTCCTGTCTCTTTGGACTGTTTGTTGATACCATCATCCTGGTTTTGATTAAGCTGAGAAACTTTGTCCACAAAAATAGTTGTTAGAGGAAGGGCTCTTGGCTTTGAAAGAAACTGACTGGCTGACAATGTTTTCAGTATTTCTTTCTGGCCATTGGAGAATGTCAAAAACATGGTGGCCTCCACCAGGTCAAAATGCAACTGAATACTTGGTATTTGTTTTTACTTTAGTTTCTCTCAGATGCAGCACAGCTTCATCTCAGAAGAAGCACTCTGGCCAAGATAGCAGACAATGGGCTAGATGGGTATAGACAAAGGTTAACATATTTACACATTTTTAAATGATGCAAAATGGAAAAAAAAAGCACAGCTGAGCCCAGTGCTTCAGCGTTTTTCCCTACTTACCATTAGGAAGGGCTGACAGCTTTCCAAATGTGTCATTCAATGCTTTCAGGAGATCAGAGTTCCTTTCATCAGCATCTCTCAACCTGTTCTTCATGCTATTCAAGTTTTCTCCATTTTCTGCAGAGTACACATAAACAGCAGCTTTAACTCTTTATTTTCAGTATTCTCTGATCTACAATTATATTTCTGCCATAATACTCATCATGAACAATTACTTGTAATTTAAAATATCTATCTCCTTAATTACTAAGGACCTTGGCACACTTGGCAAGAAGTGTAATTGCTGGGACCAGATCCTAATCGTACCATTGCTATTTGCAAGTGCAGAGGCAGCCTAGGATCAAAATCCTGGGTTCCTTCTGCACCAGCAGGTTAAAAGAGGAGTACCCACATGTCCAGCCCAAGCTGACAAACAGCTGACAGTAAGCTTTAGTCACCAGGACTCAAAGGGTGCAGACATTTGGAGAGGTTAGGGGGAGGCTAGATTGCATTAAAAATAGCCACCCAATCAAACTTAGTTTGCCCAGGTGCAGACCTTACACTTACATCCCTAGTTAGGTCAATCTAAGTGCTTCTGTTCAAGACAGTTAAATTGGTCTAAAAATGGCTGGCCTGATATAAATTAACTGTACCTCCAAGGCAGTCTAACTTAGATTGGGTTGGCCATTTTAGACCGGTCTAACTGTCCTGAACTTCTGTATAGTTCCCAGCACAGCTCCCAGTGACTCTAACCCCAGGACTGTGTTTTTCCTACCCTCTTCCTGGCACTAGGCTATTTTTAGCCCCCAGCCCCTCCCCCACCACCAGACAGACAACCTCACACTTGTGGACCCCCCATCCTAAGCCTACTAAAACCTCCGTTCCTGCAACTCATTCTTGGTGCTAGTTTTACCAGGATTCGCCAGTGCCCAGAGTCAAGGACGTAAGTCCTGGTGGGGAGACGAGCAGGAAGGATGGGAGGCTGGTCTATTGTGGGGGTTGGAGGGTGAAAAATAGCCCTGGTTCTGGGGGGTGGGAGTGTGAGGCCCCCCACCCTCCCAAACTCTCCATAGACCCCATGAGGCCCCTGTCCCTGCCAGGCCCTCCCAGACCCCAGCACCTCCCCTGTGGATTCCACCTGCCCCTCAGATCCCCCAATCCCACCTACAGACCCTGCGTGCCCCCTCTGTCTCCCCTGGGGACCCCACCTGCCATCCTGAGCCTCCCATGGACTCTACCTGCCCCCTGATCCCTCACTGGAAGCCTGCTTGCCACCCTGATATCCCCAAGGCCCTCCGTTAGCTTCTCCATCCCAAATTACCTTTGATCAGGTGGCCTTAGATCAATCTAATGTCCCCCTAACCTCCCTGAATGTCTGTACACACCCATACTGACTCCAGTGAGGTCTGGGGCTAAAGCTGACAATCAGTTGATTGTCCCCAGTGTACTAAGCTGACAATCAGCTGATTGTCAGAACCAGCTGACACAGGCCTTGGTCTGATTGTCAAAACCCTGCATCAGGCAGCTTTGGCTAGGCTGCTGGGTGCAGGGGAACAGAGGCTCCTGAAAGGCGGGATAGGGGAAGGAGTTGAAGGGCTTACCTCCTGGTGACTTTAAATCCCACCAGGAGACTCTGATCCCCAACCCCTAGCCAAAGCAGCAAGATACAGGGATTAAAGTCCCCAGCAGGGAAGCCTGGGGAAGCTCTTTAAAATCTCCCCAAACTCTCCCTGCTGTCTGGGTCTACCCAGGGAGTTTTAAAAAGCACAGCTACACCTCATCTACAGGTGTGCTCTTTAAAGCTCTCCACGCACTGGACTGGAGCTGCCAGAGCCTCAACTACTGCTTCCAGGGGAGTCCCAGGAACTCAAAAAAGTGCACATTCAGTAAGGGCTCCCAGCTGCACAACTGTTTTTTAAAGGTCTGGGGTGCAGTGAGCCTGAGACTGGGTTGATGCTCCTTGATGTCAGATACACAGAGCCCCATTCATCTGCCTTTGGGGACTGAATGGGGCTGATGGGTCCAGGACTTGGCGCTGCCTCCAGCTTGATCCCACTAATCTGGTATGGACTAAGCCCCAGACTTTGGTTCTACCCCATGCAGGGTCTCTATGTTCAGTTGAGCATCAGGATCTGTCATGGCCACACATTCAATTTAAAGTGTGATACAAATGAGCCACAAAGATTTGCTCTATTATCATGCCATAAATTGGCTTTAACATGTGGTCAGGTTACTAACACCTTAATCATGACCTAAATGTAGCATGTGCCAGACCCCTAAATTACTGCAATGAACACATGCAACACATAGTAGCAAGGTTTACTGAGGCTAAGTTCTATATTTCCTTTGACTATTGGAAAGCGATTATAAAAGGGTTTAATCAAGGATTTCAAAGTGCACGCACTTCTGTATATTTACATTCACAATGCCCAGAAGAAAAAATGAGGCACACAGAGATTAAGGCCATCCAGTGAGTCAATGGTAACGGACCCAAAAAGTCTCAGTTATATGCTATAAACCCTAAATTAAGTGCACTGTAATAATCTTATGTCTTCTTTTTCAGATACTTGTTCTAGGCATATGGTTTGTCCATTGTACATAAAGAGACAAGATCAATCATATCAGTGTGGTGGCAAGTAGCATGCCAAATGTCAAGCTCTCACTGGATTTAAACAGAGGCAACTTTTGCTGACACGAAATCTGGGGAAAATGAATGAAATTATATTAGGACAACTATTGATCACTATTATGAGACTACCACAACAAGTTATTATGAAACAAGTAAATTGATTTTTGGAAAAAGACCTGTTTGTGGATAAAATGATAGATCAAAATTGGGATCAACTGAAAAACTAATATAAATCAGAGGAATAGTAATGTCATAATCAGTACATTAGTGATTTAATTGATATTATCCTTTAAAAATAAATCAATATTCTTCACAAATTGTTTTGCACAACAATGATGATTTTGCTGGAATAATATCTGCTGTAAAAATGATTTTTAAGGTTCTTTGAAGAGAGGCTCCAAAGAAGCTTTGGATTCATAGTTCAAAATGCTTGGAACAGAGGTTGGCAAAGAAAATGCTAGTTATTGCTGAAAAAAACTATTTTGAGGCATGCTTTATATCATTTTTACAAGAACATGGTAGACCCCAGAGCTAAGAAAGGGACAGGATCATTTCTCAATTCCAGTCTTCTTGTTAGGAAACTGGTTTAGTGTCACTAACCTTGACAACAAAAGCTGGAGAATTAGGCAGGGGGGAGAGGCGGGAGTAACATAAACTATAACTGTGACTCTCACAAGTGTGGAAGCTCAATGAAACTTAATACTTAAAAGTTTGGACCTGTATCACAAGTGGCATTACAGTCTGCCAAATCAGATTATATAATGATCAAGCTCTAAAAAATCACAATAGTTACCCCACAGAGTATGGAAGCAGAATTTTATTTACTCTACACCTACACAGAAAGAACTGAAGAAATAAAAGCATAAGACTCTTTTAAGAATGGTTATGCTATTTTGTGGTCAGGAGAAAGATTTCAAAGCATATTTTAAAAAAATGCTTGTAATGCAATTTGAAGGAAGTCCTCAACCTTTTTTATAATGTGATTACTTTTTCCATAAGGCAACATTTTAGTAAACCTCTTCCCCTCTAGGCTGGACCTCCTTCTAATAAGAGATAAGGGATGGGCAGCTGTGCCTTCAGTCTGATGAATTCAAATGCAGTCTTTTCTAAAATCTATTTGAATGTGCTCTTGGCCATCCTTGTATTAGTCTGCAACTGAGAAAACAGATTTAGTTAAAAGTATTGGTATATTGTACTCCCTGCCACAGTGTCAAAACTCTTACAGCCAGCTTCTCACCCAGTGCTGTTGAAGAAAGTGGAAGAGAAAGGCAACTGTCTTGTATCTAATTGCTTTGCTAGTGTTATCATACTTAATCTCATAACACCCTAGTGAGGAGCTGAAGCACTGTGGGTGTGCTGAGGCACACGAGACACTTTAATGTGAAGCATAGCGTAGTTTACTGCACAGTAAACCTCGCTAATCATGAGTAAATTTGCTACCTGCAAATGCAAGTAGCAAATTTACTTGCGATTACTAACTGCGCAGTAACATGTGTTTAGGCACGTAACCAGGAGCAAATCTGCTTTTGGTTGGCTGGCCACCAGGGGACAGGAAATTGCTCCCTGCCCCTGGGAGCTGCCTGCTGCTGTGGCAGGCTCCACCACCAGAGCCTTGGTGGAGACTATATCCTCCTGCCCCCGCAGCAGGGAGCTCCAAGCCCCCCACTCTCAGTCTGCGATCACGATTGGGGAGCGGAGACTGAGAGATCCTTCTTCATCATCACAAGCAGGGAGGAGGGGGCTGGGAGATCCTTATCTCCCAATGCCAGCTCCGCAACCATGGGAATTGGGCTCAGAGATCCTTATCTCCCAGCACCTGCTCTGTGTCTGTGGGGCCTGCAATGCACGATTCTTGTCTCCCAGCCTGAGCCCTGTGACTGCAGGGCTTAAGCCGGGAGATAAGGATCTCCCAGCACTGGCCCCACTGTTGCAGAGGTGGTGCTGAGAGCTCCCTGCTGGCAGGGACTGGGAAGCCTCTTCCCTACCCAGCTTCACAGTCATACAGCTGAGTGGGGTACAAGCTTCTCAGCCTGTTCCCCACTCAGCATTGCAGCACTGAGCAGGGACTCCTTACCCTGTTCCCCACCACACTCTGCGATTGCAGAATTGAGCAGGGAACAAACTCCGCAGCCTGTTCCCAACCCAGCTCTACGATCTTAGAGCTGAGAGGGGAACAGGCTCTCCAGCCCCCACCCCACAATTGTGGAGTGGGGGCTAGGAACTGTCTTGGTCCCAGCCCTCTGCCCTGATCCAGTGGGGCAGCTAGCAGTGAGCCCCCACTGGATGGGGAATCCCTGCCTAGCCAGGGCCTCGCTGAAAGCTGTCCCATCGAAGATCAAGGCAGAGGTTGAGACCTGCCCCTCCCCTGATGCTCTTTGGATAGAAAACTGACTGGATCATTGGTTTCAGAAGGTAATTATCAATGGTTTGATGTCTAGTTAGCAACCATTATCAAGTGGAGTGCCCCAGGGGTTGGTCCTGGGGCTGGTTTTGTTCAATGTCTTCATCAATGACCTGAAAGATGGCATAAAGTGTACCTTCAGCAAGTTTGCGGATGACACCAATCTGGGGGTAATAGTAGACACAGATCCACAGAAGTTTAGGGCTGGAAGGGACCTCGTGAGATCATTGGCTCCAAACCCCCTGTTCTGGGCAGGAAAGACTGCTAGTATCAAATAACCCCAGAAAGGTGTGTGTCCAGTCTCTGGTGGGTAGGGCTAGGATTCAGAGTGACCTAAACAAATTGGATGATGGGGCCAAAAGGAATCTCATGAGGTTCACCAAGGAAAAGTGCAAAGTCCTGCACTTAGGATGGAACAATCCCATGTACCAATAAAAGCTGGGGGCTGATTGGTTGGGTAGCAACTCTGCAGAAAAGGACCTGGGGGTTACAGTGGACAATAAGCTAAATATGAGCCAACAGTGTGCCCTTGTTGCAAAGAAGGCTAAGAGCATACTGGGCTGCATTGATAGGTATGTTGCCAGCAGATCAAGAGAAGTGATTATTTCCCTCTTTTCAGCACTGGCGAGGCCAAATCTGGTTCAGTTTTGGGCCTTCCACTACAGAAGGATGTGGACAAATTGGAGGTAGTCCAGCGGAGGGCAACAAAAATGGTGAGGGGGCTGGGGCCCATGTCTTATGAGGACAGACTGAGGGAACTGGACTTATTTAGTTTGGAGAAGAGGAGACTGAGAGGGGACTTAATACCAACCTTCCACTACCTGAAAGGGGGTTCCAAAGAAGATGGAGCTGGACCGTTCTCAGTTATAGCCAATGACAGAACAAGGAACAATGGTCTCAAGTTGCAGCATGGGAAGTTTAGGTTAGATATTAGGAAGAATGTTCACACTAGGAGGATAGTAAAATACGGGAACGGGTTATCTATGTTGTGGAATCTCCATCCTTGGAGGTTTTTAAGAACCAGCTAGACAAAGCTGTGGCTGGGGCGATCTAGGTGGGAATGGTCCCGCTGTGAGCAGGGGGTTGGACCAGATGATTTTCTGAGGCCCCTTCCAACTCTAATTTTCTACAATTCTATGGTTCTTTCTGCGTGTTCAGCCCCGATCAGGGATCTGGGGCTGGGAGCTCCCTGCTGCTGGAGCAGGAAGACATTGTCCCCTCCCTGGCAGCAGGCAGTCCCTGGGTCAGGGAGCAATGTCCCAGCCTTGGCCAGGAGACAGCTTTCTCCTGGTCCAGTGCTCCCTGTTAGCCTCTGGGCTAGCACCCAGGGGGAGCCTAGAACACCCCCTGGTGGTGGCAGCAGCTCACTGCGGACCCCAGGAGGTGAGAGCACTTTGCTGCCACTAGCAGTAAATCTGCTCCCGCTTCCCTACATATGTAGATGCCTGCTTGGTTGTGCTGCTCGCAAGTACACTGCTCCTGGATCTAATGCACATATGGACACACCCAGTGAGACTAAAGGCCCAATCCAAACCATTCTTGTAGATTCCTCAGTGGAACTGAAATGGAACTTTGGTGCTTTATCTCCAAATGTTATCCAAATTGACTTCACCAGCTGCAAAAACCAATGGGCGAGTCTGCTCATTAGGTGTCTCTATTCTGGCACAGGTATTTGGATTTAGGCTGATATACACATGCAGAAGAGATCCAGATCAAGTACTGAAGGCATTTAACTCCTGGTTAAGCTCAGTTGTTTTCCACATCAGAATGGTCAGACCTAACCCCTGACATCAACAGGATTGAGTCCAGTACAAAGCACTGATGATGGTGCTCCCCAGCTTTTTCACAAAAACCTATTGGTTAAACCACTTATCCAGTAACTGAGAGGCCTGAGCCCTAGGCCTTCTGTATCCTGCAGGGAATCAAATCCACATCTATCTCTTTCCTTTCAGAGTACCTTAGGTACCCCAGGAATAGAGTATGCTAGGTGGAGGCATGTTCCAACATCCCTGTTGAAGCTGTGGCACTGGGCAACCAGTGATGCAAGGTTCATGGGGGCAGAAGAAGAACAAGAAAGTTTACTCTGTAGTTCAGTGAGGTGAGAGCCCAGGGTTTTGGACCCTGGTCATAAGATTGTTTATGCATTTTATACTAGAAAACCATTGATAAAAACCCTCAGTAATAACACTGACTGTAGGGTCTGATGTACTGTGTTCTTTCACTCAAGGCACTGCAGTCATTACTATGCTGCCAAGAAATGCCCTCTTTTGCTTTCATCTTTTTGCCCTATGATTCTTGAATTATCTTCTGCCTACAGCTGTGACTTCAACAGGAGAGGCAGTGGGGACTCCCCCAATTATACTACTCTATAACTTTAATGCAGGGACATCAAACTCACCCCAGGCTGAATCCAGACTGTGGGGCTCCTCCTGGGTTGTATCCATTGGGGCCGGCAGCAGTTGATCCAGGTGAATGCTGAGGGTCCAGCAGGCACAGGGAGAGAGAGGGCTATAGCTGCACCCCTTGCCTCACCCCCACTGATGGTCAGGTACTTGGGCTCAGAGGCCCTAAATTCTGTGACAGGCCATGTCCCAAGCAATTTCCAATGGTCTGCTGGTAGCTTGGTGGACCAGATGGGATGGCTCCATGGGCTGAATCTAGCCAGTGGGCCATAACTTTAACATCCCTGGCCTAGTGGTTAGAGGATTCTCCTAGAAGGTGGGAGATGTAGGTATGAATCTTCTTGGACTTAGAAAGCTCTAGGATCCAGCTCTCCCACTTCCTGAGTGAGTTTTTCACTAACCAGGCTATCGCCACTACTTATGTTTTCAAGTGAAACTTATCATGGGGGTCATGCATTGTACTGAACTGAACTGCTGTTAGTGTGAGTCAGATGTCTTCCCACTAGATGTTCTAGGTCCAGAAAGGATGGAGGTGCCTAATGGGAAACCTGAGTCAATTGCCTAAGCTCTGAGGAAGAGCAGGAATCTAGACACACCTCAGTGCCTAATGTTTCCTGTTGGCTGCCTATGGCATCTCCTTGCTCTGAACCATACTTTTTCAATGACTATATGTGAATCCTAGGCACTAAACCTTCTCTATTTGGATCGTATATAGAGGCAAGATGTTTAGGTACTGCAACACTTAAGCAGAGACACTTAGAATAATTTGGATCTGACCCTAAATTAATTGATTAAGCTCATGCAGGAAGACCCAAGTCATGACTTCTTAATTCCAGACTCTCTAAAAAGCTGCCTTTCTTGTATTCCACTTTCCAGCTGGCTGAAACTCAAAACAGTGTAATTTAAAGGAGGCAGCACAGGGACTTGAGGCATTTTTGTAACAAAAGGAAAAAAATCAGTCTGTTATACCTAGAGAACAGGTATTTCAAGGTATTGCCTAGCCCATTGGTATAACATAATGACGCACTATGTCACAGGTTAAGGCCCCTAAGAATAAGAACAAAGCCTCCAAACCATTGAGGCTGATTCCAGCCTTAACCTAGGACACAGAAGGTAATAACCCTTTCACCTCTGCCAAATTATTAGGACAATTATTGCTTGAGAAATTTTATCCTGTAAGGTGTATTCAGAGGGCATTTCAGTTGTCTCCATCTCACCTCAACCTGAGGCAAGAAGCTAAGGCATGATTATTGTAGCACTGCTTGTATTTCAGTAGAACTTGCAGACTCCAATGAGGTCAGGACCCCTTCACACAAGACTTTGTATGCAGAAATATAGTAAGAACAGAGATTTGTAGAACGGGGTTAATCACTTCCAGTTTCTCATTCACTTATTATATTCCAAAACACATTTTTAAAATGAATTTTATACTGTTAATTAAAAGTCATGAGTTTTAATTTTTTTTCAGTGTTGCTAGAGAGACGCAGTTCCATAGATTATAAAAGTTACAGTGTCTTAATGATGGATTTATTAAAACAGAAGCAAACATTTGTTGTTTTTTTAATCTAACAAAACTATGTTACCTGCAAAACCAAGAAATACATTTTCTTAGAATATGAATAGGCTGACAGATTTCTTTTTCTCTTTCAAAACTGTCTAATTTATTCCTGTTAAGGAATCAGTTGCCTGAAGAATTGACTGATTTTGAGTGTACAAAAAATTCCAGTCTTTCTGATTTTTAAGTTAGCTGAGCAAGTATGTAGCCTTTATTTGACACTTTGAATATTTTTTTGACAGATGACATATGCTATGCATTCTATTCCATGCCTTCTAAAGGCAGCATAATCACCATGCCTTTGATTGGCCAATTATTGTAATGCACTGGAGATATGAACTAAGGGTTTTATAAAGTCATTTCTAGGCGATGCATTAGAACAGTATTAATGCTGGCTGTATAAAATGAGATTATTTTTAAAATAATTGTAAAAAGTTATCTTTTCAAAATACAGGAAAAAGAGAGAAAGCATGAGCAGGACAGCATGCATGCAATCACTTAGGAGGTGAGGCAATCTTCAAAGAGACCAGAAAGATAGCACAGCAATCACAAGTGAAAGAGGAGTGGGCAGAGGAGCAGCAGGTAGAAGAACAAGAATAATCATCATGTGGAAGAAAGAAAAAGGACAGATTAGGAGCTGGGTGCAGGAAAGAAGCTGGTTCATGCAAATCTGGGGCCTCTTTCAAAGCCATTTAACCAACTACCTAGGTCCTGATTCTGCAAAGTGCTAAGCACTGTAAATTTGCCTGGGCTAAGTAGACAGTGACAGTGCTTAGCATATTTCAGAATAAAACCCTTAGCTCAAATCCAGCCCGCAATACTGATGCTTTTATGAGATGGAATATAAGTGGAAGATATTTTGGGGGCATGCTACTGAAATATCATGTAGGGCAGAGCTTGCTAATCCTATCAGTTGGCTAGGTAGGGATGCTCCTAGCCTGGCCCTTGGGAAGTACCCCACATAGAACAGGCAGGTAGCATGTGCAAGCTGGGAGAGATGTGGAAACCAGCTGAGGCTGGAGTAAGATAGGAAAACTCTTATTTAAATTATGAAGGTAAGCCCCTGTGGACCAGGTGGCTTGTATATTTAAGATCCAAATTTTGATACCCCATATTTTACTGAACTGGGAGGCTCCTTGTAAGGTGATATTAAACTAGGGTGCATCTACATGTGCAAATGCTCGGGGGTGAGTTTACTCTAGAGTAATTTACTCTAGAGTTAACGCACCCTGGGCAGGCATCTACGCATGCAGGGAAGCAGAAGCAGATTTGTTGCTCATGGCAGCCTCCCGCCCAGCCAGCCCCGCACAGGTCCCCAGCATCAGCCAGGGGGAGCTCTAGGCACAGGAGCCGGCAGGGAGCACAGGACCAGGAGACAGATGTCTCCTTGCTGGGGCTGTAAGATTGTTCCCTGCCCCCAGGAGCTGCCTGCTGCTGAGGCAGGCTCCACCACCAGAGCCCAGGTGGGGACAATGTCCCGCTACCTTGGCAGCAGGGAGGTCCTAGTCCCCATTCTGTAATCACGGAGGAGGAACTGAGAGCTCCCTGCTGCTGTGGCAAGAGACATTGTCCCTGCTGGAGCTCTGGTGGTGGAGCCTGCCCAGGAAGCAGGCAACTCCTGAGGGCTGGGAGCAGTCTCCTGACTCCTGCTGCCTGGCTGACTAGGAGCACATTTGCTCCCTGTAGGCCATTAACATGTGCCATACTGTGCAGTAATTACTCCTGAGTAAATTTTCTACTTGTATTTACAGGTAGCAATTTTATTCAGGATTAGAGCAAATTACTGTGCAGTAAACATCTGCACGTGTAGACAGTGTTGATTACTGCATAGTAATTTGCTCTAATCTCAAGTAAAGTGTCTTGTGCAGTCATGCCCCTACAGACAGGGTATCAGAATCTGATCCTAAATGAGGCAGAGCTAATTTCATGTCTAGTAAGATAAGCTTCCAAACTGTTTTAATTTGATCCACTTAATTTTCTAAAATATAATTTGCTTGATATTTCTCTAGTGTCTCCAGTGTCTTTTTGGAATCTTAGTGTATAGAAAGCATGTTAATAATTCTGACATACTTGATTTAGTTCAGGTGATGTATCTTGCAATTTTGCTGGATTGCCTTAATTTCTCTCCTTTTTTGCTCCTGCCAGCTCCAAAAATTATGCTAACTGTTCCCCTTTTATATTTCTGAAGCATTGTGCTTCCAGACTTTTGTTTCCAACTTTGTAACAATAACATCAGGCTTATCTTTATGGATTTTAATAAGCTAAATCTCCTTGGAATTTCTGAATTTGAATATTCAAACTCCATCTGTTTAATATTTTTGCTTTTAATGCCTTAAATGCATTTTTAATTGTTTTCTTAATATTGGAATAATAAAACCATAAATAAATACCCTGAGGGAATCCTGTACATAAAGGGAGGAAAGAAGCTCCTAAAACTACCATTATTTTTTAAGCAAACTGCTCATTTTTCCAAGTGATAAATTCCTTAAGAGTCATATTTGAAGCAATTTATTGTTAAATTACTGGCAGAAGTTTTGTTTTAACTGTGGAGTACTTACAATGTGTAGTAGCCAAGAAATATACTAGTTTCATTTCAAATGTGATTTATTTCTCTCATTTAAGAATGTACAGTAAATGTGTCTGACATCTCTGAGCCTGGTTTGTAAATCCCAGGTGGAGATGGGGAGGATTTACAGTCAGCAAAGTCAAGATGGTGGTAGTTATGGACACATGGGGGGTGTACATGTGACACTGCACTAGCAAGGCAAAACCCATGATACTGCAGATACATCGCCGTAGTGATGCATTCCCCCATTACAGCATGACGCTATAGTGACATAATGCTTAAGAGTAAACATGTGCAGCATGCATGGGGCAGTACCAGCTGTTACTGTGCTGTCTCTTAGTACTTCTAAAATGACAATGGTGCCATAACAGTAACAACGGCACCGTAAAGGCACATGTAGATGCTCCCGTGCAGTAGCTATTCTTTAGGTGTGCAAGTTAGTTTTCAGGAGAAACCTAGGATGCCTAGAACTTTGCATGCACCTCAGCAGTTAGGTGAGGTTCTTGTGGTAGCTCACTTGAACTTAGCATACATTCCACATAAAATACAACTTTGGCACCTAAGTTAGATCTTGTTTTCAAGAAAGGTGAAGTGACAACCCTACAGACTGGAATCCTCCAATTTGCCTTAGAAAATAGGTGCAACATGGACAGCTGCAGTGCAAATTTTCTCTTGCTACTTAGCGAATATCTCAGGCCTGGAAAAGTTTATTAGATTCTTTCCTTTAAGATGTAATCCCCCTCAACTCTCCCTGAACTGGAGACTCCTGAATGCCTTGAAGGATTGATCCCTTTATAACCACTCATTTCTCAGCATCTGGTAGGAGATTTCACCAGAAAGGCAATTAATGATAATTAATTAGTCAGTTTCTTTCCAGCTTCTCAAAGGTATTTAGGTACCTAACTGCTATTTGAGCACTTAACCCTCAATGAAATCAATTGGAGTTGTATGCCTGAAGACATATGTGTGTAGCTCCCCATGATCTGGACTCAGATCTCCCACATAGATATGTTTTTGTTGTTAAACACAGCATGGCAAGATATTGAAGCATCTACTCAAAGGAAAAAGAATCAAACATAAATGAGTTTGGAGAAAAAAAAATGCCTGCATTTTAAAATCTGCTGCAGTCAGATGCCTGATTATTATATAGATGATTAGATGCTCCATATAAACTCTGGATGATTTATCAACTTATATATCTAAGGACTGTACATTTTCCTGTATATTATATATGCTGGTGTGTTAATTGCAAATGACAAACATAAGAAAAACACAGCTCATTGCATGTCACCAAAGAATGGGGAAAGGAGCTTTGTTAACATTTTTTTAAAGTAGTTCAAAAGCCAAACAATCAGCAAACATGGTCAACTATGTTGACTACATACTACACAAATTAGCTGGTGAAGCTGTGTGCCTTTTATTCTGGTTCTATTACGTTTGTTTTGCTCCTTTGCAAACAGAATTCTTGCTCCCTATAGTCTCATCCTATAAACAGGATTATGGTCGCCACATAATGCTTTATCCACAAAACAAGCAAGATGTTAGAAACCGGGGTTAGGAATAAGCTAAAAAAAAAAATAGTGATGTAATGAGAGATGCAGCCTGTGTTTGTCAACCTTTTTATGAAAGTGTAGATTTAGTGTTGATTGCAATTTTTGTACTGAAAAGTACGTTGGTCATGAAAATTAATGAAAGAGTTCTACCATACATAACCACCGAGGGAATTCAACCCTCTAGATCAACTCAAATCCACGTCAGGTGGGGATAAAAATCCCAGGGTTTCAATTGTACCTGTCAGATATGAAATGTTTTAGCTAAAAATGTTCATCTGTTGTCAGACGGATAGACTTTTCTTAACCTGTCAGTTTTCAAGCTAAAGGGAATAACATGAACTGGATTTCAGTGACCACCTGACATTAAGTCTTCAGTTTATGCATTCTTACTCATTTTTCACTGAGCATTTTGAACAAAGCCTGTATTTAATCTCAAATCAGCACAGAAGCAAGTATATTTTTAAAAATGTAAATTCAAAATTATAAAGAAGAAAAATTGCTCCTGGCAAGCTGAGAATCCCTCAAGGCACACACAGAGTGAGGCTGGCAGACAGCAGCATTCACTCACTCATAGCCAAAAAACTGGAAACTCACACTAAACCAAAGCACTCATATAGAATCAACTTCTCCCACCAGGTTTATTCCTACTAACTCACAGATCCACAGAGAGAAATGACTAAATCTCCATTTTAATAGCTCCTGTCAGTAGTTTTGCTCTGCAAGGACTGTTTCAGCAGTTTTGGTGGTAATATATCCCATTTTCCTGATTAACAGCCATTTTATAACTAGTGTAATTGGCCACAAATCAGGAGAATGTCATAATGTAGCAAGAAAACATTCCTATCTCCGTCACAGCCCAGGCCTGGATTCCTGGAGGATATATTACTTGAGTCGTTTACGGGGTTTCATTACTTTAACTAATGTACTACCTGTAGTGCAGAGAGGGAAATTCTAAACTAATGATCACCTCTGTCTACCAGCTCTTTATTAAGTGCCCATCATCTGTCTTTCACTTTTGCATTTCCAGTAGGGATCCTGAAACGGGTGGTTTTGTAAGAATTGGAAGGAGGTCTCATTCTATTACTTTCAGCTTCAGCTACACTTTCCAGCCTAGAAACACCAAGATGCACAGAAGGGATTATGTTAATAATGTCTGTAATACCATCATTCTGGAGCAAAGATTGGAGTGGGTGGGGGAGGGGGGAAGGGTGGAGGGGAGTGGAGAATTCATCACTGTTCTGTTCTGACAGTATCTACATTCAGGGCACAACTTTTAACTGATTTCTACAGGGTGGGTAGAATGTGTGGGCTATATTTTCTAACATACTGAATCCATACAATGATATGTTATTTTATGTCGTTGGAAAACTACTTACTATATATCATATTAAAGAACCTTAGTGAAAAACCATCAGTCACATTAACCTTCACAAAGTTGCAAGAGAATAGATGAAAATCTAAGTTGTGAATTTATAAATGCCCCCTTCTGTGTATGAGTCAGGACTGACTTATGCATAACTTGAGACTTTGAATTTTCCTGTCTGATTTATAAAATTGAGATATCTTTACATTTTGGCAGAGATGACACTTTAACAGAATTATATTTAAATAATGTATTACTTAGATTATAATATAGCTTTTCAGGGCCAGATAGGACTCCCTACAGTACATATGGAATTTGCATGTATATAAGGACAGAACCTGGCTTACTTATTGCTTTATATTTCAGCTGTCTTGACTTGTGTAACACCATCCCTAATAAATGGCTATTCCAATATAACTGTATAATTGATCTAGATAGCTGTAATGCATCAATTACTGTCATGGACTCAGTCACACTATTTGTAGCACAAGCTGTTCAAAATAAATGTAGTCATCAAAACTGATGGAGAAAGGACAGTGTTGCTATATCGTGACCAAACTACATACACTGTCCAGGGAAACTGGCCAACAGTCCATGTTGTAGTAAGCTACAATCCAGAAAGACATGTATTAGTTTCATCACTGGGTGCCTTGGAAGGGGATGCATTCTTCCTTCCCTAGCTACATTGCCTATTACTCCTGCTACCTAGTATCTGCGTATTATGTAATATGTATTACTGTGGTTTCCTTCTCTAGTCCTATATCCTTTAGTAAATGCAGCAGTAAAGACAACCAATAATAGCATTTTATGTAAAGGGCAACCCAAATGTACACCCAGTTTTATTAGTTGCTAGTGCTCCAAATTTTCCAAGTCTACCAAGCTCTTACTTCATAAAAAATATTTTTATCTTTTAAGAAGAATGACAGTAAAACATAATTAATGACCTCTTTAAACCTTATAACTCTTTCCTGCATGTTAAATATGTTTCCAGAGTTGAAAACCTAGGGCTGCCAAAAAAAATCCCCCCCAAAACCATGGGTTGGCTAAAAAGTGATCCTGAGATCTACAGGTCAGAACTTCTATAAGGCCAAAGAGAGTTCTTTATGTGAGACTGTGGACTGGATCCTACTGACATCTGAACCAAATCTGTCTGGTTTCTCACAAAAACAAATTTAAACTACTGTAAGTATTGAAAGAAAGGTTTTGGGCATCATCAATAATAATAAAAAAAAGACATAGCTAAGATCTGATTATAGAATATTTATTGTCGGCAATTTTTTTAGTGATGATGCATGAAGCAAAGAGATCAGAGCTTGATTTTCAGATACTATGATGAGCCTACAATTTGTCAACAAATAGATAATATCAGCTATTGGTTTTTTTTCTGGCAAGCTGCAGAACTGTGTTTTCCAGGTAGTATAACATTGCTGTCCTCCTGCATATTTCTAGGTGCCTGTAACTTGCCATGATAATTTCAGTTAAAAGAACACAATGTTGTGACAATTATTTAAAATTCAAAAGATGCCAGAGTCCTTACATATACCTCTTTCAAAAGACCCATGATTACATTTTCAATATTAATAGAAGAATGGCAGTCAGAGAGATACTGGCATAAGTCACAAAATTACCACTCAGAATTTGATAACTTATCTCATAACTGTAAGGAATGGTTAGCAGTTGGATACTTTCAAAAAAAGTTGTATGATTGATTAACTTGATGACTCTCTTCTGTCCAAATTATATTGAACCACTAATCCAATGTGGCATGCTTCTGGAGGTACTTTTGGGGGAGGTAGAAGTAAAAAAAAAACAAGATTCCCCAGTTGAAATAATTACAGACATTTTTCACAAGAGCAAAATAATTATTAAAAAAATAGATAATTGTATTCTGCTTACCAAATATTCCCCTTCCACTTTTAGCCAATCAAATAATGTATTTTTCACTTTCTGTCCTAAAGTATTATGGAGAAATGTTATGTTTCTTCAACCTTAGGAGGCTTGTATTAGTGTTGCAATAGGTGATTTTGTGTATTCTTGAAAAAGTTGATAGGAAACTGTGGGATCTGTCTCAAGTAAAAGCTCTAGAAGCAAGCCATTATTGATTGCATGATACCTGAACAGGTCAAAAAATAGGAAATGTAGTCACTGATAATACATTCAGTAACTGAATGTAGAAGGAAAGTACTCAAATACATTATTTGTTAATAGATTTTGACTAGATTTACTAGCTACAGAGGTAAACGACTGCATGTCGAGGTCAGGATTCTGACTTTAGCCAAAGCTACAGACGCTGGATCCACACATGTAGGTACGTGAGGTTTGTGGCACAGCAAACCTCTTTGTGGCACCACAAACTGCATTCCCAGTATGTTAAAATGTTCCCCACGCTGCAAATTTGCAGTGCAGGTGCAAAATTTCCTATCCGGAAATCCAGGTAGCAAAAAAACCCTGCCGAGATAAAAAGTGGTGCCCACAGAGGTCCTCCTGTAGATGCCGTGGCTGCCAGCCAGAGTATCTCCCCTCCTTTAGTTCTGCCCAAGCTTCTCCAGAACACCAGGAGTCAGGAGCAGTGGAGAAATGGCAGTTTCCCTCAAGCAGGGCATTTTGCTCTGCACCAAAGTGCACATGTAGCAGCATGCACAACGGCAAAAAGTAGCGGCACAAATTTGTGCCGCTACTTTTTTGCCACTACAAACATATGCCTTTGCATGTGGGGCACAGAAAAAATTGGCTGAAAGAAGAAAATGTTTCTCAGTTTTCAATCAAATATTTGCAATTTTTAAGACAAAATTTCTTTCTTTATGGTGGCTGAAAACTGATTTTCCTTTTTCATAAAAAGTTGATTTTTTTTTTTGCTGAAAACAGACAAAAAACAAACAAACAATGCTGACTTACCTACTCAGGTCAGTAAAATGGAGGAGCTAAGCCTCCATCATCCCCCACTCATCCATGAATGCCATTTGCCATCAGGGGCAAATACCTGAACTCAAAAACCAAGTATTCCAGGTAGTCATAAAATGCTACATTAAGCTACTTAGTGTTGTGCATGGGCTTTTTGCCCCAAATTAAAATCTCGTCCTAAATAGACATATATACAAATCATACACATTTCCTACTGATGTAGCTTCATATGCAATACCTACCTTTAACATCATTTTCTAGCTGTTTGGCCTCATTAAGAACCCGGAAACTTTTCTGAAGAGAGCTCTTGGCACCATCCTTTAATAATCCTTGAGGACCAGATGCCTGTAGGCAAACAATCAGTATCACTTACAAAAAAGTATTTTTTAAAAATAGTTCAGCACAAGTTGAAAGTCATAAAAGGTAGAAGGCAAAGAATGTAGCTGAACAGTGATCAAAATTTTAAGTGGTAATCAATGTGCTCTGAATTATATGCCACTGTCATTACCCTGGTCCTACAACGAGAGACTAATAAAATACTTTCCTCTTATTAATTTATTTTTATTTTTACAGGAAACCAGAACTCTCTTAGAATGTCAATGATGAAACTAATAAAAGAAAGAAAAAGAAATTGTTTATGAGTATTAAGGAAGTAGGATTGAATGTCAGAACTTTTATAAATCTTGACCTCTTTCTACAACTATGGACACGGAAACATATATACAGTCCTCCTCCATAATACCAGCTATAAAACCTTTAATAGACTGAACCTCACAACACTGACTCTAATACAGACCACAAAGATGTTCTCATAGCAATTATATTTCTTTAGTTTAACAATGTCAGTCAAGAAAAGGTGAAATGAATGAAACGGGATTCACAAAGAAGAAAAGGGTAAAGTACAATTTAATCTGAAAGACTTTCATTACATTAATAATGACCAGGATTTATCTAGGCATGCTATGTATCACTCCCTCTGTTCCAAGAAATACAAAATGTTGTACTTTCAGTGCAATAGTTGATCAATGGGAAGACTTTTTAAAATTAGATGAGTATTTTCAGTTGCTAGGAAATATTCTAGAATGTGAAACATTTGCCCTTCAGTGTGTAAGAAAGAATTCAGGTCACTCGATAATGCAGAATGCATCGGAGAATACACTTGACAGCCAGAAAACATTTGATATTAGTCATGGGTCATAGCCTTGTAACAAGTATGTAATTATGAAGTAACTGCTTTTCATTTTCCACGGCAGACACATACTCAAAAATAACTAGGTGCCAATTATTATTATTATTCATTATTTTTATTATGGTGAATCCCTGAGGTCACATTTTGAACAATCTCTCCCAATCGCTGCTATTTCTTCACTACATTTTAAAGACCATACATTCCATTGTCCACATTACAATCTTGGGAGAATCCTAAAATATTTCAGAAAATCATGATAAAGCTCTTTGGAAGGTAGCATTTCACTGCTTATGGCACTGTATCATGCAAATATACTGTTGCAAAGTTCAGGTTCATTGCAATCATCTCATAGGACTTGCACAGATATTTTAACTATGTGCTTAACTGCTGTCCTAAGCCTGGTATTGAGTTTTGGCTTAAGCGTGTGAAACAGGACTGGCTTGTTGAGTGGTAATGACACACTTCTACACTCACAGGGCGCGTCCAGATGAGCCCGCACGTGCCTCTTGCAGCATCTCAAACCCCTTTGAGATGCTGCAAGAAGCACGTGCAGGAACAGGAAAAGGTTCCCCCCACTGCAAGTTTGCAGCACGAGGGCAAAATTAGACCCCTGGATATCGAGGGGTCAAAAAAAAATGGAGCTAAAAAAGTGGGGCAGGGCATGGTCCCGGACCGTGCCCTGAGGCAACAGAGGCTGGGTCCTCCAAAGAGATGCTCTGGCTGCCTGAGTATCTCTGTGGTTGGCCCTCGCCCTGGGGCTGAAGCATGCTGCCTACCTGTGCAGGGCAGGCAGTGTGCCAGCAGCAGGGCTCCAGTGTCGGTAAGTAAGGGGTAAAGAGGGCTGGAGGAGGGGGGAGGGGACTATGGGGGGGAACCCGCTTGCCACACCCGCTCCCCCAGCCCTTCCCTGCCTGGTCCCACCCCCCACCTGCCCCCCGAGCCCTGCCAATTCCTTCCTTGCCTAGACCCGCCCCCGCCCACCCTGCCTGCCCCTGAGCCCCTCTGAACCCTTCCCTGCCTGGCCCCAACCTCACCTGCCCCCCAAGCCCCCCCATCCCTGCCCTACCCATCCCCAACCCCCCATCCCCTCATGTCCCTGATCCCTGCCCCCCCACCCTAGCATCCCCACAATAAACCAAAAAAACAAACAATGCCTCCCCCAGCACTTACTGGCAGTTCCAGCTACCGTCTGTGTCACTAGGACCCCACCTGCACAGCACAGGACAGGCTGACAGCCCCAGTGCCCCAGCCTGGGCCTTGTTTCCCCCCCACTGCCCTGTGCTGCTCAGGGAAGGGGGGGCTCTGCCAGGAGGCCCTGGAGCCCCCCCAGCCCCTGCTTCTACAGTGAGTGTAGGCTTTTTTTCCCTTTTTTTTTTACAGTGCTGGTGCCTAGGGTTGGGAGGCAGCCATGGGGGCCAGGGGGTGCAAGTGGGGGATGGGGCCAGGTGGAGCAGCCATTGTGGGGTCTGGGGGAGTGGTGAGGGGTGGGACTAGGTGCAGTAGTCATCGGGGGGCTGCAGGAGCCAGCCAGGGCTGGGGTGGGGCATGTGGGCCCTGCAGGGGGTGGTGGTAGCCCCTGTGGGGGCCATTTGGCCCCAATGGGGGGGCTGTTACCCCTGGGGGGGGCTCTTGCCCCTGGTGGGGGGCTGTTATCCCTGGTGGGGGCAGCAAAACATATAGCTATTTAAAATTCATTTTATTATGATGATAGAGACAATGGTAGGTCTCCAAATTGCTTTAACACTGTAGATATATCAATAAAACATTGCCCAACTGATCGCTTTGTCTCTGTCTCTCACTCTCTTTCTCTCTCTCTCTCTATATATAGTGGTCTTTTGCTTTAATCATGGAGAAAGATGGATTTCGGGGTATTTTACAGAGTGACTGGGATTTTTTTTATCAGGAATTTTTCAGTTTTCCAATAGGGAACACCAGAATTCCTGCTAGGGAGGCCAGTGGCAGGACCCTGCCTGCTCAGAGCTGGCATCTTGGACCCAGCTCAAGGTGGCTGACCTCCTGGCCAATTGGGGCCAGGAGGACATGCTTTGACAGTTCAAAGCAGGCCACCACACTGGGAACATCTTCTGGGCGACAGCTGCCCAGATGGCCGGACAGGGGCCCACATGGCAGTAGTGCCACACAAAGCCCAACCCTGCAGCCACAGCCCACTGGCAGCTGGCCCAGAAGGGCAGATGCTGCTATTGGCTCAACAGTTCCCATCCGGGTCTGGCAGGTGTGCAGCAGGTCACAGCCCCCACTGCCAGGCTTCTGCAGTGGGTAGAGGGTGCAGGAAACTCTCAGGGCTGCTTCAGCAGTCCAGCTGGCACAAGGGGTAGTGTCCCCAGGTACCAATTGGCTGGGCCCCAGAAGCTCCTGAGAGCGAGTAGCCCTGAGCTACTTGTCAAGGCAGCTTTTTCTACTGATCGGGCCAGGACAGGGCAGCTTTTTATACTGTTGGGGACAACACAGGTGCTGGCCCTGAGCTCTAGCTCCCCCTGGCTGCAGATTTGGGAGGAGCCAGGCAGGGTTATTTTGAGCTCAAGCAAATTGTAGCACAATTTGCTCCAAACCAAAGTGCATGTTTGAGCATGTGCACTGAGGCAAAAAGCCCTGGCTTAAATTTTCACCGCTTCTATTTCAGCTGCTGTAAATAGTGTGGATGTGCCTGCATGTGTGGACACACCCACTTGGGGCCTCAAACTATAGTCACTGTGCACACAAAACTGCTAATAGGAAATGATATACAGGAGCAAAGAGACAAAGCAAAGCAGGACTGAAAGCTCATCTAGTCCAACTCCCTGCTCAAGGCAGGATTATCGCTGAGTACACCATACCAACAAACTGACTGTCTAATATGCACTTGAAAACTTTCAAGGATGGAGATTCCACAGTTTCTCCAGGTAGCCCATTCCAATGCTTGACCATCCTCATAGTCAGAAAGTTCCTTCTAATTTCCAACCTAAATTTCATCTGCTGTAGCTTGAGGCAATTGCTCTGAATCCTGTCCCTTTTGGTCACAGAGTAAAATCCATCTCCATCCTCTCTTTAATCACCCTTCATATATTTGAAGACTGAGATCAACCCTCCTCGGCCCCCAAGTCTTCTCTTCCCCAGGCTAAATAACCATAGTTGTTTCAGTCCTTCCTTATAAGTCTTGCTTTCCAGGTCCTTAATAATTTTTGTTTTTTCTGTGCTGGGCTCTCTCTGATCTGTCTACATCTTTCTTGAAACATGGGGCCCAAAACTGGATATACTACTCCAGGCTAAAACTCACAAGTGGTGAATAAAGCAGAAGAAGCACTTGTCTTGATTCGCAAGTCAAACTCCTATTAATACAACCATGTATGCCGTTGGCCTTTTTTGCAACAAGGGCACAGTGCTGTCTTATATTCAGCTTCTGGTCTGCTATAACCCCAAGGTCCTTCTCTGAAGTAGTGCAACATATCCAGTCATTCCCCTGTCTGTAATTGTGCTTGCATTTATTCTATCCCAAGTTCAGGACTCTGCACATCTCCTGCACGTCATCTGATTGACAGCAGACTATTTCTTCAGTCTATCCATGTCATTCTGGATCCTAGCCCTTCCCTCTGGAGTATTTGCAATTCCACCCAATTTGGTATCAGCTGCACATTTACTAAGCATGCACTCTATTCCATTGTCCAAATCATTAATGAAGATATTAAACAATGCTGGAGCCAGGAGAGACTCCTTGTAGAATTAAGCCTTTATTTTTAGCATGCAGTAATACTCAGTTGAAGTATAATAACAATCCCCATAAGGAGGGTTCAAATTATGTGGTGACTTGGGGGTTGGGCTGAGCCCCCCATAAGATATGAGAGTTCCTGCATAAGAAACAAGAGCCTTCTTGGCATCCAGGCAGAAACTACTGTTTAGTGTGGGGGAAAAATGGCTCCTCTTCCTCATTGCTGCTGGATGCTTTTTCCTGCAGCTGTCTGCAGCCTGTGCTGGCCCGGCAGCCCTGCAGCTTCTCTCTGCCACTGCTGCCGGGGCCACCATCTCCAAAGCCTCCAGCCTCCAGTGTAATTCAAACCCTGCCCATGAGGTATAGATAAAAGCCTAAACATTCATTAAAATGAGTATCATATGCAATCATTACTTGATCCCCAATTAAATAAAGGGACTGCTCTCACAGAGCACCAGTGGTGTCTGTCCAACCACCTGCCTGGCACACTATGCTGCTCCGCCTCCCCACCAGACTCCAACCCTGGACTTCTGAACAACCATCTGGCACTGAGCTATGGAATTGGGGAGTGTCTAGACCAAACCAAGATGTATGGTCACCCTATGAGTAAGGGGCAGTAATTAAGGCCAGGTGACACATGCTACAGACTGATAGTAGTACATAATGCTGATATTAAAAAAAATAGAAATAGTGATGTACAGATTAAAAAGTCTATTGAAGAAGAAATGTGATACTTAAAAATTCTAAGATAATCAAAACATCTTATGCAAAATGAGCATTTTACTGGCTTGTGGCTGGAAAGATATAGACTTAATGAAAAGCACAGACATTAACAATATCTGACTGTGCATGACATGGATGTTCAGGTGCGTGGGCAGTTTTGAGTGATGATAAACTCCTTTGTGATTTAATAAAGCTGCCAGCCAATAGTATATGATACTCTATTTTGATTAACTGAATCAGTCATGTGATAAAACAGAAATAAAAGACAAAAGAAAGATGTTGTGGTCCAGTGAATAGTTGAGGAACCAAAACTCAGGAGATGTGCCAGTAACCAAATACCCCTTCTTTGTGCCTCCCCATTTTCTCTATTATCAGCTGTGTGTTTTTTCTCTTTAGACTGTAAAATCTTTGGGTTAGGAACTGTAGTTACACAATGTCTATAATGGTGGGGTCCCAACTGCAGTTTGGGACTTGTATGTGCTTTGGTAAAAATAAACCACATTTTCTTGAAAACCACCTGTCTTTCCAAATAGCTAAAGCTTTAACCCTCTCAAAGCCACTGCTGAATTGGCAGTAGCTATGAAGGCTAAAGCTTTAGCTGAAAGAAGAGAATGAGTGACACTGAGGAATGTGCTTTCCCCCTCCTGCATGTCCAGCATGGAGGCAGCCCCTGGCAGCTACTATAGTAACCTCAAGCCTCCATTCTGGTGTGGAAGTTGGCTTCTGCATTTAAGACATGCACCCCAATTTTGGAGGACTTATTCCAGGGGAAAGTGGGATATGTGGTATGCCCACATGTGGTATGCAAGTAAATACAGTAATCCTAAAAGCTACAATTTCACAATGCATAAATGATTCATGGCCTAATTTTGCACTTCCATGGGGATGGTGAATGCTGCAATGGGCAAACTTTGAATAAATATTTAATATTCAAGAAAAAAACATTTATTAAACCATACAGAGGATGTATAGATAATAAACTAATGGTGAGTGCCTTGAAAAGTGGGCTACATAGTCAGGCTGCATCTTACACTCACTCTTACTTTCTCTCTTTCCCCATGATTTGGAATAATTTGGCAGAGTGGTAGACAGTGTGGTGGAGTGTGTTTCTTCTACCTGCCTGGTGGTTAGGGTACTGTTCTGAGTGGTAGGAGGCCTGGACATGCACCCTCTCGAACCCAGCCAAGTCTTCCACATTCTGGGTGGGCGTTGCCTTCACTGAGCTACCACATGGCCACCAGCTGTATTTTTGAATGAAAATGGCCCTGGCTGCTGTGTTTTGTGAAGACCCACATCCTGTTGGTGTTTGTTAGGAGTCGTCTGAAAACATCTACTCTGATTAGACCCTTTAGGGAAATCGTCTTCCTGAAGATCTGGATCTTAATTAACTGTAAATTAAATAAGTGTACTGTCCATAGCATACAGTCATCGCTTTAGATATAGTGACTTGCTTTTCAAAGATAAGTCCAATTGTAAAGGCTTATTTAAAGCAACTAACATTTATTTAAACAGATTTGAAATAATAAAGATACTTTGTACTTTTGTAGGGTCTTCCATCTTAGCATTTTACATAAATGTGGCTAATAAATGAAGTCTCCTGTCATTCCCATACCTAAGATTCCAAGTCATCCTTGTTTGCACTTTTTAGAAAAAGGCACAGAGATAACCTCATTCACACACAAAAAGTCACTAGCAGAGCTAGGACTAGGACCAATTTAACACCTATCCCCTTCTTTTAGCTTCAAAGAGTATAATTCTACTCTAAATATATTAACATGTTAAAAAATACACACACAAAATAGGCATATTTGAAGTCTTCCTTTGAAAATGTAATTTTAAACTGTGAACTAGAAGCCAAATCTTTTATCATGATTTGTCCTTTCAGTCAGTTACCATGATCACCATTGCCATCTCATCTAAGTAATGGGCTGTGGAAAGCTGCTTGAACACCAGAGATCTTCATCTGTGATTAATTTATTTTTCTTTTAAAGGGTAGAATGAAACCTTCATATAAAGCATGGGAGGAATACTTCTGTCATATTTTTAATATGGTTTATCTTTTCTAGTAATCTATCAGGCTTCCAGCTACTGTGATATTTCTTAGCTTTGTCTAGTGCCAGCTTCTACCACTATCAACTTAATTTTATGATAAAACATCCTTCCAATTAAAGTAAATTAAACCCTAATAGGACCATACACAAAGTTGCAGTTAGAAATCTGTGTTGCCTAGAAGCAAGTATTTTATTGCACTGGTTTTTAATTGGTTCTCATTTGTGGACTCCTACAAAATTTCAAATGGAGAAGTGGACCCCTTTGAAAATTTTGAATGGAGGTGCAGACCCCTTTGAATTGTAAGTGTGGGTATTCACATACTTTTGAAAGATCATAGTCATCTTTGGTAGACCCTTTAGACATAGTCTTCAGACCCCCAGGCATCCACGGACCACAGGTTGAAAACTACTGTTTAATTGCATTCACTTCAGGATGGAATGGCAGGGTGTTTATGGACATGCTCCAGGAGTAGGAGGGGGGTGCTCCAAGAGCTGCTCTAATTAAAGTGCCCAGAGCATCATGTGTATAAGCATCCCTGTGCTGAAAAATGGTGGCAGGGGCACTTTAACTAAAGCTTGTCAAACAAGATTTAGTTAAAGTGCCCCTGCCACCATTTTTCAGCACAGGGACACTGATGCATGTGACACTGGAGTCTGCTGGAGTATGGTAATTACCATGCTCTAGCCGACTCAATTAATCGAGTCTGCATCACAGGAGCTTTTCTGTATGTGTATAGGCACCTGCAAATAATTAGCATGGCTTCTCTCTCACAAACTAATTGCCTATACAACAATTACCTCCATGTCCCTATTTCTCTATCAGTTTGCTGCCCATTGTAGACTTACAGCATATAATATAAATAGACTACATCTAATGAATCCATAAACATGGAAATGCTTTAAAGGCTGCCTTAATCAAGATTTGCACTCTTTCCTCACTACTCATTTGTATCTATTTATAAAACATTGTCCATCTCCTTTTTCTCTCCCCTTACAAATTGTCTAGCCACTTTCTTTCCGTAGTATAATCATCTGGTTCGTTGCCTATCTGATGTATGCCCTTTTGTAGTCATATTGTAATTGCCTGCTTTGTTGCTTGACTACTGTATGTCTCTTCTTTCCTTGTCAACCTTCATAATGTGTCTGACTCAGACTTTCTGAGTCATCAAAGGACTAAAGCAAAGTTATAGGTATTAAATTCTAGTGAGCCAAATAAACCCAGAATTTCTGTGCCGTTGTATTATAATTAGTAGTTCACGATAGAAGCAACAATTTTTTAGGCAGCTAACACATACCAATATGTGGGGTGCCATTTTCACACTAGAGAAATTCAGGAATTAGAGTTATTTGTAATATAAGCCAACAACTTAAATAAAACAAAACAGGGATACCATTTGTTTAATTTCCAGATTGTTTACCCCTTCGTGAATATGGACATTTATACCCTAACCTTTCACAGGCCTCCCAGTGCTTTGAATCCTCTGACATTTGTATTCTTTCTGTTATCTACTTGTACCATCAATATTTCTTTAGTTGGTATATGGTCATTCAATTTCACGCCATTCCATCATCTTTAGAGCTATTTTCTACCTGAGGTGCAGGTCAGTTGCTTCCTTATTTGCCTCCATATATAAACTCTTAACTCCTTCACTGCATGGCACACCAAAAGTGTATGGAAACACTCAGAACATTTTCTACCTATGATGTGTTTTTGGAGTGGAGATGCATGCTGTACAAGTGATACTGAGGAAGTAGCATCCTGTTGTGATCCATTTAAAAAAACATTTCCTTTGGGGATCCTCTTGAAAAGTGCATTCAGTTTATTATTCTGTGATGTGAAATTTAGTAGAGACCAGAAAATAAGTTTTATAGTTATAATGTTGTATAGTTTATTATATTCTGCCATTCAGTTTCCAAGAATCGTTCCTATTTTATGAAGCTCACCCCCCTTCCAGAGTGGAATGGCTCTATCATGTCCAGGCTTGTTTTTGCATTGATGCCCTTGTTGCAGAGAACTGCCCTATAATTTTGTAGGTTTTTTCTTTTTCTTTCTGGAACTAGTATATGAGGAGATTATTAAACTAGAAATATCTCTAGAAGTATATACTAAACATTATTAAACACATAAATAAGATATGTATTCATCAAATATATAAAACCAACCTGTTTCTGACTCCAAACTTCAGTGCAGAAGGTCCTGGCATAGTTGGGGTGGAGGGATATGTATGGACATGTAAGAGTCCAAGAACAATGCAAAGGGAAGGGAGTCCAAAAAGGAATGAGAAGGGACATAGTGATAGTAATAACCATGAAAATGCTGCATGGAGATATGTTCTCTGATCTCAGTGACTGGGGGCTTTGGCAGTGGGAAAGATGTCAGTACAATAACAGAAGAGAATGGAAAATAAGCTGTAGAAGTCTTGTATATATACAGAAAAGTCTGTTTCTGCAGAATCTCTTTTCTTTATAAAGCAGAGGGAAACCAACAAAAACACCTTATTTTTCTTACCACTTGTATAGCTTCATTTGCACGAGCCTTTGCTTCCCGGGCAACTTTTTCAGCTTCATCAATAGAATCCTTGATGTTGCTATAAGCATTGAAAGCTATGGTGGCATTGAACGAAAGGTTTTTAGCTTCAGCAAGGATTCTGGTAGGATGGAAAGGAAAAGCATTCTATTAAAAGCTTCCATTATAACTCCAAAGAACAAACCATATGGCTATTTTGATTCCCAATAGCTTAGATTTCTAACAATTGGCCCTAGAATGCAATGTCACACTTGCGGTCTCTGAAATGATAGCAATGTTTAATGAGACCCACATTTTATTTGCATTAGTTTCTATAGAAAATCATTCAGTGATTAGGCCAAGAGTCCAGAAGTCCTGCAACAAGTCTTATGACTGAGAAAAAAGCTTCCCTTGGAGTAGGGGCAAGTCCTGGGTTCCAGTACCTGCTCCAAAGATGGCTTATACATTTTGCATTTAACTGTTATCAGATAGAATGCCTACCTGGGGGAGTGGGGATGTAGCATGTGGGAGTTGGAGAAGACCAGGAATTAGAAGTTAGGATTATCCTATCTCAGGTGACTGCAGTCATTCCTGGACTACAAAGTCATCCTTCCTCTTGCTTACTCTCTCTGGCTCTATGACTCTTGACTTCCTTTCTTAGAAAGCTTCAGCAGGAAGAAAGAAGAATATTTCTATCCCTAAACCAGTGGTTAGGGCCTAGACTATAGGAGATGTAGGACTGAACCCCTGTCATCTCAGGAGAGGCAAGAAGCCACTTCCCAATTGTGTGCTTTAATCTCTAAGTTATTATATAACAGGGACCTATAGACTCTACTACAGACATTACCTCTTTCTGGTCTTCATATTTGACTGAAAGTGGCATGGATGCTGATCTCAAAGCTACCAGTTAACCCAGTGGTTCTTAACCATTTTAGACTTATAGACAATAGACTTGAGGCATCCCTCAGAAAATGCCAGCTCATGGTTTTCGGTCTTTTTGTGACTACAGAAAAATAATAGAGCAATTCTTCTGTTTCAAAGAACTCAAAAGGGTAGAATGTTTTAATACTACAGTTTGAAAACTCTGGGTGCATCCAGATGAGCAAACACATGCACTTCCCTTGGGACAAATAGCAGTGTCACATAGTTGTGCCACTGCTACTTGTTCCAAGGGAACACCCGTGCATGCTTGCTCTGGTGTGTGGCAAATTGCCTTGGGTAGAGTAGGGGAGGCTGGGGCCAGCACCTGGGCTGGCCCCAACAGCCTTACCTGGGGTCCTGGGAAACTCCCAAGGCTCCAGAGGCGGCAATCTGGAACAAAGAGCCTGGCCGGCAGCCGGAGCATGCCTTAGCTGGCCGGGGTCCAGTTTTGGGTGGTGCACATGCCCATCATTTGCCCCAATTTGCTTTGTTCTAATGCAGGTTGCTTTTTACACTGGGATGTCAAAAAGACATCTGGTGTCAAAAAACACCCCAGCCCTGCAAATTAGCAGTGCAATGGATGCCTGCATGTGCGGTGTGTGTGACATTACATACTGTACGTGTGCGCTCATCTGGATGCGCCCTCTGAGTTTATCATGTGAATCATGTTGGCACACCTAGCTGTACTAATGTTGTGCAGCACTCAGTGGTGCCCTTGAAAAGATATCAAGACACCCTAGTTGAGAATTTCGGAGTGAATCTCAGGCGTGCTCCTCAGGGGGCTGAGACACAAAGACACTTGTTTTGTGAATACCAAACAGTCTTTGGCATGCCTAAGCAATCTAATTGACCAATACAGCAGGGCAACAGTTGAATTTTAGGCAATAAATAAGGCTTTTTGGTGCAAATTTATGTCTTAAGGGTCCTGGATTTAAGTGGGGCTTCTCTGAATTACTCATTTGGACTAACCCATTTTATACTTTTAAGTTCTATAGTGAATCTCACCCTTAGTTTCCTTGTGTCTTTGTAAAATGGGGATTAAAAAGTAGTTGTGTGCAGGGCTGTGTACGAAACCCATTTTTGTGGTTCGGTAGTCAAATGAAAAAAATTAGTAGGGGGTGGAGAGGGTAGGGAAAATCTCTTCTATCTGACCTGAATTAAGTTTTCAATTTTTCTCACCAAAATAAAATGCTCATTTTATGTGAAATGTTTAATTAAAGATCATTATGATTTAAATGAGACATAATTATAACACATATTTCCATATTCACTGGAGCAAGGAGTAGAGCACAGCTGTCCCACTTCCCAGTAGAGTTCCTAAGCACCAAGCTAGTGAATCAATTTCTCTCTCTCTCTTGCTCTTTGAACAACTATTTATGTACTTTATACGAAGTGGTACAGTTTCAATAGCAGGCACTTAAGAAGACATACCTCAGAAAACCCTACCGCCTGCTGGTTAGGACATGCACCTGAATGACTTGGGGTTCATTGTTTCAAAATCTCTCCCTGAATCAGACAGTGGATTAAATTTGGATCTTCTACTTCCCAGGAAACTATTCTAGCCACCAGGTTATTCAGGGCTGGGAGGGGAGTTTTTCATGTCATCTTCCTGAAGCTGTCACATATTGTATAAAATACTCAAAATAGTCATTTAGATGGAAAGCAAGAAAAAATGATTCTCTGGTCCCCCGCTCCAGTAATTATTTTCTTATTTAAACAAAATGTAAAAGAATCAGCAGGAGAGATTAAGAGCACTATCTATCCCCCTTAATCTGACAGTCTTGTAGTTAAAGTACTCTCTCAAATTGATGGCTCCAATCCTGTCAAACCGAGGGAAACCTAGATTATCTCCTCCTACTACACAGCTCCTGATTTTTGTGGGGGAGGTTGCGGGGCTCAGTTGGCTGACTAACATGGCATTTCTCAGTGAATTTATTACTGGCTGAAAAAAAAATAGCCCAGGTCTAGTTCTAAGAATAAATATTTTTAAAAGATTATGAGGTGCTTAAATGCCATTTATATAAGTACCTAAGAGGAATACCTACATAGACTTAGGTAGCTAAGTGTGATCCTTTTCCATTCTGCTTGAGTCCCTAAAAAATGTATACTTTTATGACTTAGCCTTTAGGCTAAGATGATGATGTCTTACGCAAATAGACATGTAAACTTCTAGGGGCTTGAACAAGGAAGAGTTGGGTCATACATTGTCACTTACTAGATGGAGCAGGATTTGCCCCCTAATGTCTGTACATGAAGTAAACAGCTTTATCTTCAATTTGCAATTATTAATTAAAGATTAGATTTTTAAATGCATTTGCTTTTTCCTTTATATTGTATATTCTGAGAGATTTGCAGTGCATATCTAGAGCAGATAAAAGTATTATTTGCATGCTGCTGTTACACTGCAGTGAAGAATACATTATCATGAGTGAGGGAGACCATGACCTCCCAAAGGCTAAGTTGTCATCTTATGTTAAGACACTATAGAGATGCACCCAGAAGAAATGCCTATATAATGCAGTTAAAGAAAGCCAAAGTAGCATTGCCAACCTTTCATTATAGAGGTAAAAATATCCTCATTCCTGTAAACTCCTATCACCTCCTTACCTAGCTCCTTCAAGGACTGTGTCTTTGCATTTATCTATCTGTATACAATACAGAAATTGGATGTGGCATCACTCAGCTAGCTTAAACCCGGAGGTGTAGCACAAAACTGACCCATGTCCTAATCAGACAATGTATGTATCTTCTTCAAATTCTACTTCCTTTCTACAGCAGACTTCAAAAACATTTTATTCAGGAGGATGAATTCACCATTAATTTACATCGCTCCCTTAAAACAAATTAAACTCAGCATCCATGTAGTGCAACTACACTGAATAGGATGCTGATAATTTTGTAAGTACCAAATACTTTATCAAAGGAAATTTCATGGGTTTTTTTCCTCCCAAAAATACTATCTCCAGGCATGAGAACAACAGTTAGAAGCTTCTGTTCACAAGCCTTCATAATCTAACCTGCTAGTTATCTGTAAGAGATGAAGGCATCAGGAAAAAGTAACTTTATTCTAAAGCTGTGGTGAGTTATTATGGAAGTTTAAAAGGTTTGTCTATGTAGCAGCTTTAAAAAAAGAAATGGTCAACAGTAGAAGACTGTGCTACAGGGAAGGGGGCCAGATCCTTGATCTGTTTCCAGGAATTAAATCTTGGGCAACTAACTCACTATTTCTCTCTGAGATTTAGCTTCCTAGTTTATGAAACAGGGATAGCAATTCTTTTATTTGTGTTGTTATGAAACTAATATCATAAATTATATTAAATTATTTATCTAGAAGATGCTATAAAAGTATTGTGAACATGTGAATCCTACAGAAGTTGATGGTACCTACAGGTGTAGTATATCTTGAAAATCAGGCCACTTTTATTTCGGAACCTTAATATGGATCTGGAAACCTAAGGGCATCGAAAGACAATCACACATCCCAGTGTAATGTGCATCAGGTTTGTGCACTGACACGAATTATTTTGGGATATATAACTAACGGACGTTCAGTTTATCAGAGGTAGCTCAGACTGTAGGCTGCTTTACTGTGACTCACCACTAAGTGGCTGTGAGAAGGTAACAACCTGTTTGATTTGAGTAAATGGCTACCCAGTATAAAATGCAGACATATATCACCTGAACTATGCTTCATATCTCTGCAGTTTAACCTCGGAGGGCACGTCCAGATGAACACACACATGCCTTTTGCAGCATCTCAAAGGGATTTTGCAGCGACCGGAACCTGGGCTCCTTCTACAGGTAAGTAGGGATGGGGCTGGAGCCAGGGCTGTGTGGGTGAGGGAGACTGAGGGGGCTGCTCAGGAGGTGTGGGTCCCCTGCTGGGAAAAATCCCTAATTCACTCTTTAAAATACCCCCAAATCTATGTTCTTCCACAATTAAAAGAAAAAGGGTGTGGGGGGATGTGGGTGGGTGTGTGGGTAGGTGTGGGGACTGTGGGTGTGGGGGGACTGTGTGGGCAGGGCTGTTAAGCTACATACTATGCTTATTTAATAACAACAGTTGTATGTCAGCCTCTCTAACATCTTCTGCACACCACATTAGTTGACTACGGCTATGACATTAGTTGTAAGATCCTTTACCAATAACACAATAGAGGTGAGCAACAATCTATTCAAACTCTTGGAAACACATTTCCAAGTACTCTCACACTACTTTACAAGTGATATTTATTTTGGCCTTTTATCCCAGTACCTGCAGTGGCACATATTTAAGACTTAAAGACCTTCAAACATCAAAAGGGAACAACTTTTTTTTCAACAAAAAAGGGACTGGTGTTTGTGAGGTCATGTGTGGCTCTGCAGAAGTGTCTGTTAAAATTCTATATCAAACCCAAATGAGTGTGTCTTATCCCCATACTGCCTTAGTGTGTAGGGTGCAAGGCACAGGAGACAAAGATTCCAAAGGGATGACTTACTGCACTGCAAAAGTGTTAGTGCTCCTAGGTACCAATTGATTTTCAGAGGTTTTCTTATGTCAGAAATAATCAAAGTCAACTGCCTAATTTCTAATATCTCATTTTTAAAAAAAGGTAAATTCAGCCCTTCAAACTGGACAGTGTACAAAGCAATGGTACTTAACCTTTTGGTGCTTTTGGTTGGTTCATGGGCAGGATTGAGCCCGGCACACCAGGGTCAGGCCATGGAGATTAGGACATCCATGCACTGGGATTGGGCCCCAGACGCCCAGCACTGCCCCCCAAGCTGCAATTGGGCCCTAGGAGCCTGGTGCTTCCCCATCCTGTGCACCAGGATTGAGCCTCAAAAGATGACACCATTCCCTCCCAATCAGATTAGCCCCCAAGGGCCTGGCACAGCACCATCCCACTTCTATATGCTGGGGTTGGACCCTGGGGGCCTGGAATCCCCACCCCCCCACTTAAACTGAGATTGGGCCCTGAGGCTCAACGCTGTCCCCACTCCCCAGCCTTACATGGTTGGATCAGGTGCCCAATATAGCTTGCAGGGCCCTGGGGTCCCATGGGTCCAGAAATCTGAGAGCTGGCAAACCAGATGACAGGGAGCCATGGGCCAGATCTAGCCCATGAGCCAGGGTTGAACATCCCTGGTATAGTGTATTGGAATTTTGTATGTTCATAATCATAGACACCAATGTCTGAAAGTGATCCCTTCTTATTCCTGTCAGACAATTTTAAATATCAGGCTAAAAGAGTCTTAGAAGTATAAACAAAGGTCAGTCTTACCCATCCAGTATAGCAGATGATTCATTCAGCTGTGCTGCATGACTTTCAGCTTGTAACACCTTTTCTCGAAGCATTTTGTCTCTAATTTCTTTGTCTAGATCATCTATTTTATTCGTCAGCTCATCAGTGATTGGTTGCATCTTCTTCCCAATGTCTTCAACATACTGTAAACCACAAAATAATAGCCTTTAAGCAGCTGAGTGCAAAAATCACAATCCTTTGCATATATTTCCCTCTGAGACATCTTCTCACATTCTTTGACATCTAAGAAAATTTCAGTGAGATAATGAGGAAAAAATGAAAGACAGTTGAAATTTGGAGAAAAATAGGCTACTATTCCACTGGAAATAGTCCTTTCTTGAACTTAGAATTCTTCCTTGTCTCTTAACAGTGTGCAGGAGATGATAAAAGAAAAAAACAAACTTCACTTTATATACAACCAGTCACACTTTCACTATTTTTTTTGCTAAATTATGGATACATAAGGATCTATACAACACTTTGATGATATCCAGAAATAAAATACCATGTCATATGAAAAACTGTACCTTTTGACACATATGGTTGACAGACCCAGGGTGTGGACACTTTAATGCTTGGAGTCCTCTCCAAAGGACAGCAGCTGGTACATTCTAATTGTTATATGTGAATGATCTGAGAATAATTAAAATATAGCAAAACAGCTCCACCTTTAACCCTGGATGAAGGGGTGTTAAAATGGGAGAAGGTTTACTTCATTTGAATTGTTCTCACTTTGTTCACATACAGTAATCAGAATGTAGCAGCTGCTGCCCTTTTGAAAGGGCTCCAAGCATTTGAGTGTCAACACCCTCAGATACACTTTTGCTCATGAATCCATTACATTAAGTCAGAGGTTGTCAACTGGGGGTACATGTACCCTGGGGGTACTTAAGAAGGCCTGAGGGGGTATGCACAGGTGGGCGGAGACAGAGTGCCACCACGCACCATCCCGTGCTCCTGCGCAGGTGCCACCCGCCCAGCTGGGCGCAGGGAAAGCTCACGTGCAGGAGCTGCCGCCACTCCTTCCCACCGCCCCCCCCCCCGGGCCGCTTGGCATTTGGGGGTACACTACTCTGCGTACGGCCACCTGGGGGTACAATGATCAAAAAAAGTTGAAAACCCCTGCACTAAGGCAGTGGTTACCAGATTTTTCAGAACCAAGGCACCCCTCATTTGACTTGAGGAACCCCTCTGTAATGTTTGTAAATTAAGCTGCACCCTGCTTCAAAAATTAATGTAGTTATTACTGGGGGAGAGGTGTGGGGAGAGGAACCAGACAAGAAGGAACCTGAGCCTCACATCTGCTGATCTCCTCATACCTCATGGCACCTTTCAAAACATCTCAAGGTACCCCAGGTAATGCAAATCCACTGCTGCAGCCAGAAGCCTTTATATAACAATTTATCCAGATGCCTAAAGAATCACTATTGTTGTTCCACTGTGTCCCTATACATCAAGACACACAGGGGAGAATTCTGTATTCTTCTTAGTGCATCTAATGGCATTGTTCTAGCTACATAAGTAACATTTTTGCTATGTAAGCTGTTTGCAGTTCTGTTTCCCTCACACTGTGCAAACATAAGCAAGGATGAGTGGACAAAGCATGCTCAGTAAGGTACACTCTAGGTGGACTCCAGGAGTCATTTTATCTAATGAATATTAAATGTACCTACTATGATAAGACTATAATCCTTATTCAAATGTAGAAATCTACTATCATGCCTAGAGAAGCAGACAGGATTCATGAAGAGTAAAGAGTGTGTTTGTAAGTACAATACAGACAGATTGGGTCAACTTGGTTCAGTCTGGTTCACTTCAATATATCTTTTATAGCTAGATTGCCCATATAAGAATGGAAAAAGTGACTACTTTTAGTAAAAGTATTTTAGCATTGATAAAAAAAGGCTAAATTAAATCAGTTGTTATTTAGGGCACTGGTAGAAGTTAGTGTAATGGTGCTCAGGATCTGATCCCTGATCTGAACAACTCTGTAACTTTACAGGACATAGCCTTGCAGAATGCACTATATTACGGATCAGGGATAGATCCTAATCATGTGACTGTTGGTGTGGATTGACAGGCACTATGAAGAGGGAGCCAATGAGCTAAGAGGCTTAAACCCAGGCACCCATCAAGTCCCTGCCACATGTTCAAATTAAGATGCTATAGAAACTAGGCACAATGGGTTCCTATACATGTGCAGGGAGCTGGCTCTGATGCGCTGGAAATCCAGTGCAATCCAGTGCAGTAGACAGTAGACTCAATGTACTCCGCACATTTGTACATGTGCTCCCAGAGCACATGTAAAAATGCCCAAAGATGTTCCACATGAAATATGGAACATCTTTGTGGCAGGTTTCCATTTTATGGTGTAGTAAATTAGCTGAATGTGTGACAGGCTACAATTTATTATGCAATTAACATCTGCCCGGGTCCTTAATTACCTACTATACCATTAGAATAATATTTCATTTTTCTTACCCTCAAAAAATGCTTACCTCTACAGCTAAGTTGATTTCACTTGCAAGTTCGGTGGCTTCATCAAGGATGTCATTCCCCTCTTTTAGAGTATTTTCAATGTTATGTCTTCCCTTTTCTATAGCTTGTTTCTTTTTCTATAGGATGCATCCAAACAAAGATGGAGATTAGTTGAGCAAAAGTACAGCAGAGTGCAAAGGCAACTCAAATACAAGCATGATGGTGGTACCTTTGTGAAACCTCTAAACTTCTGAAGACATTAAAGCAACAATAATAACAAAGCATGTCTCAAAGGCAAAAGTATTCAATATTTATCCTCCTTCCTATCTAGAATCAGCAGCATCTGCCTATAACATTGCAGTGGAATGAGTTAGAAAAACAAGAAATTCTAGTTCTTCCCCTGAGGCCCTTCACTTTCCTTTTGATGTTGTTATTTTTCCCCAGCCTCGACAGAAAATTAGCTTCAAAACTGTTCTGCAGTTTTACTAAATCCACAGGTAATAGTTTTCATACTTGTGTTTAATCTTGATTCTACACTTATGAAAAGTTTCCAGTTTGTTGTTGGTTTTTCTTTTTCTTTTTTCGGCAGCACTATTTCATTTGATTTATGAAGCAAGAAATGATGATTTTGCAGCAACCTTTGCACTCTCAGTTTTCCACCTAACAGGCATTTTCCACAACAAGGAGAGCACTATTTTTGTTTCTAGGACAAGGTGTGTTGCCATACCATATATCTATCCAGTAAGTAACAAAGTTTAAACGGACATAGGAGGCCAAGTTAGTATAAGTAGCAAAGCACTATAATAGCTGTTGGCTAAGAAAAGGCAGAAAAGTTGGAAATAGCCTCAGAATTATGACAAGGGTGTTGATTGAGGGGAGACTTTCTGGCATTTCAATTAACTTATTTTGGGAATGACTTAAGAGTCTAGAACAGATTTTTAAAAGTATTCAGATACCTTGGCTACTTAAACTCTCAGGGCACATCCAGATGAGGGTGCACTTGCGTTTCTCTGAGGACAAATAGCAGTGGCACATAGTTGTGCCACTGTTACTTGTCCCCGGGGAACACCCATACATAAGTGCTCGGGCGCATGGCATGTTGCCTTGGGTGGAGTAGGGGAGGCTGAGGCCAGCACCTGGGCTGGCCCCAGCAGCCTTACCTGGGATCATGGGGGGCTCCCAGAGCTCCAGTGGCAGTGATCTGGCACATGAAGTGTAGCCAGCTTCTGAAGCATACCAGACTCCAGTTTCAGGTGATGCACACTGCCACCACATGCACCACTCTGCTTTTTTCAGGCACAGGTTGTTGTTTTTTTTACACTAGGATCTCCAAATAAACAGCACAAATGAGCAGCATGGCAAACACCTGCATGTGCAGCACATGTGGTTTGTGGTACCACAGAGGTCTGCAGTGCCACATACTACACATGTGTGCTCATCTAGATGCTCTCCCATTAACTAAGACCCTCCACCATCCTTCCTGCCTTCTCCTCTGGGAAATGTTCAACAGAGATATTTCTCTTTACAGTATGTATCTCTGTAAATCAACGAAGCCCACAAATCTGTGATGAAAGCTGAGGTCCTGGAACTCTAACCTCATCATTATACATTAGGCATAAGCTCATTGAGATATAAACAGAGTCTGAAACATTTATCTTCATTTAGGTTTCACTCTGCTCTTTCTATCTTGGTTAAATACTTGTTAATGTACAGTATAATGTGCTCTTCAAGTCTCTGCAATTAAAATTAAATCAAAGGCAGACCCCTCTGCTACTAGGGAGATCATTTATAACAGGTTCTAACTATTGAGGATATAGTTTGATTAATTACTCTTTAACATCCATACTCCCAATTCGTTTTTTTCTAGTGGTCAGAGAGGGAGGTGAAATTGTAAGTATGAAGATGCAAATATATGACAGTTACGATTTTAATAGGTCTCTTGTTTAAATCCTTCACACAGAGCTTAAATTTTGCATAAGACTATTTGTAGGCTCTTTATACTGGGAAGACGTCCACCTCATACGTGACAGAGGAATCCAAGGGCATCATCGACCAGATATTTTCTAAATATCCTTCTGAAAACAAAATTGTGGTGTTCTTAAATTAAAGCCCTAGTCAGTGCCCTTGCTTTTAGAATAAATTGTTGATTTTGAAGAAATAAAAAGAACCCCCTATAATCCTTTCTTAATTTTATTCCCTGGGTTTTCAAGAGATCCTAGTGGACTACAAGCTCCCAGATCTTGGTCTGACCTCCAAAATACTTAATCAAGGGATTTTCCTTTCAGTACTCACTTCAACCATTGTCATGTTTCTCAGGTTGATTGCAGATAAGCGATCAGCCTCTCTAATTTTACTGGTAGCTTCTCTCAGCAGGGCCCGAGCATCTTCAATTTTGTTACTGTAATCTGTCAGCTTGTCTCTGACTTCTTTCTTGAGTTCTTCATTTTTGTCACTGGGCTCTCCAAATAATTTCTTCACTTTATTCAAAAGGTCTTCTGCATTTCTGCAAGCCCCCAATGCAAAACAAAAACAAAATCCAGGCATTTAGCTTTCTCTCACTACATCCAGTAATTTCATGCGTTTTAACTCCTTATAAATAAGAAATATTTTCTTTAAATAAAAGTTTAAGGTCTCTTAAAAAAGACATTTAGTAAAATATAACTGACAAGTGAATCATAGACCTATTTTAAGGATTCTTTTTTTTTAATTAAAATTCTTTATAGGGTCTAATTTTGGAGGTGAAAAATATCCTTCATGGAAGACCTTTTTTATACTAATTCTTGAAATCTGACTGTTGAAGTGAGTTTTTATGAAATACTACACTTGTCTAAAAACATTCTCTCATTCACATTAAAATGTGATGTTTAGCACAAAGTGGTCCATTAACTTGAATGTAGGGGACAGAGTGGAGATATGCCTGATTTGAAATTGCCTCAGAGAAGAGCTTCAGGCCTAACTGCAATAGTCAGTCTAAGATCGTTATTTTTTTCTTTTGCCACAAATGTCCTAGAATACAGGCGATCTACCCATTGCAGCAGTGAAAATACTTCATATAAAAATGCTTTGGAAATATGCGTTCTTAAATGGACTTCAGAAATAGAAAATGGAAAGTACCTTTTCTCTTCAAAGTGTTATTTTTATTTTGCAGGTAAATGGGCAACTCCTTATAATGCAAGAGTAATCAAGTACAAACCAATGGATTTATTTTGTTCAATTTCTTGTCTTATTTACTGATATTCCTATGTCATTGGCACAGTTATTGAAACAGTCTTACATTAAACTTGTGCTCTTCTGGATATCCACCCAACATTAGAATGAAAATATTCAGAAAGAAGACTCATGATTAGTAACTGGTACTGTTTAAAAAATATTGTAAATCAGGCCTCAGAAAATCATAATACCGACTGAATCATGAAATTGTAAAAAATACTAGGATGAATACTTTTTATTTGCCTCTTGGAATTTGAGTCCTTAAATTTCATTTTCCACCTCTTCCCTGTAACCAGAAGAGCTAGAATCTTGCCTTTCTAAATAATAGCTCATATATAATTCCAGGAGCTAGTGCTTAGTCTACCCTTCTGGTAGCCTAAGAAGAATGAAGTCTCAGGTCTTACTTCCAAAGAAACAATAGAAATAAGCAGGGAAAGAGTGAAGTTCTGTTGACAGCAACATCACGAACCCTGAACTTCAAAGGAAATAATCAAAATAATCTTCTTCACTTAGCATTTAGACCTTCACAGTGAATAAGAGGAGAGTCTACTCCAGCTATTTCTATGTGTATTTGGTCAAAATCAAGCCAACCAGAATACATCACTGTCCAAAGTTATCTTCCTGAACAGCCGAGAAGAGTAATTACTTCAGAGTAGTCAAAAGACTTGCAGTGCCATTAAACCAGTATATTTCAAAGCTTTTGTTTTTCCTGTAACATACTATTTTCTGGAAGGGAGGGAGTTCTCAGATATTTTCAAAAGATGACAATTTTTGTCTCTTTCCTTTGCAGAATGCATTGCCATCAAGTTGTGTCTGTCACTTTTTATGACATCATCTACAGATAACAACTGTATCCAGGAAAAAGTTATTTAAGCTGTTATTCGGTAAGATTTAATACCTCTTGAAATGGCCTGGATAAATATTTTGCAGACAACATTTATGGCATCCACAATTACTCAAATCCCACTCCTGTGGATATCAAGCATGCGCATAGGTTTCTGGTTGCATCAGGCCACTGTATTCAGAATCTTGCAGGATCAACAAGTAAGCGTTACCTAGCTCTGATGGGCAAGATTTCTAAGGATGATATCTTTTATCAGACCAATGTAGTAGGGGCCAGGCTGAGCCCTGTACTTACTGGGACAATGGCTGCCAGCACGCTCTTCAGGTAGCAAATCCTCAGCTTGTCCCATAGAGGAAGAATGTTTTGCATTCAAAAGCTTGTCTAAATTTATCCCAATTACATCCTAAAAAGTTTTTGCCCCTCACACAATTTCTGGACCATCATGTCTATAACATAATTCTTACATTAACTTAGCTCTAATATAATACTTTTCAGAGGAAGGGCAGTATCATCATCATTGTTTTATAGAGCAGTAAACTGATCAAGCTTTCAGTTTTGATGTAGAGTTGGATCTTTTTTGCCTATGCCAATAGAAACATGATACAAAATACGCTTATGAGTGCTAAAAGATAATTTTATACAGGCATAAGTACTCCAAAAATCTGCATGCTGAAAAATTGATATGAAATATTAGTATCTCTTTTTCCTTGTAGTTATGTGATTCCAAGTTTTAAAATCTCATGGGAATGGACTGAAATCACATTGAAAAGACTCAGCTCTCACTGTCATAAGGCTCAAACTTGTGGCCTTTCTACTTACTTTAGTTCCTCTTGAGCCACCCCTTCTTGCACATTCAGTTCTTTCCTCCGCAGCTCTGCCATCATTCTATCAATATCACTCTGCAGACTCTGAAGACTTTTCTCCAGGGTCTTGTCTTGGATTCTGAGTGTCTCATTCAGTTTTATAGCATTTTCATTTACAGCTGCAGGGGGGCAAAAATATATAGAGAGTTAGTAAATAAACATGACACAGAAGCTTTAAGCATCTGCACATCGCCATCATCAAATGGAATGCAATTTGCAGTAGGTATTCCTGCTGTGAAATATAAAGGGCAGTTAATCCAATGATCAGTAACAAATGAGAAAATGTTATATGTACCATCAAATCTTTTATTGTATTTCACTTTCAGGCACAATAATTAAAGTGAGGAGCCTTTATATCCAGGGGAAGAAATATATAAGGGAAATTTGTACCAAACCCTTGAAATGTCACAGGATAATTTGGGACACTGAACACTTGATTTTGGGGATGGGCGGGAGTAGAAATAGAAATGGAATGTGAGTGAGTTTTAAAAGAATATCTTGATGTATTTTATTTTTAAAATGCATTTTTAATAGTGACAGGAGGAATAAATGAGTGAGAGCCCTCTCTGAAAATGGAGACGGAGCAAGTGGATTTGTGTGTTTATATGTAGATATACACAGATGGAGGAAAGGAGGGAGATTGAGAATACATCCTGGTATAGTACAGAAGTATTAGGTTCATGTGCTTTGGTTAGCTACATTACTCCTGAGGGGTCAAAACCTCTGTATAGGGTATTGTCTACTAGAGCCAATAAGTCTTTATACCATAATACACCCTTGTATATTTAGAATAAGCTAAGGGCGACATGATTAGAAGTGCCTTAGTGATTTGGGACACTAAGTGCCATTTTTCAATGAAAGGCATAGACACTTAAGGGGAAATAAAGTCCTGGAAGGACTTTTTGACGATTTAATTGTACATCTTTAACAAAACTAGCAACAAAACTATTTCAAAATGTTTTTCAGAATGTTTATAGAATTCCTTTTTTACTCTGGGTCCAGCTCTACAGGTTGAAGGCAGGATACCTCCAACAAATTATATGGACTTTAAGGTGCACTGAAAAGATCATTTATTGTTAGGACTGAGTTGGGGAGGGAAGCTTTCTTTTCATCTTTATAGTACATTTTGTGGTTCTGAATATCCGGGGGGTTAATCTGTATGTTCATGTGAGGCCTATGGTAGCAGAAAATTATTCTCTGTGCGGACTGTTATTTTAAAACATTATTGGAGGCCTGGAGCTGGGTCTAGGCAACCTATTTTTATTTATTTAAGCTACAATAATAAATTTAAGAAATCATTAATATTTTATTAGACTAGACAATACAATGCAAGACAAGGCACAGCTTTCCACCAGAGCTAGAAGCAAATGCCATAAATCTCCTCGTAAAGATCCTTATCTTAGCTTTCTAATCCTCATGAGTTGTACCCTTTCCAAGGGTCTGAGGACTGGATATTCCCTGTCTGATTTCGGATACATTCCACTTTTGAAGAAAAGAAGAAATTGGAATGATGCATTACATTTTCAAAGATGGTTACTTAAAACTGCTCAGAGGTATAGGCATTTTGAGTAGCCCCATGGAAAAGGATTTGTGAACAGAGTACAGAGATGAAGCAAACATACACAGGAAAAGCTACTCATTGCATGCTTACCTCCTACACCAATATGAGTACATTAGACAGACAGAATAAGCATTTTTTTTCTATTTAGGAATATATTTGTTGTGTTAAATACTTTTTTTAGTTATTTGAACCGATGAATATGGTAGCAAACTTTTTGTAAGTGACAATTCATGCACCATCCTTATATAAATGAATTCACATCAGAGAGAATATCTTTTAAATCAGAAGGGTGCCATCTTGTTAGTAGGATCAGTGGGAACTGTGCAAGAAAGCATAGTACTTCTTGCCCTTCTTTGCCATAGGCACTCCAAACATGAATATATAGTAAATAGAATTATTTGCATGTTTTATTTCTAGCTATTATCTTTCATCTTTTTATTTTATATGAAAGCTTTTATTGAAAGAGCATCCTGCTGTAATGGAATGTTCCACTTAGGGAAAAACTACAGGAAACTCCTCACTAATCAGAAAACTTCAGGGTTTCAAGAACTTCATGATTTCACGACATTTAGTACCTAACATCAGTTACAATCCATACAACCATTGCAATCAGGTTTGTATTGGTGTACCTGCAAGGAAAAAAAAGTGTCTGTAAGTATCATAATGATAGTGGATCCTGAGTATCGATTAGCTGGTAATAGACAATAACATGCAGTGAAAAAAGAGATGCCGTCAGCATATTTAAAAAACTGACTTAGGTGCTGGTTAAAAACATTGATTTTTAAAATTATTCACTATACTTCTGAGGCATTACATTGATTTGCTTCACCCTCCTCCTCCTTTTCCCTCTACCCCAAATCTTAACTCTGTTTCCAGTTGTTCCCAAAAACCTGCGAGAGCGGCATTTGGGGAGAAGCCTAAATGCTGGATGGAAACTTTGAGGCAAAATGTATACATCAACACAGACTTCAAACTCATTTCTGTCTGAGGTGCAGGAAACCCAGTCTGAATTTTATTTAAAACCTCTTTGAAAATTGAGGGCTTTTTTATATTGCTTTTAACATAAATTTAAATTTATTTCAGGATGCCAGCATTGCAAGTTCCAAAGATAATTTGAAATAAGTGTTAGTATTATTACATGATGCACTAGGGTGCATAACCTTAAAGGTAATATAAAATTAATCTACAATGAATATAGTAAATAATGGAGATTTTCTTTTAAAATAAGTCATCTACACACTGCTTGTAGTAATAGCTATATAACCTCACAGAAATCAGTCTCACAGAAAAGAGTTTAACAAGAAAAGAAGATGAGTCCCTATGACCCCTGTTAATGATTAAGAAACAATGCATTTTAAGTGTTTTTATTCTTATCTTGATTTATAGATGTGGACAGTGTTTCGGTTCTGCATAAAGCGGGCTCAGATTCTCTCATAATTCTCAACTGTATTTTTAGGTGCAGGGAATCATGTCCTCAAGGGAGAAGAGCTCACTCAGTTCCACTGCTTGAAGCTAGGAGTCCCTTGCAAATTTCAAGCAGCAGATGTTCATTAGCAGCAAGTAGCAATGTATTTTTAAATTCATTTTTGAGAAATTAAGATGTTGCCTTAAAGTACAAAATGGAACACTAAAACTACATGAGACCTTTTTTTTTTAAATGATTTTTTTTAACTGCCTCAAATAATAAATGAATGCAAAGCAGAAGGCATCCCATTAGTTATTTAATATAATAGGCATTCCTCAAGAACTGGAACATTCCTGAAGAAACACAATCAATGTCCTGCTATTCTGTGCCTATAATTACCAATCCTCAAACTATTGCTATGAAATGCACCCTGTGGATTGCAGAAATCTACAGATACATTATTAAAGTTTCTTAATCTGACACTCAAATCACATGATATGCCTCAGCTAATGAACTCTCTCTCTCTCTCTCTCTCTCTCTCATTGTTGATCTGTCCCTATTTTTTAATACCCTTCAGTTTCCTTGAGGAACAATTGGCGTGTTTTTCTTTTTGCAATACCTTCTGCAGCTTGGAGTGTACCCTTGATGAACTGTTCAAGGGATTTTGCTCTGTCATTAGTCCTCTCAGCATCCTGCCTGGTTTGTTCACCATCTGCCGTCACCTTGGTAGCCTAGTGATCCAAAAATCAGGAAAAGTATAATTAATGGACATGACAACACTGCACCAGGAGATATTACGACTGGCTGAATCTGCTTGCAAACCTTTCCTCAGGCAAAAGGCAATCAATGAATTATTGATCAGATGTACTGGAAATGACATGCTCTGCTCAAGTATAGAATTAAATTTTATTACCTCTTCCATTATATAGAAACTTTATTTTGGGTTCTTGGAAACCCTAGTCATATGGCAGAATAAACAAAGGGAATCAGGATGAGAATATTCTTTGAATTTGTTTAAACCAATGTTGTTCAAAAGATTTTAATGGATGCTACAGCCTGTGCTTTCCACTGGTTTCATGGTTACGTGATTTACTGTTGACCAACTGCAGTGTACAGCACTATCTAGTTGTTACCCTCCTTGAAGGGTAACAATAAGCTAGATGTTTCAATAAGCTGGAGGTATTTCAAATCAAAACATTAATGAATAGAGGAAGAAAGAAAAAGAGAAAGAGAAGGGAGAATTACTCTTTCAACTATCGTGCTTTGACATATTTTGCATATAAGACTTTAGCGTGGTCAATATATTTTGACTATGAGTAAGTATGTGATTTATGACTTTATTGAATCACAACAGCACCAATATAGAGATGAACATCAATTATAGATCTGAAAAGCATGTCCAGGAGGAAAAAATCTTAATATTCTTGATTTTGTTTTCAAATTGAAAATATGACATTTTATGATTTGCCCATTGTTACTTAATGTCTTCCAAACACTTAATATACTAAACTGCAAACACTACTTTATGGAGAAAAGTGTTTGGTGAGGGGCCTGATTTCCCAGAAGGTAGTTTTGAGAGATTCTAGGAAACAGGGCAATGTGCTTTTTCCAACTCATGGGGGAAAAAATGGAAGATCTCTGTGATCTGAGGAAAGATCAAAATCTGTCTAGATATTGCTATGTAAACCCTTTTCTCAATTATAAAAGCACTGCAATCATGTAGCTACAGGAAAATAATACCACTTCAAAAAAAAGTCTTAATCTTGTCCCAGTTGGCTCTGTGTAGATCATTACTGTACTCACCAGATTTTAACCAGCCTGCCCAGGGGAACAATTCTTATTGCTATTGTACAAAAATTGTATGGAAATTCCATTAACATGTAATTGTTTACAGTATTTGAAATGAGTATGCCAAATTTGCCCCTGAAATGAAATACATGCAGCTAAACCACAGATGATTTTGGTTTAGTTTCATGACCTGCCTTACTGTAATTACCTCATAATAATCCATGTTAAAAATAGTTTAAGTACACAGAAGTAGGAACAGTGTTGAAAACATGAACTAGGACATCTGTTTTCATCCTGACCACTAGAATATAATTTCTGTGCAAGTTTAGGCTCTATTACTGGATAATCACATCACATTCTTTAAGGTCTAAGGCTAGAAATGGACATCTTAAGTGGTGCATGATCAGCTGTTCCACGATACATTGTGGCACAGCTGATCACGCTCCAGGGACATCTACAGACATCCCTGGTTGCCTTGCCCTCTATTTTTGGGAGCAGGAGAAATCCTCTTTAGGGACTTCCCCACAAGCATAATTGCAAGCAAGGTTCCCTCCCCTCCCTGCATTTCCAGATATGCATGCTGGGAAGTCCCTTGCAGAAGGATTTCCCCATGCATGTCTGCAAGTGTGGAGGGGGAAATGTGAGTTTCCCCTCCGCACTTGCAGGTGCCAACAGGGAAATCTGCAAGGGATTTTCCCCTATGCACACCTGACAGCACAGAGTGGGGAAACTTGTACTCCCCATTCCATGCTTATAAATCAGCATGAAGAAATTTGTCTGTAATGCACCTGCCTCAGGTTCCCTGCCTTATCCAGACACATCCCTGCAAGGACATGTCCCTTCCAGGGATGTGTCTGGGTAAGCAGCGGAAGTCAGGGCTTTGGGATGAGTGTCTGCAAGCAGGGACCCCTGCTTGCAGACACTCACCCTGTGTAGTGCATGTGGGAATCCCTCTGCAATATATTTCCCCAGGTGTACCTGCAAATGCTGAGTGGGAGGATGTCCCATCCGGGGTGTCCCCCATCCATGTATACAGCACATGCTCCACGCTGCTGCCAGGAAAGTATGCCAATAATGTAGTATGCATTCCTGGCAGCCGTATGGGGGACAGGAGACCCCTCCTATGGGAGATTCCCAAACTCTGAGGTTGCAAATACCCCTGAAGAAATCTACAAAAAGATTTCCTGTGCACTGCACAGGGTGCATGCCTGTAAGCAGGAAGCCCCTGCTTGCAGACTTGTACCCTGAAGTCCCAACTTTCGCTGCTTATCCAGATGTGCCACTGGAGAGACATGTCTGGGTAAATGGGAAAGCAAGGGTGCAGGAGGCTGATTCTGTCTGGGAATTTCTGGGTGTGCAGGACCAGGGAGGCTGGAGAGCCTGAGCAGCTTCACACTGACTGAGCTCTTCTGCCATTAGCAAACAGATGTGGGCTGCCATAAAGTGGTCCAGTTTAATACTACCTTCCATCATGGCCATTAATTTAAGCACCTGTGGCATGACAGAAGGCATGACAGAAGGCAAGGGCATCTACTTGCTTTCATTCTGTGCCACCATATACATTTTTATGGCAGCACAAAGATGACATCTGTCTCCATCCTAAGGCTCAAGAAAACACATTGTCTAGATACAGAGCTACAGAATTAGCTTGTTGAGATACGAAGGTCACCCAAGATAGGAGACAGGTGAAATAAGAGAATCATCTTGATGGACCACTAGTCTTATCCAGCATGGCATGTCTGATGTCATCTTCTCTTTATGTATTTGAGAATTTAGGGACAGGGAGTGTTTTTCAAGGTCTGAGAGTCCTACAGACCTAGAGGACGTATACCCATGTATGTCATTCTTATTATCCATCACACTTGGACACTGCCCCAAAATCTGAAGTCAATATAAACAGCAGTGCCTATTGCACAACCCTATGTCTTCTGTTTAAACTGATTTCTGGTAGAAGCAACGCTACTGAATGGAACTGTGAGGTAATCCTGGTAAAGCATTTCTTCAACCTCTGGATGCCACTTGGGAACAAACTCCAGGTGATTCTACACTTCAAGAACTGCAGACAATAGAGGGTGCACACAATGCTAACCTGTGTTTGGATAATTATGATTCATTGTACAGAAGCAGGGTCTAGCTCCCTAACCAGTATTTCCCTCTGCTTGAAACTAATGTTGCCTCTGCTCTTATTCTCCAGATTTAGTGTCAATTTTCTGTGCAGGGAAATTGTAATTTTCATGGGTAAGGCAGGAGAGAAGTGTTTTTTCTGAGTTGAGGGACACCTTTTTGAACAAGGAAGGTGGAGGGGAAAGACTCAGGTTGGCTGTGTAGAGGTCCCATAAGAACCTTAGTAAAACACAGACAGCCTTTTTTGAAAGCAAATGCTGGGAATCATAGAATCATAGCAAGTTAGGGTTAGAAGGGACCTCAGGAGGTCATCTAGTACAACCCCTGGCTCAAAGTAGGAACATCCCCAACAAGATCATCCCAGCTAGCCAAAGCCAGGTCTTAATAACCTCCAAGGATGGAGATTTCACCACCTCTCTCTGGGTAACCTGTTCCAGTGTTTTACTACCCTCCTAGTGAGAATACTGTTCCTAATATCTAACCTAAACTTCCCTTCTGCAACTTGAGACCAGAACAAAGAGTTGTTCTGTCATCTGCCACCACTGAGAACACTCTAGCTCCATCTTCTTTGGAAACACCCTTCAGGTAGTTGAAGGTTGCTATTAAATCCCCTCTCAGTCTTCTCTTCTCCAAACTAAATAACCCCAGTTCCCTCAGCATCTCCTCATAAATCATATCCCCCAACCCCCTCACCATTTTTGTTCTCCTCCTTCAGACTCTCTTCAATTTGTCCACTTCCTTTCTGTAGTGGTGGCCCCAGTACTGGACACAGTACTTCAGATGTGGCCTCACCAGTGCTGAATAGAGGGGAATAATCACTTCCCTTGATCTGCTGGCAACACACCTACAAATGCAGCCCAGTATACCATTAGCCTCCTTGGCAACAAGGGCACACTGCTGGCTCATATTCAGCGTATTGTCCATCGTAACCCTCAGGTCATTTTCTGCAGAGCTGCTGCCCAGCCAGTCAGCCCCCAGCGTGTACTGGTGCATGGGATTTTTTTGTCCTATGTGCAGAACTTTGCATTTATCCTTTGTTGAACCTTATGAGATTCCTTTTGACCCAATCCTCCAATTTGTCTAGGTCACTCTGAATCCTAGCCCTATCCTCCGGCATATCTACTACTCCCCACAGCTTGGTTTCACCAGCAAACTTGCTGAGGGTGTACTCTATGCCATCTTCCAGGTTGAAGACATTGAACAAAACTGGTCCTAGATCTGACCCCGGGGACTCCATTTGATACCAAGTTGTCTATTGTACATTGAGCCATTGATTACCACTCTCAGAGTCTGGTGCTCTAGACATTTTTCTACCCACCTTACAGTCCATTCATCCAGCCCATACTTTCTTAGCTTGTCCACGAGAATGTTGTGGGAGAACATATCAAAAGCCTTGCTAAAATCAAGGTACACCACATCCACTGGTCTCGCCATATTCACAGAGCCAGTCATCTCATCATAGAAGGCAATCAGGTTAGTCAGGTATGACTTGCCCCTGCTGAATCCAAGCTGATTGGTCCTAATCGCCTTCTCCTCCAAGTGCTTAGAAATGGATTCCTTGAGGACCTGCTCCATGATTTTTCCAGGAACTGAAGTGAGGCTTACTGGTTTGGAGTTTCCTGAATCCTCCTTTTTCCCTTCCTTAAATATGGACACTATGTTTGGCCTTTTCCAATCATCCAGGTCCTCTACTGATAACCATGAGTTTTCAGAGATTATGGCCAGTGGCTCTGCAATCTCATCAGCCAACTCCCTCAGCACCCTTGGGCGCAGCCTATCTGGACCTATGGACTTGTATATGTCCAGCTTTTCTAAATAGTCCCTAACCTGTTCTTTCACCAGTTGGCTGCTCAACTCCACCCCAAACTCTAGTCTAGGAGATGAACTTGCCTGTGAAGACTGAGGTGAAAAAGGCAATGAGCACTTCAGCTTTTTCCTTATCCTCTGTGACAAGGTTGCCTCCCCCATTCAGTAAGGGACCTACACTTTCCCTGATCCTCCTCTTCCTACCAACATACTGGTAGAAACTCTTCTTGTTACTCTTCACATCCCTTGCTAGCTGCAACTCCAATTGAGCTTTGAACTTCCTGACATTATCCCTGCACTTCTGAGCAAAACTCATACTCCTCTCTAGTTATTTGTCCAAGTTTCTACTTCTTGTAAGGTTCCTTTTAGTAGCTTAGTTTACTGAAGAGTTCCCTGTTAAGCCAAACTGGTCTTCTGCCATACTAGTCTTCCTGTGCATCAGGATGGTTTTCTTCTGCGCTCTCAGTAAGGCTTCTTTAAAGTACAGTCAGCTCTCCTGCTCTCCTCTCCCCTTCAGACTGGCTTCCCTGGGGATCCTGCCCATGAGTTCCCTAAGCAAGTCAAAGTCTGCTTTTCTGAATTCCAGGATCCTTACTCTGCTGCTCTCCATCCTTCCTTTCCTCAGGATCCTGAACTCAATCATCCTGTGGTCATTGCTGCCCAAGTTGCCATCCACTACTGCATTTCCTACCAATTCATCCCTGTTTGTGAGCAGCAGGTCAAGAAGAGCATGGCTCCTAGTTAGCTGCTCCAGCACTTGCACCAGGAAGTTTTCCCCAACACTCTCCAAAATCTTTCTGAAATCAGAGCATGGAATGAGAAAATGAAGGGCTGGAGCATGAGGGAGGGAGAACAGCGAGAGGAGAAGGAATCAATAACTGGAGGGAAAAGAACAAAATCTAATTAGCTAATGAGGATATGGTTGTGTGGCCAAAATGGAAGACAATGAGGGGAGATGGGGGATTAGAGCTACACTGTTTGTGAAGAAAAAATAAAAAGGGCACTGACAGAGCAAAAACAAGAAATAGCATTTTCTTCTAGACTTTACATTAAATGTATGGCAATTTCCTCCTTTCTGATTCCTCCTTAATATGCTCCCTAGCACCTTTCACTTGTGTTTCTGTGACCTTCAGATTATAGGAAGGAAGGAGGAAGATGCTTTATTATTTGCAGCCCTATAATTTATTCTTGGCACTAGCCATCACTTGGTAGTTAGACATGTCTTTATATAGTAACTACATTCCCAACTTCTACATGAGAGCAAACAGCCCTCCTCTCACCCCACACACTCCCCCTAGCTGGGCCCTTCCTCCCACTGAAGAGCAAAGTTAGCAGTTGGAACCTCCTTACAATCCCAATGCTAAGATGACAAACTGCAATCCAATTAACTATCCATTGTGGGGATAACTGAAGGACCAGAGGCACAGGCAGCAAGGCAGGTCTGAAAAAAACAACATGGTAGGCCTCTGGCAGCAGCAAAGTAGCAGGGTGGCAGTGTTCACATACCCTGGACTAAGATGAATCAAACAGTTCACACATCTGAGGGTTATTATTTCTGTCTATAGATTCAACAAGACAACACAGACTGAACACTCCGTTCGTGTTTCAAGGTTATCCCTTCAAGAAAAGAATCCCTTTTTAAAAAAAATTTCAAGGGTAAGAAAGAAAAAAGGATGCTCACAACTCCTGGAACTTGTTCACAACCTCAAGGTTGAGAAACCCAAATCTAAGAAGTGTCATTTTCTCTGCTTTCAAATATAGGGTTCTCTTTAATAGAAAGTCTTTAAGATCAAAGACTTCTTCATTATGCCTGGTCCCCTTGTAAGGTGGGGGGAGTAAGCACAGATGAAGGAAAAGAGACAACGAATAAGACTCTGTTATTTTAGCATTGGTGGTATACATACATGCACATACTCTCTAAGTTTACATGCTGTAACTCAGCAAAGATTTACACACACACACAAGCATGCATGGAAGTATACACCATAATTCAATAAAAATTTACAAAATAATATACATAATTTACAGAAGCTAACCCACTCAAAATGGCTTAAGGTTGCAATGCTCCTCTTTAGGGTAAGATTTTAAAATGAATTAGAATTTTTCAAACTCCAGATACCTATTCTTAGCTGTACGTGTTAAAAGTATACCACAGAGTACCCTGCGTGTGCGCTAATGAAAGTACAGAAAGTAAATGAACTACTTTGCTCAACATCATATCTTCAGGTGAGCTCACTCTTTATATGAATGCCTTTTAAAAAGTTTGCGTTTCATCAAGCATGATAATAATTCCCTTTCTCAGATTTCCGTACCAGTAGGTGGCATACTTTATGTTATTTTCCTTTCAAAGTCTCCTGATAACCTAACTACATTCTGCACTGAAATAAAAACTTTCCCAATAAAAAAGAATAACTAGTGCACAGAAGTGGCCTCCTGGAGACTGTCACTTTCCTCAAAGGTATTTTTTTTTAAAGTAAAGGTATTTTTTTTAAATTGAATTCTCCCTACAAATACAGTTCTAATGTTTGATTACTCCAGTGATTGACTCTGAATGATAACTAGATATGATTTGAAACCAGAATATACTGCCTTGCTGTGCAGTTTTGCCCAGAACCTGAATCAATTTAGCTTGCCATTTCTTCTACAGCCACCAGAGAAACAAGCAACCACAGCAACTGGATTTTTTTTTTACCATTTGAACTGCAGAAACAGCAGAACTTTTTCTGTAATATGCCTTGAGACTGCCTGGGCACTTTATAACTCAGAGGAATTCACTGAGTGAACTTCTGGTACCTGTGTTGTGACAGGCAATCCCACAAGAGAAACACATTGTATTATTTCACTGAGATAGTCAGACCCAGGAGGTTTGAAAGAGAATATGGAGTTTTTAGGGGATGAGTTTGCTGATGCAGAAACAAAGCAAAAGCTTTTTTGAGAGGGAGGACTGACTTGAAGGGGGAAATGAGAGAAACTCACATATTCAGTTGCTGAATGCATCAACCAACCAAAACTAGACTTCAGCTACATGAGACTAGCAAGGTAATAATCTCACAGTCTAGCCACTGTGGCTTTTGTCAGCAGTCCTTTTGAGACTTGTTCAGATTTGCCACAACAAAGAGTCTCTTTGCTTTAGCAATAGCATTTTAAAATCCTTTCATTCTTGGGTGCTGAGACTATATCTCAATAAACTGGCCCCTAAAAACAAGCTGCTGGGGGATGGGAGTTCAAACCAGCTCATTTGATTGAAAAGTGTTTTATACTTTATCCATTCAACTGTATTAAATTCACCTCCAAAAAAGAATGTTCTCTGTTACTGAACAGCTTCCCCAGAACCAACCTACAACCCTATGGACTCACTCTTGTCAATAGTTCATTCATCTCTGTGTAAAGGGTATCCAGGTTTTTCTCTGCCAACTGAAGGAGTCTCTCTGGTGCTCGTTGAGGAGATAACAAGTGCTGCAAAAATATTTTAATTTATAGATTTAAGTGTTTCAGAAATAATGGAAAGAAGAAACATCAAAGCATGCTTCTCATTGTGGAATGAACCTATTTTTTTACACTAATTACTATTGTCATAACCTTCCAAAACTCAGGGGTTTTAACATAGGATAGACAATATATGCTGCAATATAACTGTTTTATGAACTGTTAAAAGACCTCTACTTTATTTTTAATATAACTTCATTCTTTTCTTGACTGAAACATTTATTTGCATCTATGTGCACAAACATATATTATCACTGCATGATTAACTTATTACAATAAGTCAAAATAAATAATTGCAATAACTGTTTACCAACTGTGACAAGTTTGAAGTAATTAAGCCTTTATTTTTTCTTCTTCCCTACCTCTAACCATAGATGTAAGTTTGAGTGAATAGCTGCCAGTCTGTACTGAAGCAGCTGTCTGAGGGGTTGTGCGTATCTACTGTGAATGTACCTTTAATTCCTGTGTTGTGTTCTCAAAACCATACAGCATTTTATATGGAGCAGGCAGTGGGGCACTGAGATTGACACTCATAACCATCTGGTTTAGTTGATCCAAGTCATTGAGAAGAACTCCTGTGCATTCATCATCACAAGCTGAGGAAAAGACAGTAAAGCATATTTACTCCTGCTAAGTATTTAAGGCAGATATTTGACTCAGAAATATTTTACAGCACACAGAGTTCAGTGAAAGATAATACTACTAATCTCAGATAATTAACCCCAACAAGTGTACAGTACTAAGAAAGAAATTATAGAAACAGCAACTAGAGAAAAAAAGGTCTTATTGCCCAGAACCTGATAATGGGGCAGCATAATATATAAAACATAAAGAGCAAAATTAGCAGACTTAACTGGTTTAAAGCAGCAAAAATTAGCATTACATGTTATAGGCTAGCCTGTATAAAATCCTAAATTAGCCAAGCAATTTGGAAGAAGTCTGGAGGAAGAAGACAGGTAGTACAGAAAATCTAAGGAGCACTAAAAAGAGAATTATGGATTGTGCTACAATGTGTTTGACTATAAGAAAACCTACATTCATGCCATTTATATACTTTATAGATTTACCACACAATAGTGTGGCTAAGTGTGTTAAACTGTAATATAGAGAGCAAAAAAGGTCCATGTGAACATGCTGACCATTTTCCATTAAGCTTTTTTTCCACTTCCTTTCATTATCCATCTAATAATTTTTTAATGTATGTGTCTTGTTTTGCAAATGCTGTATAGCTTGAAAAATGCTGTTGTGTATTACACATGCCTTAAAGGAATTTGCAACGTTTTTTTCCACGTATTTTATTATCCATTAAAAGAAGCTCACATAACCTTTGAGTCTCATGTTATTTGCCCTACAGACAGAAAATTCACCTCGTAGATAGGAAGTTATTGGTATGGTTTTCTGTGGATATAAGTCTCTTGTCTTCAAGCACAAAGGTGTTACATAGGATCAGCAGAGCTATATAGCATCTCAGGAGGTGGAGTAATTGTAAAACAATGAATACACTGGGGAAGCTAAGAGACATACAGGGCTGTGCCTAAGGATGCAATTATTATTATCAGTCAGAAACACCCTCTTAATGGCTAAAAAACCATTCAACGAAGTGTACATCTTTGTAAAAATATTAGGTATGGGAGATGAATTTCAATACAGAATGACAGTTTTTTCCTGAAATCTATTGTTCAAGCAGATTAAATTTCTGCTCTTGATAATCCTCAGTCACACTCATCAGAATGATCTCTCATTCTATACTGGGCAAGGACTGTGGTTTAATGTAGCAGGGTATTGGTTCAAGTGCTGATACAGAAAGAAAAATGGATGCTGATTTAATACACCAAAAAGCCAACATGCTAGCTGGAGAGGCATCTGAGAAGATGGATGCTGGCGTATGGCACTAGGAAGAGGGTAGGCAAGTTTCACTAGAAGGAGGATATTGCTATTTTAACAGATCCTTTCTTCATTTAATTTGTCTTCCTACCCCTCAATATTTTATTGCTTTAGCTGAAGTGCAATGTAATTGTTCTTGTTGGGGCCTATATATTCTGGTTTATACCTGTATGACAAAAACCTCTTACTGCCCCCACTCTTGTTGTCTGTATCGGTGCATTTAGAAGATAGAGAAACACAAGGGAAATGAAAGTTTTACAGCAAGAGTGGGGTTTTTTTGGGGTTTTTTTTTTTACCAACTTCTATTCCATAATTGGTCAAGACACACAGAGCTGATAACCATTTTGGAGGCTACAGTAGAAAGCTAGTGCTCTTTTAAGCTGAGGAAATTATTTTAGGGGTAGAATTCATAGCATTACACAAAGGACTGCATGCTTTGGTGTAATGGACTGTTTTTTTATCCTGATGCAAAGTATTTTAAACAATAAGCTACTTCTATTTGCCCTCAAATTTTTTGGAGTGGATGGTAATAAAACCTAAAAATTGGATGTTAAAGCCAAACTTAATTCACCGTGATAAGAAAATCTTGAATAGCTTATAAAGACATGAAGTGTTCTCAATGAATAAACAACTGCCATTTGGTAAGTGTGCTGTGAGCATTCAGTGTGAATTAACACCTCTTGCATAATAATCATGCTGAAAAGAGGAACTACATCAAGTGAGGAACTCAGTTGACTAGAAGAGACAGGGCTAAGTTACTCCAATATACAGGATGAAACATATTGGAGCAATAGCAAATATTTCAAGAACATGATTATATTTTACATGACTAAATACTTCCAAGGCTTGATCCATAAAACTGTCAGGATAAATTTGTGTCTAATACTAAGAAATACAGTATTAAATTTAGATCATTATAGCAGAGCACACATGTAAGGGGCAAATCATGCAGTCAATATTATAATCTTTCAGTTAGCAATTAACACAAAATACTGCATTTTCAGTTTTCACTACCATCTTTCATGCATAACTACAAAAAACTGTAACTTACCTCTTAGCAAAAACCATCAGAAGGCATGTTTCCAAAAAAAAAATACTTAAGAAACATTCATCACACGAGAAATTACAGTGTAAGATATACATGTTTTATGGACATTAGCCCATTTCCCCAAATTTTATGGATGAAAAATGAATATGGCAATGGAATCAGATCTCTTATCTCAGATCTCACTATATTTAGATCATCTCCATCAAGTCCTCTTTATTCTGTAATTCCTCTTAATGGCCTGCAGATCTCTGAAAAGCTCTCATTTCCTCAATATATTTTCTCCTTCCTTATTTTTCAAGATGCCACATTATATAAAATGTTCATTATAAAAATATTAGTGTAGCATACACAGTAATGATTCAAAACTTGTGTACAAACACTATTTAATGTCCTCCACGGGTTTCTTCTGGATGAGGAGGGCAGATGTGGACTCATTCCTGAGCTGATCAGTGCTTCTACTCTACGGTAATAGTGAATTGCTACAAATATCTCTTTCTGGCCACTAGGTTCTACATGACTGGTGGAAGAAAAATATTATCGTTGAATTTTGCCTTGTGTATCTGAAACCAAACTACTCACCATTAGTAAAATGCCAGCACCCATATTATGATCACAGCTATTTTCCTGTATAAGAGAAATCTGTGGAATCTCTGACATCATTATGTGGTAACTCTTGACAACTCATGACTTTTTAATATTAACTATGTTTTTGTCCAGGATTATTTCTTCTGCAATCCTAGATATGGCCAGTCAGTGCAGTGAGAGACTGAATTTGTAATCAATCCCAGGTGTTCAACTGGATAGTGTATAATATGAACCTAATTCTTTCTTTCTTAAATTTTTTCCTTCATCAGTAGGTCAAAAACAAAGGGAAAAAATAGCACATATACAAAAGAAGCAGAGGTGAGGTGAAAAGAGGTGAAATCCTGGCTTTCTGGAATTTACAGAAGAATATTGTCAGGGAATTCAACAGAGCCAGGATTTCATCCATGACCTGTCTCTGAAACCTGGTGAAATTTAGGTTCAGATCTGGATCAGGTTCATTTCTGCTCTGCATTATTTGTAATCCCCTGTTTACTGTCCTTGACCAACACACAGCAGCTAGCAGACTCACAGATGTAAAGGTTCCGGGCCTGGCATCAGGGTATGCTTGTTAAAGGACCCTTGATAGTTTTCTTTTTCATTGGTAGAATGCAGGTTTGTTGACTACAAGGCATGGTTCATCTCTTTTGTCATGGTCATAGTAAATTAACAAATATTCTATATGTGTAAATATATTTTCTATCTTCTCTGTCACACATGAATTATTTCTATCCTTTCTTATTAGTCAGAGAGCAGAAGCCAAAGTGCCTCCTTTTCATTTATGTCCTGTTTGTATGCAGGCACCATGTTGGCAATATCTCTCTAAGGAAAAAGTTTGCTGTTTAAGTGTTACAGCAAAACTCAAAGTACTACAGGCTAATTTTTTTTTAGAGGCAAGGCCCTAAAAGTTCTCAGTAGGTGAATTATTATTTCATTATGAATTATACATGTTACAGTAAAGCCTGGAGGCTCTACTGAGAAAAGGAACCAATCATGTTTGTGCCAGCCACTGCATTAGCATACGGGAAAAGAATCAAGAAAGGACTCAAATTGGCTAATTAAGCACATAAATAGGACTTAGGCAAAGTTTATGCATCTAAGTTCCAAAAAGCAATTCAAATTGTCCCTGTGATAGTAGCCACAAAACTTACTAAGCACTGAGGTGCACATTAGGTGTCTCTATTTTGGACTGAATGGGTGCAGCCACATGAGCAGGGGCATGTGTTTACAGCAGCATAAACAGTAGCAGCACAAATTTGTGCTACTACTTTATGCTGCAGTGCACACCCTTGCTCATGTGTACACAACCTAGGCACCTAAACCTGACTGCTCTTAAATTCCTTCAAAGTCTGTTCAATGACTGTAAAGATCCAAGGTGCCTAAACTGGTCAGACTGAACTGTACCCTGGAACACTTGGAAGTTGCAATGCCTAAGTGTAAGTGCCTATAGAAACATTTTGAATTATGTCCACAGTCACCATCCTGAAAAGCTTACAGTCTAAGACCATAGTCATGGAAAGCTTATCCACATACTTAACTTTATGCTTTCTGAGCAGTTCAATTTAAGTACCATATTTAAGTGATTCTAAGATGATCTCCCATCCATTTAACATTGGGTTAGCCCCTTGTCTTAAAATCAAGTAGGAAGGCAGTGGCAAGGACAGACAGCTGCTATGGCTTGGGCACCAGTCCCTACCTGGGGCTGGGGTTGTAGCCACAGCTTCAGCTGCTATAGGAGAGAGTAGAGACTGGGGGGGGGGGGGGGCAACGCTGTGGGGAGGCAGGCAGGGGGCAGAGGTGGCAGGGAGGCAGACACAAGCACCTGCTCCCCCACTACCTGCAGCATTCATACGGGGGGGGGGTCATGTTAAAGATGACCCTCCAAAACAAATTGATAAATTTTCCATGTATAGAATCGAATTATCAGAGGGCTGTCTTAAATTCAGGGTCATGTTAGATCTGAGTAAATATGGCAGTTACACAGTGTATAAAAATGCACATGTGCAAGGTTTTGCAAGAATTGGGGCTAATTTAAGACAGGATCAATACACTACAGATGTGACAGAAATCCCACTGAGAAGAACGGTTGTCTTCCCATTGTCTTCAATCAGCATAGGCTCAAGCTCTTTGGGAATGAAGGAAAGAACAAAAAAAAAGCTGTCACTGACAGGAAGTCTGGGTGATATGCCTTGGTTATATGCACAGTATTAAGTGCCTGATAGCTTAAACTTTTAATCTTCCATAATTGTTTGAAAAAATTAAATATTAAGGGCCTCAATCATTTGCTGTGCCCTATATGTACTATTGGGCGATGGGGAAGCATTGCTGTAGAGATGATATCCACGTGCAAAGTTACCTGTGTGTACTAAGGTCCATTTTAAGGCATGATCGGATCTAATTTGTGATCCCAACAATCACACACCTTACCAAGCACATGTGCACAGTAGGATGTCTGATTTTGGGATCAGGCATTAGGTTCCAGTCATGCCTTTCTTGCCAGATCCTGATCCCAGCCCCTGCATCAGAAAATTAAAGCCTGGGTGCCCACAATAAGCTATTAGTTGGGGATGGGGACCAAACTGGGATTTAGAACCAGACATAGTCCAGTCCTCAGCTCTGGCAACAATCAGCTGATTATCAAAACACCAGCTCAGGGGCACAAGCAGTCTTTACAGGTCCCAGTGTACCGGGACCCTGGGATTGGACTGCTGGAGCTCAATCCCAGGATTCCCATGCATGGGGATGAGTAAAAACCCTGTTTGCTGACCAGCAGGGGAGCATACCGGGTTTTTACAGGTCCTGGGGTCCAGGGAGTGGTTCTTTTCTCAGCCCAACCAGGTAGGGGACATCTGTGGGCTGCTCCACGCTGGATCCTGATACTCAGCTGAATGGGCCAGCCAGAACTGGCCACATGTTCAATTTAAGGCATGATACAAAATAGCCACAAAGTTGTTACACATTATATGTCAAATAACTTTGTGGCTCAGTTATTCAAGGCACAATTAACCTTCTAATCATATCTTAAATGTAACATGTATCAGAGCCCTTAGGATTGGAGCTATAACTTTTTAACCCTTACAGAGTTGTGCATATTTAGGAAATATGGCAACCATAATTAAAAAGTCAACTCTTGCCTGCAGTACCAATGGCACAATATCCAAGCTATCACCTCTAATGTCTGCTACAAGTAGAATACTGATACTGGGTCAAATGTTGGTCAACAATGACTTTTATAACAGCATTTAAATATTTGTCTCATTTAATGCTATGGGGGTGCACAGACAGAATAACTGATTATAAATTAAAATTCACAACTGTGCAAAATTAAGAAAATTGGGGGTAAATTGTTCATATTTGAAATTAAACAATTTGTCCCATCATCATTAAAAATAAGCTCTCACCTGCTACTAATTTTCTTATTGCCTAAGAAGGCTATTGTTTTTTTGAACAAAGAAGGGAAAATGAGTTATAATAAATGGATTCCATGAGAACACAAGCTGCAATGGGTATGTATATTAATCAGCTAGGAGCCCTTCATCAACATGCCACTCTGAAAATGCAAGCTCATTTAGTTCATAAGTTATTTCTCTAGGTCATTCAGACTACTGTCTTTTTCATAGGATACCTATTTTTGGCCATGTTTTTACCACCCTGTCCTAACTGCACATCAGAGTAAACCTAACATTATTCTGATGAGGTTACTGGGGAAGCTGATTCTGGAACAGCTATCCATCTGTAGTTATTGTTCTATTCCAATGAAAGTGTAACTAACTTGTTCCCATTGTACAATAGTTGTTTAAAGCAACCTGTCACTATGTACAATGTAACTGTCATGAAACAACGCTGAAAAAGGTTATCTCCTAAACAGTAGCAAAAATAATAAGTCATATTTTTTTTAAAAAGAAGTAACAACTGTTAGGTATGACAAACTAGTATTGTACAAATTAGATTATATTTTTCATGCAATTATTTAGATGCAAGTGCACACTTCTCTTTGGTATTTTTCTGCCTTTTCTCTGCAAGTTTTTCACCATTAAGCTATTTAGTATAAAGAAACATTAACATATAAATGTTACATTTGGATACTAATACATTGTAATAGGTTGGCTAAAAAGTTATCTTTAATAGGATTTCAGTGTGTATTCCTTAACTTTTATGTCCTGTTTTTAAATATAGTGTTGCCCTTTAAAGAACATTTCCAACGAATTCATTAGGAGAAATTATTTGGTGCTGAACACAACCATTCAAAATCTATATTAATTTCTGATCATATTAAATATGATCTACCAAAATGTTAATAGCTTGAGCAGACAGTTACGTTAAATGTATAATAATACAACTATATCTACTACCTACATGCATCCATTTGTGTATATATGCCTTAAAGTAGACCACTTTTGACTACTTAAGCTGTAACATAAGCAGTCAGATCCTCAGTTGCAAAGTTTAACTTTGCACCACCAAGGGCTCTGGGTGGGGAAGAAAATGTGTCAGGGCTTCTCTAAGTGACATCCACTTTCAGTAGCTCTTGATGGGACCTTTGACAGCTAATGATAATCAGTACATCATAAGTTCACCAATGGTCTTTTTCTCTGACACACTTCATATCACATCCTCTATAATCTATAAGAAGGAGAAAGTGCATACAACCACCTATACTGGCTCCATGCATTTGGGCACATCATAAACCTACTGTTTGAACAGAACCAACTGGGGAAATGGGAAGTTGGGAAATGGTCTGCCACATTTAAGTTAAAGGAAAATGTTGGCTCAAGAACGAATGAATATAACCTGGCCATAAGTAAATCTAGGTTGGAAGCTGGAGAAAAGATTTTAGCCATCATGGCAGAGAAACTGTGCAAGAGCTTCCCAATAAGAGAAGCAGTGGCAAAAAAAGCAAAACAAAATGAAGCAAAACTAACTCACTTTAAGAGAGAGCTTGAAGAGATTATGTGGGGTAAAGGGAGTTATGGAAGGGATTACGTGGTGTGCTTGTCTGAACCCTCTCAGTCCTATCTTCCAATACTAAAATACGTAAGTCTAACTCTGGTTCTCAGTAGGAACAGGAAAATGAAACTTGTGTGTAGGTAGAAATAAAAATATAACTCTGAAGTTCAAATTGATGATCTAATAATTTAAAATAGTTCTAGTTTTTGCTCACAATTTTCCCCAACTAAATACAACAAGGACAGGCACCTAAGGCTAGGTACAGACATTTGAAAAGCCTGAGGAGGAACAGATCCAAGTTATGCGGTTTAATCTAAGAACCCTAGGCCCTTTGGTGGGGAGGACACACAGGTGGCCTGAACTGGCCAAGGCCAACAGGTTGGGGGCACTCCTGCATGACTCCCAGCATGCCTTTGGGCTGCCAGAAACTAATGAGCACAGCCAAATGCCCAGGCCACCCATGATGACTGGCTGACAGGTACAAAATCATGCCCCCAAACCCCTGCCACATCATCTGTTAGCCACAGGCATCTCTCAGCTGCAGGTAGCCAGCAGAGGGAGGCATGTTTGCCTTGCAGCACAGTTAGGCTCTGGTCTCCTGGGGCTACCCTCACTCATGCAGGTATGGGGGTCTCTGGGTTTTGTCCAGGGTGGGGACACAAGGGTCCACCCCAAGCAGGACAGAGGTGGGGGTGGGAGCATGGATTAATGCTGGTGCCACTCACTCATTCTGTCATCATTCATCCTTCCTCCATCAGTATGGAGCTTGTATGTGTGAATGGGATTTTGGCTTTTGTAAATCATACTATTTACACACAGAAGTGATAGTGCTTATCACCCGGGTGGCAGAACAGGCCCATGGACTGGGCCCATACCATTCATCTGGCCCAAAAATGGGATTAGGAGGGCACCTCTTGTATATGATAATATAAAGTACAGAGCAACACAGAATCAGGCCCTAAAGCTATATGAAAGAGAACTACTATATTAGCTTTTCCTTTGTGCTTTTATAATACACTATAAGATAGTTACTGAATAGTAATAATGGTAATAATACTTTTCATTTATATAACATCCACATTCAGCATCTGGGAGCATCACATGTAAACATTCAGTGCCCTTGGGAGCAGAGTGGGCAGACTGATGTAACACGGGGTGGAGGCAGGTGTGACATGGAGAGGACTGGCAAGTCTGGGGAGTGGGTCGGTGGGTCCATGGAGGGAGTCAGGGGACTAAAATAGCATGGTCAGGGTTGGGAGGATGGAAACAGCATAGCCGCAGGGCTGAGGTGAACAGCTGGCTTTCCCAACCCCAGGACTATGCTGCAAACATGTACAGGCATTCATCATGAGATCAGGTTAACTCTGATCTTTCTCAGTCTAAATTAGTGCACCTCCTGTAATACACTAACTTAAAATAGGTGCACCAGTTTTTGACTAAATTAAACCTTCTGATTGGGCATTGCCTGCATGTCTAGTCATTTATATCAACCAGACTCTGATTATGTTGATCTAAATTAAAAACATTAGGAGCTGCCATTTACTGGGTCAGTCCAGAGGTCCGTCTTACCCAGTATCCTGTGTCACACAGTGGCAAAGAGTGGATACTGAAAGGGAGAGTGAACAAGGTATGACCAGGGCTTTTTCTACTGCTCCTCTCTCACTTGCAGCCTCCAGCATTAAAGTCTAGGAAGATCTGATTCAGAGGCAGTACCCCTTACTCCCATCCTCAAAGAATCTGGCCAATCCCTTTCTGAATCTGGCTAAACTGTCAGTTTTCACAGCATCTGGTGGCAATGACTTCTACACTTTAAACACATACTGTATGAAAAACAACTTCCTTCTGTTAGTTTTAAACTTACTACCTACTACTAGTCTCATTTTGTGACCCCTGTTTCTTGTATTGCAAGAGATAGTAAATAATTAATCCCTATTTACTTTTTCAGGGTCATTTAGTATTTTGTAAACCCTTATCATGTCCCCTCTCAAGCATCTCTTCTAAACTGAATAGGCCTAGCCTCTTTAGTGTTTCCTCATATGGATGTCTGTCCCTATATACCACTAATCATCCTTGTTGCTCTTTTCTGTACCTTTTCTAATTCTTCTATATTCTCTCTGAGGTGTGGGGACAGAACTGAGCACAGTATTGAAGGTGTGGACACTTTATACATCTTTTATATGGATTTATAAAGGGGCCTAATGATAGTTTCTATGTGTTTACAATTCTTTTCTTAATAATCCCTAATATTTTGTTTGCCTTCTTGACAGCTGCTGAACACTAAGCTGATGTTTTTAGTGTTAATGCCTAAATCACTGAGACTTAAACTCAGTAAGGTCTAACAAGTACCATTAGGATTTTACCCAATGTGAAAAATACATGTTATTAGTATGGTGCCTCTCTGCCTTGATGTTATATATGATTCACTTAGAAAAAGAAAAATAACAACATGAAAAAGCTCCAATTAAAATCTTACAACAAAATTAAGATCAGATAAAACATTAAAACTAGTTCATTCTGCCCTGCCAATCTATCCGAACATGCACAGGATAAAAATATATAATATACTAAGGGCTTATTGGATCCCTATCTGTATTCTATTTTAAAAGGAACAATAATGTGAAAGCCTGGAGGGAAAGAAAGATCACAATTAAATTAGTTCCTACTCAGTTTTTTGGAATAAATTGCCTTATTTCACTTCAGGATTGACTAAGTGTCCAAGAATACGTTTCGCAGCCTTATTTTTTGTGTGCTTTTGATAAGACATAAGAGTACAATATCACAGGAAATGAGATTGTGGGCTCAGAACAAACACAATATCCAATTTCATGGAAACCAAATTCCAAACAATAATAAAAAAGAAGACAATCTGAACATATAAAAACTGAAGGCAAGGGCAAAGGTACCAGCATTGTAAAATTTAACTCAGTGTTTTAAGGCTGTATTGGCTATTAGTTTTATGTTTTAAACAAAAGACTTTTTTTGTTTGTTTGTGAACATATACTGTCATTCCTTCTATCTTCTGGCTTTCAAAAGGAGGTTGTGAACTAGCATGACCAAATAAGCCTTGGTGAAAACTTTTCAGAGTTTGGGTGTGACTCATGGTACAAAACTGTGGAACCACTGATTAAAAATTTAGGAGGATACTAAAAAATTCAATACTCAAATCTTTATCTGTCGAAGTAGCAATGCCATCCTTTGGCAAAACTGCAAACTTTAACAAAAAGAAGTCCTTCAGAGCTTTCTTGTAAACTGTGTATTAAATTTTGCTGAGGATTTTCCTAGCAGCTCAAGGCTTTTGAGAACAGGAAAGCAGATTGCCAGGGAAAATCAGAATACTGATGGGTATTTTCAGGGAAGAGGGGGTTAAAAAAGAATACCAAACCAACTATAGGTACAACAAGATTCACTAAATGGCATGCAACTGGAACCACCACCAAACCCCCAAAGTAATGCTAGTGTACATACAAACACACTTCATGCCATCACGCACATGCCGATGCTTGCAGCCTGAACAGGTCCACCCTGTGGATCCAGGTTTGCAAGTGCACTGTCCGGTGACTGGATCACAGGGGATAGGCAGTGAACCGTATGGATCACACTCACATTCTTGGCAGGATCCTCCTGGAGTTTTGGGGTCACCAGCATACCCAGAAGAACATCTAGACATTAAGCATATGAACCCAGAGTTGGTCTATTGAGATGCATATTGTGTTATAATTCCCTCTAACTGGCTAGCCTGTGATCAAGTTGAATCTTCCCAAAACAAGTCATTTTTTAATATCTGTGTACTCTGTGACTAAATACACAAACATAGGGGAGAAATTTGGCAACCAAATTGACAAAATAATTATAGGCCTCATACTGTAATTAATATGCAGGTGTGGCTCAGGACTGCGGGAATGGGCAAAAGTGAAGCCAGTGTCCTATAAGTTTTTAAAACCTCACTACAGAATGACTTGAAAGTTATCCCATCATCTGCCTCTTATCTCAAGACCATAAAATTATTTCTGAGTAGTTTCCTGGCCACATAGTTAAAAGTGACATTTATATTAATAAACACCTGTTAACTGTGCTCAACTTATTCATATTGTATATGCAGCTACATGTTGTTATACATGGGAAAACTACATTCTCTTTAGTTTATTAAAGTTTAACTGTAAATGTCTTCCTTGTAGTCAATATACAGAAGGATATAATAATAATCAATATGAGAATCTGAAAATAATGCTAGACATTGAGGCAAACTATATTGACAATATATAATTTTACATAATATAACTATTTCATTTGAAATCAAGCACATTGAATACAATGAAATGAATGAAGAATTAAAAAAAAACATTTAAAAGACTATACTGTAATGCTAATGAGTTTATCTATTGTAAATTTCAAATGGAAATTTGTAAATACTTGTTACATCCAGATTCTGAACCATAAACAGAAGAGGAAATACTTTGTCAAAAGAAGCATATTTAGAGATTAACATGTTTTCATTAAGATTCTTTTTTTTTTTTCCTCTCACACGGCCTCCTTTTTCATTCTCCCTCCCTTGCCAGCCCACTCACTCAGTCCTACCTTTCACAATATTGGCCTTCATAGCCACGTGGACAAGCAGTGCACCGATAATCATAGTGTCCTTCCACAATACAAGAGGGGCTGAAACTACAATAGAAAAAGAAACATAATATTAATATATAGACACCTAACTTTAGTTTGCCTATAGAAGAAACACTAACAAATGCTGCATACACACATTCAAATGATTTGAGAGAATTCTCCTGGGTGTGATTTCCTGGTTAAAAACACTTACCTGGAGATCCCCAAACAGATACTTAAATGCTAACCATGGGTGACTGGTGCCTCCTGAGTCAGTGGGGGCACTGATTGTGCCAACCAGGGCGGGGATCCCCCTGTGGCAGATAGCGCTGATGGGGGAGGTCCCACAGCCAATCATGCTGACCTGAAGTGGCAGCAATGCACCACTGGCACTTCCGGGGGCGAGGGGGACATGATCGGCCATGGGGGAACTGCAGGGATTGCTTTGCCTGGCGCCTCCACTCCCCATTTGGCACTCTCGGGGGGGAGCATCAGAGCTTTTGCCTGCTCCCCTGCCCAGGAATGCTGGCTGTCAGGGGATGCACCAATACTCTCAGGGGGTGCACATGCATTGTCACTGATGCTAGCAGAAGAGAAGAGACCTTGCAGTGCTGATGCTATGCAGACCGAGGGCCTCTGCATATATACCTCAGCATGTTCTGCAGGATCCGTTAGTCTGCCTGGAGACAGATAGCAGCAGGGCACAGACTGCTCAGAGTCAGCCTGTGTTTTCCCACAGCACAATGTGGGAATTGTGAAAGGAGTTTTTCTGCTGGAGGAGTACAGTACAGCTTAAATAACAAATTGTCTCTCAGTGGTTGGGGGGAAGCAAAGTACCCTGGGGTGCTGAAGGGCTGTGCTGTGGCTTGTCTCAGAAGGGAAAGTATATAGACATTCACTCTCCCAGCAAAAATTCTCCCAGAAATGATTTAACCCTGGTTGTTTCTGTGTTATTTCTGTTCTGGAGCAGCCATTTTTGCTCTAGGAAAAAATCCTGAACATCTGTATAGTAGTGGCTTCTACTGGGGGATCAGTGACTTTCCCAACAGAAACTGAATGCCTTTACATGACAAAAGTCTGTTCTTCAATAATAACACCAGATTTTCTTATCTATCTGCATACCTCCACTGAAACGCTCCTCTCCAGTGATAAGATTTCTACAGATCACTTTTATGGAGCTTAAGACACAAGCTGGGAAAAGTTTCTCATTTCACCCAAAACAGTGTATTTTCCGGCTCTCCATGTTTACCTATTTTTTAGGTTCTCTGTCCCATATTTTGTACTGTAGTACCTATGACACCTAATAGATAGATTCAAACCTGCCCAAGTGTTTGCTATTATTAGTTATTTCTACTACCTTGGCCCAGAACCTTACTGTGCCAGGTCCCATACAAATAAATCAAAAACATATAGTTCTTGCCCCTAAACAATTTATAAAGGGTAAGTGGATACAGAAAGTCAGGCAAGTACAAGGAAATTATGAAAATACAGTTCAGCATGCTAGGAAGAAGTTTCAATATATCAGAAACACATTTTATTTTAGTTATTTTTTGTAGGCATCATGGAAAGGAAGAACTTTAAGGAAGGCTTGAAAGGAGGTAACTTTTGGAGGTTCCTAGCCAGCTGCTGCCAAGCCTGAGAGGCAATGTGAAGGAGCTTGTTTTAAAAATTTAACAAGGAGAATATGGAGAATGGCATCACTTCTCCACTAGAGAAGGGTGTCAACTTTTTTATAGTGAATGAAAGAAGTTATATTAGGTAGGGATAGTATTGAAAGCATAGTGAAGAATAACATGGTCAAAGCAGTGAGCTAGGAAAATTATATTTGTATACTGATATGCCTGGATATGATCAAGGGTTTAGGTTTGATGAGACCAAAGAAAAGGATATCATGATAATTGAAACTCAAGGTGATAAAACCCTGGATAAGAGTTTTAGCTAAGGACAGGAAAGGCCACATTAGAGATGTTGAAGTTAAACCTTGCTGATTCTTTCTGCATAGCCTAGATATGAACTGAAGATAATGCCCTGGTTACAGACTTGAAGAGCAGGCAGGACAGTGCTCTTGGCTACAGTAACTGAGAAAGGGGGTAATGGTCAGAGTGTGAATGGGAAAGATTGATAGTTTTGTTTTAGTTATGTTCACCTTGAGCTGAAAGACTGCCACAAATAAATGCCAGAGGAGGAGGCTGAGATATTAGTGCAGATGCAGGGGAAATGGGTCTGTTATAGAGAGGTAGGCCTGTGAGTCAAATGCATGGAGAAAGGAGTTGAATTTGAGACTGCAAATAAGATTACCCAGAGATAATGGGGAATGGGAAAAGACAAGGGCACCATCAACAGAACCTGTTGAACTACCGAAAAGTTTTCTTAAAGGTGGATGAGAAAATGATAGAGGAAGAGAACAAGAGGACCAAGTTTCAGAAACCAAGTGAGGACAAGATATTAGTAGAGAATCATGTTCAGTGGTGTCAGAGGCAGGTGACAGGCTCAGAGAAAAAGGAAATGGAATATAGTTCTGCACTTGGCTAGAAAGAAATTAAACTGGTCAAAGCATGTATGTAAATCTCACCTTCTTGGTCTGGCCTTCAAAGAAATAAATAGCTTGAGTACTAGACTAACTAAAATATTTTCTTTTTAACTCAGTCACTGAATGGTTTACACACAGAAGATAAGTTCTGTTCCTCCAGCCAGTAACTATGTCATATGCCTTTGAAAAATGAATACTATAGCAAGCTGTTGGAATCCTTGTAATTTGGGTTCCTGTACTCACATAAATAAATAAATAAATAAATAAATAAATGGAGGAAAAGTGCAGCAAAGTGTCAAAATGGTGCAATGCTACAAAATTTATTCATTCAACACTTTGTGCAGGGATTTCACAAAGGGATTGCCAAACCAGATTACTGCTGAAAAAGCACTGAGGTGGCTTTAGTTGGGGCGAGTACTCTCCCTTGGTACAGTGCCGTCAGCATCCTACTCTAACGCACTTATAATGCATTAAATCAATAGTGCTTGAATGAGTAATAAAATTACACCTGTGCAAAAAATGTAAACAAATTGATCTACTCACAAACTCATTATCCAACACATTTTTGAGTCTGTAAAAATGGATCCACAAACCCATAAGCAACTCATTCTCTACATTTTTTCAGCTCATCACATTTGAAGCTGAATGCTGCGTACACAGAAATAAGAAAACATCCTTTACAACTTAGTTGGAGTCTTGTAAAACTTTAAAAATGAAAACAATACAATTATATCCCATTGCTTCAAAAATATTATTGTCAATCTAAGTTCTGCAAAGTGGCCGAATTACTTGCCTATCTGTATTGCATGTATCAGTCAATAGTTTTATTACTATCTGCCTTTCATAGAGTCTCTGAATCTATTTTTTTTCTTATTGTCATCCCCAAGAGCTTTGGCGCAGCTCCACAAAAGGACTTAAGCACCCCAAGTATAATTTAGGCAGAATTGAGATTGCTGTCTTCAAAAACCTTGGCTACCTTAATGGTCCTCAAGTTTTGGGTGCACTAAGCTTTTGTTAGTGAAGTTTCTTAGGCACCAGGGCTAAGTACAGACAGTCAGAAAGCCTGAGGCTGAATCAATTAAATCTGTGCAGGTTAGTTTAAACTGCATAGATTGAACCAATTGGCAAGTGAACAGACATTCATTTTTGATTTTAGAAATGTAGCCACATTCCTGCAGTAGTCCAGGCCAGAAGCCAAGGAGCACTAGAGCATGCTTCCCTGTTTGGCTGGAGCAGACAGCTTGGGCCAAGGTTATCCCACCCACCCTGCAAGGGGAGAGGGTTTGTGGGGGAGGCACAAAGTACCTTGGGATGCTGGGGGACTATGAGTTAACTTGAATCTAGAGGGGATCTGAGACATAAGTTCAGTAAATTGATTTAACCTAAATCAGTTAAATCTGATGCTACATCCATCTAGGTTTACCTTAAACTGGTTTCAGCCATTTTGTAAGTGGTTTATGTGTACTGAACTTCTGTTATGTTATAGATTTGAACCTGTTTCCAATCACTTATACTGGTCCATGTGTGATTTCTGTCCTTAGCCCACAAGTTCTATATATGCCATTATTTTGGCAGCTCAGTGCCTCTCCCATGCTAAAGCATGACAGGGATCCTCAAATAAGATGACTGTCTCCCCTGAGGAGTTCAATCCAGTAGGCTTGCTCAGAACATGCTCATGAACAAAACACTTTGTCTATGTCCACTTGCACTTAAGGGACATATACCTCTAAGGCTAGGGACATTACACATAAGTGATCATAAACTGATTTAAACCTGTAACAGAACAGATGTTCAGTGTACATAAACTAGTTTGAGAATGGATGAAACCAGTTTGAGATAAACATTGCTGAATGTAGTATTAGACTTAACTGATTTGGCTCAAACTGGTTTATGAAATGTCTGTCCCAGACCCTTTGCTGGTTTAAACTAAACCAGACACCCCCAGCATCCCAGCATGTTCTCTGGGCTGGGTGGGGCTCTCTGCTCCAGAAGCAGGGCTGGCCCCTCGTGGCTGCAGCTCCAGAGATTTGCAGGCTGCTCTCCCCCTCCCCTGCTAAGCAGGAATTCCCCCCTCCCCTTTACCTTGCACAGAGGTGTCTGTGTATTAGCTAGCAGACCTCATTCTGGTTATGGTCCATACTGAATCAACAGGTAGAATTAACAGGCAGAATCAACAGGTAGCTGGTAATGTCCCTGTGTTGTTTTCTTAATGGGGTGATAAACACTGAGTTAGGGGTGGTAAACACTGGTATCAATTCTCTGCTGGGCTAATCAGAGCATCCTGCCGGGGCCTGACAATGGCCCACCTCAGCTCAGTGTGGTGGAAGAAATGGAGGGCTGCTCTAGCACCCTCCAGCTTCTAGCCTGAGCCACTGCAGGCATGTGCCTGCATTTCTGGGATGTCTGTCTGGGTTACAAACTCATTTAGTCTAGCCAGGTTAGACTAACCTGTAAAGACTGAATCAATTCAGGCTCAGGCCTTTTAAATGTCTGCACCTAGCCCTTGTGATGATACTGGTGGTGTCCCCTTTTTTACAATACACTCAGCAGGGGGGATAGGACATGGGTCTGAGGGGAGAATGCTTAAGGGGTTTCTCACCCACATTTCTCATTGCTTATGCAATTTACAGGCAACAGTAATTTTCCAGGTAAAATACTGAAACAGCTCAGAGCATGGACAGGAGCCTATGTCACTCATCCTACAGGGGAATGCTCTAGTCACCCCTGCTCCCTCATTTTGCCCCAGTCAGTCTTATTTCTATTTTTTGCAGTTATACTACTTCAAGAGGAGACTTGCTGTATCCCAGAGACCCCTGCAGTTGGGCTGTTAGCACGCTCTCCTGAAGGAGGAGAAGATGTGGGTTTGAATCTCCTTAAGCTGAAGAGGGCTTAGGGCTTAGCTCTCTCATGTCCTTGGCTATTATACAGAAGGGCAGCACCACAAGAAAGAAGTGACCCCTGCTCTGTTTTTAAAAGGAATGATATATCCAAGAAAGGGTTTCAGACAGTGAATCCTGATATGACATAAATACTTTCCTGCAACCCAGAGTTGAGTGCCTAAGACATAAATGGCTTATTACTGTATTACAGTTCATGCTGGCAATTAATCTCATTTTGAACTGCCTTTCTCATGAATTATATAGACACCTAACAGGGCAGAGATTCCACTCCCAGAGACAGATACCTGAAAGTATAAGGATCATCATGTTTTGTAAAAGAAATACCCTCAGGTCGACAGTTTTACAGTCTTAGTCATTTGTTGCATTTGATGTACTACTAAGAATTGAAACAGGTAACTTAATTCACCCTTAAATATTTGTTTTGGCTGGTCTAGACTCCGTACTTAAGTGCGCTGAAGGATTCTTAACATCACTTTCCTTGGATGAAGATTGACTGAGATATCAGGTACTGAGGTTAGACTTAGAACCTTCCCATCCAAAAATGACCCAAGCTTAAACTATCCTTCATAACAATGGAATGATGAAGGTAAAAGATGACGTTTTTAAGAGAAGCGTAATAACCAATATGCTCACTACAACATTCTAATCAGTGACAATGTAGAAAAGTGGCTTTCAAGAAAGCCACATGGCCCCAGATTTCCAGAAGAATGAAAATGTGCTACAAAACCCTTAGATAAGTGGTAAAATATGATTCCTAATGGCATGAAGGGCATCTCAAGTGTTAAGGTATCATTTGAGGGGTACACAAGCATAGGGAACGTGGCAAGCTTTATTAGCATAAGGCAACCAATAAAATGTATACTGCAATAACTGCATTGCTTTAAAATTATTCTATTCTTCACAAATTGCCTAAAACTCATGTAACATTAAATAAGGAATCAATAAATTCCACAGTAGAGGAAGAAAGGCACTGTAATACATTTATACCAACACAATATATGAGCATAAGATTTTTTACAGCTCTCTCGTGGATACATTGTACTTGAGCTCTGCTCTAGCGTCACTTGTGAGAATACCTTTTATAACATACATTCATTATCTGTTGAGTATTGCATTTTCCATTCCTTATTAATTTATTCATCACTAATTAGCAAGGGAGCAATTCCTGACTCTTTAAGCAAGATCAATTAGTAAAAGTGAATTGGAAACTTTTTAGCATGATTCTCTATGCTGCACTTCTACTGTGTACAACTGACTGAGGACACAGAGACCAAGGCAATGATATTAGTGGGTGGGCAGGCATTTTGTGCCATAGACTTACTTGTTACTGGAAATGATCAGAGGACAAGCACAAGGCTGGCAGTCATCTGGAGATCCTTGGACATTGCCATAAAATCCCAGGGCACACCTTTCACAATGGTCACCAGTAGTGCTGGGATCACAGTTCTACAAAGGAAGTGGTGGGGGGAGAAGTATTATTTGATAATTACAAGAAAGAAGGTAATATTTTGTTCCCACCCTAAGGGATTCAAACATTCTTAGATACAAAGGATGTTTTTCATTGAATGAGCTTTTCATTGTTGCCTCTGATGTGATTCTCATTGGGGTTGCCTCCTTTGAGAATCTGCTAAGCCCATGAGGAGTTACATATGGATTTTCATGAAACAAGAATGGAGCCCTGCAGCTAGCCATATATATTGCTACAGAATATCTCATCCCCTTCATCCATCCTTCCCTTTCTTCCTCTGCACCTGCTGTAGGAGAGGTAGGAGAAATAATCAATTAAAACTCCATCTTACTGTGTCACCAGGTCATGCATGTTATTACCTATTGTAACAAAATTTTGCTTGTTGGTGGGAAAAAAGAGTAAACTGCATATTTGATTTACAGGTATTTCACTTTTCCTGCTTCAGCAAGCAGTAGCTGGGATTGGGAGATGAGGGGAAGAAGGAAACTTATGTAACTGGAAGCCCTAATTGAAGATGATCATTATGAAAAATTCTGACTGGTTTGTATTAAGCTAAAGGACATTAAAATGCATCATCCAATTTTTCAGTTCCACGGCACAACACATGATTTTTACATTACGATGAACACAGCGCATGGGTTTGAAAGCACTTATTAATACCTGACACATAGATGTTTCAGGATCACACATATCACTATGTCCATGGCACTCACATACAACACAGGTACCTAGGGATGCACTAGGTCTCCTGCCAGCAGATACTGAATGAAGTCTATAAAATCCTGGAGAACATATCTGCAAACAGAGAAGAAAACAGTTCATTAGATAGTGGATGGATGAGGGAAGCAATGCAAGCTCATCTTTGCAAAAAAGAAACCAGTTATTTCAAGTAGTGAAAAAAGATGACAGGCCTCCAACTGTGTTATAAACAACATACAATACTTTACAGAAGCTGGAACCAAGCCTAATTGGAAACATCACTGTAAAGTCCCTGGAGCACTCCATTGGTACCAGTCTTTTCATATTGCAGCTTGCAAGACTGTTCATTCAGATGCAGAATACCCAGCCTTTCACTCTGTGCATCAAACATCCTTCCTTGTATTTCTTGAGAAAGAGGTTTATTTTTAAAACAAACACTGCATAGGCTGTTGGGAGCAAGCAGGATGATTCTGCTCCCCTTGTCCTTGGTGTGTTTTTCAGACTTGACAAGGTAATATCTGCCTACATACTACCTGATGGATAACAAGCAAATGCCCAATGATACTCAGCAAAAAAAAATGTCTTCACAGCTGCATTATTTATAGCCATGTAATTTAAAGACTATAAAAGTAAAGAATTCAAAATGATAAAAGCTTTACTTGTCTTGGGACTATTAGCTCCAAAATCAAATGTATCCATCACTGATCTATTTTTTTTCACTTGGCAATAACATTCTGAGAGCAAACCAAAAATTGCTAGCAAAGCTGACATATGCAAAATCAAGCCCTCAAGTCTTCATTTTCAGGCTTATTATGTAAATATACTGAAGTATCTACGTAGCTCTCCAAAAGCGGACAGCTAGGGAAGTACAAAACAAAACAGTGCTGTTTGGATGGTTCAACCCATTAGGAGTTAGTATACAGCTGAAAAATAGATACTAGCTGATATACTAGTGACCAGATATATTGATCTGATGAAGGGGGTCTTCTGAGACCATGTCCTGTTGTCAATGGTGATTTAAGGTTTTCTGAAGGCATAGGAGTTGTGTCACCCTTACATGCAGTAAAATGGATGCAGAAGAGAACTGGAATAAAGGCTATACAACAATTTTGTGGCATCACAAAAAGCATAGACAGTGGAGCACACTGGATATAGACCATATTATCGCTGTAGAAAGCAGAATGTCAACTTCCTAATTGCCAATGAACAAAAATTTACTAAAGCATAAACACTGTTATATTTTTTAGACTCAGAAGCAAGTAATCTAAGTTTACTTTTCTTTTTTTACTTATTTTTCTTTCAACTATATTAAGATCATTGATGCACAGAAACAGTCATGGCTTGGGAAAATTTCTAATTTAACTGAATAAACTCAAATGAAAGTAATTTTACTTCTAACTATAAATACTATTTCCACCCCCTCAAATGTAACATCTTATAGAAGTGTTCAATGATCTTAATGTGTAACTTCTGTACTGCATCTACTGCTGGGCACAGGTTAGACAAACAGAGTCTATAAAAGCCTCCCTCTCTCTCACTCTACACACATGCACACACACACGCACACACACATATTGGGGCACATAAAGGTTTCACAATAAACAAGGCAAGATGTTGGGCTTGGCCTTCATTCACTTTCCTTGCATCATGAACAGTGTACCATTTACTTCTCTTAATCTATTTGCTGCAGACTGTAAAATAGTTGAACTAAATGGGATAAAAGTTCTTACAGATATAACACAATTTTGAGTGCTCTTCACTTGCTTCCTTTACCCTCCATTCACTCCTCTTCCCTCACTGCTATTATTTTACTCCTGTCACAATGTGCAGTTTTCACAGGAAGGCTGAATGTTTTGCACAACACTCTAGGCTCTTTCCTTCCCACTAGCTATGCTCAGCAATTGCAACAATATCAGCTAGAGTTACTGCTGCTAAATAATGAGAGTATGTACTATTCTATTCATGAAACAACTAAGAGTCCCATTCACTGGGGGCACCACCAGTTGGAGCTGCATTTCTGTTTAGCCCTAGGCTCTCGTACCCTGCAGGAGATGGTCTATGAAATACTTACACAAATTTGACAAACAGAGCTAGCCAAAGCACTCTGTCTTAAGTGGTTTCTGTAGCACCTACCACCAGAGTAAAATTTTCAAAAGCACCTTCAGTTAAATGATTTCATGTAATATCCCCTTAGAAATCACTTTTTGAAAGGAATATTCCTGCCTGTAACTTTATTTGCAAACCCCCCCCCTCCAGCCCCCCCTCCCGAAAAAAAAAGAAACAACCCAAAAAACTTGCAGAATACAAGTGAAGAGAAGTGGATACAGTAAAAAGAAATATATTTAAAAACATTCACTGAAATTCACTCAAAATTTGTGGCAGCATCCACCTTGCTCTACTGACAAGTAACAAGGTCTGGAAAGAAGTCAGCAAGGTTTCAGAGTGCGGGCTGGAACCAGAGGTGTATTTGTGACACCTGAGTGGCAGGCGTGTATGGGAGAGGCAGCATCACTGGTTATGATCTGCCAACACAGATGCTTCTACTTTTTCATGTCCTCCCCCTCACCTCTCCCCAGGGTCAGCGCCAAGGGTTGGTGCCCTGGTCAGTCCCCCACCTTCACTGCATTACTGGCAGAAACAACATGGCCCGGATCCAAGGTGGGCTAGCGTTCTGTAGAATCATAGAAAAGTAGGACTGGAAGGGACCTCCAGAGGGTATCTAATCCAACCTCATTCTCAAGGCAAGATCATCCCTAACCAAACCATCCCATACATAGGGATCTCTGTAAATCATGCCAGAAGTGCCCCCCACAGAGGCTTCTTTAATGTTTTTCATTTTACTGTTTCCCCTACCGCCCCTAACTGGTGGAGGGGCCCTGCCAGCTGGGTTGTTTGTTGTTGATTGCCAGGGAAGGGAAAATCACAGTTCTAAATATGCTGTGGTTTTTGCTTCCCCTGCAATGTGGCAAGTGGCACAGCTACCGGGGCCCCTTCACCAATGGGGGGGGGGGGGGGAAGCAGCAAAATGAAAAACATTAAAGACTGTTCCAGTGTGATTTACAGAGCTCCCTACTCATACATCCTTGTCAAACTTATTACTAAAAACACACAATCAACTCTGTTATACAACTATTTGGTATATTGCCCAAAGACACCAAAAGTGTGCTAACCTGCCACAGGTAAAGCAGGGGGACAAAGGCTGTCAGAATCCTGCCTCTTAAAGGGTTGTTAAAATGCACTTGAGGGATCCAAGGAAGAATGCCATGCTCTCCCCCACCCCCCACTACAGAGGACGGCAAACCCACCACAGTCCATGCCAATCTGACCACAAGGTAAAGTTTCTTCTTGATCCCAAGTGTGGTGGTTGGCTTGGCTCTGAGTGGAGAGAGATCTTTTAACTGGGAACCTCTGGGTTGTAGTTCCATTAGGAGCACTGGTACACCCTAGTCAAAATCCCCAACCTCAGCTGCTTCTGAGGAAGGGAAAGAAAAATACTTGATATCTATAACACCGGGAGAGAAAAAAATCCTTTCCAGCTCCATGCGGCAACCAGCAAAGGCCAGAGGCATGGGAAAAACCAAACACCCTCCACTCTGTTCTGCAACCAGGGGACAGCAAACACTGCTACACATCACACTCCCTAACTGGAGAGTCAGAACATCCTTTTCTGTGTTTCTTTACCTTCTGCAAAATAAACCCAGTCCCTTTAATTTTCTTTCATAACCAAGCTGGTTATGGAGTTCTGCTTCATTTTCCTACTGCTGAATGTTGCGGGCACTTTTACACGTGCTCCAGGAGCGAGGGGGGTGGTGCTTTAGCTAGAGTGGCTCCGAGAGCCATGCTAATTAAAGTGCCTCAGTGTTTTGTGTATCAGCATCCCCCCACTTCAAAATGGCAGTGAGGGTGCTTGAACTAAAGCTCATTGAACGAGCTTTAGTTCAAGTGCCTCCACTGCCATTTTGAAGCAGGGGGACGCTGATACATGAAACACAGGAGCCTGCTGGAGCACAGTAATTACCACGCTCCAGCAGACTTGATTAATTGAGTCTGCTCCGATGCACTGTAATTACAGCACATTGGAGCAGGCTTCATGCTCTTGTCCAGGCACCCTGTCTTCTCCAACATCTACTGCAATATCTCATGATCTCTCAGAGAGCCATTGCTAAGGCGGGAGGAGACTCCTAGGCTTCCAGCTCTTTGTCTTTCTGTCACACTCCAAGCATAGCTGTCCCTAGATCATCCCTGATCCCTAATGTAATATATTCTTGAAAATCTCTAATGAAGGAGATTCCACAACTTCCCTAGGCAGTCTATTCCACTACCTTACTATTCTACGAGGGAAAGTTTTTTTCTGGGTATTCTATCTAAACCTATTTTGTTGCAACCTATTGCTATGTATCCTACTGTCTGAAACAATAGACATCCTATTGATGCAGCCCAAAACTTCATTAGCCTTTCTTGAAGCTGTGTTACTCTGCAACTTTCTCTGCAGTACTGCCATGTAGCCAGTCATCACTCATTTTGTATTTGTGTTTTTGACTATTGTTCCCAAGGTGTAGCACCTTACATTTGTCAGCATTGAACTTCATCCTGTTGGCTCTAGCTCAGCTTTTCATTCTATTGATATACTTCTAATATGTGCCTCTGTTCTCTAGGTGTGTTTGCAGTCTTTCCTACTTTTGTTTCATCTGCAAATTTGCTCTCTATTCCAACATCCAAATCTTTAATAAACACATAGAATGACATCAGACCTAGGACCTGTGTGACTCTATTCAAAGCCTCCTGCTATTACTATGTGATTTCATTTGTAATTACTCTTCCTTTGTAGCTACTGAACCAAATGTGTAGCCACCTTGTAGAAGTTTTGTCTAGTCCACATTTCTCCAGTTTGCTTATGATAAGGTAGTGTGGAACTTTTTCAAAAGCCTTGCTGAAGTCCAAATGCACTATATCCCCTGAATTCATCTACCCAGCTACTTTCTTTGTCAAAGTAGATCAAATTTGTTTGGTATGATTTGTTCTAGACAAATCCATGCTGGCTACTTGTGACCAGACTTTCCTCTTTCAGATGCCTGCACTTCTCCAAAAATGCACTTCCATACAATATGCTCTAATAACTTCCCAGGTATTGAATTCAGGCTAACTAGCCTATAATTCCCCAGGTCCTCCTTTCTTGCTTTTTTTGAAAGAGACACACTGTTGGCCCTATTACAGTCCTCTGGTACCTCACCTGTCTATAATGATTTTGCAAATACTATTGCCAAGGGCTCCAAGATCCCCTCTGCCAATTCTTTCAGTACCCGGGGATGAAGTTCACCAGACCCTGCTGACGTAAATTCATTCAAACCAAACAAAAGCTCTCTGACTTACTTTTTTTTTTTTTAATCTCAACCCTCAGCTTGATCCTTTTCCTTATCCGTAGGATCCTTACTAGATGTCTGGTTGCATCTTACTTTTTTTTGAAGACTGAGGCAAAGTAGTTTTTGAGCAGCTCCGCCTTCTTTGAATCTTCTGTTAAGAGATCATCTTCACTATTTAACAGTAGATCTACAGCTTCCTTGGTCTTTCTTTTTTGGCCACCACATTTAGAGAACCTCTTATTGTTATCTTTAACCTCCATCACCAAGTATATTCTTACCTTTGCCTCCCCTCACCAAGTTCTTGTTATTTCATTTTTCCTAAGTGGTCTGCCTGCATGCTATTTTTTTTTTTTTTTTTTTTTTTTTTTTGCTTTTGAGACATCCTAGAAGTTCCTTGTGCAGCCACATTGATCTTTTTCTGTTGTCCTCCTGTTTCCATCATTCTGCCACTACTTTTCCCTACCTTTGCTCTGTTGCTTCTCCCTGTCCATCCCATTGCACCACCAACTGAGGCACAGACGCAACTCCTTGCCAGCTGGCCCTGGTGTGGGGACAGCTCCCCATTGCCACCATACCACCAAAGCCCTCAGGGCACCACAGGCTAGATCCAGTGGCTTTGCAGGACAGATCCAGCCTGCGGCATTATGATGCTGACCCCTGGATTCTTTCCCTTCTTGGTTGTTCTTCAAAGTACCTAACTCCCTATCAACAGAAAAAGAACAGCCAGGATATATGAAGCCAGTGACAGCATTTGGTCATTTTAAGTCACAGTCATGATTAAGTGATATTTAGAGGCCTGCCCCCAGAAGGGAGTGATATTATAACACTTGGAGTATTGCTAGTATGCTCTCATCTCTTCCAAAAGGTTTCATTAATCAGAACCACCCACACAATGCTATACACTGTATCAGACACTGAGACTCTTATCCAGTAAAGTGTATTATACTTCACTTGAAAATCGTGAGCAGTGCCAATGGCTTTAACGGGACTAGATATCTACTTAAAGTTAAGTAAGTACCTAGGTGCTTTGTAAGAATGGGCTCTGACAGAACAGAAATAAAACTGAGATAGAGTTGGGGACATAGCAAAATACAATCATTGTCTAAAACTCTTTATCACCCCTTTACTAACAGATGTATCTAATGCAGCAGGGGTGTCAAACTTGTACTGCACGCCAGGCCAGATCCAGACTGCAGGGTTCCTTGCAGGCTGGATCCAGCCCAGGGCACATAGCAATGGCTGCTCCAACTCTAACCCAGCCTATGTGGCAGCAGTAACTCCAGCTCTGACCCATGGCATGTGGTGTTGGAAACAGCAGTTATTATTTTAGCATACCTTTTCTTGTTGTGGTTTAAATAACTACCAAGATGTGAAAGTTCTGGGTTTGTTAATAAATAAAAAGTATGGGGTATGCGGATTAGCTCCAGCTCCTGCCATGTGCCCCATGCCAGAGCTGAAGCTGCCACTGCATGCCCCATGCCACAGTGGCAGCTCTAGGTCTGACATGGCACATGCAGTGGTGGCAGCGGCTCTAGAATTCAGCTGTGGCTGCGGCTGTGGCAGCAGGTTAAGTGGCTAGAGGGTGACCAGGGTTGTATCAACCCTCACTTACCCTTTTGCTGCCAACTGTCATGTCCACCAGACCCCAAAGGCCCTGGATTTTGCATCAGGGTGCTCTCCCCTCTCCCCAAATATGCCTACCCCAACTTCCAGTGGCCCACCAGTGGTCCAGCAGGCAGAACACAGCAGCTCTGTGGGCTGTATTTTTGCCACCCCTGTAATGTAGCATAAAGACCTTTCACGGAAGTCAAATGGTTACCATACCTCACAGGATAAGCCAGAATATCCTAGTGGGCAGTCACATTTCTCAATCATGTGAGCCTGAGGACTCATTCCAGACACTCTTCCTTCTTCAGCAACTTCCATTGATATCTCAGAAATTCTGGGAAAAGGAAGAAAAAAAGATACAGAAAAACAAATTTTATAAACTGAGCGAAGCACTATTTCAAAACAGGTTCAAAGTGCAGGGAAAAAATCCGTATTGGTCTGAATTCTTGGTCTCTCCTACAGGATATTAGAAAAAAGCTCCATTCTTGCCTAAGTTTGAAGGAAGCTTCAAAGCCAACACAACCTTTGACTCATTTTCCACTTTGGACTTATCATTTAACTAACTATTCTATTTTGCTTGAATCTACCCACTCATTTTTTATTTTCATCCGAAGTAAGAACACAAGCCCAAGTCTGATTCCTCATTTGGATGGATTCATTAAAAAAATGAAGTCACATACTAAACACAGTTCCAGTTCACAAATCACAGAGGTGTAGCAATAAAATTGTTTGTTAAATGAGCTTTTAATGAGGCAACTTTAAAAAAAAATCTATCCCCAGCAACTAAACCAGGCTAACAAGCTCTAGAATAGACTTCAAAGCTATTGGATAGTTGCCTTTTAGCAGGAATTTTAAGATCTGTGGCCAACATCTGTCTTTTTTTTTCTCTCCCTCCCTCTCTCTCTTTCCAGGATCATGAGGACATACAAGAAAACTATTAAAAACAAATAAACACTCAGAAGTTTGTTAATGTCAGACAAAGGTACATTTTCATGCTGGAGTTTCTGACTCTTTACTTTCCAAAATGTTTCCTTGATTATATCAATATTTTATATCCATGTCTCCCAAACATTCTCTCTCAATGCACAATGAACAGGCAAACTGATTATGAATGGGCAAGAGAGCATGGACAATGACAAGAAATGACAATTCTAGTTCATTATAATTTATCTTGGGGAATTGCTAACTTATTATTTTGGCACACTTTTTGGGTTTTGTTGTTGTTGTTTGTTTAAAAAACTACCAAGTTCTGAAAGTTTTCAGTCCAAAGGGAGGACTGAACTTGAGTAGATTAAGAAAACCCAGAGACAGCTGTGCGTTTGGTCTAAGGCCGTGGAAATTGTAAAGCTTCCAAATGCAATGCCAAATCTAAGGAAGGAGAGATCCCTCCTCCCCCCAAATATAAACACTTTGAATAAAGTGTTCAAACAAAAAAAAAATAAGAAAATGAAACCAGAATGTATGTATTAAATATCTGTGTGTGGGCTAATAAAAATAATCAGATCCCATTCATTCTCTCAACACACCAACTGATTGTTGAGGAACTTCTATTCCACTTATTACCTTGTTGTTACCAGGCACCGTATTACCATGCTGAGAGAAATCCAGGTGAAAGCCTGGCTCATTAAAGTGAACTTGAGTTTTGTGACTGACTTCCGTGCAACCAAGATTTCAGCTTTAATTTGTTTTCATTAATACAATGCACCATATGACAGGAGCACCTTTCAGCCTGTATATCCTTGTTGCTACTTGTGATAGAGCATTCATTGAATACAGAAATGGAACAAAGAGAAAATGAAATCAGATGACTGAAAAATAAATAGGGCAAAAACTTATTTTGCTCCTGTATGATGTATCAACACAATCTTGCATGGAAGTGCCTGTACATTTAATACCAAGACAGAGTGGATTATGTCTTCCTGTCATCTTCAGAACTGAGGCAATGGTCGGTATGCTGAAAAAACTGTTTACTGTCAGAAAGCTAAATTTACATAATAATATACTTTGGGACCACAAAGCTACCTGTTGTCTGTGTGAATGTGTTACTTAAGGCAGGTTAGGCTCGGCTGCTTTCTGGAGCATATCTAATAGGAAGTAGCCTAACCACTGCTACCTGATCAGCGTCTGGGATACTGAAATAATTCACAGTCAAATTGAAAGCATATTTCCAATTCAAGCTGATTTATTATCACAGTCCAGCTGCCTGAAAACCAAAACAAAATCTAATATAAGAAATGTTTCAATTTAGAGTGGTGAATGTGAAAAGGAAGACAACAAAATGAACGCAATAGAAAAACATTGGGCTTTGGCTTTTTAGCTGAAGCCTCTAAATCACTCCCTGTAATAAATGTAACATATGAGTAGAAACAAGATTAGCACTGCTGCTAAATTATATGGCTAATACAGGGGTAGCGTTGGAATTAAGCTATTTTTACACTTGGGTCTGTTACTGGTTCAATTTTTCTCTTATAATTTTTTTTCTGTAGTACATCAATCACCTGCAATTTTGCATTTCTAAACAATGAAGCTGAAAGAATTTTCAGATTGGAATTACAGAAATTTTAACACCTCTCTGAAAGCTCTGAAAAATATTAAAACACTTCAATATATATTTTCTTCTTTTTATTTTTTATTTCCTTTTCCTCATCCTGTCTTATTAAGGGCAGCTGGATGAAGAAAAGAGTTTTGCATGTAAATGGCTGATCCCAAAACAAGAGCAGATTCCAGACTTAAGTGAGGTAGTCTTCATTTTGACTTGCTTAACTTCAACACGTGCCTGAGTGCTGGACTTAGCTCTGAGTTTTAAATGATTTTCTGAATCAAAGCCTGTAGTTTTTACTTAGGCCAATCTCCCTTAACTTTTAAGGAAGTTTTAGGGATTGATTTTTGTAATCCTTATTCAGGTGAAACTTCCTCTAAAATCAATGAGAACATGTCCAAATATAGACTGAAGGGTTTGTCTGAAAAGTTCATGTGTTCCTATTCTTTAAGCTCCATATATTCTCTCAGATGCCACAATGAGACGTATTGTTTAAATGCTAGAGAAATCATAAAATTTAGTCATGCCATAACCATCTCTACCATAACTGCGGTTTTATACACAAAGGTTATAACTTCAGCTAGAGTTACCAGAAAGAACAAAGGATAACACTAAAATCATGTTCTGAAATATGACTTTGCAAAAATGATATTTTGATTCTCTAACTGGTACCCAAGGAAACTCACTCTGGAACTGAAAGTCATTCCCTGCTACCCCTGATTTATTCATTATTACTGGTAGTCCTGACAAAACTGGGGTGGCACTCTGATGCTGATTCTGAGTGCAGTGCATATCTCTGTCTGCATCAACTTGAAATCAAGCCAAATCAGACAAACCAACAAATTCTAGTTTAATGTATGCGTCAGGATAGCATTCAGATGTCTCTCCCACAACTCAGTCAGCTCTTCAATGCCAACAGAAGGAAAATGTTTACAAAACAAAGATAATATACATTTTTTTTCCATGTGGAGTCAGATCTGATTCCCAGTCCCTTGAAACTGAGATTTACCTTACAATTTAATAAAATACCACAAATGCAACTTGCCAGAAATAGGCAGTTGCCATGAAACTTCTCAGCTATACGGTCTAGCACAATCACTGTGGCAGTGGACATCCAACCATTGGGTAACTGGACAGTTATTTTCTTTAAAATGACATACATATAAATAACCTACAATTACATGCATACATACATATTAACCGGGCCAGGTTGTATCCTTTTAGGGCACTGATTCTAGACTGCATAAATACTGCAAAGTTTCATGGTACCCCTTCAGCTCTATCACCTTAGTAACATTCTCTCCAAATCTCACACCCTCATAAACATATTTATGACATATTTTTGTAGAATTTTTTGTAACCTATAACTGTTACCTGCTTCTACTAAGCTGGAGCAAATGCGATGTTATAAAAAGGACACTATTTTCATCACCAATCCTTTGTTCCCTATTGTCTGCGGAACACAAATGTTTCGCAAGCTAAGACTTGAATTTTAATTATAGCACCTCGTCTGCTATGATTAACATTTTAAAATTATAGCACAGGATTCATATCCATTTACAAAATGTAGTTTTGGGTTTTTTTGGATTTTTTCTAGGCCTTGGGTTTCTTACCATCATGGATACATTTAAGTACTGGGGGTAGGATTTTCCACTGAATAAAATTTGTCTCACATTTCTTCAGGTGTGTTAGCACCATATTCTTCCTGTATTTATCACTGAAATGGACCTTATGGATTTTTCTATGAATAAAATTCAGTTTGAAAGCTGAAATGGATGCGGTGAGACTGACTGCATTATTTCAGGCCACTGCATGAAATAGTTACCTGCTCTGTCTCATGATGCTCCCATGAGTAGCCTTAATAAGAATGTAATGAATATCATACAGCACATTCATGAAGTCCTCACGGGTCACAGACCTACTGACTCTTGGATCATCACCATGGTATTTCCATTCATGCTGAAAGAAACAATAGCCCAAAAGCCATCCAGTTAACACCCTTAAAAGATGGAAAGGATCACATTCTGGAATAGGATAGACTGAAACATTACCTCTGTCATATCTATCTCATGCCTGGTCAGCTGGCCAATCAAAGGAGCAGCCATATACCGAACTATAATTCTAGTGTTTGTTCGAGGCCCACCTCTGATGATGACCTGAGGGTTATAAGTAGCAAAACCTGTCTCCTCCCGTGCTTCAAAGTAGATTGCATATTTCAGCTTTCCTCCATAAGCAGTCAGCTAACAAAGCAAAATAGAATATTAAAATATGAGTTACAACTACTTATTATTATACCTCAGTGCATATCCACATACACACACACACATACATACACATAACTATGCACGCATCTTATTTACTCGAATAGAAGACACGCTTTCCCCCCACAATACACATGGGAAAAAAAGCTCCGCGTCTTACATCCGCATACAAGGACACCTCATTAAATGCATTGTGCATCATTAAACTGCTGCCAAAGGTAGCAGGAGCTCATTAATGGAAACCAACTATGAAACTGATTAAATATAGCCCAAACTAAGCATGACTATAAAACACATATCTCATATTGGGGAAACATTCTGATAAGAACCTATCAATTTTTGTTTTTCTTAATTTTGTGCCTTAGGCCAAATTAGTCAAATCAGTTCCAAATTCCATCCACTGAGTAGAGCTCAGTCATTCAGGTCCATGTAGTGTTACCACTGGCAAGTATCTTCAGCCTGGGGCTCTAGATACTCCCAAATCCATAGCAGGCACTCTTGTGCAAGCCTTGAGCCCAGAGGTCTTGGGATTCAGATGCCCCCAAGTCTCACTTATCCTTAGCCAAAAGAGCAAGCTAGGGAGAAATCCCCCATCTCAATAAAATAAAATATGTAGTCAAGATCCTCCCATTGGGAAGCTATAGTAGACTCTCCTAGGGAAGCCTGCCCTCAGTGCAATGGACAAGTTTCCATCCTCAAATACACAAGCCATTTAAGGTCAGAGAGAAGGAGATCTCCCTTCCCAGGTACAGCAAAACCACCTGGACCAATACTACCTCCACTGAATCAGTTAGTGTAGACCATCTTGATTATATACATGGTAATGCCCATTTTGCTCAGTTCCCCTCAGCACCAACTCTTTTTGAATCCATGGTGAGCCACTATATTGAATACATCTCAACTTTCTCCTCACTCCCACAGCTGAGCTGCACTTTTCCCATTCCAAATGGTTCCTGTTTTTTCACCCACCTTAAATGTCTGGCAAACTTCACCAAGCAGGGCATCAAACAGTTCACCCAGAATCCCTCTGTTGCCGATCTCTCAGTTTGTTGTACGTAATTAGTGTGACTCGACCCTCCATGAGGCAGAGCCAGACCAGGTTGCCCTGCACCTCATCTGTATAAAAAATTTTGGAGGATCCCTTGATTCTGACAAGAATACCTGGTTTCAGTAATGTGTGGGTAATTAGCACACAGATCCTTTGTGAGGGGCATCTGGAATACACACGCATACTGAGTAGTGCTGAACCATGGGGTCACCAGGGCTTGAAATGGTGTTGACTCTGCTGGGACCAGCCCAATAAACTATATGGCAAATCATGAGCCTTTTGGCTTTAGACTAATATCATGTATAGTTTGTGCTATATATAAGTAGGTACAAAAAGTGCTGTTTGAAAGTGTGTTTATGCAGTACCTGCGCTAACGCTTACAGCAGAGGTAAAACACATCAAAGGTAAAACACATCAATTCTGGATGAACTAAGTCTATGGCAAACAACTACAAATATGTTTATTTCAAGACCCGTGTTTTCAAATTTGCCCCTGACTTCCAAGTGTCAGGGAGACCAGTAAGTGGGGGTGGGAGTGCCGAAGAAAGAAGTTGGGGAGATAGAGGATAAGGGGGCCATCTGACACCCAGATTTATTGTCCCTTCTGTAGCAGTGATAGGGGGACACATTTAAGACAACCCTCTGATAATGAGATTCTATACCTGGAAAATTATAACAAATCCATAAACTTTCCACATATAGAATCTAATTACTGGGGGGTCATCTTATATTTGGGGCCATCTTATATTCAAGTAAATGTGGTATCACACAGATACAAATACATGTGTTTGCGTGTGTGTATTCATGCACACATGTATAAGGGTGAGAGAACAGAGGTATTTACTAGTTGTAGGATATGGATTTTATTCAAAGAGATCTACATAGACATCTCTTTCTGCCGAACTTTAGAAACAAATTTTATGTGGCAATCCTGAGTGCTCAAAATAATTGTGCAAAAAAGAGAATTTCTATGCTTTCAGAAATCCAACCGAGAGGTTTCAATAATACATCCTACAACAGATCCAACAAGAAGTTTATTTCAGACATTTCCCACTACCTGGGCCTATAAATGACATGAAATATTTGTGTAACTTTTCTGTCAGATTGAGAGGAAAAGCAAGAGTCATGATAGTAAAACATTATTAATATATTTTTCCTTTTTCAAATTAAAGTTTTTTTGAAAAATAAACCCCATTTATAGAAAATGCAGGCAAACAAAGACACCTTGAACTTGAAAACCCTCAACTGACCAACAGCAATAAACCATAACTGAAAAACTGGAATTCCTCACAGATCTGTGGACTATCATTTGAGTGTGACGTTCTGCAACAAAACTCTCATTTTTCTTATAGATTTTTATATGCAGATGACAAAGAGGTCATCTGTATTTTGAGTTTAATGACAACTAAGAGAATTAACTGCTATTTTGTAACTTTTTGCCCTGACAAACGATAGCATGAAATATTAACTTTTTTCAAGCACATTCTTGTTTGTTATAACTTCTGTAACAGTACTAAAGAAAACATTTGCAAAATGTCAGCATTTGCCAGAATTCAGAAGAAACTTATCTTAACCTTTTTTCCTCCAAACTGCTCTGGAAGTTTCCAATAAACAGGCTCTGAATGGAGATCTTGCATCACCAGTTCAATGTTTGCTACAATCTCTGGATGCTGGTATGCAACCCCTTTGACAGTTGTTTGCTGAAGGTTTTCATCCACCAGGGGCAGAACCATTTGCTCTGTTTTCAAGGTCACCTGTATATATATAAAGGAATTAAAAAGACCAAAAAAAAAAAAAAATCAAATGATCAAATGCATTTTGGTTCTGATTTTTTGTTTTGAGAGTTTTCTGCTTGTTTGCTTTTGAGTAATTAGAT